>NW_026606583.1:4105000-5305000 GCF_029890125.1 Rhinichthys klamathensis goyatoka
TTAGACTTGCCAATGTAACATACAAACATTACTGGTCAAGTACAAGATATACATTAACCCCCCCAAAAAAGTATTTGGACACAAGTTGCAGCACATAAAATGTGAATGTCATTGCATTAGATGAAAAGAATTGCCATATGGTTTGATATTTTGGTAAGAAAACATTTTACATTTCAAGTTTGATGAGTTTGAATAGAATATGCAGTGCCTTGCACACCAAATCATTAGGATAAAGTGTAATATAAAAAAAGTCTAAATCCTGCACACAACTCTATGGAATTTTATAAGCAACATTTCTGTCAATCGACTTTCCTCAGTTTTAGCCATTTCGATTGACTGAAATACAATTTTGTAATGATGCAAGTTTGTTGGGCTTACAAGACAAACTGTTCAAAATGAAAGGTATTCACACTAAAACAAAAACATCTGTCATCACTCACCCTCATGTCGCTCCAAAGCCATAAGACTTCCCATCTTTGAGGCACAAATAAAATATTTTTAATGAAACCTGAGAGATTTTTGTCCTTCCTTTAAAGGTACATTCCACCAAAACTTTGAGGCTTCAAAAAGTTTGTAAGTTTAATATTTCAAGTGTCAAAGTTTTGGTGGAATGGACTTTCAATGGAGGGACAGAAAGTTCTCAGGTTTCATTAAAATATCTTCATCTGTGTTTGAGGATAATTGAAAGTTTTACTGGTTTGAAACTAAGGCTATGTTTACACGGAAACGATCTAAAGAGAAAACGCAAAAGTAGCGTTGCGTCATCACTTTTTATTCTGCGTTTAGACGAGCGTTATGGTTGGGAAATCCGCGTGCATATGGTGACGCAAAAGTGTGTGAAATTCGATGTAGTATGCACTCCAGGCGGCAATGAGAAGCACTGCCACACAACAACACCAATATCTATTTTGTACAACTGCTGAAAAGACTCTTGTATGTTTTTCAGAGCTTCTAGGGCAACTTGAAGGTCCGACATATGGAAATAATCTGACATGTTGGTTGTTATTTTCCTGTACTGGCGCATGCATGTGATGTAAACGCATACGCAACGAGAGCCACCGTGAGCAGATTTGCGTTTTTACCGTTTAGACGGGTGGAGTTGTTTTTAAGATTTCCACTCTGGAGGGAGGTTTCACTTTTTTGCGCTTTTAAGTCCCCAAAACGGCGTTGCCGTGTAAACGAAAGGCACATCCGATAAAATATTTGTACGTTTTACCCGGAATCGTTCTCGTGTAAACGCGGCCTAAGGGTACATTTGCATGAAAACAACGTAAAAGCCAATTTTGAAACCTCTTTTGAAAAGTTTGCGTTTTCAGGCAAACACCATTGTCGTGTAAATAAACAGCCAAAACGCATAAAAATTCGTCCATTTTTAGTCGAAAACGGAGTGGTGTTAAAGGCCCCTAAATTATGCTGACTGAGTAAATGATCACAGAATTTTCATTTCGGGGTGAACTAACCCTTTAACTCAAGGATTGTGACCATTTGTGGTCGTCAAACAGTGGATGATGTTGATAGTTGATGTGATGAACTACACATGTGGTTCCTCTAATATGACACCTGTGTGAACTTGACAACTGACCTCATATATCCAAAAATGGCTCAGAAAGTGAAGTTGGTCCTGGAAAAAGCTCTAACATCTTTTGAGAGAAGATGACTTTGATATTTCGTTTTTAACGCAGAGACATTGATATTTACAAATGTGGCTTAAATGCTTTGTGATTCAATTGGAATTTCAATTGATTAGTCAATTACATAGCCACCTATTAGAAGTAATGTTAATTATGTTTATTATGAATGTTAGGATAATAATACCATTTAGCATTATGAATGATAAAATAGAGGGTTAGCATTGTCGACTCGTACTCTCTCTGGAGTCATTAGTGGTCAAAGAGAAGAGTTTGTGGCGCCAGTGCTGTATGAGACTCTTTGATTTGTGACCTTTCCCAGGTTAATTATAAAGAAGCAGCCTATTAGAGTCAAGGGTGCTGGTTTTCGTCTCAGTCTTACATTTACCGGAGTGTTGTATCTCTGAGGTCTCCATTAATAGCTAAAATGTTTAATTATATATTTTGCTCATTCTGAATGAAGTAATGTCAGGCTGCAGTGCTTGTGTAGTTTTAATGCTTCTCTAATGCTAAAGGATGCACTCTCTTAATAAAGGTTGAACAGTCATTACCTTGCAATTTTCTGATTACTTTTAACTTTTGGTGGTCAGTCTTCATTTGTGACAAGTTAACTGATCCAGTGCTTTCATCTTGTGAAAAGAGCGACCTGTGAAAGAGTTGGCTTTATTGAATGACTTCAAGGGACTTGACTTATTGGCATAGTTGCAAAACGCTCAGAAACTTCTTATAGAGATTAATCATTGCAAAACTTGATAATTTGTTAAACATACCAATATGTTAGCAGCATATCTTATAACATTTAGGCCTAAAACTGTGTTTTACAATGTAACACAACCACAATAGGCTACAATGGACAATATAAAAGATTATAAAAGCTTTGTTGGATGATACAAACCTACTGAGATTTGTTTGTTTCCAATATCCATATAGGGAAAAAAAGCACAAATATCTCTATTATATTTCAATATTATATTACATTCAACAAAGGTGCATGTCTCTTAAAGAATTTTCAATATTCTTTTTTTTTTAATAAAAATACATAAAAAAGAAACAAACCCCCAAACAAGTTTTTATGTGGTAATTGATATTGATTTTACGAAATACCCACCAATTGTTAATGGTATTTGTTTAAGATTTGTTATCCTCCTTTACATCATGCTTTGGGTATGAATTGGTCTGTATAGCTTCAAAAGTCTTCAAATGGATCTCTAATGACATGTTTGGTGTGTTATTGTGTCAACTTCACCACATTTTCTGCTGTAAAGCCCCACTTCAATAACACAATCATGATATTGTCATCTCAGCCCTCCCAGTAAACAGTCCTTGCTTCCGTCTTGAGCTTTTGACAGACAGTGAGTGTGGATGGAGACTGCAGCAATTGGATGTTTGTGGCATTTCCTCCTGCATAAGCACAGCTGTGTTTGGTATGCTGGTCGTCCGAGCTCCTGTCACTTACGCTGACGCCTGCTCGCTCTTGCAAAACATGCAGGCGGCACTACTGGGAGACATGACTCGGCTGTAGAAAGATAACAACGGTTTGTGTAAACCATTCAAATGATGACTGTAATTGAAACGGCATCATTTATTCAGATAATTGACCAGGCCACATTTTTTATGGGTCTTGAAAGCTCATGTGAATGCCAGACATAGTTTTGGGAGTGTGCTGTTATGCTTGTGGTTTGAGACACCAGAAATGTGTAAATTGAAGTTTACCTCACAACTAAGCGCCCCTCATTCCTCTCTTTCTGACACGCATTAAAACGCAAGGTATGGATAACTTTTAATGCCAGTGTAATTCTAGGACTCGAGGGCCGATGGCCCGACGCCAGTGTGAGAATGTTTCCGGACAGTTGCGCACCATTCCTATTCTGACATGGGTGATGTTTTGTTGGAATTGTGAGAATTGACAGTACTGGTCTGGAAGTATCAAACATCTTTAAAATCTGAATTGTATGCAATCATTTGACAATAAAGCTGTGTGCATGAATTCATAGGTTGCAGGAAGTTATAGTTGTATGAACTGCAAATATTATTAATAAAATTAAAACTAATTTGTATTCTATTTTCATATTGTACTATATTATAAAGCCCACCATTAAATTATATGTTACCTATCTAAAGTGTTACCAAAAATATCTTTACTGTTGAGTCCTGTTGTGGGGTCCAAAAACCAGAGACCACTATTAAAAATTATTCCTTACTAATATAAATTAAATATAAAATACAATTTATTTTCTTTCACTTTTTTTCACAAAAAAATAGATGCTCCAAAGATCATCTCAGAAGCAAGAACATCTGACGTTCTGTTCAAAGAGTTTACATGATCAATCCCACAAATTGACTAAATATAGCCTACCCAATCCAGTGTCCTAAATCAATGTCACTGTGGGCTCAGACTTGTTGACCAACTGTATATCATATTCTATTTAAAACTAAATAAATAAACTAAAAAAAAAAAAAAAAAAAAAAAAACCCAACCCATCCTGTTTGCAACTTGCACTATTCCGTTTTAAACTGGTCATTTTCAAGATCATGCAGGAGTTCATCTCATACAAGAGTGTTTTGGTCCAGTGAGATGTACAGTACTGAAGCGACAGGGTTTAGTCAAGGGTTCTGGCTCTGAAAGGGGCTCTATGGCAGATAAATGGTATGTCTGAGAGTAAGGAGTGGTGCGGAAATAGGGATGACTGCTTTCCTATTACTGTCAAAATGTGATAAACAAGCTACTAAAGTCCTGCCGGAGATGCTTTGATCCTGGTTCTCATCACAGTCAGGTCGATGCAGATAACTGCTCTGAGATGCTCTGGACCAGGTTAGGAAACAAAAAGTTTTTTTTTTTAAATGCAAATGTTATGTGGCTTATAAAGGTTCGGTCACAATTAGCATTCCAAAAAGAACTTGAGTGATTGGGAGTTTTGCGTGTGTTCAACTTGTAGATTCCACTCATGTTCAAGTTGGTGATGTGAATTTTCAGCTGGTGGGACATAACCAAATACCTTTGCAAGGTAAACGAAAGCAAGTTCATTTGCAACAAGATGCAATTAATCATTGTGTGCCAAGAGCATCGTCCATCGAGAAACCATCTACATTAACATTTATGCATTTGGCAGATGCTTTTATCCAAAGCAACTTAGGGCGCTGATGTACTTCAAGCAAAATCAAAGAACAAACTGGTGTGATGTCATTTTTGAACAAAATCAGGCCAAAATGAAGTTTGTTTTGAGTTCATTTCTGAAGTTTGATACGGCCTGCCAAAGCGAACCTTCACTCTGGCCGGTAAACACCTTCGAAGTACCATTGGTCCATGGTGATGGCGTAATAGGTTAGTGTGGTCTGGGGCTTTACCTTTCCTTCTTTGACATGGAAATCTTCTCCAGTTCATTCTTTCTGTCCATTCAGCTCAGTCGCAAGTAAAAACATGAGCACACAGGAGAGCTGCTTTACACTCACCTAAAGGATTATTAGGAACACCTGTTCAATTTCTCATTAATGCAATTATCTAATCAACCAATCACATGGCAGTTGCTTCAATGCATTTAGGGGTGTGGTCCTGGTCAAGACAATCTCCTGAACTCCAAACTGAATGTCAGAATGGGAAAGAAAGGTGATTTAAGCAATTTTGAGCGTGGCATGGTTGTTGGTGCTCAGTTCTGCTCAGTAACTGCTCAGTTACTGGGATTTTCACGCACAACCATTTCTAGGGTTTACAAAGAATGGTGTGAAAAGGGAAAAACATCCAGTATGCGGCAGTCCTGTGGGCGAAAATGCCATGTTGATGCTAGAGATCAGAGGAGAATGGGCCGACTGATTAAAGCTGATAGAAGAGCAACTTTGACTGAAATAACCACTCGTTACAACCGAGGTACGCAGCCAAGCAATTGTGAAGCTACAACATGCACAACCTTGAGGCGGATGGGCTACAACAGCAGAAGACCCCACCGGGTACCACTCATCTCCACTACAAATAGGAAAACAATTGCTACAATTGGCAAGAGCTCACCAAAATTGGACAGTTGAAGACTGGAAAAATGTTGCCTGGTCTGATGAGTCTCGATTTCGGTTGAGACATTTAGATGGTAGAGTCAGAATTTGGCGTAAACAGAATGAGAACATGGATCCATCATGCCTTGTTACCACTGTGCAGGCTGGTGGTGGTGGTGTTATGGTGTGGGGGATGTTTTCTTGGCACACTTTAGGCCCCTTAGTGCCAATTGGGCATCGTTTAAATGCCACGGCCTACCTGAGCATTGTTTATGACCATGTCCATCCCTTTATGGCCACCATGTACCCATCCTCTGATGGCTACTTCCAGCAGGATAATGCACCATGTCACAAAGCTCGAATCATTTCAAATTGGTTTCTTGAACATGACAATGAGTTCACTGTACTAAAATGGCCCCCACAGTCACCAGATCTCAACCCAATAGAGCATATTTGGGATGTGGTGGAACGGGAGCTTCGTGCCCTGGATGTGCATCCCACAAATCTCCATCAACTGCAAAATGCTATCCTATCAATATGGGCCAACATTTCTAAAGAATGCTTTCAGCACCTTGTTGAATCAATGCCACGTAGAATTAAGGCAGTTCTGAAGGCGAAAGGGGGTCAAACACAGTATTAGTATGGTGTTCCTAATAATCCTTTAGGTGAGTGTATAGTAGAAATTGAAGTTGCACTTCTAATGACACTGACAGTATTTTTCATGTTTAATACTTTAAAGCTGCTTTCTTTAAAGAAATCTATTGAATAAAGTGCTATATGAATAACCGTGGCATGACTTTGTAGTGCAAAATTGCTGAGCTCATGCAAACATCCACATCCAGGGTTTGAAATGAACTTTTTCACTGACCGGCCATTTTGGCTGCAACATTTTTTAAGTTACCGGCCTCATAATTCATACATTCATTTCTTATTCAAACAGCCATCTCCCTTCCTCTTTCATCCTCATCCTTTTTACCAAAATGTGTTTTAGGTGGACAGATCAATACAGTACAAATAAAATATAAAAAAATTTAGGATGTTGGAAAATAACAATGTCTTTGCTGGTGATTTAATAGCATTACCCGCCACAGTTGATTTTTGCCCGCATTTGGCTGGTTGGCTGGTTGTTCTCACCGCTGTCATATTTTTTGTGTTTATTTTGTCATTGAGAGGAAAGCGCACAGCACATATTTACATAGTCAGGATGTTCTCTAACAATATACCATTGCTCTGGTATTATTTTCTTTATACCCCTAAGCGGAAAATGAAAAAGAACTTCGCTGTAAGTATATCAGGGCCTTTACATTGCATTCAAGGTATACATTCTACCATTCCCTGGGAATCAAGCCCATGACCTTGCCTTCACTGCTTCTCATCTCCAGTTAGAAAGCAAAATCGACCATTTCTAATTGTCTATGTCGTATGTGTGCATATTGTTGGGCCAACCCTGATGAAAAAAAGAACAGCTTAAAACAACCTAAGCTTGTTAGCAGCTAAGACCAGCGGTGTTATTTTCCGGTGAAGGCTGCAGTCAGGCTGTTCCCAGACCTGATGGTCAGGCTAAACCAAGCAGCGCAACTCAGATCACCCAGAAATTGGCCTTTCGGTGCGGCAGCAGCACCAGCTATCGCCACAGACAGACGGGCAGGCCTGGCGACAGGGTTGCAGCGGCAGACCGCGGCTGTTTGTCTTTCATGTTCTCAGAGCGCGCCTCTGCACCCGCTCCCCCCTTCAGCCGCGACAGTTTGCTGTGTCGCTGCGGCTTTTCCCAGGCTGCAGACAGCCGAGAGAGAGAGAGAGAGAGAGAGAGAGAGAGAGAGAGAGAGAGAGAGAGGGAGGGTGTCTCCCAGATCAAACAGGAACTTCCTGACAGTGATGAGATGCTTGGGAAATTAGGAGCAAGCCAGGCAAACGCATTATGCAGAGTGGCAGAGCCAGCATGCTAAGAGTCAGTAGCAATAACAACAACAGAAGAAGAAGAGGACTGTGGTTTTCAACTGTGCCAACTAGTGGAGAACAGTCTGTCTTCTTGGGATAAAACTGAGTTGAGCATTTAACCGTGCGCCAGTATGGAAGAAACAAAACCACAACTGTGAGCTGCATGGTTATCTGTGTGAATGATGGCGTTTTAAGCTTTGATCTCTTTAATACAGGGGTCAACAATAAAGTTGGCCCACAGTTTGTTTGAGAGACTTTGAAGAACTGGCATGCATGTACAGTATTACACCAACAGGGGGACTGTAATGACATTGCATTTAGACCGTGATATGGAGCTGTAACAGCTTCCACGCTTCTGGGAAGGCTTTCCACAGGGTTTTAGAGTGTTTCTGTGGGAGTTTTGCCCATTCGTCCAGCAGAGCATTTCTGAGGTCAGGTACTGATGTTGGGCGAGAAGGCCTGGCTCGCAATCTTCATTCCAGTTCATCCCAAAGCTGTTCGATGGGGTTGAGGTCAGGGCTCTGTGCGGGCCAGTTCTTCAACACCAAACTTATCCAACATTGTCCTGATGGACCTTGCTTAGTGCAATGGGACCCAGTCATGCTGGAATAGAAAAGGGCCTTCCTCAATCTGTTCCCACAAAGTTGGAAGCATAGCATTGTCCAAAATCTCTTGGTATGTTGAAGAATTAATATTTCACTGTAAGTAAGGACGCTACAGCCCCTGAAAAAACAGCCCCATACAATTAAAGCTTCCATGAAGCTCCCGCTGCACAGGTTTTGTGCTGACATTGATGCAAGTGGAAGTTTGGAACAGTTATGCGTTGGCCACGTTTATGCATCATGCTCCTCAGCACTCGCCGGTGACCCCGCTCTGTGACTTTACGTGGTCTTCCATTTTGTGGATGAGTTGCTGATGTTCCTAAATGCTTCTGCTTAATAATACCACTTACAGTTGACCGTGAAATATAGCAGGGATGACATTTCACAAACTGACTTTTGTACCGCACAGTTCATTAATACGCCAGTTTATGTTGCTTTTTTATTGGCTAGTCAGTAGACGACACTGTGAGATGATCATGCTAAAGTTCTGACACACTGATCACAGTACCACACTGGAATTCACTGACAGTACAACCCATATTTTTCTACTTAAAATCAGTCTAGTCTACTAACACTTAGACTTGTAGTCGAGACCGCCTAAACCGAGACCAAGACACTACCAAGACCAGATGGTATCGAGACCAAGACAAGACCAAGACCAAGACCAAGACAGACCAAGTCGAGACCAAGACCAAGTCGAGACTAAGACCGAGACCAAGTCGAGACCGGAGGGGAAAAAAACATTAGTGTTGAAGCTAAGCAATAACTTGTCAAATGTTGTTTTGCATTTGCCTGCCTATCTCTGCTGATTTCGAAGTCTCCAAATGAATCCATTCTGCAACTTTTAAATACATAATTATATTTTTAAAAACGAAATTATAGGCTTAAGTGCAGGATCCGAAAGTTGGTCGTTTTTGTCGCTATGGTTACACACACACACACACACACCGTTGGCGGTGCGCTCAAAGTCATCTGTCAGTTGTGCAGTTACCCAAAATCTCCTGAATGAAGGTAAAACCCATCATGTCACTGATATGTGTTTTACTAAATATTAATATATCAAAAACTGTACATGATATGTGTTTTTTAAATCAAGTGATCAAAGTGCTCGTTGCCGCTGCGATCAGTGGCGCGGATACAGTGTTTTCTCGCGTGGCTCGCGCGCACCGCACTGTCTTCACTCGGACGCGCGCTTCAATACATTGCGGATATCGTCGTGGATATTGTAGTATTGTATTGCTCAATCCCCTGACCACTATGTCGGTCTGAGACAGCGAGACCTAGACAAGACCGAGAGGTCCGAGACCAAGACAAGACCGAGACCAAAGACCGTCAAGGCCGTGACAAGACCGAGACCACGTAAAAGTGGTCTCGAGACCGGTCTCGAGACCAAGACCGGTCTCGAGACATGCATCACTACTAACACTCTAATAAGAGTTAGTTGACATGTAGTTGCAAAGTTGCTTACAGTTAGTATAGAATGTCTGAAGTGGAGGGAACCAGGGTGATGCTAACTTCTGGGTTGGCCTACAAAAATCTGTCATCATTGCTCTATACAAAATGTAGAAATGTCCTGCCTCATAATTCACAGACACACAGCAGCCATTTTGGTTTATTAAAAGGGATTTTAGGTCAGAACCCCTCACACTCAAAGCGAAACGTAGACTAACTATCAAGAAGGATTGTTCCCTAAAGTTGCTCTAGGATCATTCACTTTTCTGTCCTGTCTCTGTCTCTGTCTGTCTCTCTCTTTCCACTCCCCTTTATCTTACTCATCTCATCTCTGCTCTCTCTGCTTTGAAGAAATCATGCAACTAATGAAAGAGTCATTTAGCTTTGGACTTTGATGTATCATTCATTACACTCTCTTCGCTCGCCTCACGTTTCCTTTTATTTGCTAGCGCTGTGTCCGAGACCGTCTTTTGGTTGTTGTTGTCTAATTAAATGTAATTGCTTATTTTTGTGGTTGTTGTGTGCCCTGCCTAGCCTTGTAATAAGAGAAATTGCACGGATGGTCCACAGAGGAGCGACGCCACTGACAAGACGCTCCTGCTGTCACTCCTGGGCACGGCCTGTACATCTGCCACAAAACCTTATCATTACCCTGCTCTGACACGAACACACACATTCACACCCGCAGAGACCTGCTGAAGTCACTCGCCTTACAGGAAAGAACTCTGACCCCACGCTGTCACTCAAAACTGTTGCATAATCGTTTTTGGTGTCCGTGCTATGGCATTTACATATGGTAGACTGCTTCACTTTCCTGCCAAAGTATTATTTTTAAGTTGCTAGACATATTCACACATTTTTCATGGCCCCCAGAATATTTTGTCGAATGAATATGTAAATATATAAAAAGAAAGAACAAAGTTCCTGTCTTTGTTTTATTTTAGTTTTTTTTTTAGCTTCATACATTTTTTTTTTAATCAATGCTTTAATTTGGGTAAGATTTAGTTGTTTACAGTTGTGTTTACAGTAAATAAATGCGTAAAAAAAAAGGCTACTTATGCGAATCTGATGCTCAGGATATTTTAAATGATTGTTCAAATGTTATGTAATAACTAGGGTGAATTCAAGCTGATTGGGACACTTTTCCAAGTCAAAATGTTTCCCATTTTTTACCCTACTATTTTTGTTTTGTTTCTTTGCAATAATTTCTTGATGTTTTATGTTATTATTATTAATGAAAATATAATATTTTATAAAATTATAATATCAAGGTGTATAATTTATATGAGTCATATTATACATAATATTAAAAATATTAATAATATTATAATAATATTGTATCTAAATTGTGTTGTATTTGAACACACTTTATGTTATTATAATTCAGAAACTGTACCTTTTATCAATAACTTGTACAGTATGTTTTGTCGATTTGGGGGAGTTTGAAATTTGAAGACTGAAAAGTTTAATTAATATTCCATAGTTTTTCTATTTAATAGATAGATAGATAGATAGATAGATAGATAGATAGATAGATAGATAGATAGATAGATAGATAGATAGATAGATAGATAGATAGATAGATAGATAGATAGATAGATAGATAGATTTTTTTTTTTACCTCCAATGAATTCAGTATTTTATAATTATGACAAACACACAGCACACATACATCTCCACCAGCGTCCTTCTAAAAGTATCCCAACAATTTCGGTCAGAATTCCATTCATGGCGGAGACACCTTCAGGTTTGTCTGGAGGTTCTCTGACGGCGTTTGGCGGAGAAGACAGTAAATTACAAGCCAAGCAGGGATATAATGAGGAGCAGGGAGTTTGTGGACCCTAACAGGCGCTCGACTGAAGGTGTGTCTCCCGAGCTGGATAATTAATCACGGCACTGATCTGGAGTCAGCTCCTCTAATGACAGGCCTTCCCTGCAGCACTGTGAGTTCTGGCCCTCTCTGCTCTGGTGCCAGGAGGTCTGCCACTGAGAGCACGCTGGCTCCGGATCAGGTTTCAACCCCGTATGAGAAAGTCTGGCCTGGGTAACATGAGTCTGGACCATCTACAATGATCAATATGAATCTCACTTCCTGCAGTGTAGGAAAAGGCCTTTTCAATTAATTGTTTTTGGTTGCATGCCTGGTTTTATTAGTCTCGTGAGTAAACCAAAACAACAAGCTAATGAAATGACAATTTCATTTTAAATGCAAAAAATACAAAAAATTAAACAAATAGACTACCATTTAATAATATGTTATTATATGATACTTATTAAATATTATTTTTTGTTGCTGTAATAACTTTTATTTTGTTGTCATTTTTGCAATTTCTTCTTAATATTTTATACTATTATTATTATTTGTTCATATTTGTTTGTATTCTAAATTGTGTTGTATTTGAAATTTAATTTATATATGTTTTGTTGATTTGGGGGAGTTTAAAATGGGATATTTTAAAAATGTAATCAATATTTCATATTGTTACTATTCATCAATAATATTATAATATTTATTTTGTATTCTAAATTGTGTTGTATTTGAACACGCTTTATATAATTATAATTTAGAAATTGTAACTTTTAATTATAATTTGTTTTGTCAATTTGGGGGAGATTAAAAATATTTTTGCTACTTATTAAAAACATTATGATATTTTATGGAATTATATATGAATATGTTTATATATATATATTATAGTAGCATCTTTTTGATATTTCTCTTGATTTTGCGTTTCATTTAATAGAAAAAAACTATTTTTGATATAAAAAATTTTTTTATTCAAAGTGTACTTTTATCATATTGAATTTTATTATATATAGAATTTTATATATATATATATATATATATATATATATATATATATATATATATACATATATATATATATATATATATATATATATATATATACACACACATTTTATTATTATTTTTATTTTGCAATGCCTTCAAAAATGTGTTTTTTCCCCTCTATGTTGATGTGTTTTGGACAGGCTCTAATTCTCTTGACCTGGACCATGTCATTATTTATCCATGAATCTCAATCTTGTCTCCTTCAACACTTTATAATGTCTCCCTGGCTCCACGCAGCCTTGTCCCCCACTGAGCATTTTGAGAGTGAGTTATAGATCAACAAATGACTCAACAGAGGACGTCTAAGTGCACGGCCAGCCTTTTGATGTTGAAGAACTCTCTTCCGGAAGCCTTTTTCCATATGCATTGTCTTCGATCCCCCTCTCAGACATCAACAGTCACCTTTTGGCATGATGATAAGATCTGTCAAACTCTGTTATTACTACAATAGAGAAACTCAGGTTTACTTGGTTCCAGTGCTTCAGTGGTGAGTCAGGCTGATTAGGAATCATATGAAGGTGTGGACTGGAGCCAGGCATGAGACGTTGTCGACAGGATTAAAGGAGGACCACGCCTTGCATTTCTCCAATTAATTCACTCACACTGCTCTTGACCCCTCAACGGGCTCCTCTAAGGAGAACCAGGGCTCCACGAGCCCTCCCAACTCCCAACAGTTTACGTCACCACTAATCCTCCTGATATTTCATTAATGCCCAGTCCATCCACCATAATCCCCCATTTATCACAATGCTTTCATGATTCAGCCTACAAATTAGATGAAGGCACCAAGGCGGAAGGAGAGTGGGAGACTTGAGGACAGGACAGAGATATCTGGCTTTCTTCTTCAAGCGTCTGTCTCTGGGAAGAGCATGGAGAACATGTGACATCAATTATCATTAGCATTGCGGTCTGTGTGTCGGGAACTTTGCCGCAGAGCTGCCCATTATCATCTTGCTTCAATGTCTTTTAGGTATGGCAGATTGTTCAGGCTATCAGGCATTCTCTGTGTTATCTTTCAAACAAGGTTTTTTTTTATACATATATACACAATTGGGGAATCCAGTTGTCTCTCGCCAGTAGAATCCAGGAAGAACATCAGACATTCCAAATCAAAGAATGTCCAGTTGAAAGGGAATTAAACGCATTCTGAGAAGAGTGCTCTTCAGATCAACTCATGCTATATTTAGCTAATAATATGTTCCATCACCTCAAAATAGCTTGCCCATTTGTTTCCTTTGATGCTTATTTATACTAAATGATCATTTTCAAATGGCTCTTGGCCTACAAACACCAGCCAGTTATTCTAAAATAATTGCCCTCCTCAAATCTGTGTGGTTGTCCTCTACTCCACTGTAAACCCGAATAAGTTGGCACAACTCAAAAAATTATTTTGTATTTGTACATTTGAATTGTTCTTAACTTGAAATGTTTGAGTACACTAATTCATACATTTAACTTAAAATACTATTTTGTTAACATCTTAACAATAGTATGCTATACAGTAACACTTGCAACAATATAAAGGTTTTATTTGCTCTCAAATCAAGCTCATGCACCACTTGTCACCATGATGGTAACTATCCTAAAACCAACATTAACAGAAATTCTTCTAAATTAGCATAACGAAACATTAATCATTACTAAATCACCCGCTTAACATTAATCTTGCACAAAAAAACATTGTATTACACTTAATTTGAGCATTTACTCTCCCTTTCGAGTCCCATCGGCAAAGCATGCTGGGAAATTTACATCCCAGCCGTTTCAGTTAAACTTAAGTTCGTCTAAATTAAAAGAAATAATTTAATAAAACTCAAAACAATGAAACAGTTCAGTTTACTTAAAATATATACATTCTGTGAACTTGAAAGAAAAAGAAAGTGCTAAATACTCATAAAAGTTAATTTGAATGAACTAATTAGTTTAATTTAAGTTTTTCCTACTCAAACCAATTAAGTATTTTGAGCATTAGGGTTTACAGCTTCGCTGTCAAATTAAATGTCTGTCAAAGTTTTAAAAGTGTGAAATTGTGGATTTGACTAGTGGCAGTGCTTCTTAGTCAGCAAAGCCTGAAAGGAAAACTACTTATGTCTTTCAGAGCTATCTTTCAGGACCTGTTATGTCATTTAGTTTTTTTTGCCTTTTCAAGTTTCTTTAGTGTGTATGTTGCGGTTTGATCCTGAAAAAGGTCTGCAAAGTTACAAAGCTCAAACTCACTCAAAAGGGAATGTTTCTCTATATCAGTGCACATTGTTTCTGAACTCCTTGAAATGATTGTAGTCTTGAATTTTCTTCCGGGAAGACATACATCACAAATACCTCCTCATTTAATTGATTCTCGCCCACAGCAGACGCAAAATAAAGGGGACGAAGCATGGATGAGTTGTGTTATTAGTAGGATGTTGTTGAACAAGAGATGCCTACTACAGACTGCGATTTCTGCAATCCTATAAGATCTCACTGTATGACGTGGATATAAAGAGGAGAATATGGACACGATCATGGATATGGAAAAGAGGCCAACTTGGCATGCCAGTCTTGCAGATGGAGCTTGAGGTAAGTAGTTTTAAGTTTTAGCGTCATGTCGTGTTGATCAATACGCTAGTTCATGTTGCATTATTATTGGCTAGTCAGTAGGTCGTATAGCAGTAAACACACTGGGAGATGATGATGCTAAAGCTCAGAAAATTATAGCAGGCTATCTTTGGTCGCAAGAACGTGACAACAGCCGTCTTTGAACATCTCTCACTGTACGACGTAATACCACCGCTTAGGAGCCACGGCCACAGAAATCGCCACGATTGGTCAACTTTCGTCTGGGACAGCCCAAAATCGTAAAATGTGTACCGGGCTAACAATGTCGCGTGACATTTCAGAAACACGCTCAAAGTGGTTGACCAATCACAACACTTCTAGCTGACCAATCAGAACACACTGTGCTTTTTTGGAAGGAGGGAGTTCATAGAGAAAGCAACTAAACAGAGTTACTGACTAACATGGAAGGGAGGTGCTACGACAATGTAAAAAAGGGGTTGTTTTTGAACATTTAACCATGAAAATTACATCATTGCCCAGCTTTTTATATAAATGTGGATATCTATGTCCAACTTTATCCACATACATAGTATACTTGAGTGGGGCGTTTATAGCAAATCTCAAAAGCATTACTCTTAAAACTGTTTTATGGAGTTTTTGTCTACTGAAAGAAATGTTTCGTATAAGCTGAATAATCGGATTGTTGTTAAACAACATACAATCTATTGAACGCACTGAATTCTATCCGTCACAGCCTCATTTTCATTCATGTCCAAAATGAAATATGGCGCTACCCTGACCAAGGTCTATTATCGCCCAGCTCCAATCTGCTAAACGTTACTAAGGCATAAAGGTATTAAGAAACTATAAACATTAAAATCTTGATTTTCTGTGAAGCTGCTTGAAAATAATTTGTATTGTAAAAAGCGCTTTATAAATAAATTTGACGTGACGCATGCCACCTCGATCAAAGTAATACTCAGGTTAAAATTTCTAAATGGATATTCAAAAGAGAAAAAAATAGAACCATGTTTATGGTTTAACTGGTGTGAGATGACATGGTTATGGTTTATGATGGCTTTTGTGTTCTCTCTTATTACAGGTAATTGTATTTATATTGCACTTCACATCTTTAATTTACTTTAATTTACTTGTCTTTATCTAAACAGCCCAGTCACTAACTGCTTCAAACGGTAACCCCAAGTGTAGGTCAGAAATATCTCCACAGAGGAGTATATGTGACAGGTCAGGACCACAGCTGTTTATTTATGCTACAATGTTATTTTGGCCCTGAGAGCTCCATTAAAGCCTGTCGGGTGTCCTACAGGCCTCTGGGAAGAAAGAAAACACTGCTTGAGAAATATACCCCTAGGTCACCATCACCTGTACATAAGAGTTTGACAACATACTCAAATTTGATTGTTGATTACAGATTCCAGAGTCGGCAGATTCCACTGGAAATTATGCAACTATATAAATACTTATCATTGAATTACTGTAATTTTTTAAGTACGCATCACACACATGACCAGCGTTGGCCAATAGTAGCCTCAAGAATCAGTGATATATATTATATATATACACTCACCGGCCACTTTATTAGGTACACCTGTCCAACTGCTCGTTAACACTTAATTTCTAAGCAGCCAATCACATGGCGGCAACTCAGTGCATTTAGGCATGTAGACATGGTCAAGACAATCTCCTGCAGTTCAAACCGAGCATCAGTATGGGAAAGAAAGTTGATTTGAGTGACTTTGAACGTGGCATGATTGTTGGTGCCAGAAGGGCTGGTCTGAGTATTTCAGAAACTGCTAATCTACTGGGATTTTCACGCACAACCATCTCTAGGGTTTACAGAGAATGGTCCGAAAAAGAAAAAACATCCAGTGAGCGGCAGTTCTGTGGGCGGAAATGCCTTGTTGATGCCAGAGGTCAGAGGAGAATGGCCAGACTGGTTCGAGCTGATAGAAGGGCAACAGTGACTGAAATAACCACTCGTTACAACCGAGGTATGCAGCAAAGCATTTGTGAAGCCACAACACGCACAACCTTGAGGTGGATGGGCTACAACAGCAGAAGACTCCACCGGGTACCACTCATCTCCACTACAAATAGGAAAAAGAGGCTACAATTTGCAAGAGCTCACCAAAATTGAACAGTTGAAGACTGGAAAAATGTTGCCTGGTCTGATGAGTCTCGATTTCTGTTGAGACATTCAGATGTTAGAGTCAGAATTTGGCGTAAACAGAATGAGAACATGGAACCATCATGCCTTGTTACCACTGTGCAGGCTGGTGGTGGTGGTGTAATGGTGTGGGGGATGTTTTCCTGGCACACTTTAGGCCCCTTAGTGCCAATTGGGCATCGTTTAAATGCCACGGCCTACCTGAGCATTGTTTCTGACCATGTCCATCCCTTTATGGCCACCATGTACCCATCCTCTGATGGCTACTTCCACCATGTCACAAAGCTCTAATCATTTCAAATTGGTTTCTTGAACATGACAATGAGTTCACTGTACTAAAATGGCCTCCACAGTCACCAGATCTCAACCCAATAGAGCATCTTTGGGATGTGGTGGAACGGGAGATTCGCATCATGGATGTGCAGCCGACAAATCTGCGGCAACTGTGTGATGCCATCATGTCAATATGGACCAAACTCCCTGAGGAATGCTTCCAGCACCTTGTTGAATCTATGCCACGAAGAATTGAGGCAGTTCTGAAGGCAAAAGGGGGTCCAACCCGTTACTAGCATGGGGTACCTAATAAAGTGGCCGGTGAGTGTATATATCTCATTGATTCTTGAGGCTCACTATTGGCCAACGCTGGTAGTGAGCCTACGTTCTGACGTACAACCCAGAAGCGATGCGCTGTCACACTAGGTGGTCTCACGTCAGATACCCATAGAGAAGGAAATTAATAGTTGAATGAAGTTGTTATTTTTGTGTGTGTTTTTTTGCGCACAAAAGGTATTCTTGTCGCTTGAAAAACTTATGGTTGAGCCACTGTAGTCACTTGGACTTTTGTCTTTACTAACTTTCTGGGCCGGCAAGTTTCAATTACAGAGAAGCCTATGGAGGAGTGAGACATCTCTCAGATGTAATCAAAAATATCTAATTTGTGTTCCGAAGATGAACGAAAGTCTTATGGAGTTGGAACAACATGAGGGTGAGTAATTCATTTTTGGGTGAACTAACCCTTTAACGCTTGCTCTCTGTCGCTTTAGTTACTCGCATCCTGTCACGTAAACTGACCTGTCAATCATCTTGTCAAAGATGAAATCCTCCACATTTAATTTCCCGTATCAGAGAGAAATGCAGAAGCATGTTGATCTGCAGTCGCACGTCTTTCATGTGGAGACTCTCCTCATATTCATGGATAACGATGCATTTAAAAGTTAATGGCCAAACGGATCTTTTTATAAAAGTCAACATTGTAATTGCAGATGAAATATAATATGGATAACATTAAATAAATATTTTTGTATCAGGTTAAACTTTGATTAGTCACTCAAACCTTTATCTAAAGCTCTTGATCGCGCATATCCGCCATGTTTTGTAGTTTTTTAACACTTTTTACTCGTGTTTTATGTAGTTCCCTTTCGAGGGAACTCGAACTGCGTCGTAAGATCGACACTTTAGGGGACGCTCCCTAAGCGTGCGCCTCTGAAGTAAGAATGAAACTAATCCAATCCTGATTGGTGTTGCGTCGTGACGTAACATGTGACGGCATAACCGGATGCATAAAAGTGACGCTGACACATACACATCAGCTTTCGCTCTTCAGCAAGCGCTCTCTGAGAAACTGTCTGTCTTATTTGGTGTTGTTTGTCTGTCCAAAGCTCTACATTATGGCGAGTGAACAATATACTAAGTGTGCACCCCTGCCCAAGATTATATATATATATATATGTGCCACGGTTGGGGACACGCATCAGCTGTGTGTGTGTGTATTGTTTAGGGGCGCAGCACTCACAGTCAGCTCTCGAGAGGGCTGCCTGTGAACACTGTGAAGCACTTCCTATTAGAGTGCTGTGCTCCCGCTTGGTTATATTATTTGCTGATGATGGCCAGGCTCGCGATCCCCGCGATTCGGGTCCCGTGACGAGTGCCCAGTGCTCGAGCTATCTGTTTATAAGGAAGTAAATGTGCTACAGCATCGGGAACGAGCAACATGAGTCACACTCGCCGACTTATGTTTCTGCTTATGTAGAGCTCGTGGAGGCTGTGATGCGTGCTGTGGCCAGACTAAATAAATAAATTATATATATATATATATATATATATATATATATATATATATATATATATATATATATATATATATAAAATATATCAGCTGGCCACAAAATAAGCAGGATGATCCCCGTCAAAATGAACTAGACGAGAGATTCCTGCACCGTTCACAACCTCAGAGCCGGGGCTTACTGTTTTTCCCAGATCTTTATAAAATATATATATTTATGTGTAGATCCTGGGAAAAACCCCACTCTTTACGGATCTCACCACATTCATTATGTTTATTCGAATGTGGTGGGTGCGAGAGAATCGGGTTATGGCAAGATGCCGCAGATGGAGGAACCTTTAGCGAGCTATCTTCCTCCTGATCCGGCATCTTCGCTTTAAGCCCTGGCGCTGCCCAACAAACCGTGCAGGGACACCTCTGCACTGGTTGGCTGGGCTTATATGGTGCAGAAAATCGATGTTGCTCTTCCACCGTTAAAAACGTTTCGAGACACATCGGTTTCCAGCGAACGCAGGCTGCACTGTCCGCCCCTCAGGCTTGCGGCAAGGCAGCATTTCCGTTCGCCAATCGAGAATCGTTTTCGGTCCAGCCCTGCCGGACACCCGCTTCAGGGGGTCGAGAACGAATCCCGATTAATACCCGAAGCCAGGCTCGAGAGCCTGGTTCCTTTGGTAAAATATTTAGAAAAGAAAAGGTCAGGCTGGTGCGTGCCTGCACTCTATGACGATTTTGCAGGCGTACCAGGCCGATCTTCTTAAAGATCTAAGTGAGGCAAATATTTCCTGTTGGCCCCTCCGCTATCTCCTTCTGGCCTGTTCTCCAACGCTGTCACTACAGCTTCGGGAAAGAGGTCCTAATGGTAGTGTAGGACCTCTGAGGACCTCATCCATATACTGAATACCCCCCCCCGTGTAACAATCGTGGCTTTCGGGGGCGAAGCATACCAAAATCGGGTTCTTCCGTTCGGCCTAGCACTCTCTCCCCGCACGTTCACAAAGTGTATGGATGCGGCTCTGGCTCCACTGAGGCTTCAGGGCATCCATATACTGAATACCCCCCCCCGTGTAACAATCGAGGTTGCTCTAGCAGCAGGTGCCCTCGGGGAAGAAGATGTTGTCCCGCCGTCTTTGACGCTTCGGGACACATCGATTTCCAGCGAATGCACACCGTGGCGTTCGCCCCAAAAGCTTGCAACAGGGCACCGACTATGGTCACAAAATCTGTATCGACTTTTTTCCTGCCGGTCCTCCGCTTCAGGAAGTCGAGAATAGTGCTCGAAAAATACCCGAGGCCAGTCTCGAGGGGCTGGTTCCCTTAGTAGATTTTGTAGAAGAATGGCAATGCCTTCCGAATATATCTATATGGGTCCTGTATATTATAAAATATTATAAAATATGGGTACAGATTGCAGTTCGGTCACCGACCTCCCTAGTTTGCTGGGGTGGTACCGACTGCAGTGGTTCCAGAACAGGCTCGGGTTATGGAACAAGAGGTACAGACTCTACTGGAATTCAGGGGCCATAGAATGTGTTCCCCTACCAGACAGGGAGTCGGGGTTTTACAGCCGGTACTTTATAGTTCCAAAGAAGGATGGCGGACTGAGGCCAATTTTAGATCTAGGGCTTTTGAATCGTTCTTTGAGGAGATTCAGGTTCAAAATGCTTACTATTCCCATTATCGTGAACCAAATCAGATCCGAGGACTGGTTTGTCACGATGGATCTAAAAGACGCTTATTTCATGTCTCCATCCTTCCATGTCACAGGAGGTTCCTGAGGTTGCTTTCGGGGGCGAAGCATACCAAAATCGTGTTCTTCCGTTCGGCCTAGCACTCTCTCCCCGCACGTTCACAAAGTGTATGGATGCGGCTCTGGCTCCACTGAGGCTTCAGGGCATCCATATACTGAATTACATCGACGACTGGCTCATATTGGCCCAGTCTCGAGAAATGGCAGTTCGGCATCGAGATGTCGTCCTTGGCCACATTCAGAACCGGGGGTTGAGGCTCAACACTAAGAAAAATGTTCAATGTCATATAGAAAAGGGAATCCAAGGCACTCTTCATACCCTGAAGAAGGCTGGTTGTGCCGCTACGCGTGGGTTGTATTTTCCCCCACATGTTTTAATAATTTTTTCAATCATGATAGAGCCAGTTTAATAAAGGCTTTTTAATTTTCTAAAGAAGAGTGCCTTGGATTCCCTTTTCTATATGACATTGAACTCTCGACCCCAAAGAGCACCTTCTAATACTCTTTTTGAACTCCTTGAGCACCCTGGACTTTTTGTCTCTTACTAAGAAAAATGTGTTGGACCCAGCTCAGAAGACTACTCTTCTGGGCGTGGTATAGAATTCGGTTACGATGCGGGCACGTATGTCTCCCGCTCGTATCGAATCCATCCTGGCCATGGTGTCCAGGATAAAGCTAGGCCAGGCCATCACTGTAAGCAATTTCAAAGATTGCTGGGCCTCATAACAGCGGCATCCAACATAATTCTTTTGGACCTGTTTCACATGAGGCCCCTTCAGTGGTGGCTCAAAGCCAAGGGTTTTTTCCCCAAGGGGAATCCGTTCCGTATAATAAAGGTTACGCGCAGATGCCTTCGTTCCCTATTGATATGGAAGAAACCTTGGTTCTTGTCCCAAGGGCCAGTGTTAGGGGCGTCATGTCGCCGGGAAACTGTTTCGACAGACGCTTCCCTCGCTGGCTGGGGCGCGGTCTCGGACGGCCGCTTTGCCAGGGGTCTGTGGCAGGACCATCATCATTCTTGGCATATAAATTGCCTAGAGATGTTGGCTGTGTTCAGGGCTCTGAGGAGCTTCCTCACAGACATCAAAGGTCTCAGTGGTAGCTTATCTAAACCGACAAAGGACACTCAGATAGAGGGCGCGAGAGGGCGCGAGCCCTCTATCCAGATTGGCGCATCAGATCATTTTAAGGTCCCAAGGGAAAATATTATCTATAAGAGCAATATATGTCCCGGGGGTTCTGAATCAGGGAGCAGACATCCTGTCGAGGCAGGGGCTGAGGCCCGGGGAATGGAGACTCCATCCAGAGGTGGTGGAGTTCATATGGCAGAGGTTTGGACCAGTGGAAGTGGATCTGTTTGCGTCTCGAGGGACGTCCGTCCCACTGCCCACTTTGGTTCTCCCTCACTCATCCAGCCCCGCTGGGGTTGGATGCCATGGTACAGGCCTGGCCAAGGCTTCGCCTGTACGCTTTTTCCCCGATCGCTCTGCTCCGGGGAGTCCTGGAGAGGGTCCGTCAGGAGGGCATCAGTCTTCTTCTGATAGCCCTGTCTTGGCCAGCCCGAGTATGGTTTCCAGACTTAATTTCACTCCTGATAGCTCCGCCATGGCAGATTCCTCTGAGGAGGGGTCTGTTGTCTCAGGCGGAGGGCACTCTATTCCATCCTCATCCAGAGCTGTGGAAATTGTGGGTCTGGCCTCTGAGGGGGCTCAGTACCTAGATGCTGGTCTATCATCTGGGGTGGTCGAAACCATACTTATCTCTAGGGCTCCGTCTACTAGGAGATTATATGGCCTCAAGTGGAATATTTTTCTACTTGGTGTAGAGAACTTGAGTTAGGCCCAGTTAACTGCCCAATGGCTTCAGTTCTGGAGTTTCTTCAAGATCGTTTCTCTGCGAATCTCTCCCCATCCACACGTAGGGTGTACGTGGCTGCCATTGCGGCGTTCCATGCACCACTAAATGTTGGGCCTTTGGGGAGGCACCAACTGGTCATACTATTTCTCCATGGTATTGGAGGATGAGACCGACAGTCAGGTCCAGGGTTCCTTCCTGGGACCTGGCGGTGGTTCTCGAAGGGCTATCCCTGGCTCCCTTCGAATACCTCCAGTCGGCTTCGCCTAGGACCTCACGTTCAAGATAGCCTTTCTCTTAGCTATTTCTTTAAAGAGACTGGGAGATCTCCAAGCCCTGGCATTATCGCCAGCTTGCTTGGGGTGTCCCCCCGGCGGAGTTAAGGCCATCCTGCATCCGAGACCCAGCTATGTGCCTTAAGTGCAATTTATCATGGCTAGGTCCATGGTCCTGCAAGTATTTCATCCTCCACCTCATGTGTCGGCAGAAAAGGAGAGGTTCCTTGCTCTGCCAGTCAGAGTTCCGAGTATTACCTTGAGAGGTCCTCTTCTTGGAGGAAGTCGGACCTACTGTAGTGTGTTTTGGATCACCTATTAGGGGCTCCCGGCTATACAAACCATAAGTAGGCCTACAAGGTGCACAATTTGCCTTCACCTTTGGCCGTTAGGGCTCATTCTACTAGAGCAGGGGTCTCAAACTCAACTTAACTGGGGGCCGCTGGAGGTAGAGTCTGGGTCAGGCTGGGCCGCATCAAGTATTCCACAAAAAATAGTATTCAAGTATACCAAAAAAGGAGCACAACTGATCCAATCTTCAAGAGCTGTCCTTCTGACAGTTGAAGTTCATTTTCCTTATACACAAAATCTTTGTGATACTTCATTTTACAAACATTCTTTTTCTTTTCCTTATAACACATATTTGTGATACTTATATTTGCTTACGTCCTTTTTATTTTCTTTATACAACACATTAATGATATTGAATGTTTTTTTGGAAGGCACATTTCCTTTTATTATACTTAGAAAAACGATTATTGCTTTTGAAATGCAAATATTTGCAGTCATGTCTGCCCGTCTTAGGGCCTGTTCACATATCGCGTCTTTTGCGCGCTCAAGTTCGTTATTTCAAATGTAGGTGCGCGGTATGCGCGCTCATAATGGAAGCGACGCGGTCGTGGTGCGACGCGCTCGTTTTTTCCAAGCGCGTGCGCGCCGCATCGAGATAAAAAACATCTCAACTTTTCAGAATGCCGCAAGCGCACCGTAGCTTAGCAACGACAGACGCCTACGGAGCGCAACCGCCCTAGCGCTTTGGAAAAAGGAGAACGCGGCGCACCTAGCGTTTTCTACGCGTTTTTGGGCGCTAAATGTGAATTCAGCCTTATTTAATTATTTCTACACATGTATAGTGTCTCAGGCAAATTACTGACTTTGCACAAATCAAAGCAAACCTTCTTATCAACCTGCTGGACACATATTACAAGCTCAAAATGATTATTCTCACATTGTTTTAGAGCAGGGGTCTCCAACACGTCGCTCGCGAGCTACCAGTAGCTCGTGGCATGTTCACATATCGCGCTCACATATTTTGCTTGCTCAAGTTCGTTATTTCAAATGTAGGCACGCGCCAAGCGCGCTCATAAGCGACGCGCTCATTTTTTCCAGGCGCAGTAAGTTTGTACTTCGCGGTTGTCTATGACAACTATTGACAACAAACCCACCGTAAGCTGTCATGAGACTATCTATGGTAGCCCATAAGGGATAAAAAATATATATATATTTTTAAAACGCGGTACACGCAACGACGGGCCGCACTAACATTAAACTTTAATGTCAAGTAGGGGGCCACAAAATATCACCCCGCGGGCCGCAAATGGCCCGCGGGCCGCGAGTTTGAGACCACTGTACTAGAGGCATGGCGTCCTCTAGGGCCCTCCTTTCGGGAGTTCCCATCAAGGAGATATGTGAGGCAGCCGGTTGGGCTACCCCACACACTTTTGTTAGGTTCTATAGTCTGCACCTCCCTAGTACGCCTGGCGCATATGTGCTCTCGTCCTAGCTGAGTGCCTGAATCAGTTTCACTCCGGGGCAGGCCTGTCTTCGGTGCGTGGCCTAGTGGGCATTCGTTCCCCAAAGTGTCGATCTTACGACGCAGTTCGAGTTCCCTCGAAAGGGAACGTCTCGGGCTATGACTATAACCCTTGTTCCCTGAGAAGGGAACGAGACACTGCGTCGTCCTGCCACGCCCCTCGAGGCCTGAGAGCGTCTTGCTTCATCGCGGAGCTGATATGTGTATGTGTCAGCGTCACTTTTATGCATCCGGTTATGCCGTCACATGTTACGTCACGACGCAACACCAATCAGGATTGGATTAGTTTCATTCTTACTTCAGAGGCGCACGCTTAGGGAGCGTCCCCTAAAGTGTCGATCTTACGACGCAGTGTCTCGTTCCCTTCTCAGGGAACAAGGGTTATAGTCATAACCCGAGACGTTTAAAGTAAAAAAATAAAAATGATACAAACAATGAAGTCTCTGCGGTCACACAGCTTTATCTCCGTCAGAAGTTAACTCCATCAGGTTTTATGTCTGATGGAGTTGACCTGTAAGCTGATGGAGTTTACAAGTGCTCACATAACTCTTTATATAGTGATATTATTATTGTTATTATTATTATTTTATTTTGCATATGGGGAATTATTCTAATGTTGTGAGCTACTGGAGACCCAGAATGAGACAATTAGTTAGTTGTCTTAATTTGTTGTCTTGTCAATCAGTTGTGTAACCTTTGGACCTGTCAACTCCATCAGTTTTTGTCAACTCTGATAGTTTTGGTCAACTCCGTCAGTATTTAACACTGTCGGATGAAGATTCTATACATTTTGAAATAAATTGTATTATTTCTTTGATTTATTATGTTGAAATATTAAAAGTTAAAACATCTACTGAACTACATGATATTATGTCCGATCAAAACATTGGTTATATACACTCACCGGCCACTTTATTAGGTACACCTGTCCAACTGCTCGTTAACACTTAATTTCTAAGCAGCCAATCACATGGCGGCAACTCAGTGCATTTAGGCATGTAGAGACAATGGTCAAGACAATCTCCTGCAGTTCAAACCAAGCATCAGTATGGGGAAGAAAGTTGATTTGAGTGACTTTGAACGTGGCATGATTGTTGGTGCCAGAAGGGCTGGTCTGAGTATTTCAGAAACTGCTAATCTACTGGGATTTTCACGCACAACCATCTCTAGGGTTTACAGAGAATGGTCCGAAAAAGAAAAAACATCCAGTGAGCGGCAGTTCTGTGGGCGGAAATGCCTTGTTGATGCCAGAGGTCAGAGGAGAATGGCCAGACTGGTTCGAGCTGATAGAAGGGCAACAGTGACTGAAATAACCACTCGTTACAACCGAGGTATGCAGCAAAGCATTTGTGAAGCCACAACACGCACAACCTTGAGGCGGATGGGCTACAACAGCAGAAGACTCCACCGGGTACCACTCATCTCCACTACAAATAGGAAAAAGAGGCTACAATTTGCAAGAGCTCACCAAAATTGAACAGTTGAAGACTGGAAAAATGTTGCCTGGTCTGATGAGTCTCGATTTCTGTTGAGACATTCAGATGTTAGAGTCAGAATTTGGCGTAAACAGAATGAGAACATGGAACCATCATGCCTTGTTACCACTGTGCAGGCTGGTGGTGGTGGTGTAATGGTGTGGGGGATGTTTTCCTGGCACACTTTAGGCCCCTTAGTGCCAATTGGGCATCGTTTAAATGCCACGGCCTACCTGAGCATTGTTTCTGACCATGTCCATCCCTTTATGGCCACCATGTACCCATCCTCTGATGGCTACTTCCACCATGTCACAAAGCTCTAATCATTTCAAATTGGTTTCTTGAACATGACAATGAGTTCACTGTACTAAAATGGCCTCCACAGTCACCAGATCTCAACCCAATAGAGCATCTTTGGGATGTGGTGGAACGGGAGATTCGCATCATGGATGTGCAGCCGACAAATCTGCGGCAACTGTGTGATGCCATCATGTCAATATGGACCAAACTCCCTGAGGAATGCTTCCAGCACCTTGTTGAATCTATGCCACGAAGAATTGAGGCAGTTCTGAAGGCAAAAGGGGGTCCAACCCGTTACTAGCATGGGGTACCTAATAAAGTGGCCGGTGAGTGTATGTTTAATAGTAAAAAAGAGGGAATAGATTTAAGGAATTTAGGGACTGGATTGTTCATAATAACCCTAACCCAGGGGAAAACATTTAGAGAATGTATTTTTCCACTTAGCTCCTTTTCTTCAAACATAATTGAAGACTTTACACTGTTGTTGGATGAATCGAATTAACATATCATGGTTTTTAATGCATCTGACAGAGTTGACACAAATTAAGTTATGAAGTGAATAAATGTACATTTGTAGAAGAAGAAAAAATCAGAAAAACCTGTTCCCTTACATGGTTCATTAGCTGAGACCTTTGTCTATAGCAGTTTATAAATTAATGTATTATTAAATAATAAAAACTAACAGCCCATTCTCATCCCTAGGCGTCATGAAACTGACGCCTTGGGAATCATTTTGACCATGCTTCAATATTCGACGCTTTAGGCACCCTTTAGCGTCAGTTACATGACGCGATCCTAGGGCGTCATCTTGCTGACGCTTTACCTTTAACGTCAGTTAGATGACGCTATCTAATCCTAACCCTACCCCAGACCTAAACCTACCCGCGTCATCTAACTGACGCTTAGGTAAAGCGTCAGTAAGATGACGCCCTAGGATCGCGTCATGTAACTGACGCTAAAGGGTGCCTAAAGCGTCGAATATTGAAGCATGGTCAAAATTGTCATTTTAGTGACGCCTTGGGGTGAGAATGCGTTGAAACTAAGTGCAATCGAGAACATTATCAGAAAAGCCATGTATATAGAGCTGGTTATGTGATGCAAGCTTCAAAATGTATTAGTTTACAAAGCATGGACCATGGTAAAACTGACTTGAGATCTGTAAGTTTTTGATGTCCTGGCTCTGTGTGCTGTGGTTTCCTACACAAATATTTTGCAGGTACAGGTGAATTGGAGACAATAAATGACATATAGGTGAGTGCGTGTTAGCTCTGCAATTGACTAACAATGCATCTACGGCAGGGGTGTCAAACTCAGTTCCACAGACCTGTAGAGTTTAGCCTTAACCTTAATTAAACAACACACGTGATCCAGCTAATCAAGTCTATTTGAAAACTACAAGTATGTGCGTTGGGGTAGGGTTGGAACTAAACTCTGTACTGTATAGGACCCTCCAAAGGTTTGATACTCCCGATCTAAGGTGTTTCCCTGGCTATGGCACACAATTCTGGGGAAGACTCCAGCATCCCCGCAACTCTACAGTACATAGAACAAGCGGTTTTGGAATACTGATGGAATTTGTATGATATCTCAGCCCGTTCTCATCCTTTGGCGACATACATGTGACGCTTTGGACATTTCGTCGAAATCTTACGCACATGGCATCCTTTAGCATCAATATGAGACGCAGAACCCAAGGCGTCATACAGGTGACGCTCGTCTAAATCCGACACACATGGCATCGTTTAGCATCAATATGAGACGCAGATCCCAAGGCGTCATAACCGTAACCCTACCCCAGACCTAAACCTACCCATAACAGTGCGTGTTATATTGACACTAAAGGATGCCATGTGCGTAAGATTTCAACGAAATGTCATATGGCGTCACCTATATCCTCCTGAGACCCAGAAAAAAAAAGTTTTTTGAATTTAGTTTTTTTCCATGTCATCACACTGTTTAGAGCACAATAAACAAATGGTAAAAAAACATATATATAAAATAATATTTTATTCATACGTTATGCTATGTCCTCTGTAGTGGACGCCAGGACTAAGTTGTTTAAAAAATAAAATGACATGAAATTATATGTATAGGCAAAAACAATGGGATTTTTTACATTTTGTAAAAAAATGTAAAAAATCCCATTGTTTCCAATACATTCATCCAATACATTTTGGGGTTTCAGGATTTTTTCAACCAAAATTTGTATAAAGATTATTCTCAACTATGTTATGAAAGAAATAATGGAATGAATTGATACACCATTTTACTTTTTGCAATATGTGGGTAAAATGGCCATAAGTTAATATTCCCATTCAATGCAATGCATCTATACACTGTATCTAATTTGCACATTAATGTGTTCTGGGAGCAACATTTAATGAAAGAATAAAGGGTAATAATTGGAGTAATAATTGGCAACATTTTAATAATAATATCTAACATTTCATAGGAATATTGATGTATAATTTATTTCCATATTCACTTGTTGTGTCTCCCAGAATGCCTGATAAACATGATTTTAGTCCTGATGTCCTCTACAGTGGACACGTTTGAAATCAATGCCCTGTTCTGTAACAGAAAGTTTTTTTTTGTTTTTTAAACCCCTTAACATTTTCCTGAGATGTTGTTTTATGAAATACAATTTGAAAAGTAGTCCAATTTATATTATAATTACACTATATTATCATATTTCCATAAGAATGCTACATTTGATCACTAAATTAATGTCAGACATTTTTAAAGACCAAGGAGAAGTTGTTTTCATGGTGAAACCTCCAAACATTTGGTATCTCTGAAAAGTCCTGAATGTGCTCTTTACAGGACACCCAGGTTGTGTCATGTGACATGTATGATGTCAGAGAAATTCACTAAAATATAATGTCCACTACAGTGGACAAAAGTCTATTCTTGGGTCCCAGGAGGATATGACGCCAAAGGATGAGAATGTGTTGGATATCTGTATTCTCTTTTCTACAATAAAGAATTTTGGTTTAGTGTTGCTTTGCCACTTAATGCCCACTGATTTCAAAATCCAGTGTTCTAGATGAGAAGCACTAGGAAAGACTTCACTGAACAGAAAAGCGGGTCCTCAACAGACGGGCCCCACATTCCTCAGACATGCCTTTGACCACATTGAAATGCAGCCAGGTCTTGATTTCACTACTTTGTGGACTGGAGCAACTCTGTGGTGTGTAACGGTCCCTACACTGTGGTCTTGGCACTTATCCCTTGCCACCCTCTCGAAACGCTCAAACATCCTGATTACCTTCTAATTGGCCCTTAAGTAGTTTGTCATTCTAGTCTAGTGGCCTGTCCAGTGTACAGCCTATAAGGTGACGATGAGGCGGTGTGGTTGGGGCCGAGACTCTGGAGAATGTGCAATGTGTGATCAGCTGATGATGGAAACTTTAAGTGGCTAAACCTCATCATAAATCAAATTCATAAGGACCCATTACAAGTCTGTGGCAAGCAAGCTGTTAAAGACATGCTTTTAGGTGGCTCTAGTGCCACATTCACAGTCTACGACAGTCGATCTCACAAATAAATATGGAGAAATCTGTCTGAATGCTTTACCATGACTTACTGCTTTAGTCACAGTGATGACAAATGAGCAGGGGGGTTTTAGCGAATTATCGGGTAAAATTCACAAAGTGATCAAATACACGGGTTTCCTGTTTACAAACATTACAGTGCGTGCGCAAACCAGAGGCAGAAAGCCAGATTGGTGAGCTGGTCCGCTACTGCAACAACCTTAAGTATTGAAGCTTTCCTTATTGTTTGACTCAATAAAACGTGATTTTAGTTGGATCCTGGGAAATAAAACACTTGCTGATGAAAATATGAACGGCGAATGAATTATATAAATAATGAATTGCTATGCGGTTCCTATTGTGGCTTCTGGCAAGGTTTTCTCTTTACGATGTTAACGTAACATGTTTCCAGTATCATTTATAGAATGTACGTTCAGAATTATTTGGTCTTTAATAGTATTCACAAAAGTATACCAAAAACAACAATAAAAAAACTACACAAACAACCAATAATGAAATAACCCTTCACAATAGATAATTCTTTACAATGAACTCTGTTAGAGAGCTACATATGGCAATTTATCAGTTCAATAAAAAAACATGTCTGCATCGCTTTTACAATGTTTCAGATCCCTCAGTTTTCGCCATCTCTTAAAAGCCAAGCCAGTGTTGATTCTCCTTTTGTTACGAGCTCTGTCACGTTATCTTTTTGCCAGCAGGCTCTTCTCTGTTCTGCATTTTGTTTGCATAGTGTTTGGCCCAGATCCGGGCCAGATCTGGTACATGTGGATTCAACACGTACCGGATGTGGGCCGGATCTGGGCCGACTCTATATTGCTGTCTGGGTCCCCAGTTATGAGTACTTTCGAAACATGCTTTTTGAAGCTTTGAAACCTTTGTGAATCATTTGTTTGGAATCAGTGAATCAGAGCTGGTATCAAACAGCAAAAGTCAGTAAAAGGGGCTTTGATGCTCCGTTACCTCATAGCTGTTTCAAAATGTCTTCACATTTCAATGGTTTGCCACTAGGGGGCAATTATCTCTGTGAGCCCATGAACCAGTGTCTGTATGGTTTTTACCTCATCTCGGATCAATTTTATACATTTGTACACATTTGATGACACATTTGTATAATAAAAAGAAAGAGTTGTAGTTAAAAGTCTCTATTTGTTCTGATTAACGAAGCTCTCCATAAAACAAAGTAAACAATTTAATAATATAACACATAAAGACGCTTTATATGTAATGGTATTAGAGGATTTGTTAATTGCATTTATAGATTACACATTCAATAAAACATAATTGCATCTACCGGCAGACGGGCCATGAGCGCATGAGTGGTGGGGTGTTGTTGTTGTTTTAAATTAATTAAATAATTAAAGGATTAAATGGATTTAAGGGAATAAGGAAAAATAAACGTTGCGTGGTGAAGTTTAATATTTACAGTTGTGGTTTGCTCAAATAGAAATAGTTATATATAAAAATAGTAAATGTTTGGTACATTATATGTTTGTTTATTGCTATTTGTCAAATTGAGTGTATAGATTTCCAGTGCACACTGCATAATATCATTGTTATAAAACATTTCCATTAGCTTGACAATTTTGCTAAATCTGTGCAAAGTTATTTTTAACATCTCAGGCTATGTTTAGAATGGGTTTAAGTTCAGCTTTAAGTCAATTGTTGTTTTTAAGTCTCCACTTACTCTAAACACATTTGTTTGGATGGGAAACACCTGTTCTTGCAGATGAGATTAGGAGCGTCTCTCAGCGTGGAACACTGTGTTTGACTGATAATAAGATTATCTGTAGTCTGTTTCAAAGACTTCACTCAGTCTCAAGCAATGACCGTATAGTGGGAATAGTTCAACCCAAAATGTAAGTTAGTTCTGTCATCATTTACTCGCCTTGATGTTGTTCCAAATCAGTATATTTGTCTATTTTCAGTGAAACAGGAATAATATTGTTCATGCTGCTCCTTTCTATACACTGAAATAATAGTGGTGTGTGCTGTTGAGTTCTAAAAATGATGTGAGAAAAAAAAAAAAAACTTGATGTAACATGTTAATAGTTCATGTGATGAGCTTACACCTGGTTACTCGAAAAGGACATCTGTGTGAATTTGAGGAGAACTGACTTCAGCTTAGGGGCCATTTACACAAAACCGTTTTCAATGAAAAAAACAGGGATCATTTTGTCAACGTTGTCGTCTGCATCGAAAAAACGCACTGGACACGTTTTTAGTACATCATTGCCGTGTAATCAGGCTACCCTAAAAATCAGCTGTGAAAGATTAAAGGGATAGTTCACCCCCCCAAAAAATATTTTGTCATCATTTACTCACCCTCATATTGTTCCAAACCAAGTTTCTTTCTTCTGTTGAACACAAAAGAAGATATCTTGAAGAATGTTGCAAACCTAATGGACCTCATTGACTTCCATAGTATTTTCTTACTATGGAAGTCAATGGGGTCCATCAACTGTCTGGTTACAAACGTTCTTCAAAATATCTTCATAATTGTGCAAGGAGTCGTGTGAAAATGTCTTTATTAATCCATGATCTGGCCCTGTAATCATAATTGTGTGTGAAAAAGATTAAAAGTACTCTAGTGTTCATTTCTGTTAGAAACTACAGTGATATGTACATAGTACGTAATTTGCATTTTGCAAAAATGTTGCCAGGTATGTTTTTCCAATGAGCCTGTGTGGAAAAATCACCTGAGGCCAGGTGGTTAAAAGTCAATATAAAATAATAATAATAATAAAACATTTCTTAGTGTGAAGAATATTTTAATAAACTAAAGAACCTTTTCCCATGATATAACCTTTTGTGGAATTGAAAGGTTAAATGGATGTTAAAGGTTTTTCATGGAACCATAGATAAAAAAAAACTGAAATGTATATAAATGAGTCATATAAATTAACTTGCTATGCAGTAGTATTAACACACAACCTCCACACCAAAATATTATCACAAATGTTTTATAATTGGTCCCATATTTATATGTAAGACTAATCAGCCCATTTACGTTCACTATTTTGCAGTTCAACAGCTCTGTGATGCATTCCTTTTTAAAAGAACTAATATACCATGTCGTCTAATCAATCTGAGGTAATCATAAAAAATATATATATTTCCAAGTATTCATGACTTCAAATATGCTTGAACTCCAATCTTTCCTCTTTACACCTTATATGATCTAATTCCATGATCCTAAAGCAACAATGACTAAAGCAACAAAACAAAAAAGAAAAGAAAAGCAACAATCCATTTGATATAAGAGCTAAGCCCATTTCCTTTGAAAACAGAGGCAGTCCTGTAGAAGCCATAATCAATACAGGATCCGAGATAAGGAATATGGAGAACACGAGAAACAACTGGGAATTGAACTGTAAAATAATAACGATAATCTTTTGCTGTTCCATTAATGCAGTCAGTAAATGAAACCTTTTATACCTGTTTAAGAAGAGAGTCTGCAGATGTCCCCCAGCCTTAGAAAGAAAATCAACTCAAGTTTACACATAAATGAATTGTGCATGTCAAAAAATGACTCGTATGACTCTAACCTAACCCTTACTCACGTGTCTGTGGGGGGAAAGACAAAATATAACGTATCGAACATACAGCCAAAGATATGTAATGCAAGAAAATGTGACATCATCGACAACCACATTATGGCTGCGTTCACACTGCAGGGGCTTAATGCTCAATTCCGATTATTTGAAAAAATGTGATTTTTTTGCAAGGCCGTTCACATTTCCAATTAAATGCGACCTTTTGTGATCTCCTGTGTGAACGTGAAATGACCCAGAAGTGACCCGCATGCGCAGAAGTGAACTCAACGGTCAATTCCCGCCTACTTCGACGCAGAATTATGACGTTTGTCGCATATCAATGACGTGCGGGTCGGATACATGTGACCTGGCCGTTCAGATTGAAGTCGCATTTCAAAAGATCGGATACATATTGGATTTGGACCACATACCCAAGTGGCCTGGGTCGCATTTGAAAAGATCGGATCTGTGTCGTTCAGACTGTCATGACAAGATCAGATACAGGTCGCATTGGGGCAAAAAAATCGGAATTGGGTCGTTTCAGCCTGCAGTGTGAACGTAGCCATGACCGCCGTGAATAGCGCTCGCGCTCTTAAGGCGCTGATGTGTGACTTGATACATAAATGTCACCGTCTGTCATCTTGAAATGACGCGAGATAAAAAGTCTTTACAAGTCAAATAAAGTAATATGGGTGAACTTATCTTCCTTTTATGTGAGGCCTCTCTGTTGTTTTTATGATATAATTGATGATACTTAGCCTTTGTGCTGGTGTGTATTTTCTCACGAGGCAGCCAACTGTAAAATGGGAGGTTAATTGACACAGCCCATGGGGGTGACGCGAGGTCACCGCCGTCGTCCCGGAAATATCCTCTCTGTCAGTTTCAAGTTCTCCGGGATCTGTTTTTTTTTATTTCGGAGGAAACTGTTAAGTGTCCCTCGGGTAATGATGAGTGATGTAGCCCCAAGTCTGCACACATGAATAAGCACCTTGAAAATAAGCACACTGCCTGGGCTCTATGGGGGAAGAGAGCGAGCCTTTGAAGTCGTGTAATGTACACCTACCCCTCCCTCCTTCTCTTTGGCTTATTTATGGTATTTGTTTCAAGTGTAGTTGAGAAGAAAAACTTTTCCCCCGTCCTTGCATTCATATTTAGAGTGAGGGCCGGTGAATGGGCCTGGGTAGCACGGTTGCTCCTCTGGGGAGATGGATGGTGTGCTCTATTGTGTGTGGAGGAAGTGTATTTGAAAAGGTCATTGATGGAGACCCGAGGATGCCCCTCTTTCATGTGGATCCGAGCAGCTTGTTTGTCATTAGCACAAGGCGCTGAGGTGCTAAATGTTGTTTGCCTTTCGACGGCGGCCAAAGCTGCTCTTTTTGAAGTGTCCCCTCCAAATTAAGCCTGCCCCGCTGGTCCTCTCGGATGACACAGATAAACTTGACGGACTCGCCGCATCTGTTCACCCATCGACACGTATTCTTTTCTCCTAAACCCTTGTGCAAATGAGCAAACACGCAGATAGTAATGTGCGGGTAACAGCTCGAATTAGGGGCGCCATTGTTTCGGTCAGCACCTCACGCTGCCACACAACGGCCTGCGGTCCGAGTAAAGCCAACACATTTGCACCTCACTGAGATCAAAGATTCGAGCCTTTTTTTGTGGATGCAATCACTTAGGCAAATGAGATTCTGTGTAACCACCTCTTTGTGTAGTTTAAGTTGGGCTTTTGTGTAGAACAAATGGGGGCATTATGGGTTTGGCGGAGGAAGAGGTAATATCAAAGGGAAGCGGCCTGCCCTATTAAGCCCAGTAAACTGTACGCGGCACAAAGGAGACAATTGAGGAACATTAAATTGGCTTTGGCTACTTCCCTTCAGAGCAGAGAGAGGAGAAGTGAATGTGACATAATTGTCTTTAATGATGAAGATCAGCGGTCTGAGCGCTCCTGTGGAATGACATTGTCTCTTTTCAGAGGGAGACAGGAGATATGCCTTTCTTTTCCAAAGCGATTGTGTGTGGATCTCTGCTGAGGTTTGCAGCGTTATCTGTCTTCAACTCTGGGTGAACTGCAAATCTCAAAGAAAATCTCGGGGAATCGCGGATCCAGCCTTACGGGGGAGGGCATCACACGCAGAGAAACACCTTAAAATGTTTAGTCCGCTATATTTAGTCGCTGTCTTAAGGGGATGGGTTACACTAAACTGAGAAGTCTGTCACCGTCTGCACACGCTCATGCCGTTCCAAATCTGTAGAATCTGTCGAATCAAAACATCTGTCAAGCTCCATAAATGATTAATTAAAAAAGTTGCCAATACGTCCTGGATCATATGATTTGTGCCTTGCGTGCAACAGATCCCAATTTCAGTAATTATTAACAAAACATTTTCAATAATAATAATACAATGCAGGGTTTTTAAGTTTTTATTTGTGCGTGAACTATTTATTTTAGTACACAGTGGAGTCCAGCATTTTCCCTTTGCCCCTCTGCTAATGCATTGATACTCAGTAGAGACTTTTTATGAGTGGGTGTGGAAGCTTCTGGACTAATCAGACACTTAAACGATGATGACACCCAGCACTATAGTGACAGCAAAGAAGCCTCTGTCCTCCACATGACACAACCACACGCAGCCACATCATCAGCTCAGGGCTCCTATAGGAGACTTAACAGTGCATTACAGTAGTTCAGTGTCACATTTGCATGCTTCTCTGCAAATGTATTCTCTGCTGTTTCATTTAAAGGTTGATATGACGCTACACCAATTCTCCGCAGTACACAAAGCCAAGTGTATAAATCCTGTGTATAAAAAAAAGTTGCTGGCTTAAATTAAGTACAATCAACTTGGATGTTTAAGTCATTTCAACTTAAATTACATTAAACCGACTTAAAAAATGAGTTGACTCTTGTATAAGATAAAAATTTACTTATTTTGATAAGCAATGTAACATAATGTCTAAACTTATTAAACATATCATTTTTATAGTGTTTGTGTGTAACTCTGAAACTATCTCCAATATCGACTGATTGTAATAAATAACTAAAAAACGGTTGACAATATATCATGCATCTTTACTCCTATTTATTCCAGAGAAATCACCCTAGTAATCTCACATGTCCCCTTTAGAGTTTCAGAAGAGATTGGAGCAATGCCTCAAACTTTGCCAGGATCTCAGCCATTTCAGTATACACTCACCTAAAGGATTATTAGGAACACCTGTTCAATTTCTAATTACAGTAATGCAATTATCTAATCAACCAATCAAATGGCAGTTGCTTCAATGCATTTAGGGGTGTGGTCCTGGTCAAGACAATCTCCTGAACTCCAAACTGAATGTCAGAATGGGAAAGAAAGGTGATTTAAGCAATTTTGAGCGTGGCATGGTTGCTGGTGCCAGACGGGCCGGTCTGAGTATTTCACAATCTGCTCAGTTACTGGGATTTTCACGCACAACCATTTCTAGGGTTTACAAAGAATGGTGTAAAAAGGGAAAAACACCCAGTATGCGGCAGTCCTGTGGGCGAAAATGCCTTGTTGATGCTAGAGGTCAGAGGAGAATGGGCCGACTGATTAAAGCTGATAGAAGAGCAACTTTGACTGAAATAACCACTCGTTACAACCGAGGTACGCAGCAAAGCATTTGTGAAGCCACAACACACACAACCTTGAGGCGGATGGGCTACAACAGCAGAAGACTCCACCGGGTACCACTCATCTCCACTACAAATAGGAAAAAGAGGCTACAATTTGCAAGAGCTCACCAAAATTGGACAGTTGAAGACTGGAAAAATGTTGCCTGGTCTGATGAGTCTCGATTTCTGTTGAGACATTCAGATGGTAGAGTCAGAATTTGGCGTAAACAGAATGAGAACATGGATCCATCATGCCTTGTTACCACTGTGCAGGCTGGTGGTGGTGGTGTAATGGTGTGGGGGTTGTTTTCTTGGCACACTTTAGGCCCCTCAGTGCCAATTGGGCATCGTTTAAATACCACGGCCTACCTGAGCATTGTTTCTGACCATGTCCATCCCTTTATGGCCACCATGTACCCATCCTCTGATGGCTACTTCCAGTAGGATAATGCACCATGTCACAAAGCTTGAATCATTTCAAATTGGTTTCTTGAACATGACAATGAGTTCACTGTACTAAAATGGCCCCCACAGTCACCAGATCTCAACCCAATAGAGCATCTTTGGGATGTGGTGGAACGGGAGCTTCGTGCCCTGGATGTGCATCCCACAAATCTCCATCAACTGCAAGATGCTATCCTATCAATATGGGCCAACATTTCTAAAGAATGCTTTCAGCACCTTGTTGAATCAATGCCACGAAGAATTAAGGCAGTTCTGAAGGCGAAAGGGGGTCAAACACAGTATTAGTATGGTGTTCCTAATCCTTTAGGTGAGTGTATTCAGTGTGAATGATCTTTTCCAAAACCAATTCAATTATCTGGTAGCACTTTACAATAAGGTTCATTAGTTAACATTAGTTAATTTATTAACTAACATGAACTAACAATGAGCAATACATTTGTTACTATATTAGTTCATCTTTGTTAATAAAAATACGGCTGTTCATTGTTCATGTTAGTTCACAGTACATTAACTAATGTTAACAAATACAACTTTTGATTTTAATAATGCATTATTAAATGCTGAAATTAATATTAACTTAGATTAATAAATGCTCTAGAAGTAATGTTCATTCTTAGTTCATGTTAACTACGGTAGTTAACTAATGTTAGCAAATGAACCTTGTAAATTGCTTCCAATTACCTTTACAAATTAACATGCACAAATTAGAAATAAAAACTGTGAGAAGAATAACAGTCTATAAAATTAGTTTGAAGGTTAGTGTTACTGTTACTAAAGATGCAATGTCAAAAAAACCATGACAGGTGCAAAAGTGATGTTTGCCATAAAACTTCATATACCCATTCCAGAATCTGCTACGATGAGAGGCCGTTTGTCCTTTTTCTCACATCGTATTCTCCAGCAGTGTTTGAAGGAATAACACTGTGCCAGTCAATTGTCAACACGAATGAAAATCACTTTTCCATGAGACATCAAAATGTGCCAAATATTTATCATGTAATTATTCCGACAGGCCTTAGTGACCAAGATGTCCATAAATCACATTGTAAAGCTGCGTGGAACAAGAGCGAGCGTTCAGAACCCTCTCAGATGTTCCATGACACAACATGCCCTTTTAGTTTAATGATGATATAAACAGTCAGATAATGTGTCAAAATTACTCATAGAAAACCAACAACATATCACCAAACCAAGTGTTACATTAATTTTATGCCAAGCATCCAAACCAAAGCATCACTTTTGCATATGTGGCTGTGGTTTATTAAAAAACGCTTCAAAAACATCTCATCTAGAGATCTCAACAACTGGTCTGATTTGATTAGGCAGAGATCTCAATATGAATTCCAATATTTCTCATCAGATTCTTCTAAATCCACGTTAACTAAGAAATACCATTAGTCATTCTATAACTCTATACTCTTACTGTATGTCAGCAATAGTCATTTTAGGAGAAACATTTAAAACAATCATTTACTCACCCTCAATTTGTTTCAAACCTGTATGAATTTCTTTCTTCTGCTGAACACAAAGAAATATATTTTGAAGAATGTCGGGAACCAGACAGTTGATGGACCCCATTGACTTCCATAATAGGAAAAACAAATATTTAACATTTATTTAACAGTTTGGTTACCAACATTCTTTAAAATATCTTCTTTTGTGTTCAGCAGAAGAATGAAACTGGATGAAAAAGGTTTGAAACAACTTGAGGGTGAGTTAATCATGACAGAATTTTCATTTTGAAGTGAACTATTCCTTTAACTCCATTATACACAGCAAACGTGTTGAAAAGTAAGCCATTTTAAGTGGTTATGTTTGTCATCTTGAGATACCTCTCGTACTTTAGTTATGAAGAGCAACCATTCAGAATAATTGTTAATGCCACATCATAAAATTCACCAATAGTTGTTGACATTGTTAATTGTTTCTATCCCTTTTGACTTGATACTTGCTAAACAGAGCCTTGGAGACGGTGGCGTTGCGTTCTCTAACTCTGTGTTTGGACTCTGTCAGGCTGCTGTCTGCTGCTGAAAACCATGCATCTTAAAGAGCTCATATCTGTGACGCCTGCCATCATTACAGTCGGATCTTGCTGTCTGTAATTTGCAAGCATGGCAGTCAGTCAGCTAGTAAAACAGCACAGGGTCATTCCAAGCCATTCTACAGCCAACACTGCCCCACAAACCTCTACTCTGTGTGTCACAGACGAGACATCTCTGTATTTATGCACATTGCTTAGACTTGGGTATATAATTCCTCAAATGCTAACTGTGTGAGTCAATTGAATAAAAATCCAGTAAAATCGCTCAGAGTGCAAATCATCCTTCCACAAATTGAAAAAGTAATGCTACTTAATTATTTCCATAATATTCATTGACCTGCTGTTTTAATCACCACATCAGTATGTTCACCCCTTTGATGAAAACATCTAACAGTGACTAGTAGGGTAAGATCATTCTAGTAATTACACACAACCTTTAAATTAAAGACAACCACGCAAATGTCATTCATTTATGCAGCGTATCTGCCATTATAATATAGAGCTGTGAAAAACATATTTTACCACACAAAATGTTCAAAATGTTTCCTTAATTGTATCCTCTCATCTCACTTCCACCTGCTCAAGGCTTATTAACATTAAAGGATTAGTTCACTTTAAAAAAAACTTTTGCTGATAATTTACTCACCCCCATGTCATCCAAGATGTCCATGTCTTTCTTTCTTCAGTCGAAAATAAATTAAGGTTTTTGATGAAAACATTCCAGGATTTTTCTCCATATAATGCACTTTGCTGGGCACCAAACGGTTCAAGGTCCAAAAGACAGTTTCAGGGCAAACTGCAAACTGTTCAAAGGGCTTTAAACGATTCCAGACGATGAATAAGGGTCTTATCAAGCAAAACGATCGCTCATTTCAAAAATAAATAACAAAGTTTAAGTTTATTAATGTCAAATGCTTGCCTTGCTCTGTTCTGTGATGCACGTTCGTGACTCTCCTGTTCGAACTCGTTCATCAAAATGAACAAATCTTTTTTCGAGTCATTTGATTCATTTAACGACCGAAATGAACGAATTGACTCGGAAAAAGATTTGTTCATTTTGATGAACGAGTTCGAACAGGAGAGTCACACAGAACAGAGCAAGGCGAGCATGTGAGCTTATAAAACTTAAACTTTTTTTTTTTTTTTTTAAATGAGCGATCGTTTCGCTTGATAAGACCCTTATTCATCGTCTGGAATCGTTTAAAGCCATTTGAACAGTTTGCAGTTTGCACTGAAACTGTCTTTTGGACCTTGGACCGTTTGGTGCCCAGTAAAGTGCATTATATGGAGAAAAATCCTGGAATGTTTTCATCAAAAACCTTAATTTCTTTTTGACTGAAGAAAGAAAGACATGGACATCTTGGATGGCATGGGGGTGAGTAATTTATCAGCAAAAGTTTTTTTAAAAGTGAACTAATCCTTTAAGAGATCTGAGCCTTAAAACACAGCCTCAATGAAACCGTAACCTCTTTTGATTATTTTAATGCGTATATCTGGTCACCTTTATTTTTTGTTTGCTAGTTTAATTTCTTCACAGTTTCTCAACTTAAATGAATTGAAATAGTCAATCAAACAAAGAGATAGATCAGAAAAAAACGCATCATAAAATATTATGCTATGCAACCATGTCCCATTCATCTTGCCAAATGCCATTGAAACAGTCAGACTAACTTGGCTAACAGGCACATATACTTTCGAGGGTCAATTTCAATTCACGTTAATGTGTTTGGGTTCTTTTTAAGTAACTCTGCGTGTGAGTCCCAGTTACTTAACTATTTGTTGAAAAATAGTATGTGCCGTGAAGTGTTGACTGATCTCAACTTCAAAGTGAACCAGGCTTTAGGGGCAGTTCGCAAACATTCACACTGCTATGCTCAGAAGCCCCAGTATTGCTGCTTTATTGTGCCTACTTTGAAAAAAAGAAGGAAATCCACCTTTTCACACTCGTGTTTGCAGATTATTTCAGCTTGAACACTAGAAACATCCTTTATGGACTCTTGATTCCTCTTAGTGAAGCATATCAAATGGCCTTGACCTGACTTAACTGCTTTACTGTATGCAGACTGTGGAGGTTTGGGTTTCTTTTGCACCATTGTGCAGCTTGGGATTCCATCCACAGATGTTTGTGGTCTTTAAGCTGTTGACGGTATTGACAAAAGCATGGGAGAAAGTCTCTCCAATGCCAGCAAAGGCACATGGATGGGAAAGGGACAATTGCAAACTGTATATCCTGTGCTTTGAAATGCTTACCCCACTGCTTTGTCTCTCTTGACAGCTCCAGGTAAAAGACTTAAAGTTTCCAATTACAGCTGGGAGAAATGCAAAAGGAAGCAGAACCCGCAAAACCAACTTTCTGAATGAGGGCGTGTTTTGAGAAGAAGCGTATTTGCTCTTTTTGCAGCATTGTATTCCGTTTGAATATGCTATTCTGGTAAAGTCCCCCTGTGGTGAAAATCAAGCTTTTAATGTTGTTTATATGTCTATGTGGTGTTTTTAGACAAACCAAATTCACAAGTCAACACCTTTGCTGAGTATTTTCTCATTAAAACTGCAGTGAACCAAAGACACGGTTTGAAATCGCTGGTGTTTCTGACGTCACAAACTACCTTGTAACCAATCAACGTGTGATCATCAACAAGCTAGTCAGCTATTTTAAGGCATGAATAAATTTTGTTCAATTTTTTTTTTTTAAATTTGTCATTTTTGTGACCAATAGGGATATTGACTACAGGGGGACTTTAAAACGACCAATATAAAAACATAAAGGAGGTTAATAATTATTGAAATGTGTATAAAACCAATCAATTCCTTTAAGTCTGAAATATTTAATGATTCTCTGAAATGTAATAAAACTGCATCCCATCCCATGCTCTCGCTATGAGCAGACAGAGCCATTAAACGCCTCCACTATCAGTGAGCATCCTTGAACTTTAAAGAGAAGGTGACTATAGTCAGTCTCCACGTGCTAGACCATATTAAAGCCTCTCACCTTCAAAGAGAGAGAGAGAGAGACAGACAGAATTCACAAGCAGACCTCAAACAGATGCTTGTTTGTAATGTGTGACCTGTCTATATAAATGCTTTTGAAAGCATCGGATCAATCAGAGATGGGTGGCTTTTAATCTCCGTTTCAAGATGGGTTCGTTTACGTTACTGCGGTTTTGTTTTCCTTATTGTTTGTAACATCGCTCTGTTTATAAAATATGCTTAAAAAAGTGTTTTATTTAAATAATAGATCATTTGCGGATCATTTTGATCTTGTTCTCTTTGGTAACTTTGTTTCAACACATGTAACACAAAATGACTTTGTAAAATAACTAAAAATAGCCTCCCTGATGCAATTAAATACGACTTTTTTTTTTTTTTTTTTTTGTGGTGGAAAGGTTTCTTATGGCTTATTAAATATAGACACACCTTATTAAATACCTTAATTAAAGTTATAGAGGGGAATAAAACCTCCTCAGCTCTGACCACACCTGTGAACATTCTGTGTATTCTTAACATGCAGCTCGAGAAACTCTCTCTTAACCCTCTTAATGCAAGCACTTAAACACAGTAAACTGAATATCATCTTTACAATCTTTATTTAGAATAAAATAGACATTTAAATCAGCTCTATATGACTGTGAAAACCAGATATACACAAATAAGATAGACTAGTAAAACACCGAAGCACCTTCTTTCAAAACAGGCTTGACAAAAATATCTGAATTAAGTGCCAACTGCCTTATATTATTTACAGTATAATACAGTAATTTACTGCAATATTTAAGTTCCGTTGAGAAACAATTATATCTACTCTGCAATGTTGACACAAGAAAATGGAGGAAAAACAGAGTATCCCATTCCAAGTCCTGTTTCCCTCAACCGCTCGTCGCTCAAGTCTGTTTTTGAGCTCATGAAAGAAAATTCCTTAAATGTTCATTCAGTGTCTCTGGCAAGTGTGCAGACTCCGTGATGACTTGCCGCCGTCTCCTCTTTGCGTTTTGCAGGACAGACCATCCCCACAATCGCAACGCTGGAATATTTCTAAGCCATGGGTGCCTTTCCTCTTGTGCTTGGTGCAGACCTGGCCTTCTCTTACGACGGGCTTGCAGATTTTGGACCAAAAGTGACGAGCGCAGCAGAGTCCCTCAGCACAATCTGATGATCTCAGACAGGTTTCTCCCTCCAGTCCTTTAACAAAATAACATCCATGAATATCATGCACAACTGATATGTTCTTTTTGGGGCATCAAAAAATTTCACATTAAGGTTGATGAGCATGACGTTGATGATCATTAACTTAACGTGTTAAACTCTTAATTTATAAGCATGTCTTAGTCTTAAAACCGGATTATAAACACATTTCAACATGCTCCAAAAGTTCTACATGTCTAATCTACATGTCACATCTAATTAGGGTTCTAAAAGAAAGTTTCTAAGAATTTCCCCAAAAAAACGTGGAAAGTTAAAGTTAAAGTAAAAATTCTGGAAACTGTACAACCCTAGTTAATACCGCTCACATTCCTGAAAAGTTCATGCCTACTTAGTGATACACCAGAGGGTTCAAATATCTGCCTACTGGGTTGCAATTATTTCAAAGGAACATTATCTGAAAATGACCTGAAGCTATTCTACACATCAGACACCCAAACATAGCCAAGTCAACATAACATGCTGGTTAATAAAGTCTATTCGTTATTTAAAGCATTATTTACCTTTTTGCATTTGGTTTTGTGGTGAACCTTGACTTGGAACTTTTGGTGGCACCACAAAAGTAGAGTTCTCATTGGAGATGGACACAAACTCTTCCATTCCAATCTGCTGAATCATGTCAGGATCATTTGGAAGACAAACTCCTAATAGGAAGAGGTTCATAGTTAGCCAAAATTGCTTGTTAATTGTTAAGACTAACGGTAAAGTGTTTTTTTTTTTTTCACAAGTTTGATCTTACCATTGCTGCAGTGGTTGCCAGGGCAGCACATCGCATCCCGGATGCAGCGCTTCCTGCGCTTCTTACACTGGAGACAAACACCGCGAGACAGGAAGCAGAACTCGTCTCCACCGCATTCCTCGTCACTCTCGCAGATTAAAGGCTGCTGGAGTTAACAAATACACTATTAGTCTAACGACCACGAGATAAAAACAGCTGTCTGAACATAGCATGTGCTTGTTTATATTCTTACCTGCGGTGTATCGACGGCGAAGTTCAGACTGCCGCTGTCCGCAGGTGACTCATCCGGACTCGGGCTGACCGGGTGACTGGGACTCGCCACACCTGAACCGACCTTAATAGCGTTCGAGTTGAGCACCACAGAACCAGCGGAAGCCACTTTGATGAAGCCCACAAGAATGAGGCAAGCGGTTGAGAACATGGCAGTGTGCAGCATCGTCAGGTCTGGTATTCCTTGGATGGAGGATGTATTCCCGAGGTGAGCAGAGCTCTTCTGTGGTTCCTCATGAGCGCGAGACGCTTCATTTATACGCGCGCGGGGTTGTTTGCGCTCCCGCCCCTCGCTGAGAGTAACAAAGAGCTGGATGAAATTTCAAAGCGTTGTGTCATGAGCTGTCTGTCTATCAGTGTGTTTGTATGCACGTCTTCACGAGATGCCATCAAACAGCCACTTCAGTAATACTGCTTGTTCAATTCACATTAATGAGGAAGTCAGTCATTTGCTGAGAGAAATATGAAGTTAAGTCAAAAATGACTTGACAGATTGTTATATTGTATTATATGGCCATATCAAGCAATACTGTATATGCACATTTACCCATTTACAAAACTTTACCTGCTTTTATTTCAAATCAAAGTGACGAAAAGTCTGCACAATTGGTTCAAACACTTTGAATGTAACTGCTAATAAAGAAAACCGAGAAAAAAAATGTTTTACATAAAGCTAGACTGATGATCGGCTTGGATGAATAGGCCTAAATTTACCACATAATTGGAATTTTAGAACTGGATTTATTTATTTATTTATTATAATAATAGCCTAATAAAAAAAAAAAGATATACTAGCTAGTCCTATATATATAATTTGTATATTTTATTACAATATTACATGCAGTCTGATTATTTCATTATTCAAAAAGCAGGATAGCCTACTTGACACTGGACATCTATCGCCTGAATATTCCGAGTTTATTTTCCCATAGTTTTTCACAGTGAGTTTGTATATTCCATATTAGAAATGCAGTTGACAGATTCAGCAGATCTTGAGTCATAACCGCGATGGAGTGCTCTTTGAAATGCGTTTGATTAAACAAGTGCACGAGATCAAAGTGAATATGCAAATAAGAAGAAGTGAGAAGTTTACCGAATTAATTATCGTTCAGTCTGTGCTTTTAAACAAATAGTGCGTGATTAGCAATCTGCGATAAGAATGCGACGCTCTTAGGTGACGTGGTTCATCGATTGATCTATATTATAAAGATTTGAGCTTTACATTTTAGAACAGAATAAAACAATTACCTGATTAGTTTCGCTTTTTTAAAATATTAAATATCATCCAAATGAACTGAGCTATGTGCATCTTTATTAAAATTGAGTAGGCTATATTGAGGTGAGGTACTCCTATAGATTTGAAACAGTTCAGATATCTCGCTGTCTAAAATTAAATCTGTTGCAGCATGGATAGATTGCTACTATATGATAACCACCAATAATAATATAGCATTGTAACAAAAAAATGGCGTTTTGGTGGGCATAAACTGCGCAAACGATTTAACATGTTCAAAGTGTCTGTCTGCCCAATTCTCCGGGATAACTCCCAAATCAATGTCTTTGATGTTGTTGACAGGGCCGGGTCACTTCTAATAGACGACCACAGGACAAACGCTCAATACACTTCATTAAACGTGAATTGGCAGGGTTCATCCCCATCCCTTTGTCTATTGGCTTTGTTTTAATTGTACATCCAAAGCCTACAGTGGTGTAAAATGAAGCCTGTGTAAAGGACCCTTTGATGAGCTCAGATCAAACAGGACTGAAGCCCGTGTCTTAATCAGACTTCCACAGCGATGCTATTTTCGCAAACAGTCCATTTGCTCGGCTTTTAGCGGCTTTTTGTGGGCAAAGTACTTAGCAAATTCATTTAGTGGGATGCCAGGTAATCCTGTTTTAAAATTCCTGATGACATCTCAATCAGGTCAGGGCTCCCGAGTCACCCTGAGTAGCTATTATTATAGGCTACAGCAAAAAAAAAAAAAAATATATATATATATATATATACATATATAGCATAAATCGTAATCGTATCCTTGCATTTATAGACTAAGACGCGGTAAAAGCAATATGAAAAATGACATCAGTTCAATACAGAATAAATGAATGATTGAATGAATGAAAATAAATCTGCCAATAGCTATGGTTATAGCCTAACTGCAGGTTGCTAACTATAGCAACCTAACTTGGCACATCAATATAAAATGCGTGCCTTTTTCAATTCATTGCAATGGCTTTGAATAGTAATTCTGTTTTGAACCGGTTCTTTGAAAAGACCTATTCAAAATAACCGAATTAAATCTTTTACGAAGTGACATAGCTACTTCATCACTTGACGTGGCATGCATGCTCTAACATGTTCGAATGCTGTTTTGCATGTTGTTCATTAAGTTTTTTGATTAGCTTTCGTTTTATTAGGCTAATACGTTTTTTTTTTTACTGTGCCCCAGTTCATTTTGGTGCATCGATGATTCAAGTTATGAAAACGTTAAGAACCATAATGTGCTGTATATTTATAGCCTATCATTTCCAATCAAGTATAGCCTAGGCCTGCATTTACAACTCTATGTTTTAATAAATGCGCATTAACAAAACGGGCATGCTTTCACCTGTGTTTTATTTGTATAATTTCTGCTGTTATCATCACCCATCTGTTCACTCTAACAATATCGGATGATTGCCTACGAATCGGACATGTTCAAAACAGACTTTACTGGTTTACACGAATTGAATGGAAAAAGATCCGACTCCAACGAATCGTTCTATTCATCGCTATTTTATCTATTAGAGTAACACAATATATAGCCTACTCCCGTCACCTATAAAAATCGCAGTTGCTATGTCCTTGAAAGTGTTAATTAGATCACTTTGTTTCATTGTGTGATTTCAAATTTTCAAAAGCTCGCGCGGGAGTCCGACTTTCCCTCTTGGGGTAATGGTGTGTTCTTCATTCTGCAGATGGAATGCGAAGGTACAACCCGTCGTTTACTTTTGTAGGTTGCTATCCTTTCCTGTCCTCCTTTTAGTGTGACAGTCTAAGCGGGGGGTTGATGCATGTCCTCTGATGACTCTCCAAAACAAACTTGTTTCTTTGTTGACGCTTTGTTGGAGTTCATGTTTGAAGCTGGGTGAAGAGTTTACTGTAAGTAAATGGCCCAAAAATTGTAGAAATACTACAGTATGTTTAAATAAATAGTCAAATATGTCTTCACACTGAGAAAAATCTCTCCCAGTTATTCTCTAAATGATCATAACCCAATGTTATATTCATTTAATGCTTTCAGGACTTTTGTGAGATCATGCTATTTATAGCTATATTGTGCAACCGATATATAAATATTAAAAGCTTATATATAGGTCAAAATCATCAATTAGTAGATGGGTCATTTCTAGAAGGGTCATTCCATGAAACAATACGGCATATTTTACATAAAATGTTAATCAACTTTAATGCCACATGGTTTTCTATGCATATGTAGCCCAATTAACATAAATGTATTAGTAGCCTACCCAATAATAATAATAATAAAAATAATACACTTTTTGAAGCACTTGACAGGCAATTACCCATGTCAGCAATCATGTTTTCTCAGCTTCACTTTGAAATAAAGGCTACATGTTTTTTTGTTTTTTTCTAAATCAGCAGGTTTACGTATTAGTATATACATGAACTTATTCTCTTTTACATAATATACAATTTATTGTGATACATATTTTGTGTAAAACCATTAAATGAGCTCATGTCCCTCAAACTTCAGTCCACTCTGTTACATGCCATTTGCCCTTTAAAATCTTATAGCGTATGGCCTAAATCACATGACTTGCCAGAAGTGACATCATTTCCTTTGAGCGAAATTAGTCATAAACTTTTTTCTTTCCCCCCTCATTTTTAAGTGACTTATCTAGTGTAAAACAACGTCCACCCTGTTGTGTCAATTTGAACTGGATATGATTTTTTTAAGGATTATATATATTCAAATTCTTCCTGAATCTGCTAGGTTGGTCTTTTAGCTAGTAATGGATTTTATCAGCTTAAAATAATGTCTATCCTGTTACGGTCCGCCTTTTGCACATTGCATTGCAAATATGGCATGTAACATGGTTGAAAAATGTTATAGAATGTGATTTTTGTAATAGTTGGTCAGATTTATTATTATAGGTTATAATATGAGCTTGACCAGTGTGTTTTTATGATAGACAGACATGTTCTCTCTCTGAAAAGACTACAAACATACATTTTAAAGATGTTTTTCAAAAAACCTGCTCTGTCCAAAATCCAGCAAACTGTAGAAATGGCCCAGATATGCCATTGACTGATGTCTTTATCTGCTGGAGGTCAAAGATGTATTTTCTACCCCCTGGGTTTACATCTTTTGATGTCTATGGGCCACAGTGCTGGCAATGAAACATTACCATGCTTGTGTGTTATCTGTTGAGAAGAGGGGAGGGCAGATGTTTACAGAGCATTATCACCAGCTGATATGAGTCAGACCCTTCATAATACTGACACCTCAAGCTAAATCTTGTTTGTAGGACATCCTGAACTTCTGAACACAACATGCAATGAAAACAGCAGCTATTTGCAGACATATTACTTTGAAAGATGCTTTTATTGTAAGAAAAAGGCATATAAATTTTGGTACCTTTAAAAAAAAAAGAGCCACAACTGATTAAAAAGAACATTTGAGGTGTCTGACCTAGCCGTGCAGCATCAAAACAAGCAGGGTGAATTCTGAATGCCACGAGTTAAGGCACTTTCAATAATGCCAAAAGATATATGGTGAGCACATAATATCCATTTTGAAAAGTAAAGATAATTGAAGACAACTAAAATAGCTTACGGTAAAGAAAAAAATGCAAAAGGAATGGTTTTACTCTGACAATAAATCTCTACAAATATCACAAAAATATTACCACTGTATATTTATTTATACATAAATATTTACCCCTGGTCCTACAATAAATAAGATTACATAATTGGTTTTCCAGCACAGCACTTTGTGTTCAAGCTAGTATAGACCACAGGCAGTCATTCTTTAAATGAGTCAAGGAGAGTTATGAATATGATTGGTGAAAATGATGGAAGAAAAGTACGTCTGGTATCAATTTTAGAGCCGATTATTTACCTTCATAAACAATCCCGATCTTGCCCACATTTTATCTGGGGAAACTGTGACTTGACAGCCCTTCCACTAGAGAAGTACAGTGTGTATTTGAGTAAAAATCCTGCCCTCTAGTGGTGCACAAACTGCATTGAGTCCGATTCAATATTTCAGTAGATTCCCGTTGTCTAAAAAAATAGAATTAATTAATACACAGGAACAAATAAATAACACAATATTAACGTTCTAGTAACTAACCAACAAAAACTTGTGATTAACAAATTAATTAATAGCGTTCGGTTGAATGAGGTAGTTTAGTATACACTATTACCACTGTATATTTATATCAATTACTACTATTTTTTCATACCTCCCAGAGGATTACTAAGAACTACCTACACAGGTTCATATGTGAATAATGCATAATTCATTCTAAAGTGAGGATCATGGTAACCCACTAGTAATGACTCCAGTATTACCAAATCCTTCAGTATGAATTATTAATTATTTGTAACAGTATTCTGAAGTGAAAAGCAGGATAACTCTGTAATAATTGACTAAAGTCTTTTGATTCATTACTAGTGGGTTACCATGATCTTCACTTTAGAATTAATTATACATTATTTACATTAATTATGAACCTGTATGTAGTTCATTCCTCTGTGACGTATGAAAAAAATTGTAGTTATTGATTAGCTATAGTGAACCACATTCAACTGAGCGCTATACTTACTAATTCGTTAATCAGAGTTTCCTGTTAGTTAATAACAGTTACTAGTTAATATTGTGTTACTCACTTGTTTCTGTGTAGTTATTCATTAATGATGAAACAGTATTTTAAAGTAAAAGTTTCCCATTCTACAAATACAAAATATCCAGTCTAGAAACCTTTTATTAGAAGATTCGGATTAAAGATTTAATAGATAGTTCACCCAAAAATTGTCCGTTCCCATTGACTTCCATTGTATTTTTTGTCCATATAATGAAAGTCAATGGAAACCGAAACCATTGGACCGTTGTTGCCAACATTCTTCAAATTATCAGCTTCTGTGTTCCACAGAAGAAAGTAAAGAAGTTTTATTTTTGGATGGATTATCGCTTTTAAAGGAGTATACATAAAAAAGGACAACATGGCAATGAATTTAATCATATCTAAAAATCAATCTGTATCCACTATACAGAACTTTTTTTAAGTATGTGACATTGGTGTGCTTCTGTTCCAAATGTATCTTACACACAACTATGTCATACGATTAAAAGTAAATGCAAACTAAAATCCTGATTGAGATGCATCTTAGAAACATTATCAATACTCAGCCCAGATCATAGTCCTGTCTCTACTTATGATTCTATTTTGAAGACCCCAGACACAAAACTGCAAATGCTGTGTGTGCAATCGGTCAAACATAAAACAGCACAGAAAAAAAAAATATATATATATATGAAGGGCTCATTTATGAAAAATTGGTGCCAGTCTGAGTCCATATCTGAGGCCAAATATGAACTCCAGTCTTTATGATTAGAGTCATGGGTTGCGGCGGGGAGCTGGGACGCCCCCAGTGGCACCGCAGGACAGAAGCATGGGCGAAGGCAACTTGGTGTCACAGAGCTGGGCTAGGCGTCTTCCAATCTCCTCTTCGATCCAACCCTCAGGCTGACGAATCGCACGGGACGCTCCAGGGCGGGGCATGTTACGAGTTTCAGTTTTAGAAATCAGTGTCCCAGCCGGAATTGTCATCTGGGGGAGGGTCCTCGTTGTCCTCAGGAAAGCTATCAAAGTTACTGGTGTCAGTCGGGCTTGCAACCTAACAGGAACGTGAGTGGAGGAAATGGGATGTTAGACGCACAAATGTTGAGCAGTAATGTGAATGTCAAACACATAAGATTCTGCATTGTTTATGCATTATTCAGTGTCTGAAATATCAAAAAGAAATATTAAAAGTATTTCATTTATAAATCAATTAATCAATCAATTTGTAGTAATTTTACAGTTGCACTATACAATAAAAATATTATTATATTATATATTATTTATACTTAAAGATTTTTCACAGTAAAATATTATAATAGTATTATTATTCTTAATTTGTATTAATTCAATAATAATAATAATTATTTTTAGTATCATTATTACAGTATATTTTTGGCCAAATTGTGCAGCCCTACAAACACGTAAAGCAAATCTGGAGGTTTTTTAGCTGTATTTCATGGCGAAATTAAAATCTGTTTTAATGGTGTTAATTCTTCTCACAGTATTTACTATATTACTATATATTTACAAAATGTACGACGTAAATGTTTTGTCACGAAGGTTTTGGTGACTGTTGAATTTATTTAAATTGCAGTTCTGTTAATTCGATCTTCCTATCATTTAAATTCAAATGTACACTTATGAATTAAAAAGGAGCTTTTTATGTGGATTTTGCTCAACCCTCTGGAGATGTGGATGTGGAATACTCACATCAGGAATAATTGGAGGTACGAGAGTTCCTTTGCGCAGGCCTTCCCAGTTAAAGCCTTCAAACCATCTATGATGGAACAGATAGAATAAAGATCCTGCGTAGTGTGGTGTTCCAGTTGAATGACACATATCATTCTTATAAATGTAAACATTTCAATTTAATAGAATAGATTTAGATTTAAATGTCAAAAAATGTTGACCCCATGAACAGCATAAGACAAAATATATAGTTTGTATACAGTATATTGACAATACATATTAATTCATTGACTAATGATTTTATAAATGTGTCAGTACTTTTCTAGACCTGAAAACCACAATTTTCAAATGGCCACTCACTTGTGTTTTTGGATATCTTTGACTCCATTTTTCAAGTTTCCTAGCCTCTCAGACGGATTGTCCCTGGGGGAAACAATATTTGGAGGGAAAAAAGTGATTAATTTATGGACCTGATTTTGTCTAAAATTGCCTTTGCCAAACCCAGATACACTATTCCAAACTAAGGATTTGTTTTAACCGTGAGGTATAAATGTGTGATAGAGGTTAACAGCTTTGGAGCAGCAGAACATTTCAAGTTAATTTAAAACTCAACTGAAATAGAGTATTAATGTGTCAATAACTGTCAATAAATCAGCACAGATTGAACCTAAGGGGTTTTCAAATGTACCCACCTGCATAGTTTTTTAATTAGATTGCCTGCATTTTTGGTGATCTTCTTTGGAAATTCTATCATGTCGATTCCTCTTAAAATTATATTATATGTCTTCATTGGATCTGGTCCTGAGAATGGTGGGCTGAACAACAAATACACATCGGATTTGACCAAATTAGAATGAGTAAACTTAAACACACAAAGCTTAACTTGATTGAAACCAGTTTTCAAACACAGTAATAGGAAACATGATTTACCTTCCAGTCAAGAGTTCATACATAAGAATTCCCAATGACCAGTAGTCTGCTGAGATGTCATGGCCTTTATTAAGAATGATCTCTGGGGCTACATACTCCGGCGTTCCACAGAAAGTCCATGTTTTTTTCCCAAATCCAATCTTTTTAGCAAAGCCAAAGTCCACCTACAAGAGACGAATGGACATAAAAATGACAGCTTTTAGTACATGTCTGTTAGCCTGGTTAAAACCAGAGCATTCTCAGTTGTAACTGAGTTATGGTCTGGCAAAGTGTCATAGACAAATCATTTCCAGAGGGGCGTCACCAACGGACGTCGCGGATAGACCCAGAACCAATCAGAGCGATGAAGGAGATGACGTATGCAGATGCAGAAACATCTCCGAGTGTTGTTCTTTGCTCGATTTTTGACAAAAGGGAAATGTTCAATTCGCTTAAAACAGACGCGATAGCTGATTCGAACGAGTGATGTTCGACGGCGGCATCCATCTTTGTAATGTAGGCTACAAAATCTGCTTCAAAATCACAGCGCTGTCGTCATCGTGTAAAGCCCGCCCCAACGTTTCTGATTGGTGCCGCGATTTCGACGGATTGGAAATGGGCTTGAATGAGCTCTTTGCCAGACTAACTTTCAGAGCAAATCTAAATTTGCCGGAAGTTGTCTGGGTTTTCCCAGGCTACATGTCTGTTAAACTATAAAAAAAAAAGGCTGGGTTGTTTCAACTCATGTTTGGGTCAAATATAAACAAACTCAACTGTTTTAAACACAACGGTTGGATTTGTCCATATTTGACCCAAACATGGGTTGAAAACAACCCACCATTTTTTAGTGTAGCTTTGAATTTCCTAGTGTACTAAAAAGTTGATAAGAAAAAGATATAAGCATTTAAAAGTATTTCTGATTTTGGGTAAATGGACCAAAATTATTGATGACTCATCTTGCACTCAGAGGCGTATACAATTTGTTGTCCAATCAGATGCTCACTAGAAAGAGAAGTCCCTCCCCCTGATACCACTTGACACTAAGGCCAGTCTTTAAAATTCACCAGCCTCACAATGTGTCATCTCATTAAAAATGATCTTGAAATGTATACTCACAAGCTTAGCATATCCTCTATGATCCAGAATGAGATTTTCTGGCTTTAAATCTCGGTAGATTATTCCCTTGGAATGCAGGTAAGCAAATGCTTCGACCACACAGGCTGTATAAAACCGTGTAGTTGAGTCTTCAAATGATCCTCTATGAATAGAGAAAAAAAACTGATGTTTTACTGGGTTTCTATTGTTTAGAGTGATTAGCACCTGCCACCATCACAAAAAGCAATTTGGCTACCTGTCTCTAAGAATGGTCCAAAGCTCTCCTCCAAGACAGGCTTCCATCAACATGTACAGATATTTGCTGTCTTTGAAAGTTCTGTACAACCTGAGGGAACACAACCACACAATTTTGTCAATCAATTTTTATTTTTGCCTTGGTATTTTTAGGATATGCCTTCCAATGATGCTCTCAGGAGGTTTTAGCACCTACCTTACAATGAAGTCTGAATGAGCCTCCTGCATGATCTGTTTCTCAGAGCGGATGTGCTCCTGTTGCCGCGTATCCACGATGTGACGCTTTTTCAGAATCTTCATTGCAAATGTTTTGGTCTCTTCACTCTTGAGCTGTACCTGTGGACACCAATGGCACACACAAAGAAAAAATGAGCACAGAAAAGGTGTTAATAAGCAAATTGCCTATGGAAACAAGACATAAAAACAAGTGCTAGTGTTAATTTAGCACTTGAATCATGGTCTATTAATGTGTAAAGGGTCTTTGAAATAGACTGACTGAGAGAAGGAATTCTTCACATTGCGTCTTCATGAAGGCATTTGCATGTTCATTCGATCCTGTAGCTATCTAGCAAACGGATAGCACTACAAGCATATATAACTCCCTGGCGAAAGGCCACTTGTTTTTAATATGTTGCCGCATTGCCAGAAATAGGCGCGTGGAAAGGGGAATCCTCTTCCCGGACCTCTGGGCTTTCCTTTACAACAGAGTCTGATCCGCAATGCGGATTTCTTCCCTCTTCTCTATGTCGACGTTTCCGTCATTTTCTTCCCCCTAACATAAATGGTCATGCAGGAAACGTCACACACTAATGATTTGTATTGGAACATCTATCTATCTATCTATCTATCTATCTATCTATCTATCTATCTATCTATCTATCTATCTATCTATCTATCTATCTATCTATCTATCTATCTATCTATCTATCTATCTATCTATCTAACAAACTAGTCTTCTTGAACTTTGTGTGGCAGAAATTCAGATGTCTACCCTATGAGCTCTGTTGTGGAAAGTTACCCTGAATAGAGCTAGAGCATTCCCAGGCCTGATCTGTCCTTTAGCACCGTAGATCATTTGAGAGCTGCTCATATTTCCTGCGATGTAGATTAGTAAAATGTATTTGTATTATCAGTTAACATCATTTTTTGTTTTTGGGGTGTTGCTTACCATAAGCAGAGTACCATAAAGCAACTAAACCATATGCATTCACTGTTTTCTTGCTGCAGTCACCTTGTAGTGCTTTATTATAGAGGCTGATGCTTTTTTAAAACCTTTTTTATTTACATGAAAACATCAAACATAAAATACACACATATATAAGGCGGACCATCCTACCAGCTCAACTCTTCCGAATCCTCCAACTCCCAAGGTGTCGATGATGTTGAAGTCCACCAGCTTCAGGTTGGAGAAGAAGGCATTCTCCGCCTCGTATCTGCATTTTTTGAAGTGGAAAAAGGGAAACTTCTTAGAGGTTTGGATAGAGTAGGTAATAGGGAATGTTGGAGTGGGAATTGGGGCAGGAATGCTGTTTATTCGCTCCCTCTCCTTCCTCTCCTTTACCGGGATAGGAAGTAGCTCACGCATTGTGGCCTCCTTGTGGTTTGACCAAATCAAATACTGTGAAACAGTTAAATGTACAATTCTCAAAACGACCAGCAATATTGCAAAGATGAACTTGCAATATTTTGCTTGCAATATGGAGTATAGTCCTTGCCTCAAGAGCACATATGGCAGAATAATAACAATAGTCTTTGCTCAAAAGTGGAGTTAAGGCGCCATTTCCAGGTTACATTTCGAGATTTGGGATGCAGTGCAATTCGAGTCTGGCGACGGACAAAGCGATCCAGATTGGTGGAGTCTCTCCGCATCAATATCGGTCTGTGAAAGCTCTTCTGGACACAACGTTTGGCTGCAGAAATACCCAAAGTTGTCACTGTCATCAGCAGAGACAGTACTAAAAGTTGAGCAAAGGTCCTCGCTGATTTGCTGAAAATCTCACAAAGCAAGAGATTCTTTCCTTGTGCTCGCCCAGGGACAGTACGCTTGACTGGCGAGACTAATGCTGTCCTTGCGACAAAGTCTCAATCCGTTCCAAAAGTGAGCTTGTTCTCTATGTGAGTGGCAGTCTCTGCTAATACTGCCTTGCCTGATCCAGCTTTATTTTTAGCATGTGAACTTGGCTTATGGTTCACCTAGTCAGAAAAGGTTTCCCCGCTCTACCCCCACACCACCACATCTCTCCTTAAAGTTCAAGTTTAACTTGAGAAGGACACTGGTGCTACATAATAATGAGTCCATTTAGATGCTTTAGCACCGAGAGACTGTGAACCTTCGAGTTAACACATAACAAAATTAGCTCATCTTGGAAATAAGTGTGATAGCTAGGTCTTCTGACCGGAAGAAATCATCTGAAAGACTGGAAAAAATGTATCTTTAGCTAGATGGCATGTCATATGGGACCAAAATCAGGTATCTTTGGTTATTGTACTTCACTACTACACTTAATTGTTTTGAGGAGTTTACTCGAGTACTTTTCAAGCTGAATGCTTGCATTCTTACTCAATTCCAAGGGGAAAAGCTGATTTTTTTTACTCCTTAAAATCATTTTAAAAAAACTGTTGACAATTTGTGAATGGGTTACAGTCCTCGCCCTAAAGAAATATGTTTTTATTTATAACCATCTGTCAAATGTCAAACATCTACAAATCTGACATTGATTTAATTTAATTCTTAATAGGCTTCAGTGTAACTCTCTTGTGTGACCTAGAGATTTACATAGATTTACAAATGTTTACATTACATTTGGTTTTTACCAAGTTTGACAAGGTACCCAGCCTTTAAATTAAAATGATTTTACTCATGTCGCTCCAAACCTGTATGACTTTCTTTCTACTGTGGAACACAAAAGTAGATCATTTGAAGAACATTTTGGTCCAAAGTATCTAGCTATAACCTGATAGTTCAGCCAAAAATGAATTTTGGTCGAAAGAGTTCAAACCAATGGGATTAACTTTCATTGGACCAAAACATTCTTCAAAATATCTACTTTTGTGTTCCACAGAAGAAAGTCATACGGGTTTGGGATGACATGAGGGTGAGTAAAATAATAGGATTTCCCCATACTTTTCACAAATTTAGATGCTACAATGCTAAAAGTCTCAAGGTCAAAGTCTCAGTACAAGCGCAGAAACCCTCATGTCACTTTAGAAGCTGGAAAACACCCTGGAGGACCACCACTGATATCTGACATGGCAAGGACACAGTATCTGCAGTAAGTTTCCATATTTAACTAAGACTCCATGGGCAGTGGGGCAGCTGCCCCCTCCAACCTCTCACGCCAATGAGAGACCACTGCACTTGTCTGCATAAGAAGATTATGCCACATAGGGATTTGGCTGCTTCTGCCAACGTCGAGAGTCATTCTTCTGTAAAGAAGGCAGTATTTTGGTACATCGTCCCACCCACATCAACAAAAGAATGCTTGTAAATCATCTGGTTCCAGTATTCTGGGGAAAATAACGATAATTAAACAAATTAAAATTCTTAGCCCCACATAAACTGCAATTCAAGTCTAGGAGTAAGAGTTCTAATTTGATAAATGAAACTATATTGGTCATGGTTGTGTACTGGGGCACAATATACTAAAGGTAATTGATATAATCAGCAGTTAATAGGATAGTTCACCCTTAAAGAAAATTCTCATAAGACTTTTGTTCACATCTTTGGAACAAAAATGACCCACAAAAACAAACGTCATTGACTTTCGCAAGTTACGCACATACAATGTTTATGTGTGAATGAAAGCCTAAATTAAATCTGTTCATCATTTAAAGTGATTGTTTCTTCAGAAGACTTGGTTTAACTTCTCGATTCATTTTAAAATGTACTTTTTGAAGCTTGAAAATGTTGATTACGAATGAATTGACCAAAAATATTGAAAGATGTGTTCTGAAGATGAACCAAAAGTATCGAGGGCGATGGTGATGACAGAAATACAAGTTTTATGTTAAATGTATGAGAACACAGTGTAACACTGGTTCAACAGAATCACTATAGGCAACTCAAAAGTCATATTAAAAGAGTCTATTAATTGTCATTAACCTTTTTACATCATCTACATTTATTCTTCAAATCAATCATTTTTAAACAAGAGTCTACAATCCAAGGTTGTTTTCCATGGTTATGGTTACAAGCATAACCCCTCAAGTGTTTGAGCTCCATAAGTGGGAAGAGCGGAGTGGGCTGGATTTCAGATAAGCTGTTGACAGGTGATATGTTAGGTGTGAGCTCTGAGAAGAGCTACTGATGACTGACGTCGCACGGTCAACCAGAGAGATTTTCCACTGCCGTAGCTGAGAGCATTGGTTACAGTTTGTAACCCATATGTACTTATGACCCGTTAATGGGACAGTAAACAAGTACAGGGTACTGACTGAGAGGCTTTGATAAGACAGTCTGAAATATCCAAAGCCGATTTATAGTGCTTTACTTGGGTCTTAAACCTCTACTGGAAGAAATCATTTGATATAGACTCCGTTCCAAACCTAGTGCGCTGCCTACTGTTAATGGTAGCATAACTGAAATGGATTTGACAGATTTATAAATTGGTGTACTTAAAGTCTGATAAATTGGAACAACTAATTTTGTACTAAATGCATTTAAGTTGTCCAAAGGCAGTGCTGAAGTTCAACGAAAGTTGTATTAAATATGCTTGTTTGTGTTAAAGTGGAACTCTTCCAAGTACACGTATGTACACTTTAAATATACTCTTGTATTTAAAATTTGAAATGCAGAATTCACTCAGCATCATTTATAAATGTATTTTTGTGACATTACACTTACAATTCAATTGCACTGTACGAGTGTTGAACATACATTCATATTATACTGATAACCAACTTTTAGGGCTTTTAAAACACATTGTAATGGCATTCCAAGTAGGCTTGAAGTGTGCTAATAGCATCATTGCTGTGTGCTTCAAATACAATAAAGTAATCTTTATAAATAATGGCACAGCTTAAGAATTTGCCTTTTTCTGACATTTTACAGACACCCCTCAGTAACTCACGTATCCGGAGAACATCAGTGAGACAGTGGAAACAGATATATGTACACTGAATGTAGGAACAACTACGGACTAGAAGCAAACTACAAGCACACTCGGTTCACCAGTTGCGCCACCACGCAGATATTCACCATGCACAACTGGGGTTACTTTGTGTTCTCTCTATACTGTTACAAGCATACTATAAGCAAACCGTTTTTTCAAACCGGTGAGACGGTCTCGCTTTATGCTGCGTGTTTAAATGTGATGCATGAAATGAAATTATTTTAACCCTTTAAGTGTCACCCCCCCCCCACCCCCCCCCCCCCCCCCCCTTTTTTTAATATACATGAAAATGCACATTTCGAACTTAAATGGTTGTAATTCAAGAATGCTTTGGAATATAGACGTAAGATTGGTCTTGTTTTAAAAAAGACATTTGGCAGATTTTTGTAGAAGTGAAATAAATTAAGAAAGTGAAACAGAAAAAAAATTATAGAAGTTTGAGTTTATGAAAATGTACAATGTAAAAAAATTAATTATTCATATTTTATATAAAATATATATTTTCAAAATCTGGGCGACTCTAAAACTGCAAAAAAAAAGAAGAAAAAAAGCCAAAAATCTGAACAAGTTGTGTTTCAAATTTTAGGTTGATATCTCAAAAAATGAGCTTTCAGTAAGATTTTGTTTGGGCGCAGTACCAAACTTTTTCACTAGATGACAACCAGACTCCATTACTGCCCATATAAGGGCGCCTCAATTTCCATATGTGTTTTGAGTGATATGAACCATTATTTCAACAATTTTCTTACAATTTATGAAGTAGACATCTTATTCAGAAGTAATATGAGAAGTTTGGCAGATTTTGATATGAATTCAACCTCTAAGAAACACAAAAAGAACAAGTATGTGCATTATAGCTTCCTGCCACATCACAAATGGTGAATCTATAATTTTTTTATTTATTTTTAAAAAAAAATCAGACCTTTTTTTCTAAAATAATTGAATGGATGCTATCTTTTGAACTCTTGGCATGAAAACAAACTGAGGTTTCTACCCTTCTTTCATGATTTTTCATGTTCATCACTATTTCAAAATAAAGGTCTAAACACACCTTAGAAGTATGAAAATATTCTTGTTGCAAATTGATAAATTACAGCTCCTCTGTAATTTATTTTGAAAATCAATCACCAAATATGGAAACTAGAGATTTTAAGCTTTCAAATGATATATAGTTTGTCAAGATTAGTTTAGGTGTAGTATAGGATATTACTGTTTTAAAAATGTAATGGATTTGGCCGGTGACACTTAAGGGGTTAAAGGTGCAGTGTGTATTTTTTAGCGACATCTAGCGGTTCGGTTGCGAGTTGCACTAATGGCTCAGCCCACTGCTCACCCCTCTCTTTCGAAAAAGCTACGGTGGCTAAAACGGGACACACATATCGTCGTCTGAGACAGCACAGAATAGTCAGAGTAAGCCAAGAGTGAGTAACATTGTCACTGTTTCTGTACCACAGTCCATTATAAACCACATCATGGATAAAGTTTACGAAGCCATAGTCAGGTGAGGATCAAGGTCTATAGAATATAATAATAGTAATCAGCTGATTGTCTTACAAACGTAACCAGCACATTTCTCCCCACATAGCAAACCCATAATACAGCGAGGGAGAAGAACCACATGAAACTATGCAACTATATATTTTTTCTAACAGGGTGGTAAAAGTTTAGCTGGCTAAATATGAGCTGTTACTGTGGCTGAGCTAGTTAAAGCGTAAAGCCTTGTTTAAACTCGACGCATCCGCATGAGCCCAAAGGTGCGTGCGGCAAAACTGACATGATTGTAACAGCGCGCGCGCCTCCACATCCCCTAGACACCATTTACTACACACAATAGGCTTTTTTTCTCTGATTTTGAAAACTCTTCGCGATCGACTTAAAATGCTTCCAAGATTGACTTGTCGACCGCGATCGACGGGTTGGTGATTCCTGTAACATATTGTTTTATGGTCAATGACAAGAGTACTAATCAGCAGAGGTGGGAGACTTGAGTCATATGACTTGACTCGAGTCAGACTCGAGTCGCAATTTTCTGGACTTGATACTTACTTGACTAGACCTCTGAAAAGACTAGACTTGACTTTAGACTTGCTCCTTGTGACTTTAGACTTGACTCGGACTTGTGCCTATTTCTTGAAATGACTTGTGAAAAAAAAAAAAAAAAAAAATTATTGAGTATTTAATATTCGTCATAAGAGGGAGCGCGGGCGGTAATGCACTCACTCTGTGTGTGCGGGTTGAGGGAGAATAAAACGATTCGCGGGACTCCCGCAAACTAGAAATATCTATGAATAAAACATAAAAACTAATACATTTTTATTCATCTGTTGCAGAAAAGCAATAAGAACAACTAAAACAAAATAGAAACGATTTACAGGCCAGATGTTTCTATTTCTAACATGTTTGCAGCGTTGAGCGATGTAGCCAATCACAGACATATGTGTTGATTTCTAGGAACGCAATGGCCAATCAGAAGCATTTACGATAGACTTCCCTCACCGCTCAAAACGGGCTTTTTGTTCAGTGATGAATTCTGTATGCTGGCAAATCCTTGAATTATAACAAACAAAGTGTATATATTATGAAAGCTTCATTGATAATAACAGAGATGTGTGAGATCGCGATGAACTGATGTCAGCTTTTTAGGAATTAGGGCGCGCAGTCATGCCAAACCATGGACGCAGGAGCTGCTTGCTTTTATGTCTAACAGTGGTTTGTGTGTTAATGCTTTAATAACAAATAATTTATCAGGAGCATTTATGCTCATGTGTATGGTGGCGACACGTAGGCTAACTTAAAAGTATTTGGAGGTAGGCTACAAAAAAAAGTATTTTTGCGGGCGGGAGCGGGACAAAACATAAATGTTGCGGGCGGGGGAAAGTAATAAAGAAAGTAGTTGAGAACGTCAGTTATAACGACCCATGTATTAAATAATAGTCGGGTTTAAATAATTTAAATTATTAGATTTGTTTTCTTAAAATTTCCATATAATATTTTGTGTTATGGGATCAAATCACCTGGATGTTTAGAGTAAGAACATACAAACTTTGGCATACAGTACTAATTTAGAATGCAATATCTTTTTAGTTGTTTTTTTACAAGATGGGAAAAGTTGTATTAATTCTTGTTTACTTGTGTTCATTTAATTTATTTTTATTTTAGAGCATTTAAAGTGCTTCTTAATGCTAATTTATTTATTACACACAAGTTAATTTATTTATTTTTGTAACCCATCAGCCCTCTGTGTCTAAATAAGTAATAAAAGTCCCAGAGTTAAAAAATCTGTAAAACTAGCCTGTGTGCGACTTGGTATGACTTGATGACTAAGTTGCGACTTGACTTGACTTGACAAAGAGTATGACTTGACTTGACTTGACCCTTACAACAGAATGACTTGACTTTAACTTGCAATGTTAAGACTTGGACTTGACTTGAGACTTGCATTTAGTGACTTACTCCCACCTCTGCTAATCAGCTGTCTCACGAACGTAACCAGCACATTTATCCCCACATAGCAAAGCCATAACACAGCGAGGGAGAAGAACTAAGTTACATGAAACAATCCAACTACATATTTACACCACTGACAAGGGAAAAGTCACTCCTCAGTGTTTATGGCTAGCTTCTTCTAGCTTTCTGCTGCTTCTCTTTCAAGGTAGTGACAAAACGCGCTCTGTAGCGCTGTTTGTTTGCTGTCGACTACGGTTGAAACATGACGTCACATTATGTCGACCTTCATAAGCCCCTTTCACACAGAGATTCCGGAAAATACACGGATAAAGTGACCCGGGATTTGACCCGGGTTCGTTTGTTTTTGCTTCATTCACACTGCCAGTGATTAGCCGGAATCAGAGAGCGCGTTCACACACAACCCGTGTATGTTCCGGAAAGACGCGTGACGTTGGATGTGACGGGTCTCTACTTCAGTCCAGTTTGCAGACATTTTTTCGTTCTTTCTTGTATCGATGACTAACGCAAACTTTCTTCTAGAGTAACTGAGCCTCACGATAACTACGTCATTGCAAAGGCTCGTGAATCCTCACTACGACACACCCCTTATACGGCATTGGTTCTGGCTTTTGTTCACACAGCGCGCGTTCCGGGTCTGAACACGGCAATGTTACTAGGTCCCCAACCCGGCATCAATCCCGGGTCGTGTTTGCGTTCACACAGAAGGCACTCTGGCAATTTGCCAGGTTCAAAGCGCTGTGTGAAAGGGGCTATAGAAGGGGGTGCCCGCGGTTATGTAGATATAAATGTCTCATTCTAAGGTAATAAAAACATTACGGTTTATTAAGTAAGTTCTTTATACACCACTGAAAACATAGTTATGGATGTCTTATTGCATTTCTGTTAATAGATACTCAATTTTTACACATTGCACCTTTAATACAATTTAAGTTGGTACTTTTCATGCAGTTAATGTTTCTGAGTTTATTTGAGATTTTAACTTATGTAATTTTTTAGGACTGATCAGGATAAAATTAATAATTCATTTAATAATTCATAATATTTTGACATTTCCACATTTCAAAGACCAACGTGCCATTAAAGTAGCATTAATGGGAAAAGTGTATTAGTACCGTAGGTGCATTGTAGTGTATTAGGAATACACTAAAGTACTAAAAAGTTCTGATCAAGTGCATATTTCTTTCACCATTTTAAACTGGATGTATGTTGTTTTCTTTATTTGTCATAATTACATATCTTTAACTACTTTCTATAAGTATGTAAAGCTGCTTTGCAACCATGCAAAATTGTGAAAAGTGCAATAGAAATACATTTCAATTGAATTAAAGAATACCAGATATTAAAAGTGTGGTTCAATTATTGAAAAGGTAAAAGGTCATAATTATAAAACTTACTTCATTATGATGAATTATTATGAATCATATTTTTTTGCAACTCAAAACACATTTCCTGTAAACTTTTATCAATATTATACCCAACAAGTAGAACTCAAATACAGTTCATTGTATTCTACATTTAATCATAACAGGTAATCAGAGGATTTAAACAAAAACAAATTACTTAAGTAGTACTTAAAGGACAACTCCGGTGCAAAATGAACCTCGGGTGTAATAACACATTGGTACAGACTAAATCGTTCCCTGAGATTTGTTTTCATGATAATCGAATGTAAAGAGTTTTATCTCTAAAAACAGTTAAGCTTATAACGCTAGTATATTGGGCATCAAGTAAGCAAAAAGAGATCGCTAGTTAATACCATTAACAAGGCTCAAATTAGCCCCACACTAACACGGCAGCATAATGAGTGTCCTTACATGCAAACCGAAGCATTGAGAACTTTGTAAGTGTATAGACAGTTTAATAAGAAGATACTTTACACAGACAGTACAGTTAGCGCATACAGACAGCAGCCATCTTGGAAAACAGCCTCGATCAGTCAAACCACGAACACGGTGATACGTGAGCTGAACTGTGACTTGGAATCTCATATGGTCCGTTGTTTCCGGAGGAAAGCACTGAGCGCATAAGAGAAGCACTGAACGCAACAGAGAAAATAAAAAAATAAATATAATTTATCTTATCTTCAATATCTACACGTACTGTTCGCTCACCTTCGTGGTTCGATTGATCGAGGCTGCTTTCCAAGATGGCTGCTGTCTGTATGCGCTAACTGTACTGTCTGTGTAAAGTATCTTCTTATTAAACTGTCTATACACTTACAAAGTTCTCAATGCTTCGGTTTGCATGTAAGGACACTCATTATGCTGCCGTGTTAGTGTGGGGCTAATTTGAGCCTTGTTAATGGTATTAACTAGCGATCTCTTTTTGCTTACTCGATGCCCAATATACTAGCGTTATAAGCTTAACTGTTTTTAGAGATAAAACTCTTTATATTCGATTATCATGAAAACAAATCTCAGGGAACGATTTAGTCTGTACCAATGTGTTATTACACCCGAGGTTCATTTTGCGCCGGAGTTGTCCTTTAAATATTTAACAAATTACATCATTTTATTTGCAAATTGCTCATAGTTACATTTGCGCTGTGGGCAAAAGTTGTGTTTGGAAATTCTGCCCTTACAGCACATGTTAGCAGAAACAAACTAGATGTTTCAGTTCATACCTCACATCTCATTGGTTTGCACAAAAAAGAAAGTCTCATCTAAAAAAAAAAGACATAGCATCAAATAATTTCATAATTCTCAGGTTTGAAATACATGATGAGACTTGTGTCTTTAGCTGCAATGAGCTTCCAGACTCTAAAGGTTTCCTTCTGACAAATGTGCCACATAAACAACACAGACTCTCCATAGTGTGCACTCCAGCGAGTTCAGTTGTTTAGCAAAAGTACAGCAAAATCGATTGTCGGTGAATTCCATTTCACAGCCCGTGAATGTAAGGTGAGGAGAGATTGACTTATCATACATATACAAAAACTGCTCCCTTCACTGAACACAAATTCTGTAGCCTATATTGAGGCCTATGTTAAAATCACATTACATTACTTTAGACACTTGTGTGCTTAAACTGCATTTACAGTTTATTTTATTATTTACTGTACATGTATAGTTTTCAGTTAGTACATTGACATGTCAATCTATTTTTACTTATGTATTTTAAATACAACTCAGTATAATTATTTTTCACTAGAGTGAACTATCATTTTGAAATGCTGCCTATCTAGCATAACCACCAGAGTTTTTAGGAGGAATGTTCCAGACCTTGACTGGCCTCCAATCTCTCGTAAAAAGCTGAAGACCAGTCAAATTCCTCCATGCAGAAACGGCAGCCTTTCAACATATCCACTTCTGCTGTTACAGCTGTGAAAATAAGCCCTATGTCCGAACTCTAGTCGGGCCGCGGGCAGTTTCCTCAGGGGTCAGTGGTTAGCTAAGAACGGCTGGGTGCTGGGGTTTGACCTCATATACCCAACAAAGAAAAGATGGATGAAATGACAGAAAACAGCGTGCTGCGGGCGGCCTGCCCAGGTGTTCTCCACAATGCAGCATTTGACTGCATTACATCCCCTTGACTTAAGACGACCTTTTTAAGTCTAGGTTAGCTCTTGTTGACTTGGTTCTTGTCACATTATATTTTACTCACTTAAGTTTGCACGTGTCTTCCATGACCTATTTGACCACACTGGGACTTTGAATAATGTTAAAATCCCTCTTCAATACACAGGCCTTGCAAAATGTAAAATGCCAAGCACAGATCTCTAGTCTAGAGCAACTAACAAAACATTTTATTTAATGGTTGTCCATTGGCAAGCTAAATCCAGTACATGCATGTGACCATTCCTCATACATGTGAAATCTGATGCGCTGTAAAGCCACCAATGGAAACAACACTCAACTTTTTTCCATGCTATAATGTCCTTTTTAGGCTTTGATAATAAAGTTTAAACCGACAGAATTGTATACAGACTGATATTTGTATGCGATATATTGATTTTATTATTTATAAAAAAATATTTCTGATTAACTGTGTTTATCAGAATGTTACTGTCAAAACCAATTGTCAATTGAACTCTCGGTGGGATCAAATAAAACATCAACAATTTTGTGAATCATTGGTACAGTGCCAGTTTGACTCTGAGACCATTTTTGTTACGTTTTAGTAAAAATATTATTCATAATGCCTCAATGTACAATGTCAAATTTGACTCTAGAAAAAAAATGCAAATGCCAGGGTGCAAAGCTTATCAGCTTATGCAACAGCCACTCGTGTTGGCATGTATCGTTCATATAATGGCCTGTTTTTAGACCAACGTGCGAGGTCTCAGTCACATGGATCCTAACAGCAGTACTGACCTTGCACCAATCACAGCTTTGTTCCTTCAACACCCTCTTCTGATGCCACAGATAACATCTGTCATTATGATGTACGGGTGGCCTTCTCCAAACTACAGCAGGACAGTAATAACACATGACAGAAGAATGGCTTGGCAGCTCAGCCGACTGAAAAGGTCTTGCTTGTATAATTATCTCTCAGAGTTAATTAAAAATAATGGCAACACTTTAGTTTAGGGTCCAATTCTCACTATTAACTAGTTGCTAATTAGCATGCATATAACTAGGATATTGGGTGTTTATTAGTACTTATAAAATGCATATTAATGCCTTATTCTGCATGCATATTCTACATCCCTTAATCCTACCAATACCAAAAACTTAACAACTAACGTTACCTTACTAACTATCAATATGCAGTGATTAGGAGTTTATTGAGGCAAAAGTTGTAATAAATAGTTAGTTAATAGTGAGAATTGGTCCCCAATCTAAAGTCTGACCCACATTTTTACAATCAAAGATTAAAGGAGTAGTTCACTTTTAAAAAAACTTTTGCTGATAATTTACTCACCCCCATGTCATCCAAGATGTCCATGTCTTTCTTTCTTCAGTCGAAAAGAAATTAAGGTTTTTGATGAAAACATTCCAGGATTTTTCTCCATATAATGCACTTTACTGGGCACCAAACGGTCCAAGGTCCAAATGACAGTTTCAGTGCAAACTGCAAACTGTTCAAAGGGCTTTAAACGATTCCAGACGATGAATAAGGGTCTTATTAAGCGAAACGATCGCTCATTTAAAAAAAAAAAAAAAAAAAAAAGTTTAAGTTTTATAAGCTCACATGCTCGTGAGTTCTGTGTGACTCTCCTGTTCGAACTCGTTCATCAAAATGAACAAATCTTTTCCCGAGTCAATTCGTTCATTTCGTTCGTTAAATGAATCAAATGACTCGAAAAAAGATTTGTTCATTTTGATGAACGAGTTCGAACAGGAGAGTCACGAACGTGCGTCACAGAACAGAGCAAGGCGAGCATTTGAGCTTATAAAACTTAAACTTTGTTATTTATTTTTTAAATGAGCGATTGTTTCGCTTGATAAGACCCTTATTCATCGTCTGGAATCGTTTAAAGCCCTTTGAACAGTTTGCAGTTTGCACTGAAACTGTCTTTTGGACCTTGAACCGTTTGGTGCCCAGCAAAGTGCAGTATATGGAGAAAAATCCTGGAATGTTTTCATCAAAAACCTTAATTTCTTTTTGACTGAAGAAAGAAAGACATGGACATCTTGGACGACATGGGGGTGAGTAAATTATCAGCAAAAGTTTTTTTTAAAGTGAACTACTCCTTTAAGAAAGTGATCATTTATATGAAAATGAGAGATGGAGAGTATATAAATGTGATATAATGACTTAAATTTGCTGTCTTATTATTTTAGTTATCAATGAATGATAAAAAGAGAAGGAATTGTGGAAGAAATGTAATATGTTCTTTATGTTGGCATTTAATTATATTTATAGAATCTTAGAAATATGATGGTAATTAGATTAATGTAGTGTCGATACATATCCTTATGAATATGTGTGTGTGGATGTCCTTGTATATGACCTGACAATAGTTAATGTGTGACTAAGTGTATGACCGAGACAGAAGCTCTCCATTCAAGGGTATAATATGACTAAATATGTTAGACAAACTAAACAATGTGTTGCTTATGGCTAAGACATATCTTCATTTAGCCTCGAGAAACAACCTTGGGGGAGGAACAACTATAAAGAAGGACGGATGCCTCCATTCGTTGTCACACTCTGCAGGCACCTTGTATGACTGTATGATTGTTGACCTTTCCTTGCAAGGGAATCAATAATCTTTAAAGACAATTGATAATGTTTGTCTCTTATTCAGTGATGTAAAATTGTTTGCCACCACAAAATACACAGGTGTTGAGAAATGTGTCCTAGTGAACACAGTATTGTGCCATTGTCTTTTTTGTAGTAATTCATCTTAGAGCTGGTTGGTTTGGTCCAAGGGCTCAAAGTTTGGCTGATTAGTTTTTGCACTTACTAATGATAGCTTTCTCCAAGTACTATCGATGTCCTTGGTTTGGTTCAAGGGTTTGAACTACTTGAGTTACTTTTTTTTTTTTATTATTATGATGAAAACAAATGTGGAAATACTTGCAGAATCTAAGGTGTCCGTTCTTAAAGTTAAGGCATGTGAAACTATTTGTTCAGAAAGCAACATGCCAAACACATGTACTGACATATAGACGGATGTGGAATTCATAGTCAGTGATACAGAATACAACTGAACCTCTGGAGGATGTAAGCAACTGAGCTGTCAAATGGGTTGCACTTGAGAGCGAAAGGCCAGGTGCAAAAATAAACCCCTTACATAAGCATCTGTCAAGATTGTGTTTCTAGAGATGAAGGATTCTGCAGTGTATGTCTGGACCGATCTTACAAGATGATGCAAGCAATGTGGTAAATAGGTGCAATTTCTATACGTGTAGTGTGTCTTGAATAAAAAATGTTGCATGACTATAAACTACCATATGAACAATGGTATGCTGAAATTAAGTGCATGATTTGTAAAAAGGTCTGAAAAACAACAATGGATTTTTTTTTTTTTTTACTTTCCCAATTATTCCCAAAAGTTATGTTAAATACATAATTTTAGTAAGGGGAACAATGCTGACGCTTGTCTCTCCTAAGAAGGTGCATTAAGGAATTATAAACCAAATCAAATACAGCATTAAATTGCTCATTCAAAACATTTTAATAACAGAAGCTGAATTTTTTTTTAACTAATGCCAGATATATAGGGAATCAGATATAATTTCATAACCGACTGCTACCAATGTAGGCCATGCATGTGGGACAGTGGTATTTAAATGGCGGACCGGTTCCATCTGGACCGCGGGACATAATTGTGGCATTATACCGTTTCTACAGCGCGTCAAAACAACAGAAAACAAGAGTTCTGCTCTTAGCAGTGGTCTCCAAATCTGGACCAGCTGAAAAGTGCACAAAACACCTCGAAAACCAGCAAACCAAGCTGGGAGACTGAAAAAACCCCAAAAAACTTTTGCTGGTTTAATGGGACACTCCACCCAAAAATGAAAATTCTGTCATCATTTACTCACTCTCAAGTTGTTGCAAACCTGTGTGAGTTTCTTTCTTCTGCTGAACACAAAGGAAGATATTTTGAAGAACGATTTGAACTTTGGCACCATTGACTTCCATAGTATTTTTTTTTTTTTCTACTATGGAAGTCAATGGTGCCAAACAACTGTTTGGTTCCAATCGTTCTTCAAAATATCTTCCTTTGTGTTCAGCAGAAGAAAGAAACTCATACAGGTTTGCAACAACTTGAGGGTGAGTAAATGATGACAGAATTTTCATTTTTGGGTGGAGTATCCCTTTAAGATGTTTATATATTTATTATTGTAATATCTGTATAAAGATACAAATCTATGCACTTTTTTTAATTCATATTTTCTTGGTCTGAAATAAATCTGATAAAAAATGAAAACACTCCTTACATGTCAATATTGGTCTGTAGCCAATTACTATTTAGTAATATGTATCACATGATCATGTGTGTGATACGCTTTGCAGGGTCTCCTCTACTGCCACATATAGAGGCTGTTTATGTCAGGTGATTCCCAAGAAAAGCAAGAGGGACAGGAGACAGCTGCCTCGGCATGTCCAGCCCAAACACAGGCAACACGTATGAATGTTGTTCTAATATGTTCGCTAATATACCGCTATTTTATATTTAACAAAAATGAACAAAAAAGACCTGTGCTGAGTGTATATCAGGGCCTCGAGTATTTGTCGACGGATGGCATAAGGCCAATGTGTCCACCCTATTGCAGAGGACAGAACGTAGTGTACTCGTTTTTCTGTTCCAACATAGTGTGAAATGACATCTGCCGGTGTTCTCAGCATGGCAAAGGAAGCTAAACCAACATGGAGCAACTTTTGGGGTAACCTCAGATCAGAATGTCAAACTATTTGCCAGACAAGACTTTGAGTCCAAGTCTGAAGTCCTCTGTCACAAGTCCAAGTCAGTGACAGTTTAGCATACTGCAGGTTATTTTTATAAACCCTGTTGCAGGACAATTCTTTTAACATACACTGGTCTGAATTTTTGTTTTGTTTTGGAAAATATTGCTTGTTCACCAAGGATGCATTTATTTGATCAGAAATATAATTAAACCGTTTTAGATTTTAAATGTAATTTTTTTTCCTGTGATGCAAAGCTGTATTTTCAGCATCATTTCTCCAGTCTTCAGTGTCACATGATCCTTCAGAAATCATTCTAATATGCTGATGATTTGCTGCTAGAAACATTTCTGTGATGCACTATTTTATGGACTTTTTTATCCATGATTCTTTAATTTACTTAAAAATCGTACAGTCACTTTTGATGAATATAATGCATCCTTGCTCAAAAAACATTCATTTCTTTTTATCTTACTGACCCTAAACTTTTGAATTGCAGTGTATTTTTTTTAAGTAAAGGGTGTAATTTCTGTTGCACTAGACAGTATATATATATATATATATATATATATATATATATACAAATTAAAATAATTAAAATAATAGTTTTCAAATTCATGTTTTCCATTTGCCAAGGAAACAAAGTCCCATCCCAAAACTCCATTGAAAAATGTTTAATAATGTCATACAAATGTAAATAATAATAATAATAATAATAAATATCATTATTAAAAATTACAATAGTTTCTATGATATGATATTACCACTTACAAAATCAGTAACACCATCATACTGATTTTTTAAGTGGTAATATCATATAATAGATGTGCTCATATAATGTGCTTGTGTTTGATTCTTGGACATCAATAATATGACTCTGAAATATCAAAACAATGTTGAGAAATATATTAGCAATGTTATTACTACCAAATCAAATGGAGGATAAAAATCACTATTTCTGAAATATCCAAAAGTACCAGGACAGTCTACATGTTTGAAGCACACACACACACACACACACACACACTTACACTTATAAAAAAGGCCAGTATCCTAGTAACTAATGAGTGTAACGTAATCCTCTTGAGTGATAGAGGTTGTTTAGACACTTGCTATTGTGAGCACAGTGCATTTCATTAACACAACTTCATAGCACTGTGTGTATTCACCACTCGAGACGCCTGATGCTCTAATGAGGACAGAGGTGCTGAATACACACGCCGCCATGGCAACAAGACTACCGTACAGTGCGTGTTCATCAGCGCACGTGACCCTGAAGAACAATGGTTATGACAGTTCGAGATGTTGGTGTCACTGCAGGTGCCATCCTTCCTTCAAGCTCACTGCTTGTTTCACAGACCTAAATAACCTTGGATGTCAACATCAGAGCGCTGTCTAATGTCAGTGTTTGGACTGAGCAGTTGTCACATCTCTAACAATATGGGCCAGATTTACTAACAGCTTTCGCCAGGGCAAACCCTTTTTTTAAAAAAACTACTGTCAGTATTACCTCTGGTGCTCTTCGCGTGTCGGTCAAAAATGACAAATGTTTTATTTATTTTTTGTCAATGAAATGAATGTACTATATTTTAGTTTGATAATGTTTTTTATTTAATATTTTTTGTATTTTGGGGGGATTTTTTATACTAAATCATATTTACGCTGTATTTATAATCCATTTATTCACTTTTTGAGCATAGACCTGAACATTTAATTTCCAAGTTAAACTGTCGTTAATCTTGAATGCTTTAGAACATTAGAGAGTTTGATCTCTTTTCATAGACGACACTTGGCAGATTATTGCTGAAGTGAAAAAAGTTTTAAAAAGTGAACTTAAAAAAAGTAACAGAATTTTACGTGTATTGTTATGAAAAATGCACAAAAATACTATTTAAAATTTGTATACGAAATATATATTTTCAAAATCACGTTTTACTCTAAACCTGCAAGAAAATCAAAGCCATTAATCTATACAAATTGTGTTCCAAACTTGAGCTTGATATAAAAAAAAAAAAGCTTTCAGTAAGATTTTGTTTGGCCGCAGTACCAAAGATTTCCACTAGAGGAAATTCGTCTCCCATTCATTTCCAATGCGGTCATTTATGACCGCGAGGAGCACAAGTCTGACTATTTTTGACAGGACCATTAACCTTTTCTTAAAAAATTTGGAATAAAAACAAAATGTTAAATTTTTCGAAGAGCACACGCATTGAAAATTTCCCGATAAAAAGACGTGGACTGTTATTTCTGCAGCTGACCTTGTAGCGTATGCATAGGAGTTTCCCTTTCAGATGCTAAATTTATGGGAGGAGTGTATTTAAAGCAGAACTAAGTAAGAATTCCGTTTTTGTCAAACAGCGACCCCTAGAGTCGCTGTGGAGCACTTGTACTGTCGTGAATAGCACTCACGCAGAGATGGCTCGCACTCACGGCCGGATCCCCTCCCCCTGTACACCGGTACCTGTTCAGTAGGATGGACGCTGTAACAAGTGGAAATAAGGTATGGCCCCTTTAAGAGCTGCGCGCGCCCTGCGTCTCGAACACCACATGTATACGGCGCCGGGTTATTTCTGTTTGATGCTCATTTTATCAGAATTTTATCAGATCTGTTTTTTGCCGTAAAGCAATTCGTTACCTCGCGAGACCTGATATCACACGATACTTCCTAACACTGAGGCCGGCGGCCCAAAGTTGCAAGGGTGGTTTTGCGGCTCACAGGCACCAGGGGGGTGCGAGGCGACCACCATTCAACACGAAATCAGTAATATAAACATTACAATGACTCCAAAGCTGTTCGGTTAAGGTAAAAAAGTTACTTAGTTCACCTTTAAATCACGCAATGTGATTTACTAAGTTTGCAGTAGTTAAGTTACTGGTATGTGTGCCATTAATGAACGTCTGCGCACGAAGGTCCCTCACGAAAATGTGCCCGTGTTGTTCGTAGATTACCCGCACCTGATTATCATCGGCTCTGCTTGTTTGCAACCCTAAGCTAATTTGCGCTGCTCTTGGATTGTGTTGGTCATAATGGAAATGAGCTGCGTCTGTGTTCTTTAATTTGCGCATTGTCAGTACATCACCTGCGTAACTTTCCATTTCCATCTGTGTTTTTATGGGATTGTGGTCACATGCTAATTTGCCCTGTTAAGTAAATCTAGTCCTATATCGCAGTTTGACTCTAATGAGCAAAGGAACATTATGATTCATCATCTACAGCAGACGACTGGAAGCAGGAATCACTGTGTGATGAGTCACAGATCCAGCTGTGTTGGACCAACAGCAGATGCACTGAGCAAACATGAGTTTATCCTGTCAGCTGGGAAATCTTCATTCCGTTGGGCCACTTAAAGCGCCCCTATTATGCTTTTTCAGATTGTACAAATTGCACATTTCATGAGTACGTGTATTTTGCAAAACATTGGCAACTGCTTTTTATCACTTAGTTTGAAGCATAGACCCAATTGATTTGTTACATAGGGACTACTGAACAGACTACGTTTATTCTAAAGTGCAAAGTATTGACAATCATAATTGGGTATTCAAAACTTCGTTTCATTACCTCACTTGCATTCTTCACGTCCACTTGAACATTTTTGCCAAATCCAGGAAATAAAGTCAGTATGGAAGAGCTTGTTTCCCCCACTGAATAAAAGATTTTAAAAGATAATCGCGACTTTTTATCTCACAATTGCGAGTTATGTAAATTCAGAATTGCGTGATATTCAGTTGCAATTGCATGTTATAACTTTTTTTCTTACAATTGCGACTTTATCACAATTCTGACTTTATAACACGCAATTGAGAGTTTATATCTCGCAAGTCTGACATCTTTTCTCAGAATTGAGATATAAACTCGCAAATTTGAGTTATAAATTCCAATTCTAAGGCAGAAGACAGAACTCACAATTCTTGTGAGATATAAACATTCAATTCTGAGAAAAAAAGTCAAGATTGAGTTTATATCTCACAATTCTGACTTTATAACTCACACCCTAAAAAATGCTGGGTTGTTTCAACCCATGGTTGGGTCAAATATGGACAAACCCAATCGTTGGGTTTAAAAATGCAATTAAAAAATGTAAACCAACGCTTGGATTTGTCCATATTTGACCCAACCATGGGTTGAAACAACACAGCATTTTTTAGAGTGCACAATTGCGACTTTATATCACGCAATTCTGACTTTATAACTCGCAATTGCGACTTTATATCACGCAATTCTGACTTTATAACTCGCAATTGCGACTTTATATCACGCAATTCTGAGATAAAAAGTCAGAATTGTGTGATAAAAAGTTGCAATTACCTTTTTTATTTATTTTTTATTGGCGGAAACAAGTTTCCATAAATATGTCATGCAAGTAGACAAGTGTTCGAGTGCAAATACCGCAGGTGTGGGCATTGGGACAGGCCCAATAGTCAGGAATACCACAACATAAGCAGTTTTGGAACACGATTAAGGGAATTAAAGGATGGCAGATTTTTCATGTTCTGATAAACTAATCCTTTGCTTAAAACAAAATTGACTGAATACAGCTACTGGCTATTTTTTGTCTTATAATGCAGCACTTCTATCTCAACATATCTGGGCTTTTAACAGGCATCCTCTTCATTAAACACACATCTATTTACAGCTAGAGCTCATCAACAATATGCAGCTATATAATTTTATGCATATTGAAACAACCCTCTCACATTTGCATAAATTACTTGCATTTAATTATATTGTTCAATGTACCCATGGTTTTGTGCAGACTAAGGGTGCAGTGGCCACACACCTTATAAAAATGTAACACTAATTAATTATGATCAGATATAACTCATTGCATGCATTGTTCAACTGTGTTTACAGTGCATCATATAACTTAAAAGCAATGAGTACATAATTGAAATTGGATATTGATGTCTAGGTATGGCCACATGAGGGCGCTCTTAGATCACTTAGAGAGGGTTGACCCCACACTTTAATGCTAGATAGATAGATAGATAGATAGATAGATAGATAGATAGATAGATAGATAGATAGATAGATAGATAGATAGATAGATAGATAGATAGATAGATAGATAGATAGATAAGATAGATAAGATAGATAAGATAGATAGATAGATAGATAGATAGATAGATAGATAGATAGATAGATAGATAGATAGATAGATAGATAGATAGATAGATAGATAGATAGATAGATAGGTTACTCGTTCCTAGATAGATAGATAGATAGATAGATAGGTTACTCGTTCCTGAAAACCTGTCCAGCTCAGATAATTATAGCCACCAGGAGGTCATGGACGCGGCCAGACATGCAAATCAAATGCAAGACACAGACCAATTAATTTCTGCCTTGTATGGATCTTCTTCATACACCACATGGTCGAACTCATTACAGATTAGATTAATTCATATCACAGACAAAGGTGATTTTACAAAGGGAGTGTGTTGTCTTTGTGTGTGTAGTCTTTTCAACACTATGTGTCATTATGGGATATAGAGTGTAGATTGAGTTGGAAAAAACATTTAAATCACGTTAGCATAATGCAAACTTTTTTGAATGCACTGCCCTTGAGGGAATCACATTGAATCACAATTTAATGTACAGAACTCCATATAGTCCGATTACATTATCAGAAGATGTTGAGTTTCAGACTTACTTTGCTTTGGTGCCAGCATCATCATAGCCTTTGCTTGAGACGTCGTCCAGGCCTCCGATCAAGTGTTTGAAAGAACTGCAAACATGAACAAAATTTCAAACGATTACTTTTATCCACACAATAACACACACACACACGCCATTGATCCAAAATTGCATTTTGCACAAAAAAGTACAATATGCTTGGTTAAATCTGTTAAAATCTGATTAGCTGACTTTATGTAACTTCAAGGAGTTGAGCTACACAAGTTGTTATTACTCTGTCTGGAAGTATAAATGTACTTAATTTAGTCAAAATGGTTTTATCTTCATGATTTAAACAAAAATACATATACTGACCTTGTTTTATGAACGAGGCACAATGAACAGTATTAAAAAGCAAAATATCAACACTAATTTTCCACTTTTCCATATAGTGTGGTGATACTATTTTTCAATTAATAGTACTGTGTTTTTCCTCCATGTGTAAAATAAAATAAAATATTTTGCATTTTGAGTGCGAACCCTGGTGAAAAAAAAAAAAGCTATGTATTGCAGCCAGACTAATTCAGTATACTTCAAGTGTGTCAATGATTAGTTAACTTAAAGTGTGCTATTTTGGAACAACTCATTTTGTATAGTATATTTTAGTTGTAATTAAATTGTAGTAAAGCATAACTTTAAGTGTATTTAGTGTACTTGTGCTAAATTGGAACAACTTCAAGTATACTTATACTTTAAGTATTTGCCTGTGTAGGGACTAATTACATGCTTGATTAGTGATATTAAAGTGTACTTTATTTGTGTTACAAGTACATTACAAATTCATTACGAGTGTCTTCTAAACATACAAGCAATATACCATAAGTGTATTATTTTGAGTAAAAAGTATATGCAGTAATACCTTTGGCTTATTCCAAATACTTCAAATTGCACACTTTGTCTTCAATAACAAATGCACATTAATAAACAAATACTTAGCTATACTTTGTACAATATACTATTGTATACTATGATGTATTTTGAAAGTATTCTTTCAATGCATTTACAGTGATCATTTTCAGCACACAGTTAAAAATATACCTCAAATATATAAAGTGCAAAATATACTTTAAAAAAATAAACAGAATTTTATTTTTAGAAAATATACTTAAGTACAATTATTTCAAAGTGTGTTAAAAGTTGTATTGTGAAAATAGGTAAAAGCATGATGCTAATAACCTTTTTTTTTGTTAGTATATTTGCAATGTACTATTGAAAAAGGAATATATTTCAAATACAATAAAGTATACATTATTTTCACTATATAGGGAATCAGAGCTGAATTCCTGATTTATGCAACAGTTATGCCCTATTTCAGATTAACTTGCCCCTGAACATGAGTCACAATATTGACACAACTGATTCAAGTCAAGTCAAGACATGATCAGGGTTATGTACTTCAAGTCAAGTCACCTTTATTTTTTATAGCGCTTTATACAATACAGATTGTTTCAAAGTGATCAACAGGGAAATAATGATTCAATGATGCAATCAGAATTCAATTTGTCTGCAAAGCAACTCTAAAAAGAAAAAAAAGTCATTGTTCAGCGTCGATTCAGTTCTGCTGTAAAGATCATCAATTATTAAATGAGTTAATTTCATTCATATAGCAGCTTTGCAGAAAACAGTGATGTCATCATCCAGCTCAGTTCAGTTCTCATTCAGTACAGTCAGATATTGTTGAAAAATCAAAGACGTATGATTTCAAAACACACTGAAATTTCATTATGTAGAATAATGATGTTTAATCTGAAGCTTTCAAATTAAAATTTCTAAAACATAATTATGAAAACAGGACTTTGCCAAGGCTGTTGAGTCTAATCTCTGCCAAACAGACATGTTAGGGTTTTTTTCGTTCCACCAAGTCATACTCAGTAGAAATGAGACAAACTTGAACCAAACTATATTTTCTTTTCTTTTTTCTAATGTCACTCATGTTTACTTTTAATAGTTTGTTCATCATATATACATCTAATGTCATAGCTTGCCAGGGGTTAAAATGACATGCCACCCCTCAGCCAGATGCAAAAAAAGTACTTTTTTCCCCCCTGACTTATTAAATCAGAGAAATATTTTTAAATATCTTGCTACATCATAAGAGATTTAGACATGAGAGGGAGCCAGTAATAGTGTTCATTACTACAGCTGAGGGCTTCAAGATGTGACTCATCCACCAGAGAAATCTCACATTATCTCACATTTTTGCTAGAACTGATGAAACATTGAAACTAAAAGGGGAAAAATATTTGATGGTTCAGAGCTGAAATGTAGGATTAATCGCTAGCTTTAAATCCTAATGGCATCGTTTCGTTTGATGTAACCATGATTTATACAGTCTTTTAAGTCTTGGCAGCGGAGGTCAGGCAGGACACCAGTAACCCGAGCCTTAATAATCATTTGATGGACATTTAAAGTGTGAATGACTTTATATCACTGCACTGTTGACCCGTCCCATGATGTAGGCTATTCTTAGCACAGTCCCAAGCGAAGCCCCAGAAATGCAGAAATGTTTTGCGGGTGTGAATCCATGAATGTCACTCACATAAACTTATATTTCAAGCATTAAAATGCTATTTAAAGATCTTTGACTTTCAGATCTTAAAGGTGAAGTCTATAATTTCTGCTTCAGTCACAGAACCAAATGTAACTGCATGTAACTCTTCAAATTATTACTCTATTAACAAAGATCAATACATGATGTAGAAGTATTGTTCATTGTTAGTTCATGTTGACTAATGTAATAAGAAACCTTATTGTAAAGTTACTTTATCTATACATTTATTTAATAAGCTTTAAATTAATTTATTAAATCTAACAAATGTATTAACTCTAAAAATGTCAAATGGTATAACCTTCAAGTAAAATATACAAAAAAATATGTGTATAGATCATAATTATTTTCAAGTTTTAAGCACATATTTTTTAAATACAAACCGTATTTATTTTACAAAAACGAATTTTTAATGTTGAAATATCATTTGTTTTTGTGGGTTGTACCATATGACATATAAATAATATTTTATCAAAACTTATTTATTGCCTTTATAAAAATAGATGATAATAATAAATTATGCCAAATTAAAACGTATTTTAAAATTTTCATCTTTTCATGATGCCCTTTTCTTCGTTATGATCTCAGGAAGGTTTTAACATTACTTTATTTACTTTATCAAAATGAATTTTAGTTTATAAATTAAAAACATGTTCATCATAAAATAGTTGTATATAAGAATGCCATTTTTATGTATTTTATTAATGTATTTAATCATGTATATTTATTATTTAATGTATGATTGAACCTGTAAAATAATAGTATTTTAATGAGCATTACCATAAACCCTCTGATTAATGATAAAACTGAGGCAATGCAACTTCCTAAAAAATGATTTGTGCCTTTGATAATTAGAAGTTGAACAGTTATTTCTCTGTATGTATGTTTTGTATGTTTTTAAGGAAATGTTGTAATATTGCAACGTTGGGCCTGTTGGGTAGCAGAATTTCTGTCTGAACAAATATACTCTAATAATCACACAATATTAGTCATATTTTTATGAAAAAATAATTTATTATAAAAAATATGTTCAGATTGTATTTACAAAACCTGATGAACTGAATGAAAACTATGGCATTAATGTGATTTAGCTCTGTTCATAGCAATATTCAATTATGATAGTCCCAAAGGCAGAAGCAGAGATGGACATTGAACTTGCTGGAAAGTGTGTTTGTGTAGGCTTTACCACAGTGTCTGCAGCGGCCTCTATTTTGTTCATATCTTCTGACACAGACTTTTGGAAATACTCCAGTGGTGTATGAAGGGAGACGACATCATTAGTGATACCCTGACCGGAAAAATCTGGATTTTATCAGCCAGAGATACCCGTCACAGGGCATGGTCTGTGTTCTTGAACGACTTGATTTTGCTGTCATGATGATGTCCACATAATCATCCGATGGGTGGTCACTGGGTTTTCCTTTTCCAGTTCACAGGCATCTCCACATTCCCCTTCATCAGAATCCATTTCAAAATCACTGTTCCCATTTTGGATGGCACCAATGACATCATGCACTTTGTAGATAATAGTCTATCCTGGCTGGTGGCATTCTGAAATAAAAAAATAAAAAACACTGCTTATGTTCCATATCCCAATCATACACATTTTAAAGAATTCACAAATTCCACAGAATTCACACAATACAGTCTGGCTAGCTTATTGTGTCCTCTACTTGTCACGCTAATAGCATTTATACCCCCCATTCCAGAACATCATCACCTGCCCTTCATGCAAAGCAGATATTTGGGCAAACAAACAAAGCCAAGAAAAGAAAACAGGACCAGTTAAGTATATTTTGATAAGATACGTAAGATAAGATGATAAGATAAGATACTGTAAGATAAGATACAGATAGTTTCAAATATTGCTGCACAAAAACTTTCACACTCTCAAAGAAATAATTTATTCCTTAATTCCTTTATTCCTTAAAACTTTAACTTATCATTTAATAATAACTACTGTAAGTTTTGATTAAAACTCAAAATTGTAAAAAAAAAGAAGACATCTAAAACTTGTGAATGATCAAAAACATTGTTTCTACTAGTATTTATTTCACATGGAACAGATGAGAAGTCAAATGCATCCATGTAATGTGAAAGGTGCACAGAAACATGTTGCTACCCCTTTTACCCAGTGTTGTAAAATTACGAATATATTTAAAGCATTCAACGTTGCCTTAATATCTGCATGATCTAGACACTAATCACATACAAAAAATGTTTTGTGCATTTTACTTACTTGAATGTTGATTTATTCGGTCCAGTAAAACAAGATGATCTGCTTCAAGTTCATGTGAGTTCATGGCCAAGTGAACAAGCCTATTCACAAAATATTCCATCCAATAGCATTCCAAGGATGAACATTAGGACCTATTAGTTGTGTTAATGGGTCTTTACGAGAAGAAAAACATCTGCAGGTTTATTTTAGTAGAGCTAAAATTGATGTTGTTATATTACAACAGTGGGCATATTGTTTAGTTTTTGACCATAAACCATAACCAAATCTGTCCACTCCAGTTAGTTTGTATATTTCTTTCTGCCAACAGAAACAGCTTCCAACAAAGCCAAAGTGAAACCCCTCTCTGCTCATAAGTCATAACACTCTGAAATTTTGAATTTCTAAAATTCCTATGCAGAAAATTAATTCTGGATTCCAAGCTACTAAAACAAAAACATGAGCATCCCTGTTGCACTCTAATCCTACAGGGAATCTGCATGAAACAGTGGTTAAAATCACAGGTCAGCTAGCACACAATATAAAGAGTCTCTTAATGAGCATTACCATAATGCTCATTAAGAGGACTGAGATAATGTGCGATTTCCTGCAGTGACAGTAAAATGTGGTTTGCGTGAGGCGTTGCTTATTTTATCCCTTCCTCAGATTGAAGGATAATCAAAGTCTCTGGAGTATGGTGTCTACAGGGGTAAGAGGAGGTTTTGTGAGTCCCGCTGTGCAGATAGGCATTGTGTCCCGCACTGTTCTGACACACGCTGTGCCACTCAAACGAGGACATGCGTTTGATTCCCGACAGTCTGATGTCTAACTGGCGTAAACTAGCCCGAACTTTCCGCGGTGGAAGTCGTGAGAGGTCATAAGAAATTAGCGGAGGTAATTTAGTGCGCACACAGTGGAAAAGATGAAAGTCTAATCAAATTTCACAGCATCAGTACACACACACACACACACACACACACACAAAACTCACTCTCTGTCGATGACGAGGCAGGTGACAGCTTCAGCGGAGACGACATTAGCCGTCCTGATGTCTTCTCTGCGGGGACACAAACAATTTATATCAATCATACACAGCCAGAATCTACAATGTATTTGTTTTTGTTTTGTTTTGATTAATTCTTGAACCACATGATATTATTTCGTTTTTCTCAAACGCTTTGGCACATTTTTTTTTCAAAACGGTCCTTACATTCTCTATTCTCAATTGTCACAACTGTTTGCTGGAACATCTGAACTCTATTGCATGTCTGCAAAATGTAGTAACTCACCCAAAACAATTAATTCATGCTACAAAACCTAGTTATTGTGTCTGTAAATTGGCCCATGCTACAGTGGCCGAGAGAGCTCAACGCGCTGCAACTGAAGAAAACACATGCAAATAGAAAAACACCAGCAAAATAAGAAAACATCTTCATCAGTTTGACAACACATGTGCTGCAAATAAAATCTCATGTTTTTTTCTACTTTTTTGTTGATGCTGACTGCTTTCTACACTGAGCTTTTTAGATACAGATTTCAACAGTAGGCTAGGTAAAAATGTCTAGGTAAAAGTAGGTTAAAACAATTTTTTTGTAGAAATATGTTACATGTAAACTACAAATTAACAGTTGCTTGTTCATTTTTACAAACTTTATTATATCTTCCTTTAACATTCTTACATATCTTCCTATTGGTCTTCCGCGACAAGCAACTGTATATTTTCAGTTCACATTTAACAAATTTTTACACAAATAAATGTACGGTATACAAATATACACTCACCTAAAGGATTATTAGGAACACCATACTAATACTGTGTTTGACCCCCTTTCGCCTTCAGAACTGCCTTAATTCTACGTGGCATTGATTCAACAAGATGCTCTATTGGGTTGAGATCTGGTGACTGTGGGGGTCATTTTAGTACAGTGAACTCATTGTCATGTTCAAGAAACCAATTTGAAATGATTCGAGCTTTGTGACATGTTGCATTATCCTGCTGGAAGTAGCCATCAGAGGATGGGTACATGGTGGCCATAAAGGGATGGACATGGTCAGAAACAATGCTCAGGTAGGCCGTGGCATTTAAACGATGCCCAATTGGCACTAAGGGGCCTAAAGTGTGCCAAGAAAACATCCCCCACACCATTACACCACCACCACCAGCCTGCACAGTGGTAACAAGTCATGATGGATCCATGTTCTCAATCTGTTTACGCCAAATTCTGACTCTACCATCTGAATGTCTCAACAGAAATCGAGACTCATCAGACCAGGCAACATTTTTCCAGTCTTCAACTGTCCAATTTTGGTGAGCTCTTGCAAATTGTAGCCTCTTTTTCCTATTTGTAGTGGAGATGAGTGGTACCCGATGGGGTCTTCTGCTGTTGTAGCCCATCCGCCTCAAGGTTGTGCGTGTTGTGGCTTCACAAATGCTTTGCTGCATACCTTGGTTGTAACGAGTGGTTATTTCAGTCAAAGTTGCTCTTCTATCAGCTTGAATCAGTCGGCCCATTCTCCTCTGACCTCTAGCATCAACATGGCATTTTCGCCCACAGGACTGCCGCATACTGGATGTTTTTCCCATTTCACACCATTCTTTGTAAACCCTAGAAATGATTGTGCGTGAAAATCCCAGTAACTGAGCAGATTGTGAAATACTCAGACCGACCCGTCTGGCACCAACAACCATGCCACGCTCAAAATTGCTTAAATCACCTTTCTTTCCCATTCTGACATTCAGTTTGGAGTTCAGGAGATTTTCTTGACCAGGACCACACCCCTAAATGCATTGAAGCAACTGCCATGTGATTGGTTGATTAGATAATTGCATTAATGAGAAATTGAACAGGTGTTCCTAATAATCCTTTAGGTGAGTATTTATACAGTACTGCTGTAGCTGCTGCTCTTTAGAGTTGGGACGTTCCTCCATGCTCAAAAATGGTAATGATTGTGCCATGGATAAACTCCATATACTGTGCTTCCAAACTTGATTGGTTGATTGGTAAGATTGTGATTCCTATTTCATTACAATAAAACCCACTGTAGCATGTTTGTAACTGTGCAGCATGTGAAAAAAGTATACTGTTCAGAAAAATTAGCATCCATAGAACACTGACTCTGCCTAATCAGTGGCAAAATGAACCAAAGTTAATCATCAGCCATTGCTATAGCACATTTTTCACCGCATGGCACAGCGCAACCCAAACATTCGTCGCTGTAAGGTTTCTCATAACACAAACACACACGGCACACAACAGTTTCTGTGGCATCACTCAGCATGGTTGCCCTGTGTCACTAGAGTCTTCTTCACTGTCTGACAAACATTCACAGGAAGTGAAGTCTATGTCTAAAGGAAAGATGAAGGCATAGACTGTCCTCTTAGTGGCCCTCTGTACTGAGCTGAACTTCAACACAGCCCTGTGTGTGTGCGTGTGTGTAACTGGATTTGTTCCCACATGGATAGTAATATCAGTAAATTTTGAGGTAAACAGCTTATAAGCTGTTTACCTCAAACAGCTTATAAGCCCATGAGGTAAACAGCTTATAAATCATACTAAATGATGTGGTTTGAAAATCTAAAACTGCAATTTGTACAGTATAAAAATCATTATCTCTGTGGGAAGTCCCCATAAAACATGGAAACCAGTGTGTGTGTGTGTGTGTGTGTGTGTGTGTGTGTGTGCAGGGGCGTAGCACAAGATCCCGGGCCCTATGCATAGGCAGTCCTGATGGGCCCCACAATGCAATGCAAACAGCCTATTCATTTAAAATTAAACATGTTTCAAATTAGGCTATTATAATGAAGTTTTGTATGCAAACAGCATTATTAGTGTACAGTTTACATGTAGAACCAAATTATCATCTGAAAGTGTATGTGGCAGAACATACACTTTCAGATGATAATTTGGTTATATGTAATCTGAGGTAAAGGCTAAATAAATAAACTGTACACTAATAATGCTGTTTGCATACAAAACTTCATTATAATAGCCTAATCTGAAACATGTTTAATTTTAAATTAATAGGCTATAATATCTAAAATTAGCAATAATAGGCTAATCAGTGTCACTCATAGGTAGCTCTGTAGCTACAGTGAAACTCGAAAAATTAGAATTTTTCTGCTCTTTCATTGGGTTGTCTCAGTTCATTTTTAGCACTAACGATCGCGGAGATATTCAAGCAGTTTAGCACTATAAATTTCGTGTTCTGGTTTGTGCTCACTTTTCTTTGAAAAGAAGTCAGTAACCAATTGTTTCCCCTCATTTTCTTTTCTTTCCTTCTCCTGTCTTTACTTTCTTTTTTGGTGGCCTGATTTAGCTTTCTTTGAGAAAGACATTTCTACAGCGCTCAACGAGATGCAGCTCAACTAACATTTACAAAATGCGTGCAGATGGACTAAACCATTTGGCGCATTAACAAGGGGTGGGACCATAAGACCGTCAATCAATCAATCAACCAATCAACCAAGTTATTCAGTTAATACACTAACTTTACATTTCATCTGACATTCATTATGAAATTTAATTAGGAAATGAAAATATCAAGGTAAAATAAAATATATTCCAGACTTTTCAAGGGCCCTCTCTCCCCTTGGGGCCCTGGTAATCAGTACTGGTTTTACCCCCAGTCCGACGCCCCTGTGTGTGTGTGTGTGTGTGTGTGTGTGTGTGTGTGTGTGTGTGTGTGTGTGTGTGTGTGTGACAGCTCCAAACAGCTGCACAATGCCAATTCACAATGACCAGGTGGGAATGCTGATTGCCTTCACACAAAAACAGAAAGTGCCTCTAAACTCCCAAACCAGGCTCATTGGAAAAAACATCCCTGTGGTGATATTTCTGCAAAATGATATTACGTTGCCTCTTGATGTTTTGTGCCACTTTCAAAGTGAAACGTCCAGTGAGTGGCAATACAAGCATGTTCAGATTTATTTGAAACTTGAATGCGGCAGTATTTTATTACATTAGTTGTTGTACATATCACGGCAGTTCAGAAACAAAATGTCTGGTGATTGGCGCTAAACGGTTAATGCTCTATCGTGTTTGAAAAACACATTTGCTGAAACTACCATGCCATTTTAGCTTACTTCTACAAGATTTTGACATCTTTTATTGTGACTCGTGTTTCACAGGATTCATACCTGAATGATCCACATCACAAGTACAGTGCTGTATCAGGTGACCTACCAAGCAAGTTTACTATCTTAGAAAAGCCAGAAATATGGAGCTGGTTATGTGCAAATGTCAAAATGTATTTGTTTACAAATCATGAACTATGGCACAAGTGTTTTGAGGTCATAACATATATTGTTCATGGAACCTCATGAAAAAAAAAGTCTTTATTAAACAATACTTTGCTCCTGTAACCATAACTAAAAAAGAAATGAATGTTGTTGGTGTTTTTCTACCACTAGTGTAGATTGTATGTACAGGTAGTTAAGTACGCTTTTGGAGTTTTGCAAAAATGTAGGTAGAGGCATGTATTTTTTTTTTTTCAATGAGCCATAGGTAGTCTGTGAAACCATTCCCAGTAGTGCAATATTATATTTATTAACTCATATTTTATATTTTTATGACTTATGACTGATTACATATAATAATGTTGAACACTAAAGCAAGCTATTATTGGCCATGCTTTTTGAACAAATTTGAACTAACCCCTAACTATAGGTAATAAATGTTATGGTGCAACTCACCCTGTTTGTGCTAAGGAAACAAACCATAACACAAATCATCCGGCTTGTTAAACTCCATAGCAACTGCAACATGAAAAACTACTCAGAGCACCTGCGACTCCGTAACAATTCCCTGACAACCACCCACAACCCCTTGCATTGTGGCAGAGTTTTAAACAGGGAAGCACCACTCAAACAAACTGCGAAAATCTTGTTGCATCTTTACAATTACATTGATTGTTCTTCAAATAACTGATTTGTTCGGCAACATTAAAAGGACATCAACAAAACCAGCTGCAGACAGCAGACCACTTATGTACAATTACCATAAATAGCCCGTAAATTGCCTGCCACATACACACAGTCATGGCGTGTGACTAAAGTACACACATTTAAAATTATAAGTAACATTTTTATGATGGATTTTCATATTTTAAGTCTAAGGGCCAGATTTACTAACCGCTTGCGCAAAAAAAAGAGAAAAAAACACTGTCAGGTTTTACTAAAGACATACAGTGACAAATTAGCATTGAAAGGGCATGGACAGGGTTATTTTTGCATTTTGCATATATGCATTTATGGGCCATTTACAGAATTGGTGCAAAGTCAGAGTTGGAAACATCTTGAATTTTTTTTGTTTTTTTTCCCAACAAATTTTGCATGTATGCAAATTGTATAATATTCAAGGTACGCTTTTCTAGTAATTGTGCAGTTAATTCTCATATTGTATTTTCAGAAAATGCTGGAATATTTTCCTTCTCCCCAAATTTGTCACTACCGAAACACAATACTAAATAATTTATTAAGAAGGCTTATAATGACCTATTAAGATTTTGTTTACATCTACCTTATAAATACATATTTTTTCTATTTTTTAAAAATATTTGTACAGGTTAAATCAATAAATATTATAATTTTAATAATATTTTAAGTGTAATTTATGAGATTTGTTGTATTTTGAACCCAATCTTTCTTTGTAGAAGGCATATAAGTTTATCGTACTGATTTCAAAGTTAAGGATTCATTAGTTTGAATATGCATTGAACCAAACACTATCATAACATCTTAGTTGATAATTGAATATACTTTATTTTTGACAAAACATCCCATGTTACGGTAGTGACTGCACATTTTTGGTAGTGACAGTAATGTTTTGGTAGTGACCCACAATACTTAGTTTGCCGTGCTGAATCAGACTGTCCACATTTTATGTTAATATAAATAAATAACTATGATATGTTTTAACACCCAAAAAAAGCATGTCTTAAACTGGACGCTAATTTGCGCTGCTCTTGCTAGATTGCGTTGGTCATAATGGAAATGATCCGGCTGCGTCTGTGTTCTTTCATTTTCACGTCGTCAGTAGATCACGCGCAGAACTTTACACTCTCATCTGCGCTTTTTTGGTTTTGCGCTCTCATGCTAATTTGGTATTGTAAATTTGGTATAGTACGAGGCTTTTATGCATTTGAAAAGTAGCATAAATAAATGATAAATTTCAAATGTGACATTTAAATAACACATGGACAAAAAAAAAAAAAAAATCCTGTGACATGCCACCCTCATCCTTAACTTTGACATCTGGGTCTCCAATTAGCACCATTTACTTGTGAATATTTCACTTTCCAGTGGACAAGTCTATGTTTAGAGTGTCATTAGTGTCTGCTGTCTAGAGACCCATCTGCATGTGCTAGCAATCAACTGCCTCAAACTGGCTCTCATTAGATATGATGTTTCTTGGTACAACTGCGAAAAAGACGAAAACCCCCATTGAGACAGAACATATTGGAGGTGCCGCAGCTCTTGTATCACAAGATTATATCACCTGATTATATCAATATCAAATTATATCACCTGATGTGATTATTACAACAGTCCTATGCTATTAACATCTCAGCTACACTTATCACGTCAGTCGCACATGAGGATTAAAACTGCCACTAAGAAAGTCCAGCACAGGGGAACATCCTTCAATTACACTGTCACACTTCAGAGGCAGAGGGATGTCTTTGAATACTGTGACAGCATTAGGTGAGGATCGAGTCAAAGAAAGACAGAGGAAGGTTAAGACCAGCCAGTGCAAACGTATTTCAGCTGTCAGTCAAAGTCTGGATGTAGTGAACGCACATCATGCACAGCAAGTATGGAGTGAGGTTTATGAGGGAAAGGTCAGAGCCGTCAATCAAGCTGGGAGAATATAGCAGGACAAAGATGAGGTGACACATCTAGGTTCTCCAAGAAACTGAAACCAAGTTTAACGTGCTGGTTGTGAACATAGACTGTAAAAAAACATGAACGTAGTGTCCGTGACGTCACCCGTAGGTTTCTGAAGAGCATTTTTGAAGCCTGGGCAGAGCCTGCCGTCGCCATCTTGGCAGCGTGTCACTCGTAGATAACAAAAAAAATGGGCAAAGCGGCGGGACGTGGGTGGAGCTGTGGTGCCTGGATGCTGAAACCACGCCCGCCTAGTCTCGACGTGATCGAGTTAGCTCAGGCTTAGGAGCTAATGCTATATGCTACTAGCAGTACCAAGTCTGCGACAGGGCCTCGCGCTAAAGTAACAGTAGATGATGTAAAGCCAAGAGTTAAAAGTTCCTGTTTTTGCCCTTCGAAATACTATAATAGTTAAAAGACATAGCTACAAGTGAGACTGTGTATCGTAGATCTGTACTATTCCAACGCATTCTCATCCTTTGGCGTCATATAGGTGACGCCATATGACATTTAGTCGAAATCTTACGCACATGGCATCCTTTAGCGTCAATATAGCACACACAGTTATGGGTAGGTTTAGGTCTGGGGTAGGGTTACAGTTATGACGCCTTAGGATCTGCGTCTCATATTCACGCTAAACGATGCCATGTGCGTTGGATTTAGACGAGGTCACCTGTATGATGCCTTGGGTTCTGCGTCTCATATTGATGCTAAAGGATGCCATGTGCGTAAGATTTCGACGAAATGTCCAAAGCGTCACATGTATGACGCCAAAGGATGAGAACGGGCTGACTATTCTGCCTCTATTTGAAAATGTATTATGCAGTAACTTACAGTATTACTCTGAGCGTGTGTGTGACAGTGATTTATGTGCATACATGTCAGTCACTCTTTTTTTACAGTCTATGGTCAGCCAGCGCGGCATCGCTCGTCAAGGTCGTAGAGAGCTTTATTCAGCCCATTTTAAATTCTGATTCTGGCCGCCTCTCAAATGGGTCGATCCATAGATATTACCTATGAAGTTCAAGTAAATGCGCTAGAAATCCACGCCCATCCAAGGATGTGCATTTATTAAATGGACGGAGAAAGCACAGACACCAGCAGGATTTCATCAGACGATACATAAGCATACATAGTCTATCTGTTCCGTGAGAGCAACGGTACCGCAGAACGAGTGTAGCCTCTATATCTATAGACGTTTTTAAATCTGAAAACTCCTAAAAGCAATGAAATTGTCAGACATCCATTCGTGCATGTTCACAGAGGAATCCAACTGAAATACAGCGCTGTTTGTTCTCTCGAACGATACTCGACAACGACGGAATCCAAAGGCGTGGGCGAAGTAAAGAGTGGCATTTTAAATATATTAAATACAATTTTAGACAATTTTCAATCAATTTAAAGTTATGATAATCGGTAACACTTTACAATAAGGTCTCATATGTTAAAATTAGTTAATAGTCATTTGGTAAATTGGAAATCTTTGGAAATTCCAATTCATTAATGTTAGTCTGTTTAGTAAATAAAGTGAATAAATGTTCCTGTTCGTGTTAACCAATGTTAACAGATACAACTTTTGATCTTAATAATGTATTAGTAAATATTGAGATTAACATTAATTGAGATTAATAAACGCTATAGAAATATTGTTCATTGTAATTTCATGTCAACTAATGTAGTTAACAAATGTTAACAAATGAAACCTTATTGTAAAGTGCAACCAAGAACCAAATGAGAATAACCTTTGAGAATAACAGGGAAAATTTCAAAAGAATTGGGATGAGGAAATGAGGAAATGTGTTTAATTGCCATAAAAACAAATGTCAGGTTTTAACAGGTTTTATCGTAGTTTTTGTCCAAGTCAAGTCAATGGAGTTGGACAAAAACTACGATAAAACCAGTTGGAAAGCATCTTTTGCGGCACACATTTTTGTGTGAGCATATCAGTGAACACCCCAGACCACTCGGTGAGTTTCACGTCTTTGTAAACTAAAGTTTAATGCGTTTTATGAAGAATTGTTCCAGTGCACCTTTGCAACCATAGTGGGGGTGGAGGTGGGGGATGGTGCAACCACAGAAACCGAAAATTCTCGGGCCAGCAGCATGTGTCCAAATTTCAATCTTAACCGTTCTATTTCATCAGAAACAATCTTAAAACAGGGCTTTAAGTGTAAAATACCGAACGTGTCCTTTAATGGTCTTAAAATAGGCCTAATTTGAATTGATGATACCCATACAGTGCTCCTTGGTCTGAATGTGTTTGTATACTTTCCTTCCGGTGTGGAAAGAAAAAAAAGGAGAATCAACATCTCCTTAACTGGCAGCAAATTTATTATTTTGCCTCAACAAGGTGTTTTGCTTAAGCGGGACATGAAAGTTTACTTAGCATACAAGCTGTTGCACATCAAAGCAGTGAGCAGCCTTTAATCCACAAGACCACAGCTATTGTTATGGCTGTTACTTAGTCAAATCCCAGGCAGCTTCCATATCACACAAACACGACTCATAACGGCCTAAAAAAATATTGTTTAAGATGAAAGACTGACTTGATCCACTTCAATATAGAGTGCTGATTGATTTGCTAAACATACTACCACTTAAAAAAAGAAACTAAACAAACAACAACAAAAAACGCAAGACTCTGTGCTAATTAAAGCTGAGTGAGAGGTGAGATCAAAGCCACGAAGATCAAGAACACACATTTGTAGGAATAAAAACCTCTCCAGGCAAAAACTAATAAACTCCTCATCAGCTTGGTCGTCCTTGGGCACAGATCAAAGCAAGAGCCATCTAACTAGGTGTCTTTGTGAGGAGAAAAGAAAAGAAAAGTGACAATTAAACAATAGATCACTCAATGTCTAACTATAAACATCAGTGTATAAATAACTGTCATTTGTTACAAACAACAATCTCAATGAAGTTGGCATCCAATGAAATGAAATAATGACTAAAATATTCACAATTTGGTCCGCAACAACAAACGTCTGTGCTGGTTTGATGTTTGAGATATTGAACATAATTTTTTGGGATGTATGACATCACTCTTCACCCCATGTCGCTCAAATTGCTCCAAATAGTTGTGTGTGTGTTCGGTTTGTGCTGTTTTTTTGTAGTTAAACACAATTTTTTCGCTATTTTTATTGTCTTTCCTTAGATATAACAGGAATGTTATATTGAAACGGTGTTGTTTAGTGTGCTCGTATTTTGCCGGTTTGTGCCGTTCAAATGAATATAGTATTTATTCCCCTTTCTTAGAAATAACAAATGCAGGCTAATTCGTACCGTGTAATGCAAATTGCTCCAAAGTTTGGCTGTAACTGAAATACATTTTTTTTTTTTTACTGTGCAGACACACATTTGTTTTTTTGCTGTAAATTACTGGCTACAAATAGAATGAAACCATTAAAAACTTAAGAGGGAATTAGAAACCAAAAACTCAACCTTAAACGTAAACTACAGATTATTTTCTTAGCTCTATCTTCACTTTTGATCTAATCAGGTAGCTCAGGTTTTATTTCACTCTCTTGTGCATCACATGTTGGCATAGTGTACTAAACTAGAGGCAGTGACTTCTTGAATTTTGTCGTTCAAAATGTTTGAAAGTATGTATGCTTTCATCAGGAGATCTTGTCCAATGAGTCCAGTGGCCACACCATATCCTACTACTTTCTCATTCAAGTTAATTCAATCAAATATAAATTTTCCCAGCATGGACCTTATATTTTGTGTGCAATCTGCAGGCTCTTTATTCCGGTCCATTAACAGCTTGCCCCTTTTTCAGGGTCAATGACAAGTTCAATACCGCAACATAACTGTGCAAAACAAGCCAAGTGCACTAATGCGAGCATGTCAAATAGAAAAAAGGAGAAAAAAAAACTAGAGAATAGAATCCCTTTAATATGTTTACCACTATTCGGTAGGGTAATTGCCCAACAACAACAACAATAAAATAGACTGTTGTTTGTCACAACCACCACAATTAATCCACTAACACTTCCTCTGATCTCCACTAGGGGTCCTCACTGCATATGTTCTGTCTCCATCCATTGCAACAGCTGTTCAAAAAGTTTCACAACTAAAACCATCATGTGAAAATAAATGTGTAAATTACATCTGAAAAGCATCTCTTTGCTTAGCAGGAATAACGTTCGCTTGAAACAACTTGATAGCCATAATGGAAGCCGAGTGAAGTTGCCTGAGGTTGGCCTCTACTGAATCAGCAGCGGTGGGAATAACGCAGGAAATATGGAAATAGATCAGAGGATGATGTTCATAACCGACCGACCCTATGAGAAATATGATATGGGGTGGATATGTGCATCTGACTGTTCTGACACAACCGGTCTCATCTTCTCCAAATTAGCTCTCACTAAGTGCTGTGAGCTCCCAGTCCATTAGACGGTACGCTTGCAAATAAAGCCTCAAAAATGACAGGCATTTTCATACAAGCCCATTTCAAATCAGGTTAAAAACCAAATGAAATGCCATTTGCAGCTCACTTAACTTCCATAATGTGAAATATATTTTTCCGCAAAACAGGAGGAAAAAAAAAATAGGGGAAGGCTTCACGAATAAGAGGGATTGCTGAAAAATCCCTTTTAATAAAATAAAATAGTTTCAGAGGTGGAGCAAGTTATTGCATTTTGATTAAATATAATGATTTGTTTTTAATTTAGAAAAACCAGGAATCGGAAATGTCCATAAAAGGAAGCACATAGGTCAACTTTAATCTTAAGTTGACTTTAAATGCTTTACTTCCATTCAAAAAGTATTCCTAAAGCAAGCTGAACAACTCAAAACAGATGCTTTGTTTGGATGTGCATTTGATTGTTCTCAGTTAACAGCCCATTAGGCATGTGCCAGCAGCAAACGATCCATCGAGCACATAATTGATGTCAGCGCTTGCTTTCGTAAACATGGTCAGTGGCCAGCTGTGATTGAAGCGCTGTATAAGTAGTGTGCAAGGAAGTTTTTACCCTTGAAGGGCTTTTTCTCCAAACCAGTCTCCTTTCCCTAATGCCCGAAGATAGACAGGGGTCCCATTGGGTGGATCTTCTCGAGTTACGTTCACCTGCAATTACAGATTATTGATCATTAAAGGAGTAGTTCACTTTAAAATGAAAATTACCCTGTGATTTACTCACCCTCAAGCCATCCTAGGTGTATATGACATTCTTCTTTCAGACGGATACAATCGGAGTTATATTACTAAATGTCCTGGCTCTTCCAAGCTTGATAATGGCAGTGGATTGCAACCAACAGATTGAAACTCAAAAAAGTGCATCCATCCATCATAAACGAACTCCAAACGGCTCCGATGGGTTAATAAAGGCCTTCTGAAGCAAAGCGATAAGTATGTGTACGAAAAATATTCATATTTAACACGTTACAAAGTAAAATTCTAGCTTCCGGCCAAACGCAACCTACTAATGCGCAATTTATGATGTTTGAAGTAGCGTAGTGCGTCATGGCGTATAGCGTAAATATCAGCAGTACGTCGCATTACTTGGATAAGTTGCGCTTTACACTTGTCAGATCTGTATGTTTGTTTAGCCGGAAGCTAGTTATTTGACTTTATAACGTTTTAAATTTGAATATTTTTCTTACACAAACTAAAGACCAAACTTATTTTAACAAACGAACACTTAAACTTACATTAGCGTGAAAAAAACTACCTAAAATGACAAAAAACATCTTTGGAAAAAATTCATTTGAAATGTAATTTGATTGTTTAGTTTCCACCGTGTTCATTACACTTCATGGGGAGGCGGGCTTCATGACCTATACTGGGACCAGCTACCGAGGGGCGATCGAGACACTTTGACACTTCACTTTTCAGGGCTTGTGCAGCACGCTTGGTTGCAATCCACTGCCATTGTAAAGCTTAGAAGAGCCAGGACATTTATTAATATTACTCCGATTGTATTCGTCTGGAAGAAGAAATTCCTAGGAAGGCTTGAGGGTGAATAAATCATGGGCTAATTTTCATTTTAAAGTGAACTAATCCTTTAAAAGACTGAAGAATCCTCTGATTTGTTTCTAAAATGTCAATTATTTTTCATTCACATGTGTTAAAAGTCAGCATTTATCACACTAATGATAGCAACAATAGAGATTAGTGTATTTGAATGAAGGCTATCAGATTTAACGGACAGTTCGTACAAAAATTACAATTTTGAAAGAGCAAACACAGCACATTCTGTACAATAATTCATAGTGACCACATCTGTCAAGCTTCAAAGAGACAATAAAACTCCATAACAGTATCATAAAATAGTCTACATGACTTATATTCTAAGACCTCTTAAGTCAGTAAATAGCTCTATGTACGGAACAGACTGAACTTTATGAAGTTATGATTCACTGAACTGTAGCTCTCAAATCCAAAATCCAAAAGGCAACCTCTCTACCTACATTTTCTACCTAGTGGTAGTAAAACCAAAAAGTTTTATTCATTTTCACACAAATAATTAGGCAGATAATGGATTAATAAATACTTACTTGTGTGCATTTGCAATGTTTGTAGTCCGTGTTAGAAATAATTTATTAATTGGAGGGGAAGATTGCCAGTAAATAATGACTTAAATGTCACTCAGTTCTTTACAAAACCTCATTTCTGAAGACTTGGAATATAGCATACGACTCATATGGACTACTTATATGATACTGTTTCTGTCATTTTTGGAGCTTAGACATGGTCACTATTGTTAAAAGGAAAACAGCTGCATTAAGATCCTTCAAAACTTTAGAAAATCCTTCAAATCATTACTTCCTTTTGACTTGCAAGTGAAAAAGCTGCATGAAGGTTTAGAACGACATGAGGGTGAGTAAATGATGACAGGATTTTCATTTTGGGGTGAGTTCGTGCATGCAATCTCTTTGGTATTCTATCTCTGTGACAGAAAATATCTTACCTTTCCTTTGCTAATGATAAAGAATGTGTCCCCTCTGGCACCTTGTCTAATAATGTACTCTCCATCACTGTAGTGAGTCTGAGAAACAAGATAAAGCGAGAGAGGCAAAGAGAGAGAATTACTAAAGTGACATTTTTTTCCCTTCATGGTCCAATTTTCACAATGTTACTCCATCACAATCATCCTCAAGCCATCATGAAGACGGTGCCTCAATCACACAACAGATCGCTTCAGGGTTGCAACACCAGAACAAGAACAGAAGTCCTCTAAGCAGTAATCCATGCTACCGGCAAACCACAGTGGCCCCCATTGCATAAGTCTACAGAGCTCTAAATAAACCTCAAATGTTTAGACTACTAATACTTAGGGATCTGTACAAATGTACGATTCTACTACGATTATGAAAGATACTTCAAACTGTGTGTCTTGATGAGGAGAGGTGTGTTGTTACTTGTCTAAGCACTTGGAGTTCAGATTATAGAGAGCAGTATATCACAGATGCTTGGAGATGCAATCTATTGACTTGAGCCAATACACCACCTAGAATCACCTAGAACACCCTGAACTGCACAGCAATGTGATGAATCCTCTCAGAACACCATAGCAACCGCATAAGCAATGCCCTGGAAACCACCCAGAACATCCATGGCAGCTTTTCAAGCACCACTAACATTTTCTTTAACAAAATGTAAAATATTATTTTGTTCCAAAATGTGTTTTATGCAATTCATAACATAACACAAGTATACTTTTTTTACAGCCAGTTTGACATCAGGTCAAGCACTTTAATGGTGGAGCAACAGTGTAAAAAAATCCTTAAATTAAAATTAAATCCCTGATTATTACAATTAATGGCAACAATAATTTTTGGAAATGTAAACTGGCACTTAAAGGCAAAATATAAATAACTGTTTTAAAACTTTTTTTGGTGAAAAATTATAACATTATTTTAACTTTTGCACAGTACAGTACACACACACACACACACACACACACACACACACACACACATATATATATATATATATATATATATATATATATATATATATACTGTATATATACTGTATATATATATATATATATATATATATATATATATATATATATACTGTATATATATTCTGTAAGAACTGTACTGCTCATTTTTAGTTCATGTTAGTTAATGAGACCTTATTGTAAAGTATTACCAGTAATAACAACAATAATAATTTATATTATAAACAATAATTGATAAATAAAACATTTTTTTTTACCAAATATATTTTTAATCACATTAGAAGATTAAACAATTTACTATAAGGGGATTGAATCAGGTGGAGCATAAATAAGAAATACACTTGCAAAAAAAAAGAAGCAGAGAGTGCTACACGTGTTTCTTTACATAGCAACTGGTGCTCATAGGATGAACTGGAGGTAAACATCAAATTATGTAGACGAAATACTCCATGGTACTCACGTGGTAAAGTAAACAGCCTTTAATGAACTGGGCTAAATCATTAAAACTAGTTAAAAGAAAATCTACGGGTTTCTACTTTTAACTGGTTTTAATGATTTAGCCAAGTTCATTAAAGGCTGTTTACTTTACCACATGAGTGCCTTGGAGTATTTTGTCTGCATAAATCATCATGAGAGTCACAAATGATTTGCTCTTATCATCCGATCGTGGTTGTATCTCTACTCGATCTTAGTGCTGCATTTGATACCGTTGACCACAACATTCTTTTAAATAGACTTGAAAATGATGTTGTCATTAGTGGAATTGCATTAGCATGGTTTAAATCCTACTTATCTGACCGTTATCAGTTTGTAGCAGTAAATGAAGAGATGTCTTATCGATCAAAAGTTCAGTATGGCGTACCACAAGGCTCAGTACTAGGACCGTTGCTGTTCACTCTGTACATGCTACCCTTAGGAGATATCATTAGGAAGCATGGCATTAGTTTTCACTGTTATGCTGATGATACTCAGCTCTATATTTCTTCACGCCCTGATGAAACTTACCAATTCACAAAATTAACGGAATGCATAGCTGATATTAAAAACTGGATGACTAGTAATTTCCTACTTTCCTAAAAAACAAAGATTCTAATGGGCTCTATGCACGGCGGTATTTCCGGTGAAGGTCTAAGGATGCTGGATTACTTCCGCCGATCGTAGAGTCCAATGCTATTCATTGGTTTCAGTCACGTGACTTTTTTGTTGTGGCCGCCATCTTTAGGACCATTGCGTTAAATCGCATAATCTCTCCCTGGTGATCGGAAAGATGTTGCACACTTAAATAGCACAGATGAAAAGCAACGGTATTTAAATAAAATAGATACTTTAGGTATAGATCCGTATTTACTGTTAAACGAACTGCTGACTCCACTAAAGTCTAGTAAAAACTTGCCAAATTTTACGTTTGCTGACATTTACATCTAACGTTACCTCGTCCACAATCCCTCTCCATGTCCCCACCACTTTTGAAACATCTCGCGGCACGGATGTACCAATACACATAAATAAAAGTAAAATAAGAGGTGATCTAGCACGCTGAAATGTGTTGTTTTTTAAATCAAGTGATCAAAGTGCTTGTTGACTCTGGATCAGTGGTGCAGAAACAGTGTTCTCTCGTGACTCGCGCACACCGCACAGTCTTCACACGGACGCGCGCTTTAATGAAATCACAAAATAAAATGCACACAAATGTGTTCCTGACTGATATACAACCACTGATAAACACAATCGATTTTAATAAGGGTTTTTTAATATAAAAGGGTACGAGGGCGGATTAGAACCCAGAACCTCTGACACGCTTGGCAAAAGTTCCGCCACTGGACCATCAAAGTACATAAAATAGTCAGATGTTGAATGTCATTAAACAACAAATTAAATTCAATGGACTATTTACATTGATTGTTTTGTATAACTGGACTATTTGTGCTCTATTGTTGGTCAAGGCCAAACTTAATTCCTTTGGGTAGTAGGTGTTTCAGTCATCCAAAGCCAATGACCCGGGGCCGGGTCACTAAAATCTTCTTAAGAAAGAGGCTAAGAAAATTCTTAATATAAATACTAAGAAGTTTGTGAGAAAAGTCCCCTGTAGGCAATAATTGTATCTCTTAAAACTCCTCTTTGATCACCAAAATTACATATTTAAATGATTTTCCTTGGAAAAAAGTTATTCTTTCCTTAAAATAGCTTGAATGCAACTCTACACCCTTGCCTCATTTAATATAAGCGGTTCTTTGAATATGCAAATTAGCCCCGCCTCCACTCACTCACAGCAGCTCAGAGATCCACTCGTTGACAATCACACGTTGTCGTGATTGGTTACAAGGTAGTTTGTGACGTCAGAAACACCAGCGATTTCAAAAACCGCGTTTTTGAGGATGTCTTTGTTTCACTGCAGTTTTAAGGAGAAAATACTCAGCAATGGTGCTGACTTAAGAATCTGCACATGGTTTGTCTTAAAGCATATTAAAAACACCACATATACATATAAACAACATTAAAAGCTTTATTTTCACCACAGGGGGTCAAATATCAAATATTTTCTTAAGGACATCTTGATTGACAGGCTTTGGTATTATTTGATTGAAAGAGGGCTATTGCTGAAGACACACTGAATGAAAAACACCTCCAAGCCCGTCTTTTTCCGCTGCCTGCAGATTACCGTAGTTATCATAATAAGCACACAGACTATTTTTGTCGCTACTGGCTTGAGTTAATTACTGTTTTTAGTAATTACGTTGTGTTTTTAATGCACCGTGTCAAGTTAAAATAGCTATTTTAACAGAGCAATAAGAGGTTATTTCCATTCATTGCACTCCGTCTTTCTTGCGCTCTCTCTAGAGTGAATGTGTCCGGTATCTGTGTTCTCTAGTTCTAGTTAGAGTGAACGCATACTGTATTTCCATACCTCCGTGTACCCTGCTCATCAGCACGTTTCATGCTATGCAGACTTAGACACACGTCAGTCACTGAGCACCGAAACAGCCGCCGCCTTGTACAGTTCCTCCTGAACCAAAACAACAAGCTTTTACTGCATTATAACTACTGTAATTTGGAAGAGATGCAAACCCGTGACGTTTAGACGTTTTTGTAATGTTATGTGCTTTGAGACATGTTTAATGCCGTCTCTCACAATGCTTTTGTTTGCTCCCTGCTGTGTGTGTTCGTGTGTTTTGAAGGAGACGTGGCTTTGGAGACGCTCTGAAGTGAGGGTGGGATCTTATGCTTTCAATGCTAGTTCGCTATTGCTAGCCTATACGAAAATTGCCTACCCTACCTTTAATGTTTAAACAACCCAATAAATTCATTAAACATCTTACCTTTGGGGATTTGGGGACAGGTTGGAGCTGACCCAAGCTTAAATAAATCATTTACTTCAGGAATATTCTTTTCAATAATATGAATACTTCTTAAATTTTGTCTTTTGAACAATCTTAAGAAATGCTTAAGAAAGGTTTGTTGGGAATACAAAAAAATAAGAAGGAAAAAGCAGGTGAGAAGAATTTCGTAAATTCAGTCCTTAGACATCAAGTCCCAACACATTTCTCATAATTTCCGAGATCAAACCCAGTCCATGAAGTCCTGAAACTTTGAGAAACCCTAAAAGATCTGATTTGAGATCAGAAGAAGCTCACATTAGTTCCTCAGTTTCTAGACACATAATGCTCCTGCAGCTTTGCACAGGCTATCGCTGAGCTCACCTTGAGGAAGTAAGGATTGAATTTGCCTCTCTTTTGTACTGGTAGGATGTATTGTTAAATACCACCTCTCTATGGCATTTGTGGTTTGCTGAAAGTAATTCTGACTCATCCAGCAGTTAAGCACAAATGAAAAGCACATTTATAATAGTGTGCATACAATGGACGTCACAGGGCAAGGCATTCCAGAGGGTTTAAAAGCAGAAATGTGAAATTCTTACATATTTATTTTTGTAAACTATGAATATAATTATCTCTGCAAAGTTTATTTGCAGAATTTTAATTTAAAATGTCCTTGGCCTTAAATTGTCCTACTTTTATTGGTGGGTGAATTCTGGAAAATTCCTATCTGTGGAGTTTTACTAAAACATGCCAATGTCAGAACAGATTCACTTTTGCTTCATTATATACTGTGCACTGTATACAAATGCACAAAATCTCTGGATGACCTACAAAATATGCAGTAACAGAGCTGACTGTGTGGAACACATTATCCCAAATGTTCAATGCACTCAAAAATGCACACTGGAAGTAATATCAGCTGCAATTTTTAACATCTTGTTCTTGACATTATCCGATTGGACATGTTAAAACAAAATTGGATAAAAAATTGTGAAATAACCATTTTGATCATAACTAGATGCCACTTAACAACAAATGTACTAAGGTTATTGACAATAATGTTGTAATAATACTATCTGAAACATTTATTGCTGCATAATCCCTACTGATTTACTATTTTAACTGCTGCGGTTCTTCTCCAGAAATCCCCCCTCTTTCCACTCTTTGCCCTACATTATTTTATTCCTACCATAAGACCTTATATATCTGATGGAAAAATCTGACTTTCTGACCCATGTTGCTCCAAGTAGAACAGTGCAGTGTAGGAATGCTTGCCAATTCCAGCACTTCACAAGTATGTCTGGGATAAAGCCCAGGCACAGCTAGTTGCCATAGACAAAGGGCAATAGAGTGCAATGTGGACTGCCCACTTTTTAAGCAGTCTTGGTTTCAGAGGTGTTTTTCCCTTTCATTTTCCTAATAAGCATTTCAAAAAAAAAAGTTCTAAACCACACACCAAAGCAACCAGATAAAAAAAAAAAAAAAAAAAAATGACGTGAAAATTCAGACTAAAAGAAATGAACGAATCTTTTTTCGAGTCATTGACTCGTTCATCAAAATGAACGACTCGAAAAAAGATTCGTTCATTTTGATGAACGAGTTCGAACAGGAGAGTTCGCAAGGCGAGCATTTGTGCCTATAAAACTTTAACTTTTTTATTTATTTTTGAAATGACAGATCGTTTCTCTAGATAAGACCCTTATTCATCGTCTGGTATCGTTTAAAGCCCTTTGAAGCTGTACTGAAACGGTCATTTAGACCTTGAACCGTTTGGCTACCATTGAAGTCCATTATATGGAGAAAAATCCTGGAATGTTTTCATCAAAAACATTCATTTCTTTTCGACTGAAGAAAGAAAGACATGGACATCTTGGATGACATGGGGGTGAGTAAATTATCAGCAAAAGTTTTTTAAAAAGTGAACTAATCCTTTAACTAACTGTATTTTTCTATGTACATTTCTGAAATGCACTTTCTGTAAAGCTGCTTTGAAACAATATGTATTGTGAAAAGCGCTACAAATAAATTTGAATTGAATTGAATAATACTTGAGTCATTACTAGTTGGTTGCATGATCTTTTCTTTAATAATAATTATACATTTTGCATTAGTCACATTAATTATGAACCTGTATATAGTAGTTCTCTAGGTAAGAAAAAAATAGTTGTTACAGATTAGCTAATAGTGAAATACCACATTCAACTGAGCACTATTACTTACTAATTAGTTAATCAGGAGTTTCTAGAATGTGAAGTTCATTACTCATTTGTTTCTGTGTAGTTATTCATTAATGACGGAACAGTATTATAAAGTGTTACCAATATATGTTGTTTATGAGTGTAGGGGAGTCTTAAAGGTGCTGTATGTAAAATTGACAGCTAGTGGTTGAAGTGGGCATTGCAGTCCAAATTCAAAATATTGGAGAGAGTCTCCTGAGACTCGACGCTCAAAAAACAAGAACAGACGTTCCAACAAGGAGCGCACATTTCAAAGTAGAATAACTGGTTATCGCATTGTTTTCCGTAGTACAAGTATTTGAACTTATAATGCTTCCTAAATGTCTGCAAACATATTATGGTATTTTGATGCTTTAGTACAGTCAAAAAGAATAACAAAGCACCTTTAAATCACTGTGAGTGGGTGGTCAATACTGAGCTCTTATTAGATTGGTGGATTGGTCTAGACTGTGTAGTTATTCACAGATAATTCAGACATTTCTTAAAAGTTATTTTGTGACAGAAAAGCTTTTATAACTTTAGATTTCATGATTTATATATTGTGACTTTTACATTGGGAATGTCACTGTGGATGTTTTGTCTACTTTTTCAAATTCCCCACAATACTGTCAATTATCTCTGGAACACTGTGCTTTATTTGTTGAAAAGTTCAACAATTGAGGCTCTGGACGCCTCTTTTCTGGAATGTCTGTGCAGGTATTTCTGAGCCACTACAGATAAAGACATCGGGGTTTGGTTAAAAGTTATTAGATGCCAAAGGAAAAATCAATGACTAATTGCACTAAGCACTTTACTAAAGTTCACATTAAAGTCTTTAAAAACTTTCCTGAGTTCGAATACACTGCCTCTCTGAGGGTGATCAATGTGAGACAGACATTGTTAGTGATACTAGGATGTCTTTGAAAAACAGTTTATCTGAAATATCTTTATCCTCAAAGAATAAAATGCTCTAATCACAAAGATATTTCCAAACAACATTTTGATGTTTCAGGGCCTTGATCATTATCTTAATGATTATGCTGTGAAACGAGAGACTTTTCAGTGGAACTCTTATTTTCATTTCACCTTGTGTCTATGTTCTTGTGTTCCCCTATAGAGGACATTATCATCAAGCATCCATTTGGTTTCATTTTTAAAAAATGAAAAGCTATTTACTTTAATTTCCTGCTTCAAATGGGTTTCAGAAGAGCCATCAATTATAGAGCCATAGATCTTTAAAATGGAGCATCACGCTGAGCGATTCTCTGTGATGACCATCTCCACACTGAACAGTATAATATGATACCACAAGTTTGTTTCACCATCAGGCTGACAGAGCACGAAAATATATTCAACGTGCCAAGAACTTTGGCAATGCAGCACGTCCTACACATCCACTTGCTTGGTTCAGAAGGTATTGGAGTGGAGACAATAACTAATACTGTGGCTGTATTACTGTACTAGCTACACACTTCTTTGCATACATAATTTCAGACATTTGAGTCTAAACAGTTGAATCATGACATCTAGCTTGTTATTGAATATGGCAATGTTAATGTATTTGGTCTTGGCGGACTATCTGCTACACTGTTGCTGCAGAGCAAGTATAGACTTGCTATACTGCCGATAGATACTCAGACATGCTGCCGTGAGCATGTTACATATTCTGCTGATGCTGCATAAATATACGTATATAAGTCCCGTAGAAGATAGGCAGGTGGAGCTGGGGGAGGTGGAGGTTCTCAAGAGGAAGTCTGGTAGCGTGCTGTAGGACTAGCTTACAGCAAACAATTAAACAGATTATTTAAATGTTAAGCAAGCAATCTCATTGGCTGAAGGATCAGCAGAGGCCAATCAGCTTGTGCCATGCGGTGATGATGTGATTGCTTATAGACTGCATGTAGAGTTTCATGACTGAACTTGATATTAATAATAATGCACAATTTACAGAAAAGATTTATTTACATTTGTCAAATTAATAGAAGTCAATATTTTTAGATAATAGTTTACACGTTTTTAGTTGTCATAGTATAAATGGGTCTTTATGCATTTAAACGGCTGCTTATTTGTATTTTAGGAAGGGTGTCCCTCACAAGGGGATCATAACAGTTAGGGGTTCAAGGCACCAACATATATATTCCAATAGGAGATTCTTAAAGATACTTTAAAAATACTGTAGTGCACAACACAAGTTTTTAAAAAAGACTGCAGTGATGCATTTAGTCTGTTGTTATAGTCGTGTGTACTATTGGGTCAACTGAATTCAGTCGAATACTATTGAATCATCTTCACTGGTCTAAAATGACTCGGTCTCAACTGCCATGACTTTGTGCGGTCATTAGCAAAAATAAATCAATAATAATAATTTAAAAAAGGATCCATTTAAACCAAATTGCAAGAGAGAAGTTGGAAAATTGTCAGGTTTTTGGAACAAAAATGTCCAGGCTTTTTTAACAATGCATCTTTTGTGAACAACTCCTCATTCTGTGCTGTCAGAGTGGATTGGTGAGGCACGACGACTGTCATTTATATCTCACAATTCAGACTTCTATCCTTGCAATTCCAAAAAGTTTACCACTCACAAGTGTGAGAAAAGTCAGCATTGTGAGATGAAAAATAACAAATACCTTTTTTTTTTCTTTTTTTTTTTTACCCGGGAAGCAAGCTTTCATATGAAATGCTCTATTGGCAGGAAAATTCCTTAATGGCTTATTTATAGCTTACAGAGTTGGGACAACTTTTTTTTTTTTTTTTTTTTTTTTTTTTTGCATTGTGTGTTAAAGCTCCAGTCCGTAACTTTTTTAAGTTAAAAATAATCCAAAATAATTATATTAAAAAAAACTTATTCTGCCAGTGGTCAAAACTATCTGCTTGCCATAGCTAGATTCAAAACGGTTAGCTTGTAATAATGATTTTAATTCCAGTGGTACTGGTGGGTTTCCGCGGGAAATTCGAGCATGTCTTTGCGTCATTACGTCACACCCGTACACATAAAGAAGGAGTTTCGGCTAGCCGGCTATACTGCGCGTGACGAGATGTTTAGATGTATAGGCTTTTCTCGCAGCACTTTGCATGATTAAACTTATGGCGGATCCAGAAAGATCCAAACAACAATCATCAGTGTCAACTGGAGATTCAGCAGTTATAAAACCCAAAAGACTTCATACTTCGGATTTAAGGTGGCTAGAGAAAGAGAAAGAAACCGTCTCATGCGAACACAAGGATTTAACATCGGCGGGGCTTTTGAAAAGTGCATGAACTCCGTGTTTTGAAGGGGTTCGAAACGGAAGAAGAGACGGCTTTTTTCCGCTGAACAAGTAAGACATTTCAATAGTTCAATCGTGTAACAGTAACACACAGTTATGGAGTTTCCTTTGTTGTGCCTTTCTCGTTTTGCTATTATGGAGAATTTGAATTCTGAACTACGCAGGTAGCTGCTAACCATAAAACACATTAAATTTAACATTAGTCACGCAATGCTGATGTTGTTAACATGAACAATTTGAGAACAAAGTAGGCTATAATTTGCACGGTTGCTGTAAATCGTGTTGATTAAATCTAACGAAGCTTATCATGTCGAATGCTTTTTCCCCCTTAGTTGGTCAGAACAAAAATGGATTTTACTTACTTGTTCAGAAGACATTTTCTTATGAAAATTCTTATGTTGGTCAAACTTTCAAAAAGTGAATCTGTGATTCTGTATGACAGTATCCACACAGCGCGGTGACTGACAGCAGCACTCGCCTCAAAACACTGTGTTCATCCGCACTGTTTCATGCCGATTTACAACCCACGTAAAGATGATAATTCCGCGAATCACTGCAGTTACAGATTTCGAACAGAGAGATGGCGACAAAGAGGAAAAGATACGGACTGCAGCTTTAATTATTTAACTAAATAAATGAATGGACAAAAAAGTGGTTGCATTTACTACTAAAATAAGCATGAGATAGTAATATCCATAGGGTATGTTTCATCATGAAACATGGAAGATTTAGCAAGATTCAAGCATGTGGTCAGAGATATCCTCTATCCTGAGCCTACAGTGAGTGACCAGTGAAGAGAGCAGAGAACCCGCAGAGACAGAGAGTAAAGTGAGAGAGAGTGATAGTTGGATGAGAAAGACAAGGAAATGAGGGACTAAGAGAATGTAGAGAGAACCGAGTGAGAGATCAAAGCAGAGAACACAGCTCTGTTGTCATCATGTTTAGACAGCATCATGTGACCAGTTGGAAGAGCTCATTAGTTACTCTACCCACAGGTTTAAGCCATGATCATATCCATCAGCTCTGCTTTTAAAAGATGATAGTTAGTTATCAAGAAGGAATTCATCTTATTCTTTGTAAAAAAAAAAAAAAAAACAAAAAAAAAAACCTGAATATATATATATATATATATATATATATGGTGTATTTATTTAGAAACAAATTTACTCAAAAATTGCTAGTCAATAATCACAAAGATATTATTACCATATTTTCTTTTTTTAATATATTTTAAAATGTAATTTATTCCTGTGATGGTAAATTTGAAATCATGTGATTCTTCAGAAATCATTTTAATATGCTGATTTGATGCTCAAGAAACATTTATTATTATTATTATTATTATTATCAAAGTTGTTCCACCTAATATTTTTTGTGAAAACCATGATACACTACATACCATTCAAATGTTTGGGGTAAGCTTAAAAAAAAAAAAAAGCTCCAATAATAATTGATAATTAATTAGCAGCAAATCAGCATATTAGAATGATTTCTGAAGGATCATTTGACACTGAAGACTAAAGAAATTATGCTGAAAATTCAGCTTTGATCAAAGGAATAAATTACATTTTAAAATAAAACAGTTATTTAAAAGCTTCTTTTAACCTTGATGAGAATAAGAGACTTCTTTCAGAATCATAAAAATCTTAATTAATTCATCAATGTCAGTAAACAGGAGATTTTCACACTTAAATCTTACATCTCTTTGCAGAGTAAAAAATAAATAAATAAAAATAAGACAGTAGAAATACAGCTGAGGAAAAAACAGTCAGCCAGAAAGATCTAGAAGCTCTCAGTAGAATACAAAAATATCCAAATTAAAATGTGATGTTTTTCCAGTTTTAAATCTCTGTAATAACTTCTTGTAACACACTGGGAAACACTAAGAAAGCTCAATTATGACTGGGATATGATATGTATTATGTTAGGATGCCAACAGACGCATTGTAAACACAAGCCTATGAAGATATGAATGGCCTTTAGGCATATAAGTTAACATTCAAAAGCGAAGCAGTTTTAAACTCGTTTATGCAATCTTAATTAACCCGGACATCCCAAGGCTACTCTGTTCATTTCATTAATTTCCTAACATTATGAAAATGAACAATAAAATAAAAGAGGTTAATTTTTTGCACATGGTTTCTGGAAGCACTTCTATTCCTAGAAGAAATCATAAACACAATATTTGGCTAATCAAATTAGTTTAAGGGGGTCAGCTATACTCTCACATATGAATTTGCATAATTAATCAAGTTGTGACCCTCCAGTGGATTTGGACGGCATCTTTACTCATGTTTGAGAGAAGAACCACATGCAAATGAGAGTTTTTGTAACCCCCATACTGAGTATGATACTAAAATAACATTGGTTTCCACTATCAATTTATGGAAATTGAATGTCTCCATAAAGACATTCATTTTTATTGATCATAAAATGTGGGATATAGACCGACCATGAGCTCCGAGGATCTTTACTGATGATATGTGCTTCTGTCAATACGTTAATGTGATTTAAACGTCATCTTTTAACACAAAATCGCATTTAATTGCCAAATAACCAATAATCCTCAAGAGAGAGATCCACCAAAGTTGTGGTTACCATTACAATGAAAGCACTGGACCACTCCCATGAAGCACCATTATCTCCCAATTTTCATGGAGAGAAAACAATCAAACAAGACAGATTAAAGTACAATAAGTCAGACAAAAATAATGTAATAAAAACATAAAATACCTTTCCCGGTGAGACCTTTCCTTTGCCTAATGATATTTAATGAAAGCCCAATCAAATGTGTTTAATAGACAATGAAGTCTTAAAGTTAAATGGGTCCTATGAGAAAATACACAGTATTTTATGCAACAGTTAAGTGGCTTACCTCCTCCAGCACATCCGCTAGCTTGCTGAGTATTTCTTCTGAAAGGCCTTGGAATGTCGGAACGCTGTGAAAAAGATGAAGCGCAAATGTGAGGTTTTATGAGCCAACAAAGCTGTTTCCATCAGGTGCCAAAAGATCATATCTAACCAGCAGAAAAACAACTCATGTGTCAGTTTTAAAAGAATGGCTAAAAAAGGGGTCCATCAGTATTATGAAATTAATTAATTCATATCAGAAATTAACTCAGAGATTTGGAAAATTCTATGAAATATATGAAAGATGGTAAATGAACAGGGTAAATGCACGCAAGAAACTGACAAGCACAATTTTGCAATCTCAGAAATAATGCCTTAGGTTGAGGTGTGGGTGGACTTCTCATGAGTTTTCATAAAAAAAAAGCTGCCAATCATTTTAAATAGCTGGGAAAAACCAGTCAGGCAGAAAGACCTTTACTAGAAGAGCTCTCGGTAGAACAAAATAAAAATAAAAAAACCCTCAAAATTAAAATGTGATGTTTTTTCCAGATTTAAATCAACTAGGGAACATTAAAGTCAACATACAAATCAAAATTGACTATTTACCTAAGTTGTTATGCCTCTAAATCTTGAAATGTTCACCAAGTGACGTTGATCCAATGAAACTGATAGAGTTAGAACATAACAAAGGGTAAATATGCCAAAAAAAGATGCATTTGCATTTTTGATTTGCCAGAAAGGCACATGTAGTTCTACATTTCACTGATGAGTGAATGTGGACTTTAACATCTGAAGCTCCTGAGAGGATAGACCACAAATGAAGATTATTTCTGCAGTCACATTCTCAGAGCACACATAGACATCTAAAGCTTCCTTTAAAAGTCAAATCCATGTCTGTCCCTTGACATCATCAGCCATTCGTTTTCCAGTAAAGCTGGTTTGGGGCCTCTAGGAAATGTAATTTGCAAAATGGCATTGTTTTGTGTCGCCAGACGCTTTGGAGTCCATTATTTAATGATAGTTTTTTTTTTTTTAAATGAAACCAAACCTGACCTCTTAGTTCAAGGATTCAATAATTCATTACACATACAACTATAACATTATCTTCTTTCTATTTTCAGATCACAGAAGATAGCTAATGGTACACTGAAAAAATGTGAAAACACATATTGTCCAATCATATTATTTGTGATCTACACACAACACAATTGCGATTCTCTTCTAAACTGGATGAAACTCTCTTCACATCCTGATAGCAATCAATAGTAGAAGTGGTCTAAATATTACAAAATGGAAATATATCTTCTGTGGAAGTCTCAGGACCAAAAATATTTTGTCCAATCATTGCATTCGGTCGAGAATTGCCATTTTTACACTGAAAGAGGAATATCTTGACAATGAATGGTCTGGTAATCATCCACTCAGAACACCCTAGCAACCATCAGAACATCTTAGCAACTGCATAGCGACACCCTGGCAACCACAATTCCCAAAAGCAAGACCCTACCCTAGCACAGTGGTTCTCAACGAAAAGCCGAAATTAACTCAATTTCTTAAAAGATTTCTTGCTGGAATTTATTTTCAAGTAAGTACCATTTCTTTTCATTTGTAAAGCTACAATAGCGTCTTCAGCTAGTCAGCTTGAGATCCTTTCCATCTAAACTATATTTCTTAAGCCTAGTAGTGAATGTTTTATGAGCAGTAGGACAATCTCTTTCTCTTTGGGCAGAACATCAGTTATTAAAAAATTGTTGACCAAATTAGGCATATTGACCATATTAGACAGGCAATTGTCATGATAACAACTTTGTAATGTCATTACTTTAAAAATATCAATGTTTCCAATTAGTCAAAACAACAGCATAAAATATGCACTTACATGCTCAGATGACATGATGCCAGAGATGAGACACAACCTAAATAATGTCCATCCGCAAAATGCATATGCAGCTTTGTTTTTCAACCGCTAGAGGAGCAAAAGTTACATAGTGTACCTTTAAACTAAAAATCAAGATATTTCTTGATTGAACTCACACCCTTATAACTTTTCTCTCTCTTAAGAACAAGGATGCCCAAAGGTCTTGGAAAACCTGGATATATGGGGAAGTCTATTTTTAAAAGTGAGACTTCTAGACCTGAAAAAGTCATGTAAATCAACTAAATCTTATAATGGGCATTTTATAGTGAATTTACATTTATGCCAAACTGTAGAAATTGTGAGTTATATACTGTATATAAATCTGGTAAAATCAGGAACAGCTGTAAAAGTCATGGGGACTTTGAATATTGTTGTGGACAATGGAGGACCTTGGAATGAAAAAGTTGAAAACCACTGCCCTAGCACTCACATTTTCACTCAGAAACACTGTAAAATGTAAAAAATATACTTTCTACTTACAATTCATACTAAAATATGAATGCAATCCATTAATGCATCATGTGTGAATGCAATTTTTATGGCAGACATTAGACTTGTCAATATATTATATAATAAAAATAAGAATGTTCTACTAAAGCAAAGCTATTCATAAACAGCTCATGGCCAAAAATCTATATTTTCAGGCAAAGATTGTGGAAGGAGAAGAATTACTCAAACGAGCAGAGTGAATGCACAAACCAACAGCACTCTAATCATTATCTGCCCTCTACCTCCGTCTAACCAACACACATTTCACTTTCCTCAGAACAACACTTGATTAGAAACATTTGAGAGTAATATGGCATTTCACCTCCCAAAATATTACAATCAAAACTCATCACCCGGGAGATTAGCGATACACAGCAAAGGACACCGAGTGTAAAGCCGGAGTTACCGGAGATTGTGTAACCATTCACTCGTGTGTTATTCATTCACAATGAAAATCAATTTATTTTATTGTATACTGCTGCGGGATAGACTTCTTTCATCAGGGGTTAGGAGAGGATAAATAGAAATGAAAGGAGAATCAGCCCACCTCTTCAGGAACTCTGTGTACTCTGCATGCTTGATGAGTCCGGTCCTCATCATGATGGTCTGGAAACACTGGCGGTCGATGGCCCATAACTTCACATTTGTGAGGGCTGAGAACAAAATATGAAACGAAATAAGTAAATAATACCCACACTCATGCGGTCGTCATTATATAGCAATGTAGCAGCACAATGTCCCCTCAATGGGTCAAATCTTGAGCTTCATAAAAAGACTAATTGATATATTGTATTCCTTTATCATTTAGTCTAAATTATATACGTGTGCGTGTGATTGTGTGTGTGTGATTGTGTGTGTGTGTGTGTGTGTGTGTGTTGCTGTCAAATTCATTAATCGTGAATAGTTGCATCTAACATAAAAGTTTGTTTACATGATATATGTGTGTGTTATTATATATATATACATCTGTGTGTAAATATATAACAATATATACAAGCATATATATTATATAAACACATTTTTATGTTTAATGTGATTAATCACGATGAATTGATTTGACAGTATACATATATATATGCATACACATTATGATTAACATAACACATTAAAGTTAAAAAGAGGTCAGGTTAAAACGACATTCTTTAAGGAAAGATCATTTATAAAGAGAGTTTTATTTTTTTTTATACAATAATATAAAATATTATGCATCAGGATCTAACAATATCGTCTTTATTCTTAGCATTAGTAGCCTAATATTGATGTTGCATTGCTCACATAAGTCATATTCACACAGTTGAGCTTCGCTGACGATCATTTCTCAATACAGACACACTTTACGTGTGTTAAAGGTCCCATGTGAATCAAATTTATAATTGAAAAAATGTTTTTTCTACATCCCTGCATGCTACAAATCAACAGAACAATTTTTTTTATGTCAAATTAGGGAAATGCTCTAAAATAAAAATGTCAAGACATTAACTTTGGAAGCTCTAATTACTGCACAATTAGAAAGTGCCAAAAGTAATTAAAATGTGTCAAATTAAAAAACAAGCAAAATAATTTTAATAAAAAATAATTTTAAAATAATTTTAATAAAAAATCATTTTAAAATAATTTAAATAATTGTTTAAAAAAACATTTAAATTAGCCTTCATCTTATACTTCCTAAATTATTCATAGAAGTTGGGTGATTAAACCAATAAAGATCATGTAAACAAAGTAAATCACTTTTCAATCAAAAGAAACAACCCATTTGCAGAATTGATTTGCAGAAACGTTCCATTTTACATTCCCCATCATGTAAACCTCAACAAAAACAAAAACCTCTATCATCATCTTTTAGGGACATTGTCACTAATTCTGTTCCAGCCCAATTGATTTTGCAGCCTTGAAACGCTGTCAGAGCTTGAGAGAAAAGGCACATTTGTCTGTGGTGACAGAGGCAAAAAATGGTTGTCACTCAACGACATTACCAATATCTAACTTGCCTTCAGGAAAGGGCAATTGCCAAAAGTTTTGAAGCAAATGCCCATCGGGCCCTCAAAATGTGACAGGTCTATGCCAGAAATTAGCATAAACCTTCAAAACAGCTATAACGTTGAGTGCTCACTGGGCATGGGCCCACATTATATGCCTTAAACGCAACACGTTCCTCTGCGTGTTCAGATTTTTGAATGATAAAGTGTGCAAGTGTGGATTAGAATATGCAGCAATGCAGAAATATCAAGATTAGCATGTTGTTATGCTTTTTCAAACGTCCAAAGACTATACGCTAACACTGTAAACATCTGCAGGTTATCAGAAGAACAATCTACTAAAACGCTCTTGTGCTTGTAGAGACCGGAATGATGGCACATCTACGGATGCAAACACATCTCATGAAATAGCAGAACAAGTGTTTCCCACATAATAAACCCTCATTTAACAGGAGCACGCATCATTTGCACCCTCATGCAGCGAGCGCAAATGATGCTTGCACAAGAAATACTTCACAAAGGACCATTTTCAAAAAAAAAATGCACACTCCCTGGTCATAGCAACAGCAAGGGCCACATTAATACACTCGCCTATTTTCTCAGTGAGAGTGTTGTGTTTTAATGGTTTTAGTCTTGACCAATTATGATGGATTTATTTATTATATTATACTGTATGTCTTGGCCAATTATTATTTCCTGTGTGAGTACACTGTGTGTGCGTTCGAATACACTAAACCAATTACAAGCTTGAAATGTTCTGGATTTTGTATAGCAACCTTTAAAATCAGCACATATAGTTCTCTACAGATGTCAAATAAACATTAGGCTGGGTGATTGATCAAATATTTAAGGTATGTTATATATTTTTGTGTTGACTGTATAAATATGAAGAATATTGTGATGATTTTGTATAATACAAATGATGACTTTTTTAATTATCAATTAATAATTAAGCATTTAAAAGACCTCGGTACTCGGTACACATCATCAAAAGGATGGAAACAATGAGATATTAAAGTCCCCCTGAGGTGAAAATCAAGTTTTTAATGCTGTTTATATGTCTATGTGGTGTTTTTAATATGCTTTAAGACAAACCATGTGCAAATTCATAAGTCAGCACCATTGCTGAGTAAGTTCTCCTTAAAACTGCAGTGAACCAAAGACAGTCTCAAAAACCCGGTTTGAAATCGCTGGTGTTTCTGACGTCACAAACTACCTTGTAACCAATCACGTCAACGTGTGTTCATCAACGAGTGGATCTCTGAGCTGGTGCGAGTGAGTGGAGGCGGAGTGGAGTGGAGGCTCATTTGCATATTCATTGAACCGTGTATACTAAATGAGGCAAGGGTGTAGAGATACATCCAAGCCATTTTAAGGCATGAAGAAATGTTTTCAAGGAAAAAATGCTTTTGGTGATCAAAGATGAGTTTTACAGAATGCAATTATTGACAAAAGGGGGACTTTAATGTTTTTTTAGCAATACTGTAAACCCTTAATTGCCATTACCAACTTTTTAAGAGATGGTAAAGAAAATGATAAAGTTTGAGAACCACTGAGAGCAGTGCAAGCAAATATAATTGGCAACCACACTTGACGTGAAAAGTGGCCTATACTGTATATAATTCCAATTATGATGCTGCTTTTTTGGAAAAATGTGAATGTCAGTGAAAGCAAAACTCAGAAGTAGCCAATATAAGAATCAGGATTAGAATAAAACACCTCACTGAACAATTGCAGACAGGATAATTTGACTAATTTCGATACAAATAAACAGAATGTTGCCGCTTGGCTGCTCTTGGACTGGGACGTCTTGTTTAATCTGAATGTGCTGCATAGCTTTGGGATTCCATTTATCCATGAAGCCAAATCAAAACCACTTCCCAACACCTTATTAAATACTGGCTGAGTGCTTCCTCTGTCTCCGCTTTTCACTGGGGGAGCAAAATGCAAAACGTCTTTATGGTTGTCTGTCTCTCTGAGTGGTTTTGATCACGAGCCATGCTGTTGTTTCTGTCATTCGTATCCGGCAAACCCTCCACTGGCCAGGGAAAGTCTATTTCAGTTTAACCTTAACACTCTGATTATGTAACACAAGCTTCTTTTTGATCCCTTGTCATGACGTTCATTAGCGGGATGTTGATTATGCAGTCATAAACCTAACTGAGATGCTAAGAATGAAGAGTAATGATCAAATGCTCTTTGATGCTCTTTCATGAGAGGGTTTGTCCTACCAGTGTGCTTTTGGACAGGTGTGCAATTATTCTATATAAATATATCATTAGCTGTACAGAACTCTTCAGTGCCTCATGGTCCAATTGTACAAATGTTTTATAAGAGGACGTCAATGAGATTCCATTAAAAATCCTGAACCCTTGTAACATTGTGGCCTAACCGGGTGTGACTTGATAAAGCGACAAGCATTAAAAGCTCTTAATCTCTTTCTTGTAGATTTGTTTTGATACAAAAATGTTAGAAGTCGATACTAATACCACTGGAATGCAATGATTCCCAATACTAATTTCAATACACAGCCAAAACTAATATGCTACTGAACACACTGCTTTAGGCTACTTAAATATTTACATGTATTTCTAAGTGACAAGATATTTTTATGGACACTTGGTATCATTATGCTGGGTAGCTCCGCCCACGTTGAAATCTCATTGGTCGAATGCTGAAAAGAAGGCAAAAGGCCTTCTTGGTACTTGGCACTCTTCTCGGAACTTGGTACACTCAAGTTCGAAAAACATAATTACAATGTGAAGAGCATTCAAGACATTATGGTAAAATGGTAAATGGGGTCATTTTGGCTATTTCATGTGTTTATTTATTTATTATTTACTTACTGACCACAGAGAGATTTCTGGCTCCAATGCAACCTGCCAATGTGAAGTGCACATTGATATTTTATAAGGATTTCTGTTTATGCACAGAGAATATAGCTTGGTTACACAAGAAGTGTGCCTTGGCAACTGGAATAATTTATGGTATTTTCTTGCAAGCTTGATTGCAATTCATCAACACCAGTATGCACAATGCAAACAAAATAAATAGTAGATTCAACATTCACAACAGAAGCCCAATTATGTCTCTGCAAACTGACACGCTGCCAAATTTGTGGCTTACAGCAAATCTCGAGATTCCCTCTAATAATTATGATATCCTGTAGCTCAAACCGTAGAGCATGCCACTTCTACATGTAAGTCGCTTTGGATAAAAGCATCTGCCAAAAGCATACATTTTTACAGTATCTAATGTAAATAATATTGTGGTCGCATTCAAGCGTGCTTATTTGTGATCAGTCTCGCTCCACATAACTGTAAAGTTGCAACATGAAACGGAATTTGCAATAGTCTTTTGTAATAGTTTTTAATTTGCAAAAGTCTTTCCTATTGTGGCATATTTCCTAGTTAAACGGCTTCTCAAACAAGAGAAAAATGTAGGGCGGGGCTTGATTTTGTCCATCTGGAATTGATTGGATGGTTGTGGTTTGCTATTGGTCGGTCTCATGTGAGTGACAGGTTGTCCCGCCCTTGCTCCAAGAGGGAGGGGACGTTATTTTGATTATAGATTACAAGGGCACAATAATGATGTGCATGGATAAATCATTTAAAATAAATACTGCAATAATCCATAAATAAAAGTAATTTTGATTTCATGGTGATTTTAAAAATGAAAATGTTCTGTTCATTTTGTCTCATCACGCTGCATTTTCACTTTTAGTTTGAACAAAATCGCTGGGAACTTTTTTTCAGTTGCAACTAGTAAAGACAGTGTAATGTGTAGCACCTGATGTCAGCACCTGTGTTTTTTTTCTAACCATCTCTTTAACAATGAAATGCAGGTCACATTTGGGGTCGATTACTACCTTAGACCATCAGCATCTCAACTAAGAGCCAAGCTATTACAGCACTGCCCGTACTCAGAGAGACTATCGACAGGAGCGCCTCCGCACAAGCGACGTGTATTGATTATTTTGTGGGGGAGTTTATCACTCACTCTGTCACTAATGTCAGCAGCAGCGATATGAGATAACTATCTGAATCTTCTTTCTATACAGGAAATGGGCAACATAGAAGGAGAGACAACAGACTGTCCCCTACTATACTGGAAAAGAAGGAAGGAGGAGAACTGTTGGTGAGAGAGTCAATGGAGGGTTTGATTGCTCTTGTGTCTGGGAATAGTTAATAGAATAGCTAGACCTTTAACTTGAGGTTGCTATTCTGGTCATGAATTGCACAGTTAGACAGGAAGAGACATCTGACTGACATGTGAAGAGACTGACCACAGTGACATTTCTTGTAAAACTGGTAGAAAACTGTCCTGCCTGATTTAATTCAAGCCAACTGCTCCATTTGGTTTGGTGGGGACAAAATTTTTGCTGGTTTGAGGTCAGTTTGGAAATTTTCAATTTTATAGGCTAAGTTGTTAACAAATAAAAACCCAAGTGTGTAGGTCCTCCATAAACACACACACCCACTGCTGAGTCGGCTGGCGTTGGTGATGACGTCGCCGACGAGCCCCGCACTTTTAGCCAATCAACAGCGATAGCAGGCAGATGTGATAAGTGACGGTTTTTAGTGCGATAATGGAATCAGATTTTGAACCTGTAGCTGTATATTGAAGTGATCACTGTGCCAAAGTGGTATAAATATAAGTTGTGGCTACAGGAAAGAGTAGTGACCCATCTCTCCAAAGGTGGATTACACCTGTGGTGGGATATGACTCAAACGTTTTTTTTAAACTGTAACTGTAACTCTGAGAGCCCAGTTGAATGACTAAAACGAAACTGAATATGGGACGACTCCTGTCCATCGTCATGTGCACACTGGCCTGACCAGGACATCTGCGACTATTAACCCGTCCAGACTGCACTCCTTCCTTGTCCCCGACAGCTGAAAGCACCTTTGACTACAATGTATACTGCAAAGTTCTGTTAAAAGTTAAACATTATTATTATTGTTGTTCATTTTTTGAACACGAATGACACATTTTCGTCTGTTATCACGAATTACGTTGCTTATTCCGATTACTTATACTGGGCATGTGTGTTCCTGAGGGTTAAATGCACATACTTGACATACTTTAATAGTTTCTACCTATTTGGGTTGAATGTGTTTTTTGTCATATTTGCTAATTTTCTTTTACTGTATTTGCCATGTTTTAATCCGTTTTCATGTTGTATTGTTCACCTAGCTAGCAGGGAAGTTGATTAATTTTTATAATTTTATTTTGTGATTATTATTTTGTTTTAAGGACGTAAATGGTAAACATTGGTTGTAGTGACAATAGAATTCTATCACATTATTTTGGCAGTGAATGTTTTGGGCTAGAAATGATCACCCCAATCTGGCAACACTCTCCTGAAGCCTTTACAAAATATTAACTGTGGGGGATTAAAATGTTCAAATATTAGTATATGGCATATGCTCTTATGCTCACCAATGTTTTTATTTGATTAAAAATAGTTAAACAGAACTATTGTGAAATATTATTACAATTTAAAAGTTTTCTATTGTAATACATCTTAAATTGTCATTTCAATTATGCATAATTTTCAGCATCATTACTCCAGTCTTCAGTGTCACATGATCCTTCAGAAATCATTCTAATATTCTGCTTTCTGTCTTAAATGTTTGATTAAAAAAGTTTTAGTGGAGAATTCGCCAGAATGAATTGCACCTACTGATAGTGTTGTTTTTATGCAAATGCTGTGTTGTTTTAGTGCCCAATTCACTAAAGGAATTATACGGATCAGGTAATGCTGCAAACACACCTGCTGAATAATTACATCATTAAAGTAGACTAATTAATTCCTTGATGTGGTGGTGACAACATTTGTAGAAATATTTCTCTGCACTAAGTTAAGTACTATCAAAACAACACCACCATCAAGACAGATTTTAATTTTGCCTGAATGCCCACCATTTTGTTTTCATCTAACTTTATAAAAATAAATATTGACATCAAATGTTGTTTTGAATTTTCTAAAGGATCCTGAAAAAGTAACATTATTTCCACAATAAAAGCAACAAAAGCTATTTTTATGTTGATAATAAAAACCCTTATTAATAAGTGAGCATCAATAATAATTGAGCGCCAAATCACATATTAACCTTGAAATATATAGAATTTCCCTAAGAAGTGAATGCTTTCAGACCAGACTTTCATTCTAGCCCCACAGACTCAGCAAATATTAATTATAGCCAATTTTGTCCACTGTCATTATGCATTTAGAAATGGAAGTCACCATTCAAATACGTTTGAAAATTTAACACAGGTACAATTCATAGTGCTGAGGTTACACAAGACTTGTACTATATTAATTCCCAAAAGCCTCTGCCTCACAAGCATGAGTGCTTGGGACAGGCTTCTCGGTATCAGCGGGCAAATTAAACTCGTCAGACTCATTCTTGGCTAAGCCTGCAGACTATTCCCTTGACTATTTCAGTTCCCAGTAATGTCTGTAGACCAAAATGAGCCTGACCAAGAAATAACGTATCATTTAGCAAATCACATTAGAGATGAAAGCACCTGCCTCCCAAGTATGCAACAAGCATAATGTATTTTGCAGATGCTTCATTCTGATTAACATTTTGGCCATGATGATTTCTGTCATAAGTACATGGAACATGTAGATACATGCAGATATATCAATGTTTCAAACCAAAATTCTACTGCTCAGACATTGCTCTTTCGTAACTCAGGCGATTGCTGACAAACAAATGTGAATTTCTCGGTCCAGGTAACACAAAGAACAAATGAACACTGTTCATTTACATATATTACCGTCACTGTAACAATAGAAAGCCGGTTGAAAATCTGCAAAGTTATACTTAAAATAATAAAATAAACATTTACTTTCACCTTGAATACATTTAATGGATACACCACGTGACATTTTTAATGTAGTCATTTAATCCAAACTTTTGTTGAATTGCTTTTCAAAAACATATGCACAACGCGTATACAATGATATCTAAAAAGTTGAAGGCATTTTAAAATAGATTTTTCATTTTCATCATTTCTGACATCCTTATTTGTCATTTGTACAGTCACATTCAGAAGAGTTGGGTTCCTAAATGATAGCTGTACCCTTGAGCAAAACACTTGAAGCACTGAATGAATGTTTGAAGAATATGGCTGGCCCTTTGAATATAATTCAAGTGAAAGATTCAGACCGCCAACCTACAAAATGACAAATTCAGAATATACCTATGATACATATCAGTAGTTTTGTCATTTAAAAACTAAATGTATTTTATTATACACTGAAAATCTTGGCACATTGAGAGCTAAATTGTTTTTTTTTTTAAGTCGACTTATCCTGCTCTCAAATTCACTGACTCGCTCATTGATCCATTGCGTAATGACTTAAATTCAGTCTATTTCTCACAAGAAATATGTCTTTAAAAGATTTAGAATATAATGCATGAGTCAAATTGTCCACTTTTATGTACTTTAATGGTGCTTTTAAATCCTTTCTAAAGCTCCAGTTCTTATTCAATGGCAGAATTAGTATTTTTGTGTGAAGTAGTTCAGTCAAGAAACTCTAACCGAGTGCTGATTAGTTCCTCTAACGGCAAGGCATTAGCCAACCAGACGCACTTCCTAATTGTAACGGAGGCCAGCTAGTAGTTGCTGTGCGAGTAAACCTCACTCCTCTGATCTCAATAGGCGCTCTAGCGACAGATGCTAGGGGCTGCAGTCTTTAGCCTCCTTGTTAGAGGGCCTGACTCTCACGCCGGAGACCCGGGTTCGGGGTGAGAAGGACCCGGGTGGAGGGGTTACATTGGTGCCGTGACCCGGCTGGGAGTGAGGTTTAGGGGGGTGAGTGTAACGGAGGCCAGCTAGTAGTTGCTGTGCGAGTAAACCTCACTCCTCTGATCTCAATAGGCGCTCTAGCGACAGATGCTAGGGGCTGCATTCTTTAGCCTCCTTGTTAGAGGGCCTGACTCTCACGCCGGAGACCCGGGTTCGGGGTGAGAAGGACCCGGGTGGAGGGGTTACATTGGTGCCGTGACCCGGCTGGGAGTGAGGTTTAGGGGGGTGAGTGTAACGGAGGCCAGCTAGTAGTTGCTGTGCGAGTAAACCTCACTCCTCTGATCTCAATAGGCGCTCTAGCGACAGATGCTAGGGGCTGCAGTCTTTAGCCTCCTTGTTAGAGGGCCTGACTCTCACGCCGGAGACCCGGGTTCGGGGTGAGAAGGACCCGGGTGGAGGGGTTACATTGGTGCCGTGACCCGGCTGGGAGTGAGGTTTAGGGGGGTGAGTGTAACGGAGGCCAGCTAGTAGTTGCTGTGCGAGTAAACCTCACTCCTCTGATCTCAATAGGCTCTCTAGCGACAGATGCTAGGGGCTGCAGTCTTTAGCCTCCTTGTTAGAGGGCCTGACTCTCACGCCGGAGACCCGGGTTCGGGGTGAGAAGGACCCGGGTGGAGGGGTTACATTGGTGCCGTGACCCGGATGGGAGTGAGGTTTAGGGGGGTGAGTGTAACAGAGACCAGCTAGTAGTTGCTGTGCGAGTAAACCTCACTCCTCTGATCTCAATAGGCTCTCTAGCGACAGATGCTAGGGGCTGCAGTCTTTAGCCTCCTTGTTAGAGCGCCTGACTCTCACGCCCGAGGTGGAGGGGTTACATAATCATTGGAACCATATCTTTCATACCCTAGCCCAGCTGCATGATTTTTAAAACTTCTGTTTACCCTTCCTCCCCCCCCAGCACCACCTGTAGAGATCCTCTACGGGGGTTATAAATAATATATTATTGCAGCAGCATGTCCTTTATGAATGTTATTGTAACTAAGCTGAACTTCCATTCATTTCAAATCAAGCAAATGTGCTTTCCATGCCCCATGCCAATAAATGCTGTGGTTAAATAATTTACTCCGAGAGTTGAAGATCAAACCAATAGGTCATACCTCTAATCAATAAGCCCGGCTACAATACATCATGTGACAATGCTGAGGTCTACCTACTCTATGGAAAGGTTCGATTTGAAGGTAAACAACACTCCTGCCAATAACATAATGATAAAGTCCTGAATGATGAGTATGATCGCAAAGACAATAATGCAGCTGGCTCAGAGCCAGAGCACAGCAGATGTTATCTGCTGTTATTCTGATGCAACATGAATATTCAATAAAATAAAAGCAGAGGCAATCTTTAATCTGTCATCAAGCTGTTAACAACCTTTCACTATTTTACAGCGAGCGAGGCGGCCAACCTCACTTCAATCAAACTCAGTTAATGTGTGTTAGGAGAGACTGGGAATGAGAATCAACTCGGAAAACAAGCAGCAAGTGACAGTGGCACGGATCAGAAAGGGTGATCGGTCAACTTAAATCAAGTCTAATCTTCTTATTGATTAGCTGTCTTAATGTTATTCATGGAAACATACAACAAATCTCTTCAGCAGTGAGATTGCCTTCTGTCACTCTGATTAAACGAGGCGTCAATTAAACAGGGGAAATTTGGCGACCTAAAGTACCTTCTGCTTTTAGACTAGACAAAGCCTGAGTGTTTAATGTCAGTCGCTCGTCAAATTAGATGTCAAATGCTTTTGTAGTAGATGATGATGATGATGATGATGATGTGATAAGTCTCTGAGCAGAGTGTTTTAAATCATTTTTAGACCACGGTAGAGCTCAAAGCTCCTTGAATGTACGGCCCCAACACTAAGCGAGGGCCTCTCATAGCATTTTGAGCCAATTATATAATTAATACGTTTGTCTATTCATTGTTTGATCGAATGAATTGTAACCACGTTTATAATACACTATAATACTAAGCCTTTAGAAAGTATAAAGCATTAAAACACGAGACAAACAAATATTTTCACATGTAATAAGGAATCTGCAAATATTATAATGCATTTTTACTTTATTATATGTAAAGGCTTGATATCAAAAATCTTAATTACTCCAAATTTAGACTGGTAGTGTATAATACAAAATTTATGGGGATTGATAATAGATTTACAGCACAAGAGAGACAAATGTACACTAACTACAGTACAATCATTTTAGTAAAAAAAATAGTGGTGCAACCGACCACAAAACTGACGGTTCAAATCATATCATTATTTTTGAGTCAAGGATCGAATAATTTTTTTCGTATCAGCAAAAAAAGAAAGAAAAAAGTGTGGGGAATGGGGCAAATGCACCTTTGCTTTCCCTTTATTACTTAACGCCAGTGCTCTAAACCGGTTTAAGGAATGAAATTCTGACACGTATACTTTCAAAGGCTGTTTCCAACATGTCAGCCACATCGGAGGCAATTACTAATGGAAATACAGTATACAGTTGTTTGATAGTGTGATTACAGGGAAATGTCTTTTAGAAGAATGTAGCTCAGGCTTCAAATGACAGATAAATAAATATGAAACTGCACTCACAATCTGCTAAGGAACATTTAAGAAGCCTATGAAAGGATGTCACTGCAAAGAAATGTGCACACGTTGTATATTAAGCAGATACCTGTTATCAGACTGAGGGAAGGAAATTAAGTCAAACTGATATCTGAATGCTCTCCAAAAGCAATTATTTTGCTAAATTCAGTGAACATCTATCTCTGTTATTTTATCCACTCCCACAGATTTATACACTTACTCAATTAAAAGAATGAATAGAACCACAGCATGCGCATAACAAATTAAAGCTATCCCTTGAGAGCAACCGCAGTGGTGATGGGAAATTGATATTTTGGATTCAAGTGCACTGACTGTAATACAAGATGTATTACTTGAACCATAAACCAAATTAAATACTACACTAATTTACTCTGTTCTGCTATAGATTACACTAAACAATGAAAGGCCTTTGCGACCAAACGATTAAAACCGTTTAAGAATTCCACAGCGTATTTTCCGTCTTTGGTAATTCCTTGACGATGTGCCATTAAAACAATGATGAGGGTTGAGGCACAACAGTGGTTCACTTCTAAGATAAAACCTTTGAGAATTAAAAAGGCTAAAATACTAACATCTTTTGTGGGATGCAGAATATGCATGGATTAAGGGTAAAACGTTATGAGAACAAAAACATATTTTTCAAGATTTCACCCAATAACTGAATATATATATATTTTTTTGAATTAAACCTTTTTTAGGTAAAAGAAAATGTGATGTAAAAAAAACAATGTACTTTTTTTTGTGTCAGATTTTTTTTCTTTTTTCTTTTTTTTTTGCATTACATTTTTGTTTCTTACTGCTAAATTCAAAGTAAAAACTACCAACGAAAGGCATTTCTTTTTCTAAAAAAAATTTTTTTTTAAATATATATCATCCATTCATGCCCAGACAAATCACTTGGCAGTAGCATCTAATGAGCTGCATTGGCTCAAACTCCTCAATTTGTCTGGCATGCCAGAACAACCACCATATTTATTTTTCCTCTGTATAATATCTGTTGTTTTGCCCAAAAGAAAAAAAGAAAAGACAATGACTTTCTCCATGAAAGGAGATCAAATTTGCATACTGTTCCATTTCAGAAGAGAGAGAGACTTTTGTGATATAGAGGCAGAAAGCCAATAATACATCTGATATGGCTTAGTGACATTATCGCGTCTTGCATATTAAACGGTCTTTTAAAGCATCTCTTTCCTGTAATTCCTCACTCTTTCTTGCTTCTTCAAACATATGAATATTTTCAGTAAACATTCCATTTTCTCTGGAATATACATCAGATTAAAAGCATTCCGTTATTTATTAAATGCCATTTGAACCCCATCACAGTTTCATCTCATGTGCGATTATGTTCATATTATGTGTCATTAGAACTGCTACACTTTTTTGTTTAAGATGTGACACTTTGTGGTAAGCAGCAGCATGAAATAAAATATACAACTCTCTTCAATTCTTTAAATAAATCATAACACATGTCAGTTTTGGTCTACCAGGGAGAGAATGAGGGGATTTTCATTGATTTTGACAAACACCACGAGTCTATTTATTGCTCCTGGCACTCAATGATCTCTCCTGTGCAGAAAAGCAGTTGTTTGTTTTCAAAATTTTTATGCCAAGTACCTTTGATCAAATAAGAACATCCAAAACCACCTACTCTAATGTCCTCCTATTTTTCTGATATATATCTGATAGCGCCGGTTTGTTTGGTTTTTAACAATACTGATGCATTTGAACTGCTAGTGCTAGTCAAAGTCAGGTATCTTTAAGGGGAGGGGCATTTTCATTAGAGAGAGCATCTGATTGGACAAAAATCTGTGTAGTACAAGATGAGTCATAAATAATTTTGGTCTGCTTTCCAGGAAGAAAAACACTGTAAACTATTTATATCTACTAAATAAAAAAATAAAAAAAAAAAAATGGATCCATTGAAGAATCCTGCATCTAAAAATACACACACAGCAATATTAACAACAATGCAGTTTGTAAGCCCAATTCAAACACTATTGCTAAATCTAAATTTTAGGATATTATCTTAAAGATTCTAGCATCTATTCAAATCGCATAACTAATATCATGCTCAGACTGCTGAATCCGGTCAGTCAAAAATGGCACTTTTAAAATGAGCTTTTTATGAAATAAAGCATCTAAATGCCACTCTCTATTTGACTTCCAGGGCAAACTGAATAATATCTCACCTTTAGAGGTGAATGCCTCTGCACAAAATAAAATGTGGATAGTGTGAAGCTATTCCCTTCATGCTCTGCAGGGAAACATGCTATGAATTATTCACACAAATCTATTTTAAATTTGTATATATTTATCAGAAAATGTTATTTATAAAACATGATCTAATGTAATAATGCTACAACTATCTTCACCGAAAATTCTGCAGCTAAATACTTGCATATTACAAAGATTAATTAATATAGTGGGTTTGTGTATTGGGTTTAATACAGTAAATACAGTAATATTGTGAAATATTATTACAATTTTTAATAACTTTTTTATTTGAATATATTTTACATGATAATTAATCTAACTAATCGCAAATCAAATTCGCCCCCAAAAGATAATTTAAAGTCATTATTGTGTTAAATGAGAAAAGCATCAAATAGACATTACAAAAAGTACCTTTAGAAAGAATATTTCAACATAGAATTTAGTATACATAAACTTTTAGGCTACAACGGTCAAAGATTTTTTTCTCAGTAGCTGCATCTGAATTGGTATTTAGATATATTTACAGACCAAAAGAGTATTCAGAATATCATCTTTTTTTTTTATGTTTTCAGGTGCATTAAAACATTTTATTTGTGTAATTTTCCCATAACTAATTAATTAAATGAACGCATTAAATCGACAGCCTTACATTTTAAGATGTAATTTATTCCTGTGCAAAGCTGAATTTGTCACAATAGCATTGGGGACCAACACAAATTTTGGACCAGCAGAGTATACTTACAAAGAAAATTAAACTTCCATAACAAAGAAAGCATTAAATAAATATACTGGGTTAAACAGAAGTTAAGCTCTTTTATAAACAAACAAAATGTGTTGATGTACTTACAATGGAAATTTATAAGAACCAAGGATACAATTTTTCTTTCGTTTGTTTTTACAAGCTGAAGGACGAGTCAAAGTAATTTCCGGTGGTAAATCGATATCATGCCACAGTAAATAGAACATAACTTGTATTGAACCTGGAATATTCCTTTAAGCAAATGATACGTTCCTATTAGGTGTGTGATGAGATCTCGTGCCGTGAGATCTCGCGAGATTAAAACGTGACGAGATTTCTCATCGAAGTGAAAGCGCATTTTGAAACCGGCTCCATGATGCATGAGGAAATCTCCCAATATGAAAGCAATATATACTGGGCTGTGTAGCTGTAACCATCTCTTGGCTCTGTATCATGCTTGATTAAAAAAATTGGTCTCTATTTGCACTTTGAATATTGAGAGAGAACTTATATGATTGCACTTATTGTTTGCACTTAATAAGACTAAGAGAAAACTGTGTTATTCATTTTTACTTATACTGTTTTTATTTATATGTTCAATTTGTGGAAAGGAGTTCAATAAGGAGGTCAAACAGCCTCTGGAAGCTCATAATTCATGTACAGTAAGGTCTGAAGAGACTCATGAAATCATACAGGAGAGAAGCCAGTCAGTTGAATTTGTGGCAAAACCTTTTACAGTGCTTTACTGTTGTCTTTACTGCGTATAATTATTCATACTCAGAAAGTAGAACTGAAATGACATTCATTACAAGATGATTAGTTAAAACATTACTTCACATATTTCGTCATTGAGGATTTCCTGTGTTTATACTGTGTAAAAATCAAGTCTCGTTCTCGTGAACTAACTCTCTCGTCACAACCCTAGTTCCTATTGACCACAAGATGACCACATTTGCATCAATACAATGTATAATAACATGGGGAATTGTTCAGCTCTGGTCCTCCATGAGAAAGAATTCTGCAGAATTCAAAATAAAACAAGAAAAGCCTTACAAGTAAAGCAGGCTTGCTGCTCCTTTGTGGAATATAGACTAGCACACATGCAAGCAAAAACAGCATGAGTGCCACCGAAATCTACTTTCATAGCTGTGCAATTGTGGATTAAAGTATTCAGTTACCAGGTAACCCTCGCTGAACGGCTGGAGGATACGACCAACACAAGCTTCCTTTGCTCGGAGACGCATCAGTGAGTCGCATTCAAAGTAACTCTCCAGAAAACCCTGCGGCTTCCCCACATTCCACCACAACAACTATCGCCACCAAGAAATGATTGGCAGGGCTCTTCTCTAGAGACGTGAGGTTTAATACTCATGCAGGTCACAGAACAGCAGCCCTCAAACTCCTTCCCGATTCAAACGTACAGCTGTATGGTGATGCTTCTCCTGTCGTTTGCCAAACACCTGAGACTGGAAAGAGACTCCATATTAAGAAACAATCACTCACACTTTACTCTTATACATCTAGTCCCTTACTGTCTGACACCGCTTGACTCAGGTTCATTCATTATAGCAAAGGACAAACTGCCCTTTATAATGTTCTGTTTCTAAACTGGGATGATAAGCAGTGTTCAAAGCTTTTGTTAAATAGCCAATATCCACACACCTGTGACCGCAAATCAGGTTTCCCGCACCTTTTGACTAATGTATTTGCATGACTCATCCAGTCTTTTATGAATCCTGAATAAAGATTAGAAAAATGATTTTACAAAGACTGCACTCGCAGAGAGCAAGGGATGAAATATTTTAAAGAATTTTTTTTTTATACATTTACAAAAGATTTATACATTTTCATGACTTTCTGCAGGCCTGGAAAACACAATTTTATTTTCCTGGAAACTCTTTGAAATTTATTCGATCATTATGGTGCTTGGCAACAGCTCACAGTTAGGCTAATGGATTGCATTAGACACAAATACGTTTTTGTGATTATTTTTATTAATACATAAAATCTATTGGACATTAATGTATTTTATCATAACCATGTTGCTGGCATTTAATACAAGAAACAAGCCACTCAAGCTTGTTTGTTACAGTGAACTGCTGCTTGGAGGGAAAAAAAAACTGTTTATTTTGCATTTTAAAAATAAAAAGGCCTTTTTTCCTGATAAAAATATCATCTTTGTCTGTTTATTATTTATGTTAAATTATCATAATACGATATATTTTAATATTATTAGTGCTTATCCCATTACTTTTAATCCTTGCTTATTTTGTAGTTAATTTTTATTTTTCACTTCACTTTCTAAGCTTTACAATTGTTGTACCGAATTTTGGGAGCTTGTGTTGTGACATTTAATGCCAACTTGTATAATCAAGATCAATACTTATACGTTAGCCACATTACTTATGTCAACACAGTGTTATTATAAAAGCTGCATAATAACCATAACAGAGTTAGCAAAATGCTGCTGTGTACAGTATAATATGACATGTAACATTTCAGGACAGAAACATATTTCTTACCAACTACACATTTATCAAACACTGGTGTTAAATGCTTGTTGTCCAGTGATTTTATTATGATTAGGGGGTTTTAAAGTGACCAACGTGCATTAACCCTGGTAAAATCACTGTAGTGCAAGGTCTTGAGTGGCTTATTGCCTAAAGTTGGTATGAAATGGATGTAGGGATAGTCTTTTCATCCTATTGTAATGTACAGTTGAAATTATTCAACCCCCATTGCAAATCAGGTTTCTTGGCAAAAGTTCAGACTTTCAGATGTTTGCAATGAACAAATCAAACAAAAGCTCAACACAACAATTGTTTCAAGTTGTTTCCCCAAGTTCAACTGAAAAAGCAACTTTTAATGACTTCCGCAGTCTCAAAATTATTCAACCCCCTGAATAGAGTCCCTCACAACAGCACAAATCTGCAAAACAGGTGTTGTAATCAAGTTGTAATCAATTCATTAGTTGCAAAATGTATGCTTGAGCTATAACATGAAATATCTGACCTGGCTAGGTTTGTTGAGTGTAACATTTGACAGCTTGTTAGAAATAAGTCAAAAGAATAGTCCAAAAAGTTAAGAGAATATATCATCTGAAGATATCCCAAACAACGAATGGGATACAAAAAGATAACAAAGGCACTAAATGTTCCTAGAGACACCATTGGAAGCATAGTTTGCAAGTTCAAAGTTAAGGGTTAACTCCAAGACATACACCACTACTGACCCAAAGAAACGTGCTCAAAATCATATAAATAAGCCACAGAAGTTTTGGGATTCTGTTCTGTGGAGTGATGAAACAAAACTGGAACTTTTCGGCCCCTAAGGATCATTGGTATGTCTGGAGGAAGAAGAATGAAGCATATGCTGAAAAGAACACTCTCCCTACAGTTAAGCATGGTGGTGCTCTGTGATGCTCTGCGGCTGCTTTGCATCCTCTGGCGCTAGAAACCTGCAGTGTGTGGAAGGCTAGATGGATTCATTGAAGCATCAGGAAATCCTGGGAGAAAACATCATGCCATCAGAGAGGAAGCTGAAACTTTGGCATCATTGGACCTTCCAACAGGACAATGATGCCAAGCATACCTCAAATTAAAAGCTTGGTTGCAGAAGAAGTCCTGCAAGATTCTACAGTGGCCATCACAGTCACCTGACTAGAACCCCATAGAAAATCTCTGGTGGGATTTGAAGGCAGCGGTTGCAGCACACAAACCCAGAATATTACTGAACTGGAGGCCATTGCTCATGAGGAATGGTCTAAGATTCCTCAGAAACGCTGCCAGAAGCTGGTGTCTGGTTATACATCTCGTTCTCAGCAGATGCTTGCCATGAAGGGGTTGAATAATTTTGAGACTGCAGATGTCATAAAAGTTGCATTTTAAGTTGAATTTGAGGAAACCACTTGAAACATGTTGTGTTAAGCGATTTCAATTACAGTACTTTTGTTTGATTTGTTCATTGCAGTCTGTAAATATTGCCAATAAACCTGATTTGCAATTGGGGTTGAATAATTTCGATTATAACTGTATATCCAAGTGAAACAGCTTCTCGAACAAGAAAAATGTAGGCGAAACTTGGTTTTGTCCATCAGGAATAGATTGGATAGTTGTGGTTGGATTTTACTGTGATATCATGTGAGTGACAGGTTGCCCCGCCCTCACGTCAGTAAACATGTCATCAGAGAGGAGAAGAGATGTCTCTGCAAGAGGGAGGGGAAGCCATTTTGATTTTTGATCACAAGGGCACATGAAAAAAAAAAAGAAGAAGATGATGTACACATATCATGTATATACAAATCATGTATAATAAATACTGAAATATCCCATAAAAAAAATAAGAATTATCTTTTTGATTTCATGGTGACTTTATTTTTAATGTTTCATGCAATCGGGGTGCTAGCCTGACTATGTCAGACTTCGTACTTCCGCTCAATTTCATTTCGCTTCTGTACTCAGTCTGAGACAGCGGCCTATCTATCCGTTTTCCTCCGGCCTGAAAACAGCCGGCCAATCAACGAACAGAGGGCGGGCTGAAAGCCGTGACGTATTCGCTAAGCGCCGAGTTTAAGATTAGGTCAGGGAAATCGAAAACGACCACGGATATGGAGACGCGGATGCAATTCGCTCTGTTGTGGAGAATATTCCCGGCATTAGCAAACTGAAGCCCGAACAAGAAGAGTGTGTATTAAACATTTTGAATGGAGGTGATGTTGTGGCCCTACTCCCTTTGGGAAAAGTTTAATTTATCAACTATTACCGATCGTCAGCGAGAAACTGGGGAGCCTTTTGACAGGTCAGTGTCTCCTTTCTTTTCCAGGTCTTAAATATTGCCATGACATGCTGTAATCTTGCAATTAAGTTGCAGCATTTCCGACAGACTCGAGATGAACAAAGAGCTGTGTTTAACAGAACTAATCCTAACTTTGACAGTTGGCTGCAAATATTTTTTTGTTTCTCTCTACTGTCAAATATCAGTTTAGAGGCCTTGATTGTACCGTGGATACGTAGATTAACTTCACATAATCTGCAAAAGTCGTTTACAGCCATGTTCACTCCGGTATTTCGCTCGCATCATCAAGTGTTTACAGCAGGTTTACAGTGGAAGTTCGATCATAGATTTGAGTTCGATGCATGATGTCTGTGGTTCGAAGCGGCTGTGTTGGCACATAACAATACGTCATATATAAACTTATCTGATTGGCTTACGGGTAACCAATGATTTTAAACTTCAGACAAGCGCCCCCTAGCGAGAGAGAAAACACTTCTCTATTATGCCATTCCAGACTCTGTCTACGAAGCAAAGTGAAGTAGCAGAGTCTGGTATTACCAGGCTATCGGGGTGCACCATGCTACAGTAATTGCTAATTGTTCATTTCATTAGAAAGTCCCTGAAAAGTAAAGTGTTTTTGAGGTACCAAACTCTTCTAGCCTGATGCCACAGCAGTTAATTCAGCACATTATCAGTCAGTCAGAACCATCCAACCTGAGAAAGAGCATAAACGTGCCAGAGCAGGTGCTATGAATCCCTGAAAACAGATCAAACACTCTGAGGTTTAGAAGCAGGGAGGTATCAATTTTCCTGTCAGTAAAGGTAAAAAAATGTAACTCCGGCTCTGAGCATGACTAATACACATTTCCACAGATGTGTGTCTCTGTAAAATTTGGAGCACGTTCTGCGGTGTTCAGATAAGTAAAACAAGCCGACGTACATCCAGCATTTAACCTCTGACCTGGGACAAGGCCCATTCCTTGCTGCCTGAAGAAATAAATGACATTTTGATTTACACACTTACACACAGAAGTCATTCCCTCCTGGAGACAAGCTCGGGGATACGCAAGCATATGCCCCAGCAGTCTCCCAGATCCTGGAATAACTTCCCAGCGGGCAGCTGGTCGTGAGGTTGCGGGACTGTGTTGGAGATGGTGGGGAGTAACATTGGGGCACGTCAAAGTTAGCTCAGAATCTGTTCAGCCCGTTCATGGCAGACTTCCCATATGAAATCAGTTCATCCTTCCTAAAATATAAATACAGCTATACGTTTTTTATGTACTGTATAGTAGGTCACCAGATTCCTGTGTATTTTATGCATAATATTATAAAGACAACATGCACTTTAAGTTTAGTACAATGAAAATAGAATTTTACTTAAGTCAAATTGACAGCCTTTCCTACTCACTATTATGAAGAAATGTTAAATATCAAAAAATTTTGCACAAATTTTATAGGACTTTTCAGACACACATATACCAAAAGTTTGGAACATTTAATATATTGTCAAAATGTTTTTAAAAAAGACAGTAAAAACAGTAATATTGTGAAATAGTATTACAATTTAAAATAGCTTTTCTATGTTGTGCTGCTTCATATTTTTGTGGAAACTGTGATAAACTATCATTTAAAAGTTTGGGGATTAAAAGTTAGATGTAAAAACATAACTTTTTATTCAGCAAGGATGCAATTAGTTAATCAAAAGTGACATTGAATGCTTTTATATGTTACAAAATAAAAAGAAAAGCTGTTCTTTTGACTTACAATTTTTTTTCAAGATTCTTTGATTAATAAGTTATCAAGTGTCCACAAAAATATAAAGCAGCAAAAACGAACATTCATAATAATAAACATTATTACAAATTTAGCACTAACAATAACTGATGGTAATTGAGCAGAAAATTAACATTTTATAATGATTTCTGAAGGATCATGTGATGGTGTAGACTGGAGTAAGGATGCTGAAAATTTAGCTTTGATCACAGGAATAAATTACAGTTTACAAATATCCACATTTTAGATTGCAAAAACAATTCACAATATTACTGTTTTTACGGTATTTCTGATTTTTGATTAAATAAATGCAGCAGTGGGGAGCTTAAAATATGTCTTTCAAAAACATTTTTAAAAATCAGTATAATATATTTAACATAAAATTATCCCTTTAAATTTTTTTTTTTTTTTCAGACTCTAAAGTTTACCATTTACAGTGATGATCAGTCTATAAATGAAGCAGCAAGGCAGCAGAGTTGATAAATATCAGTGCAGTGAAGCCTGACACCCGAATCGCTACACAGGAATCTGGTGACCTGTGGTCCTGGCTGGTGGGGAATTTCCAATGAACACCAGAGACTAATTACCATCCAGGGAGATAATGTAGTGGTGGTGCAGTCTCAGAGCCACATGCACCTGGGAATGCATCTGAATGGCAGAGCAGGACAGATGGCACAGTTCAACTGTGTAGAAAAGGCCAGGGCTGGAGATTCAGCTCTTCACACGTTCCAGCTGAGGCAATTTTAAACGGCTGAATAAACTGATCAATTCAGATTACATTCCTGGTCTCACTCTATACTCACTGGAGAGATCATTAATAATTCTGAGCATCCTCTCCAAAAAGCACTGGCTTATTGAACTACGTACTTATTTCTTATTTATATATACATTAGGTTGCTTTTACGCATTTGTCAAATACATGTAAGCAAGTAACACGCATTAATGTTGTGTAGCTCAGGCCCATCATTTCTAAACTTTCAAATGCTTCAGGTTTGATTCTATAAATGACCCATGGACTGAAGATATCTTCATATCTGTATTAGACTGCTTGTCTAACATATGAACAGTTCATCTTTAATCTGGCTCCAGAGACATAGAGTCAATATCTGAAGGGTAGCTCAAACGACAGGCATGTTTATCAAACTGTGGCTTTAAGAGATCAATTGGACTGATGTTGCCATGATCTATAAAAGCCTTGAAGGGAAAGACTAATAAAAATGACCCCGTTTACGGCTGGTATTACTAACCATTTTGTGCGATCAATGCTTTAAAGCACGAGACCACGACACAATTTGTAGCGTAACCTGTCAGTGAACCATTGTGCAAAAACAGGGTTCTCAAACAGTGAATTCTAAACGGTTTGCGATTTGATAGACTAAAACCTAAAAAATAAGAACTGTATATTTGACATTTTAGTCCAGAAACACACTGATGTAGCAATTTATGTACTGTGTTAGTCATGAAAATGGAGATGATCCAGAAGAAATCCGACAATTTGATATGCATGTAAACATGTCTATCTCTGTACAACACCTGATGTTAATACCAGGTGTAAACAGAGAAAAACTGACACTTTCTCTGAGCTTGCGTTTTGGCTTCTCTGACTGATTATTCGTCTTGTTCCTCATTGTGAACAGCTAAAACTTTTGATCCCTATGGTGAAAACTAAACTTTGCATGCAGGAAGTGTCTGTAGCTAATTACGTTTTGAGTTGTTTTGGGATGGATAGGATGTATGGTTGCCTAGGAACTAGTGGTTACATTTGAAAACATCAACCCTGCCCCCCATTTCACAGAGAGTCTCTCCTCATGGGGAGTACATGTTCCTAGAAGACATTTCAGGCAAACTCTTTAAAAATCTTCCTGTCATGAGCTGCTTAACCAATGTATTTTTTAATTTGTATCCTCTTTTGTAATGTCTTAAATTAATTTGCAACAAAAAAATGCAATAGATCTGAGTTCTTGAGATCTAGAAATTAAATGCAATGCAAAACACCAAACATAACACTGTCCTATGTAGAAAATTAATTACCTTGCAAAGACATTTTACTTTCTTGCCAAGACACCCTGCAGTATTTAAAAAAGAGATATATGTGGACTTTGACTCTCAATGATGCAATAAACATTGTATTTGTCAGAGCCAGGATTGTGGTTTATCACTCAGATTTGGAACATGTGCTCATGACTCCCAGAAAATGTGCTCAATTTAGCAAGAATCTGAACTCACCCCCTGTTGAGCCACATTATAGATGTAAAAACCACAGTAACTACACAAGTCCCTTCAGTTCTACAAGAGTCTGCAGATAATTGTTTCTGTAGAGAGATGCCAGAGAAAACAAAGCAAAATCTGGACCTCTGCATGATTTTTCAATTACAAACTTTACTCACGATAAATTCACCCATTTCTTCACACTAGCTGCTGAATTATTTATTCTGAGCTTTAATAATAACACGTTTATTTTATATAGCACGTTTGCAATAGTACGTCCAATAAACATGACAGCAGGCATAAAGACAGTCATAAATGTTCACTGAGTGTAGAGGAATATGACAGAGAAACATAACATACATAACACGAACCAGATCATGAGACTGGGGATCAGAAAAACATAAGGTAAAAAGATATGTTTTAATGTGGGCTTTGAAATCATATAATGATGTGAGGTTGCGAATATGTTGGGGAATAGAGTTCCAGAGAGTGGGGGCAGCGATATAGAAGACCCTGCCACCAAACGTTTGTGGTGCGGGACCAGTAGACAAGATTCTGAGGACCTAAGAGTGCAGGCAAGGGTGTAGATATGAATGAGGTCAGAAATATGTGTGTGTGTGTGATGTGAGGCATGAGAAGTACCTTGTATTGCATACGAAAGCGAACGGGTAGTCAATGTAATTGCCGTAAAACAGGAGTAATGTGGGAGGATTTCTAGGTATGTGTAAGGACCTTGGCTGCAGAGTTCTGAATATATGGAGCTTAGTGTTGTAGTGGGTAAGCCAAAGAAGAGAGAACTGTAGTAGTCTAGGCGTAGTCTAGGACATGTCCCCCCCCCCCCCACATTTCAAAATCTAAGTTTTGTCCCCCCCACTATTTCCCAATGTAAGAATTTTTTTTGTTGCATTGCCTGCCTATCTCTGCCAATTTCGGAGTCTCCAAATGAATCCATTCGGCAACTTTTAAATACATAATTCAATTTAAAAAAACGTCCGTATTCTTCAGCTGCTAATCTCGTTGTCAGTCGACCATGATCGCGCACCGCTCACGCATGCGCATCTGGTGACACGGATAAATGTACGCAGCAATAGGCTATATAATGAGTGTTCCTGGGAGATCCTAGTTGCGCGGGATGTGGAAGCGTGCAAAAGTTCCAGAAATGTACATAAAGTGCCCTGGCCTTGAATGACAAGGTAAGGAAAATAAGACTAAATCTAAATTAAATAACCAAGACTAGGTTGGACATGTGATTTTTCTCAGGAGATGTTTTGAGCATTTTACTTCAGACACCGGATTATCAGCAAACTGCCAAGAGAACTGTTAGCTGGCTACTCAAAATAAACTAGCAATCTATTCAGGCAGCATATTTGTGTTTGATCTGTGTGAATTACAGAAATATAAGACTTGCTAGACCTACTTTTAGCTACCAAGGAACCTTTCCACAAGGATAGATTGATTTTATTTTTCAATCTATCCTTGGGGGGTAAGCTAGGTGGTTAATGGAAATTAAATCAACCATTTATTAGAGTTTTTAATTTTAGTTAATCAGTACATGACTGATTAACAGTAATGTAAATGCTAAATGTCCTAATACCTGTTGATACTACAACAATGCAAAGTATATGTTCTTAACCTTGCAGTTTTTCACATATCATAAGACTCATTTTCTCAATTTCTTTGCACAAAACTATCCAGAAAGTGCCATTTAATGGTTTATTTTTCAACAAAAAAATCCCGGGGGAGCATACCCCGGGACCCCCCTATAGGGAGAGCCCACATAATAAATCCCAATTTAATAACTGCTTAGAACCAAACTAAGTAATACAGTCTGTTCCCATAAGTCATTAAAAATTAGCATTTAAGTGCCTTATATATAAAAAAATATATACAAAAATCTGACCCCCCCCCCCCCCCCCCCCCCCCCCCCCCAGCATTTACTGTCCCCCCCAGGTTCAAAATTGCTCCTACGCCCCTGAATGAAAGCATGAACTGGGGTCTTAGCATCATTGGTATTTAAGAACAAACATAAACGAGCAATATTCCGGAGGTGGAAAAAGGTTGATTTGGTAAGTGATGAGATATGACTAGAGAAAGAGAGGGACGAAATCAAAAATTGTAACCAGGTTTTTAACAGTGGTGGAAGGTCGATCTAGGAAACCAGCAACATAAATACCGTCAACACAGAGACAGGATGAAAATTGAGCAGGACCAACCAGAAGTATATTAAAATTACTGGTCATCCATGCATTTTTTTCATCAATACAAGCCAAAATGGAGTTGGTGGGGAAAAGAGACGTGTGTTGGGAACGAATGTAGAGCTGGCTGCCATCTGCATAGCAATGAAAGTTAAAGCCATGATGACGGGTAATGTGACCTAAGGATAACCTGTGCAGTTATAATTGAAATTATTCAACCATCATTGCAAATTGGAACATTTGTTGTGTTGAGCTGTTTCAATTACTTTTGTTTGATTTGTTCATTGCAAACAGCTGAAAGTCTGTAAATATTGCCAATAAACCTGACATTTTTATTACAACCGTAGATGATGAAGAGTGAAGAAGGCCCAAGAACAGAACCTTGTGGAACACCATGCGAGACACTGGCAGTAATGGACTTATCCTGATGGATAGAAATGTAATGCTGATGGTCAGACAAGTAGAAAATGAACCACGACAGCACAGTTCCAGAAATACCAAAAGCAGAGAGTCGTGAAATGAGAATATTGTGAGAAATGGTGTCAAATGCAAAGGAGACGTCAAAGAGAATTAAAGTGCAGATGGATCCAGAGTCGATGACAATAAAAAGATCATTGACAGCCCTGAGAAAGCCACTTTCTGAAGCAGCTTCGGGAGAAATGAAAGATGCGAAATTGGTCTATAATTATGTCAGAAGGGTCGAGGCCGGGTTTCTTTAAAGGCAGAAGCTATTTGCACTAAGTACAAATAGCAATAGATGCTTTTTACATTAAGTGCAAGTAGCAACAGATTCCAATCACACTAAGTGAAAACAGCAGCATTTTCTCAGCGATATGCTATTTACACCAAGTTAAAAGAGCGACAGATTCTATTTACAATCTGTAAAAATAGCATTTTCTTTGCAATAAGTGTAAATAGTAGGTGCTATTTATATACTTATAAATAGTGCCAGCTACTTTTTGCACCTCAGTGTTGTTGTACATTAAATGGTATACAAAAATAACGTAAATTATTATATTACATCATTTATTAAAATTATTAAATGATGCCGCCTTATTGGGACAATAATACCCCTACCCCTACCTGATACTTTAATATTTAACATGCGTTAGACACTTTTTTCCCCACTTTTTCTAAGATTTTTTTCATTTTACTGAAAATAAATGCCTTTCTGATCTGATATGTGATGGAAAAAAGGAGTACCGGTAGAGCGAGTTCAGAAAAAGGCGGATTCAAACCCCTACACTATTGCTACAGTTGATAATGTAGCATCTTCTGTAATTTTGTCTGGCCCAACTAGTCATCAGTGGGCAGAGTAAGTGTAAATAACGTCTGCCAACAAGACGGGCTATTTTCACTTAGTGTAAATAGACACTATGTTATTTTAAAACTGGGGTGACAACCCCAGTTTTTAAGTCCCGAGGAACAGAACCAGTACTAAGTAGTTGGGAGATGAGAAGTGAAATTGGCAATGAAATTACAGAAGCACACTTTTTAAGTAAGGCAGTAGGGGCCGGGTCAAGATAACAGGAAGACGAGTGTGCTGCCTTGATTAGCTTGATTAGAGAGTTAGGAGGAGGAGCAGTGCAAATCCACATAATGTACGAAATTAAAACATTAGGACACTGACACTTGGCGGGATTCTAATCATTATCAACATATTGAAATCACCAAGTAATAAAACAGAAAGTACTCCACTACATTTCATAAAAACATGTTGTTTCTCATTATTTTGAACTGAAGAAATCATCACCTGCTCCGAGACATAATAGCGGTGTCTAAATAGTGAAAGATTCTTTTCAATGAACCTGTTAAATCTGTTCGCAGATCACACTGAATGATTATTTTGTGAATTGGACTGATCTGACTGTTAAAAATTCACAAGTCAGACTCAAAAGTAGCTAAGAATGGGAGATCCCCGGAACATGAGTGCACGCGTGAAAAGCAAGTTACTAATGCCAAATTTTAACATTTATTTTTGCAAATAAAAATATGTATTTTATATGTATTTTGTTTCTTCAGGTCACAACGGTCAGTTGCTTGTGAAGTAAATCTGCTACTGTTTAACCCCATTGTATGAAAGGCTTGAATGTGGACCATATTATGTCCATATTGTATCACCATCTGAATGGAGTAGTTTTAAGATAAAAACTAAACATACCATTAAAATAACGCAAATGAATGTCCATGCATCTTCACCGCTGCCGTAGCAGTTTTAAATGATGTAAAACTAGTGTGATTGCATAATGTTCTTCTAAAAATGTTAACATATTTTACCCTATGTGACATCTGTTTTCTTACTTGCATATCATATATTAAGTGTAATCTTCCTTACTGACTAGTGCTGGCTACTTGACAATTCACAATAATTCATAATGATGTCAGACTGAGCTGTAACCCTGTAACCTATTCAAGCTCTATCTGTGTGGCTATTATATACCTTTAATACTTAAGTACATTAAAAATCAAGTACTTTTGTAATTTTACTCAGGCAAAATTGAAAAGGAGTTAATCCTTTACTGGAGTAATATTTTATTAGGCTATGTGTTTTTTTTTTACTTAACTACTTGATTTGTGTCCTTATGACATGAATATTACTATAGTTGTAGTTTGAGGACGGAGTTCTGGTTTTGCTTCAGGAATCAGATTTTACACTGGACATCAAGTTGTGACCCAACACAATACCATGCCATTTTATCTACCAATTTTCAACAAAATACTTTGATTAATGTTGCCTTTAATATTCTGAGATATACTGTACATTATACAAACTTACATATTTCCAGTGGTTTTGTTCACACTCTGTTTCATTAAATCGTTCTGCTCTGATGTCGTTTGACGGTCATGACTGTTTTTTTTGTTTTTTTTCAGAACAGTGGATATCTCTCTTTCACACTCCTATGCTCTCCCTCTCAGCGATTCTTCTCTCTTATTCCCTCTTTGAACAATTCCCATACATAACAGTGTTTTTCCCTTTAATGTTTTAAATTTGTCTGGACTCAGAGAGAGATTAACTTTTATATAAAAAATATTGAGTCAACAGCACCTCTTTCTTTTTGTCTGAACACCAGTGAGACTTGATAAACAGACACTGTTCTGCGGCTTTGAGAAGTGGGCCTGTTACACAGAACCAAACGCAGGACAATGGAAAACTTTAATGACTTTGAGTACATCATGAATGATATGACAGACTATTACTTGGAATACTAAATATAAGATGTTGAATGTCCTCGTACAAACAAGTTACCCACTGAACATATACATTTACAATACCTATTGTAAATAACGTCCAAATAATACAAATTCTGTGATGCATAGCCATGATAAACACGCTTGTACTGTATAATACTGTCCAATCCATCTGTCATTTTGACAAAGATGTCTCACAGAAACAAAACCGTAAATATTTCTGGGTCACATCATATAAATATAAATTGCTTCGGTTATGTGTTTGTCATTTTGGAACAATATTCCAGTTAGTAGACTGGACCACCCTTGGAAAAGTAAGCATTACCAGACAAATTGCTGTCACTATTTCAGTCTGTATATATCTCATTAGTTGTACATAAACTGTTTTAAAAAAACAAGTAATTTAGACACTGAAACGTTATCATATTAACAGCATAAAATATGATGAGCAACTTTAAAGTCATACAAGTGTTTACAAATCTATTGAGGTTTATAGAAATTTTAATTTGTAGATTGATTTTACTTTTATTTTTTAAAGCATTTAACACATTGATCGGTAACACTTTATTTGAATGTGTCCTTGTTACACGTTACATGTATTGACTATAATAACTATAAATTAAGGGTGTCACGATTTCGATCTTAAATCGAAATCAATCGAAATAAAAAAAAAATCGAATCGATCGAATTAAAAAATGGAATCGTCGATGCTGCCACGCCCCCATGTCACGTCCGGTCGGCGTGCCAAGCGGGAAAAAAACATGCGTGTTGAAAAGCTGCGAGTCTATGGTCAACCTCCTCTAACTTAGCTACAGCCATTCAAAAGATAGCATGGCAACTGCAGATGCAGGAGACCCATCGACAGAACTTGAACCCCCTCCTCTTTCATTGAAGTCGCAGGTGTGTAAGTTTTTTGGATTTCCAGTGAGTTATGTTGACAACGTTCGCGCTTCAAAAAAGCCACAGTTTACTTTGCAGACATCCCAAGTCTCGCGGAAGTTCCTGGAGTCTCCCGCATATTGATAGCGGCTCCCTGATGCCCGCAAATTAGTTAATCTCCCGGAATCTAGAGTGAGCGAGCGAGCAAGAGCGCGCAATCGCGCATGCGAGACAGAAAAAAACTGTGCTCCAAACCGTATAGCGCGCGCACGAGAGAGAGCGAGAGATCTTGCGTGTGTGCCTCATGAAGCGCATGTAAGACAGAGAGCATCCTGATTGGCCGGTTTCGGCTTTAAAAAAAATAAATGTAAAAATCGAGAATCGAATCGAACCGTGACCTTAGAATCGAAAATTTAATCGAATCGAGGATTTGGAGAATCGTGACACCCCTACTATAAATGCAATAAACATGCAACTAACCCTAAACAAAACCCTAATCCTACCCTAACCCTAAAGTAAGTATGTAGTTAATTAATATTATTCAGTTCTTATATATATATATATAATATACACTCACCTAAAGGATTATTAGGAACACCATACTAATACTGTGTTTGACCCCCTTTCGCCTTCAGAACTGCCTTAATTCTACGTGGCATTGATTCAACAAGGTGCTGAAAGCATTCTTTAGAAATGTTGGCCCATATTTATAGGATAGCATCTTGCAGTTGATGGAGATTTGTGGGATGCACATCCAGGGCACGAAGCTCCCGTTCCACCACATCCCAAAGATGCTCTATTGGGTTGAGATCTGGTGACTGTGGGGGTCATTTTAGTAAAGTGAACTCATTGTCATGTTCAAGAAACCAATTTGAAATGATTCGAGCTTTGTGACATGGTGCATTATCCTGCTGGAAGTAGCCATCAGAGGATGGGTACATGGTGGCCATAAAGGGATGGACATGGTCGGAAACAATGCTCAGGTAGGCCGTGGCATTTAAACGATGCCCAATTGGCACTAAGGGGCCTAAAGTGTGCCAAGAAAACATCCCCCACACCATTACACCACCACCACCAGCCTGCACAGTGGTAACAAGGCATGATGGATCCATGTTCTCATTCTGTTTACGCCAAATTCTGACTCTACCATCTGAATGTCTCAACAGAAATCGAGACTCATCAGACCAGGCAACATTTTTCCAGTCTTCAACTGTCCAATTTTGGTGAGCTCTTGCAAATTGTAGCCTCTTTTTCCTATTTGTAGTGGAGATGAGTGGTACCCAGTGGGGTCTTCTGCTGTTGTAGCCCATCCGCCTCAAGGTTGTGCGTGTTGTGGCTTCACAAATGCTTTGCTGCATACCTCGGTTGTAACGAGTGGTTATTTCAGTCAAAGTTGCTCTTCTATCAGCTTGAATCAGTCGGCCCATTCTCCTCTGACCTCTAGCATCAACAAGGCATTTTCGCCCACAGGACTGCTGCATACTGGATGTTTTTCCCTTTTCACACCATTCTTTGTAAACCCTAGAAATGGTTGTGCGTGAAAATCCCAGTAACTGAGCAGATTGTGAAATACTCAGACCGGCCCGTCTGGCACCAGCAACCATGCCACGCTCAAAATTGCTTAAATCACCTTTCTTTCCCATTCTGACATTCAGTTTGGAGTTCAGGAGATTGTCTTGACCAGGACCACACCCCTAAATACATTGAAGCAACTGCCATGTGATTGGTTGATTAGATAATTGCATTAATGAGAAATTGAACAGGTGTTCCTAATAATCCTTTAAGTGAGTGTATATATATATATATATATATATATATATATATATATATATTAAATAAATGCTGTTCTTTTGAACTTTCTATTCATCAAAAAAATATATAGTAATATAAAAAATGACTTTACAGTCACTTTTGATTAATGTAGTGTTCTTGCTAGAAAAAAAAGTATTCATTTCATGTCTTTTTTTTTTTTATCTTTTTATCTTACTGATCCCACAATTTGGAATGATAGTGTATATTTTATTTTTTCATATTTATGCATTTCATTCAGTTCTCAGAAATGTATAAAGACCGATGACAAAAAAGTAAGACCGCATTACATTGAGTTTGGATAATAATATAATACAGTCATAAAAAGAGTGAAAATATTTACTCTTATCCTTAATCTGGATTTAATGTATAAATAAATATAAACATTTATAATATATTTGAGCAATATCAACCGAGCAGGAGTGTGATATGGTATTAACAGTTCAATAAATAAATTAATAAATACTACTAAATTACATTTGTGTCTTTACAGTTCATACACATACAAACACATATGGATAGAAAAAAACAGACTATACACATTCACATCACACACACACAGACAGACACTGTGACCCAGGCTTTAGCAGAGCAATCAAGTTAAAGTTTGCTCAGTCAGACTCCGTTTACTCTGATCAGATGTAGCTGTTGTCCATGGCAACTAAAGACATTATCATCACCACACATCATAAAAACCAGTCATCCGAGCAGTTTACCTACCAAAGTGGGTTGAGTCTGAGGAACAGACTTTGGTTTTCTTTTTTTTTAACCAAAGACCTTGAGATTTGAGGATAAGAGACGTGCCTCAAAACCCTTTTGCGGAAGGATATACACTGCCATGAACACGGTTATTTGCAAAGACCTCATAATTGCACAAGATCACTGATATAGTAGTGGCCAAAAGTGGCCTCGAAAACATTTATTCAAATGTTATTAAAATAAATTTGTTAAAGATTTTGTAAGTGCATGTATTGCATAGCTGTGTTTGGAGTAAATTGTTTTATTTGTGATAACACATTGAGAAATGCCAAATTGTGCAGACATAATTTTTGGCCAGGCTATTATAGAAAGAAGCTATGAACACATGAAAGAATGAGAGAGAATCAACAAAATATTAATATCTGGTTTTGTAGAAGTCAATAAATGCTTTGTTTATAAACCACAATAGCAGGCTCAAACAATGCCGTGTCAGTCCAGAGCTTCAAAAAAAGAATGTTAAGAAATGAGCAGAAATGTGTATAGACGTCATTTTAAAGTTGCATGCGTAAATTTAGCCAATCAGATTAGAGCTGGTGAATTGATTCAGCCAGCTATTCAATATGTTCCTGCACCCTTCTCCAGCTATTGACATTTTTATGTGCAATATGCACCAGTTGGCCAGCGAACATGTGCTGGGTTGTCCACAAGCGTACAGTCAGACACTGAGACCAGTGACATCAGTTCACCAAAAGCCAAGGTATGGCGAACTCTGATGACATCATCAAATCTTACTCCCTCAATATGATGACAAGTCATATAGCTTTGATCAAAACCCAGCAAATTGCACAGTTATAGGCCACAGTATTAAGTACTTTAAGGACTTTCAAGTACATCACACAACTTTTTCCAGCACTTCAAAGCACAAAAGTCAATTTAAATGTTATTTTTAATGTGATGACCAAAAATATGTTCTGTTCATCCTTCAAGAATTGTCCACATTTGTAAAACTAAAAGTTTCGCGATTTAAGAAAATGAACACTTGGTGAAATGCAAACACTTTTTTTATTCATTACTTTTATTTTATCACAAAAGGCATGGAATTACCACTACAACCAGTAGATGGCGGCAGGAGAGCACTTATTGGCTCATTAGCCATTTCCACTTCCTAGTTATTTTTCACACGTTTTGTTTTTGAATTTATTTTTAGAGATTATCAAATCACTAATAACATAAAAAAAATCTGTTTTTGTCACTTTTTGTACTGAAGTGTAAAGTAAATATTTATAAGAAAGATCGCAAAGTCTCACGAAAAACAAAAACTTTCCTCCAAATTGCAATTTAATAGAGCTCTTTTCTTTATAGTCACTGAAGCTGTCAGTCAGTTTTAATCAATGAATCTGACAAAATTTCAAAATGAATCTTTTTTTTACATTGTGTCTCCGTTTTGTTACAATGAGAGGATTTGTGCGCTTAGTAGCCAAAACTTGCGCTAAATATAAACCCATTCAGCGTTTTGAGCGATACTGAGCAGATTCTCCCAACTGGTAACTTAAACACCTCTGATTGGTCATTATTTTCAAATAATGCAAAATCACGTTGAACTCGTAACACAAATAGGGGAGACCGGGGGCGATATTTTTTTTCACAGGATGGTAGGGGGAGACTCATGAATATTCATTGGGGAACTCATCCCTGATTGGTCTTAACCCCAGTGACGGGTAGGTTTAGGGGCGGGGTTAGGGGTAAGTCATCAGACCCCCAGTGACGGGTAGGTTTAGGGGCGGGGTTAGGGGTAGGTCATCAGACCAATCAGGGATGAGTTCCCTAATGAATATTCATGAGTCTTCCCCTACCATCCTGTGAAAAAAAATATCGTAGACCGGGGATGGTTGTAACACGGGTCAGTTGTAACAATTCCAATCTGTCCAATCAGGAACTAGTTACAAATCACCTGATTCACTTAGCACATGCTCAGTTTAGTTCTTATTCCACATGAGATAAAGTAGAGCCCTGTGGCAGACACAGCAAATGTTAAAAAACAATTTTGAGGTAAGAAAGTTACCTTTTTTACTTTTTTTTGTTTTTGTTATGGGAATTTCTGCTTTGAAGTTAATCTCATCAAACTTGTATTATGTTTATTGTGTGTCTGTGTAGATATTTTCCATGCAAGTTGTTAGTGCTAATGTTTTGCCTGTTAGCTGTAAGGTGAGCTAGTTCATGGCTACATGACTCTGGGTTAGTTGTAACAACAAGACTCTGGGTTAGTTGTAACACACACGCGCGCACACACACACACACACACACACACACAATGTTCAAGTGTTCAATTTTATTATGGCCAATACTAACACTGGCAGTAACAAACATGCTTACAAACGAACAATGTTTGTGTTCAAGTTCAATTTATAATGGTCAATTACTATGACTGAGAGTGACAAACACACTGAGACTAAGAGTGACACACACATCAGTTATATTGAAAAGTCAGTGTTGAATAAAAACCTTTCAAAATAATTTTTTTGTCAAAATCTTTATTTCATTATGTTACATATCACCCCGGTGGATATCATAATGTTACATCTCACCCCAGGGTATGTGACAACTAACCCAGCCTATGGGGTGAATTGTAACATTTTACTCCTCGTGTTTGAAACTAAACCATGCATTTTCTTTTTGTGTTGCAAAGATAATAGCTATGTCATTTAATAGCAGACACTTGTTACTAGTTTGGATCACATTTTGAACACACTGACTTCAAAGTACTACCAGATATAGACAGAAAGGTCAAAATTGTTACAACCATCCCCGGTCTCCCCCTATAACAACCAGTCCAGATCGCTTGAATTTAATAGCTTTTCTCTTTTATTAAACAATTCTAAATTATTTGTTACATCGTAGTAATATAATTCTGTAAAAGGGATAGTTCACCCAAAAATGAAAATTAGCCCATGATTTACTCACTAGGGCTGGGTATTGACACAAATTTCACAATTCGATTCGATTCAATATTGATTATTTTGGATATAAGGTACAATACATGGCAAATGTTTTCAAGGAAAACAAATCTCTTAACTAATGCTGTAAATGGGAGTCAGTTAGCCTACTAGGCTTCATTAGCCTCTATAATATTGAAGGTAAACATGAACTGATTTGTAGCTATACACACACTTAAATTACACTTTTATTTATTTTTATAATAATAAAGTTATATGAAATATAAACATTTAAATGGTGGCTGTCATAAAAACTTGCCAGATTTATTCAAACATGCATTAAATATCGAAGAACATTAAAAATTATAATGAATATGTAATATGGTGCATATATTTAGCAAAATGCTCCTCTCTAGAGTTAATTTTTCTAGCTGACTAACGAGTTTATGGTCACATATGGTTTTTCTGAGGTAAATGTGACGTTACATGACATTGTTTACAAGTTGTTTTACTGACGTCTTTCCACGGTTGAAACACTGATTGAGCGATTCCATGTGACATGATACGGATTTCGATAAGTTGTACTCTATCTTTTAACACACTTTCAGACGTTCATTCATGTTTATTTCGCGCTGTAACTGGTATTATTAAGGCAGAAGAGGAGATCATGTGCGCTCCGCGCTGCTGCCTCTCTTGAGCTGAGGAGCTGAGCCAGAGCGATCTCACACCACAGCGCCAAAACGGTATTTATGTTTTTGAATTTCATAAGAAAATGGACGTAATTTGAAATTTGAGACTTTATTTAGTATCAATAGTAACAAAGCACAAAGATTATTGCGATTTATTGGATGGGATGCGCGCTACAATGTTCCATTCATTCATCAAATGAAAACAGGATGACTAATCGATTCTTGAGATTTAAGAATCGATATCGGTTCGTAAAAATGAAAATCGATTAATATCGAGAAATCGATATTTTTTTACCCAGCCCTATTACTCACCCTCCATTTTAAATATGGATATTTTTCTTACACGAACGCATCGCTTCGGAAGGCCTTTATTAACCCCCCAGAGCCGTGTGGAGAACTTTTATCATGGATGGATGCACTTTGATGGACGTCAAAAAAATATAACAGCCGATCACTGCCATTATAAAGCTGGGAAGAGCAAGGACATTTTTTAATATATCTCCGATTGTATTCGTCTGAAAGAAGAATGTCATATACACCTTGACTTGAGGGTGAATAAATCATGGGCTAATTTTAATTTTTGGGAGAACTATCCCTTTAATCCTGCAAAAAAAAAAATACTTTGCATTGACCTGACTAGGCAGCCAGGGTATAGCAGCCGTCATTCCCTGCCATACCCAACGGGCGGCCATGACTGAGACGATCAATGAACGCATGCAGTGTTTGAGATTCCATCTCACTCAGTGTTGTTGAGCATCTTTCTTAGTTCCTTTCGATCAGGCTTCTGACATGTTTACATAGCACAGCCTAGCGGGGGACGCACTCTGCCTGCCTCCCCCTGATTTACAACGAGGGAACTGATATAACACAGGCCTCGCAGCATGAGCTACAAGCCCTGTGAACAGTTAAGTGCAGGTTGGCAGGATGTTGGAGAGGTGTTCTTCACAAACCGTGAGGGAGAAGAAGCAGATCGTGGACAACATCCCCTTTCACCAGCTCGCTTCCTGACCAAAGGCCGCTGACTCGATTAGCTGCATGTGAATGTGGCGTGTTTTAATGAACGCGTCAGTGTAATGGCATAAGGATGCGTTCCTCCAGAAATAGAATAAGTTGAGATGCAGTATATGAATAAAGCTGGCAAAAACTACTGTGATGACTTCATGCAGGAAGAAAGACTGGAATCACTTTCAGGCAGTTTCGAATCGGCTCTTTCTTTTGGGAAACAATACCTTCATTTTTCGTGCACTTTGATCTGTGAAACTTTGCAAACTTTTTACATTCACAAACAGCTATACTATACATGAAAAATGTTGAGATTAATGATTAATAAATTATGTAGAATTATTATTCATTGTTATGTAGACTAATGTAGTTAACTAATGTTAACAAATAAAACCTTATTATATAATGTTACCAAAAACTCAATTATTAATTGTCAATTTTTTAGGGATTTCCAGAAGTAACAATAACTGTGGCGATAATGGTATGGTGGCTAAAACCAAGGTTACCAAATTGTATTTATGTAAGGAATAAGCTTAATTTGGAATTTGGAAACGGTGATCTATGGGACTGCTAAAATCCAACAGGGCGCAACAGTGACCACATACTTTTTTTAGCCGCATCAGTTCTGGGAGTGTTTTTCCCATCCATTTTCATAATGATAAAAAAAAAAAAAATTATTTAAGCCATTTATCAGACCAACCAGCTCTGAAATGAATTGCAAGGCTATACTTAAAGAGACAGTTCACCCTAAATGCAAATTCTTTCATTATTTGCTCAGCAGTAGTGCTTTGTAAAAGAAAAAAAATAGAACAAACAGTACAAATAGGATAAGGATAAGGATGGGGCCAAAGCAGTGTTATATGAGAATTTTTCTACACATAAAATATTAAAATATCGATAACACTTTACAATAAGGTTTCATTTTTTGACATGGACTAATAATTAACAATGTTTTTACAGCATTTATTAATCTTAGTAAATGTTACTTTCAACATGTACTAATACATTATTAAAAATCAACAGTTGTATTTGTTAACATTAGTTAATACACTGTGAACTAACATGAACAAACAATGACCAGTTTAACTAATGTTAAAAAAGATGAATAAATACTTTAACTAATGTATTGCTCATTGTTAGTTAATGCATTAATGTTAACAAATGAGACCTTACTGTAAAGTGTGACCAAAATATCTAATCAGTTGAGCCCAAGTGAATATAAATATAAAAAGGTAAGATCAACAGTTTAATCATACGAACAGGCTATGTTTTTACAGTCAGATAACTATATATAGCACATAAGGCTTAGTGATTTTTATATTTTCCTATAAGAATCTACTAACAAAACAATGACTAATAATCAAAATGATCTCAGCATGAGCAGAAAAACAAGTTACTAGGCTAACTAGTCATTTTAAATTGTCATAATTACAAATGCCAGAAATTATAACACCTCTAATAATTTTGTAAATTAGAACATTGTTTATAATGAAATGCTCTTAACATGCTGAAATAATAATTCTAAAGGTAGACAAAAATAAACTTGTGTAAAGGCGCCAAGACATTAATCTGTCACAACATGGTAGTTGAATGCTTAACTTCACTGTTATTACAGTGGCAGGAGTGGTCAGCACACAACACACATTCTTCGTTTGATACAGCCCAGACACGCTCCACGAAAAAAGCAAAGCTAAGTGGTGTGAAACCAAGAGGTTTTACAAGTTATTTTAAATAACACATATGTTCTGTTCTAAAAAAACCTCTCTCACTTCTTCCAATCACACAAATCACGTCAGCCGGAGGGTTATGATCAGGGCACATGCCCCTAATCAGACTCAAAGTCTTCCTCCACTAACATCTCAAGAGGAGTGGAGAGAGAAGAAGAGCAAAAGCGAGAGCAAGACATGGGGTCTAGTTCAGAATTTCCATGTCGTTTTCACACTGTGAAGCAACCACTCTAGACTGTGACCACTCGTTATGTTCATTAGGAAACGTGTGGTTACAATCAAGCACTCTGTCACAGTAATGCATATCATCATCCCGGTGAAGAGCTACTTTACATCTTTCAAGTTGTCTCCACAACGGTGGACAAGAATTAAAGGACAAATCACTGGATCTATCTGATACTGCCTCCTGCTTATAGCTACTGGTCGGACGCTCTTGCTTACTGCTCCGCACTTTGCTCTATCGCTTTTATATTTTATCTCCTAACTTTAACTTCAGCAAATCAGCACAGTGCTAAATCGACATAGCTTGCAATCAGCGTTAAAACGAGAAACTTTTGTGACTGGAAGCTTACTACAAAAAAAAGCGGTTTTCCTATCCGACCAGCCTCCCACTGCCATCAGCTTACATTCCAGAGAAGGGAAAACACAGTTGCCTATACATTCAAAAGGATAAGAAAGAAAATGCCTCTTCTAGAATCTACTTGCTGCACAAACTGCCACAGACTTTTACAAAGGATTGCAGTTCTTGAAACAAAGTTACTTACGGGACTACCAAACCAGACGGAACACACAACAGAGCTTCGTCATGGACGTCGCCAGTTTACAGCCGGTGAGTCCCATGAATCTAGTGCTCCTCGACAGGCCATACTGAGAGTAGAGAAACAAGCCGACCAACACACTAATCGATGGCACAAACAGGGAGCGAGACCCAAAGGCACTCGAGACATCAGATTGTCACGAGCATCACATATTGCCGCAGTAGCATTCTCTACCCCAGATACGGCTCTGACAAGGATTGCAAACACTGGTTTCCTACCACCGCCTATACATCTTGAGAACAGCTTTAAAGTATTAATGAATGTAGATGAGGAATCAGAAAGAGCAGTCAGAACTCATCAAGAGGGATTTCAATGAACTTTTTGAAACAATTACTGAAAGTGCAGACGTTCATCAGTGGACCACTTCCAGCGAGAGGAACAAAACGGTTGTCACGGTTGCTTGGGCTTAATACAAGGCTGCAAAAAACCTGCAATATAAAACGAGTAAACTTCATTGACCACTTCAATCTTTTCTGGAGTCAGAGCCTGAGGCAACTGTTCAAACAGAATGGCCTCCACCCAAACAAACTTGGTGCAACAGTGTTAAAGGACAACATTAACTTCTCCCTCCATCACCCTTCAGCAGAGTGGTTTCTCCCACATGGAAAAATCTCACAGTACAACAAGAAACTGTGGAAAATATGATACACCGGTGTTTTTTTTTTCCCAGATGAGAAGTTTATTTATGCATAATCTTATTACTCTTTTAATTCTTTTTAGAACTGTATCCACTGTATTCCTCCTTTTGATTCTAAACTGAACTCAAATGGCACTGAGAATTGGGTAAGTGACAAACATAAATGACTTTAGTTGGGGAACTTGAGAGATGAAACCATGCTGATGGCCTGGGTCTGTGGTGGAGTAGAGAGTTTGATGTGTAATTAAACTCGAGGTTCTGTGGAGTGCTGTCTGGATTGCTTCCATTCCCAGAGCTTCTGAAAAAATGGGTTTTTGGGGTGCGAACTGATTGGGCAGTGAACTCAAGGTTACCCCATGAGTCAGTCCTAGAGCTCCTCCTGTCCGATTTTAGGGGAATTTTTTTTTCCCCTTCTCAGTTTTGCCAGATGAGAAGTTAATCTATGTATCATCTTTTAATTCATTTTATAACTGTTTTAATTTTCCTTGCTCTTATTTTGTGATTATTTTAATTCCTTTCTGTAAAGCAAAAGCACTTTGAATTGCCTTAGTGTATGAAATGTGCTATATAAATAAACTTGCCTTGCCTTGATAATGAAGAATGTAGCAGAAAGTGTTGTTGACATCAGTCAAGAGATTAAATATTATCAAACTGCATTGTATATACAAAAATCTCAAGGCACCTGTGTTCTGTATAGCATTCAAGTGTTTTTTGCACATAAAAACAGGTCATGTATGAATGTCTCCAGTCATTCTGTTATTGCAATAATGTGAAACCAAAAAAATATTAATTTATACTTTCTCTTAAGATAAACAGCACCAAGGCAAATGCCAAATATCCTTGGATCACCCCTCAAGCTGTGATGCCTCGTTGTTTGGTTCAGTAGTCTGTGTCTAAATCAGTTCGTCTTTCAGCATGTAAAAAGACTTGGGTATCTGGAGCCACAACCCATTCTCACTTCAAATGTGTGAAAAACTGGTTAAGCACCATTAGCATTACTTTTAAAGATGCTAAAGTTACCCCTATATCAACTAAGAAACTATGAATCGACTTTAAATTGCTTGCCTTATGCATTGGCTCAAGACTCATTTAATTCTTTAGATGCATAGAATCTATTTATATATGAATGTGTTTTTGATTTGAACGCTCAACATTATGGCAGATGAAGATTTGGATCACTTTTGGGTCTGTTCCTCACACAAAGTAATTGTTTGGCCCCAGAAGGCTTGGAATATTTGTAAAAAAAAAAATAATAAATAAAAATGTTTAGTCCTGACTCTAGTTGTATCTGCCAATTGTGTTTTATATTGTCAAATAGTTAGGTTTAGGGTAAGGGGTTGTGGGATTACAAATGTAAGAATCTGTTTAAGATCTGTTGATTCTACGTCCAGACATAACATCCCATGAAAAACTAAGGTGAACTACAATGTATTAGGCATTCAAGGTGAACACAATCAATGGCATCAGTTTACAGATTAGATTACATTTATTTCCAGTAAGGGGTTTCTGCCAGTCTCTGATCTTAACACACAAAGAGAACTACAGCCGACTGTCAACTAGCATGCACGTTCTGAGTATGTGTTTGAATGAGACAACTGTCTATTTATGCAGATATATTTGTGAATATTTGTCATTCAAAAAGAGAAACTGCAGATACACAAACTGTAAACAAAGCAGTGTGTGCTTACCGTTTTGAATATCAATCCTGCTAAACACTTTCTTTATTCCACTCCGCTTATTCCAATCAGAGTGGAATTTTAGTGGTCACTTTTAAGGCCGTGTGTAAGGTCGAAACCTTTAAGGACTGCCCACTGAATGCCTATAAATTACAATGTACAGCTCCCCTATTCGGACTTGATGATTGCAGCGACCAACAGTATGTTCTCAAAGAATCCTGATGAAAATACTGTCTCCTGGCCATCGCTTCCTACAGGGTCTTTTTTAGGTGCTCAAAAATGTCTAAATAGTATAATAAAATTATACCCCAACATATATGTCATAATGCGAAAATTATAACCCAATATTTGATTTCATTATGTTAAAATGCCCATGCCTTTTGGGTCTGTGTATTGACTCCAAAGAATTCTTATTGAAAGCAATTACGGTTTCCACATTCCGCTCAGTCTCACGCACAGTTGTGTTCGATGTTCATTGAGAGAGGATGGGTGAGTTTGATGCCTTGGGAATAAGAATGGATTTTGTATTCAGCAGAAAATGGCTATCCTTCTTCTGTTAGAGTACTAAATTTCTGTTCTCACAAAGTTCAGTTATAAATGAGAGTGACAGCCGCATTCAACAACCAAATCACCTAGACTGTCGCCACCTTTACTACTCAATATGGTAACAGATGTTATTCACAGCTATCACATAAAATGCATTTCTTTGTCAATGATACTAAAAGTGTAAAAGCCTTAAAATACTGGTTTAGAGGAGATGAATCTGCACAGTCACTCCTGAATTGCACAGTAGGGCTGAGGATTATTACATACTTCCACTTTGTCTTCCAGATAACAGCCCTCTTACTTTACTACATGACACACTGATAAGTGATGTTCAGACATCCCAATTCCCAACACTGACAAGCACCAAGGTAGGCACTCTGGGAATTCAAGGTCACAAGAAGTTACAAGATTCACAAGTCAGAAGAATGTAGTATTGTGTGCCCACATTCTGATTTGTGTTACTTTCTGATTCATTTTGGAATGTCCTCACCACTTGCCAGTTGGCTGGTGGTGGTTTTATTAGGAACTGCATCATAATACAGTTTAAATAAATACAAACATTTTATGGTCCTATGCCTTCCTCAGATAATATGTATATATATATAAATACATTTAGACCACTAGTGATTGCTATCAGGATGCGAAGAGACTTTCTGCCTTTAACGTCGCACCTCTGAATTCAGTTATTAAATTACATTTTTTCTTCTTTTTAGCAACCCCTCCGGCTTACTATTTATTTTTTCTTAATTTCTATTTTGAATCACTCTGGGTTTCATGTGCATTAAAGGGTCATGAAACCCTAAACCAAATTTTCTGAGATTTTATCAGAGGTATGTGTGTTGAACACCATTGAAGACAATGTTAGCATCTGTTAGATTTAATAGTAGGGTGAAAATGGTTAAATTTTAGTTTCTTTCCGCTATTTTCGTCTTCCGGGTTTAAAATCGTCATCGCAGGCTGTGACGTGGCAGCAGGGCCGTCGCTAGTGGGGTGAAAGGTGGTGACAATTATAGGGGCCCCCGCTGCCCAGGGGGCCCCACAAAATCCAGCAGTTATACTATTTAGGCCCCTGTAGTATGAATAATTCTAATATTTATATTAGTTGTATGCCTGAGATTTAAATGAAAACCACAAAAACGTGCAATTTGAGTAAATATTTTTTCCAAATATCTGCTTCTCTTACCTCCATAAAAATGGTTTAGTCCGACCTAAAGTATGTATTAATTATTCAGTCAGAGTCAGTGACAAACATCAGATGGACCCAATAAAATTGTAAGTCCCGCCCCAGCTCGTGAACAGAACCAATCAGAGTTGAGGCGGCAGCCTGAAGATAACGATGAACTTGGTGGAAGAGCAGGAGACTGACTGACTAAAAAATGTCGGGGAAAAGAAAACAAATCAGGGAACCAGAAATGCCAGGAAAAGACGGAGAGGGAGGCAAGGAGAGTGGTTGTATCCCAGTCGATCAAGACATTCTTAAAGACCGGTTATATATTGTTATTTCGCTGGGAATTAGAAATCTACAGTCTGCCGTGTACAGTCATTTTTTATTATCGGTGCGCGCCGCAATCGACCGAATGATTACGTGGTCTAAATTCCTGTCTTTTTACAGTATTGTAACTAGAGTTTTAAAAAAATTACACGAGTCACGACGCATTGCATTATGCATCTGACCTGCCGGCTGATGATATTTAAAACATCGAGAAAACACGAATAAAACACACTGCACTTGGATGAATAAATGTATTCGCTTTATTTAATAATATTACCAGTTCCATATTATCTTTATTAAAAAATAAGACAATGAATGCTTTTATTTTTTTAATTAGACTGCATTCTTGTCAATTTTTTAAATGTTTACTTTTTGATTTATGAATTATAACAGACTGATGGGGAATTTGTTTTATTACTTTTTAAAAATTGGTTTTATTATTATTTAACAATTTCTTGCTTTTTTATTAGTTGTAATTTTTATATAAACATTTAACTTTTAAAATAAAGGTTTTACAACAACATCACCATCTTCTGTTATGTGGGCCTCCGTGTTCATCTATTGTACAGTATATGATATTGGTGGAGGGTGGTGGGGGCCCACATCAATATTTTTTCAGGGGGCCCCGAATCCTCTAGCTACGGCCCTGCGTGGCAGAGCACAGTATAGTGCGTTGATGACTCATCGGTGTCTCATAATTATTAATGAGACTGAGTTTTCATATCCTATGAGAAGACACTGTCTCTTAATTATTCATGACACCACTTGGATCTTTCCAGTGACAGACATGTCAAACTGTGATATCGCGTAGTAGATGAGAGGCAATCATGGGACGCACTCAAGTGTTTGTTTTCGTGGTGCAAAAGTCCAATTGGGTTGAATATGTTTCCCCGCGATGCTGCCCGGGCTAGACTCTGGCTCCGGGCGGTTGGTTTTCCATCAACCACGGACACATCTAACCGTGTGCCGCAAACATTTTTGAGCTTCGAGAATTGGAGAATGGTGGACTTCGCCTTGTTGACAACCAATGCAGGTTGCGTCTTGCGAATGATGCGGTACCAAGTCCCGAGGACTTTTCTATCCCTTCAGGGGTGTGTGTGTGTGTGTGTGTGTCTAAAATGAGAAGTCATCCACCTCCACAGAGCCTTCTTTATTATGGGGGTTTAGGGGGCGCGTAGATATAGGCTATGCACGGAACGTTTTTTTAAGCGGAAAATTAATAATTTTCAAATATATGTATAGTGTCTATAAACAACTATATATTTTATAATGACATTATAATTATACATGTAGCCTACATTAATGTGTTTTCAATAGAATTACGATTACTGTAGGCTTCTAGGCTAATATAGCAGGGCATTCGGTTACTTTTGAAAGGACAATAATAAAGTGTCGTATTTCATAAGACTTTAACTTTGCCAGCTATAAAAAAAAATCTAGCATTTCCTCACGTTTTACCACTGCTTTTAGTGACAGTCGATATGCATGGGATACTGGCGATGACAGTGATGGCCTTACCACACCCCTTCTCACAGCCATCCACGCCCATTTAAGTTGCATTTTTGTGCAGATTGTGAGTTAGACTTGAGCTGAAAGAGGGGGGTTTCATGACCCTTTAATGGCCATTTCCTCTAAAACGACTTTTCTTTCAAAAAGAATCCAAACGTCTCACTTGGATACGGTGATTCTCAAAAGGCTGAGTAAGAAAGCACACGCCTATTTTACATTTCTCATTCAGCAACACTCCTTTACATCTAAGAGAAAACCTCTGGCTTTATCTTGCTTAAACATCCTTGAACTCCGAAACACATACTTCCATCAAAAGAAAGCTGGAATAAATGAAGTCACATTCAGTGCCATACCAACCATGAGCAAAGGGACACTGCCAAAAACCAACGGGTGAAACGATCTCCCATGGGGAATTCACCACTAAAATTCAATGCGCAATGGTTTCTATGGCAACAAGCGACTCTATGCACTTAATGCAACAATGAATCGGAGTGACAGATAATGTGTTGCTCTCTAAATTTTAGCTGCTAATGCCCTTAATGAGTCTGAATGCCAAAATCAAAGAGCAAGCTTTGTGGCTGGCTGTCTTTGAATAGGACTTTTTTTTCCATACATACAGAGTTAATGAGGTTTCAGATCGCAGGTTTACAGCAAAGTATACACACTGCCTTACTCTGTTTGTGTGTGTATTTCTCTCTTTACCTTCCCTCAAGATCATACAGATGTGGTATAACTCCTGTGCTACGATATTAGTAGCCTGACCTACATACATTTTTCACTCTATCAAGTGGATGGAGTTTACATATGTGATTGAGGAATGTTAAATATATATATATATATACATCCACTCAGTTGCTGCAGATTTGTCGGCTGCACATCCATGATGTAAATCTCCTGTTCCACCACATCCCAAAGGTGCTCTATTGACTTGAGATCTGGTGACTGTGGAGGCCATTTGAGTATAGTGAACTCAATGTCATGTTCAAGAAACCAGTCTGAGAAGATTTTAGCTCAGGTAGGCTGTGGCGTTTTTAACGATGGTTAATTGGTACTAAGGGGCCCAAACTGTACCTACTGTAGAAAATATCACACACCATGACACCACCAGCTCCAGCCAGAACCATTTATACAAGGCAGGGTGGATCCATGCTTTCATGTTGTTTATGCCAAATTCTGACCCTACCATTTGAATGTCACAGCAGAAATCGATGACTCATCAGACCATGCATTTTTCCATTTCCAATTTCGCCCAATTTTGGTAAGCCTGTGTGAATTGCAACCTCATTTACCTGGCACCGGTGGTCTTCTGCTGCTGTAGTTCATCTGCTTCAAGGTTCGATGTGTTGTGCGTTCAGGGATGCTCCTCTGCAGACCTCGGATGTAACGAGTGGTTATTTGAGTTACGGTTGCCTTTCTATCAGCTCGAACCAGTCTGGCCATTCTCCTCTGACCTCTGGTTTTAACAAGGCATTTTTTCCCCACAGAACTACCGCTCACTGGATATGTTCTCCTTTTTGGACCATTCTCTGTGAACCCTATAGATGGTTGTGTCTGAAAATCCCAGTAGAGCGGCAGTTTCTGAAATACTCCAACAACCACGCCACGTTCAAAATCACTCAAATCACATCTCAGTTTGAACTTCAGCATATCGTCTTGCCCATGTCTACATGCCTAAATGCATTGAGTTGCTGCCATGTGATTAGCTGATCAGATAGTTGACCTAACAAGCAGTTGAACAGCTGTACCTAATAAAGTGGCCGGTGAGTGTATAGATATACACTCACCGGCCACTTTATTAGGTACACCTGTCCAACTGCTCGTTAACACTTAATTTCTAAGCAGCCAATCACATGGCGGCAACTCAGTGCATTTAGGCATGTAGACATGGTCAAGACAATCTCCTGCAGTTCAAACCGAGCATCAGTATGGGGAAGAAAGTTGATTTGAGTGACTTTGAACGTGGCATGATTGTTGGTGCCAGAAGGGCTGGTCTGAGTATTTCAGAAACTGCTAATCTACTGGGATTTTCACGCACAACCATCTCTAGGGTTTACAGAGAATGGTCCGTAAAAGAAAAAACATCCAGTGAGCGGCAGTTCTGTGGGCGGAAATGCCTTGTTGATGCCAGAGGTCAGAGGAGAATGGCCAGACTGGTTCGAGCTGATAGAAGGGCAACAGTGACTGAAATAACCACTCGTTACAACCGAGGTATGCAGCAAAGCATTTGTGAAGCCACAACACGCACAACCTTGAGGCGGATGGGCTACAACAGCAGAAGACTCCATCGGGTACCACTCATCTCCACTACAAATAGGAAAAAGAGGCTACAATTTGCAAGAGCTCACCAAAATTGAACAGTTGAAGACTGGAAAAATGTTGCCTGGTCTGATGAGTCTCGATTTCTGTTGAGACATTCAGATGTTAGAGTCAGAATTTGGCGTAAACAGAATGAGAACATGGAACCATCATGCCTTGTTACCACTGTGCAGGCTGGTGGTGGTGGTGTAATGGTGTGGGGGATGTTTTCCTGGCACACTTTAGGCCCCTTAGTGCCAATTGGGCATCGTTTAAATGCCACGGCCTACCTGAGCATTGTTTCTGACCATGTCCATCCCTTTATGGCCACCATGTACCCATCCTCTGATGGCTACTTCCACCATGTCACAAAGCTCTAATCATTTCAAATTGGTTTCTTGAACATGACAATGAGTTCACTGTACTAAAATGGCCTCCACAGTCACCAGATCTCAACCCAATAGAGCATCTTTGGGATGTGGTGGAACGGGAGATTCGCATCATGGATGTGCAGCCGACAAATCTGCGGCAACTGTGTGATGCCATCATGTCAATATGGACCAAACTCCCTGAGGAATGCTTCTAGCACCTTGTTGAATCTATGCCACGAAGAATTGAGGCAGTTCTGAAGGCAAAAGGGGGTCCAACCCGTTACTAGCATGGGGTACCTAATAAAGTGGCCGGTGAGTGTAGATATATATATAGCATCTGCCAAATGCATAAATGTCAAAAATATTTGGTGCAATACAAAGGATAAAAACATCATTTTGTGCTCTGCAAAATGAAGTCATAGACGTTTAGAAAGTAAAGTAAATGATGACAGTATTTCTATTTTGGAGGGAGGGAACCAATTTTTTTTTTTAAACATACTGAATAGATCTCTGTATCTCAGCAGACACAGTGATGAGGTATAGCAAATATCAGATTAATGTCAGACTAATGCTCCCCGTTGTATTGATGTTGTGTGTTTACTGAAACACCACCAACAGAGTTCGTATTGTAAATGTAGAAGAGTAAAAATCAAAAAAACTAATTGGCATTTACATCATGACTCACATGTCACATCCAAATTATAGCTTCATCATATAATGTTTTTATAATGGAAATGTTATCATCATCTGTGTATAGATTATGCTCCATAAATCACTAACACATCATTACATTCTACTTCTTGTGTGATGCATGTGCTTCTCATATCGCAGTGACTCACAGCACACCTCTCTAAGAAGCTTACTCCTTGTAGTTTATGACTAGACACTCTGTAGAGATCAGTAAGCTCGGAGATCACCAGGGAATGTGTCAGCACTGCTAAATCATTTTTGCTTGGTCTCACCTTGATATATACACTCACCGGCCACTTTATTAGGTACACCTGTCCAACTGCTCGTTAACACTTAATTTCTAAGCAGCCAATCACATGGCGGCAACTCAGTGCATTTAGGCATGTAGACATGGTCAAGACAATCTCCTGCAGTTCAAACCGAGCATCAGTATGGGGAAGAAAGTTGATTTGAGTGACTTTGAACGTGGCATGATTGTTGGTGCCAGAAGGGCTGGTCTGAGTATTTCAGAAACTGCTAATCTACTGGGATTTTCACGCACAACCATCTCTAGGGTTTACAGAGAATGGTCCGAAAAAGAAAAAACATCCAGTGAGCGGCAGTTCTGTGGGCGGAAATGCCTTGTTGATGCCAGAGGTCAGAGGAGAATGGCCAGACTGGTTCGAGCTGATAGAAGGGCAACAGTGACTGAAATAACCACTCGTTACAACCGAGGTATGCAGCAAAGCATTTGTGAAGCCACATCACGCACAACCTTGAGGCGGATGGGCTACAACAGCAGAAGACTCCACCGGGTACCACTCATCTCCACTACAAATAGGAAAAAGAGGCTACAATTTGCAAGAGCTCACCAAAATTGAACAGTTGAAGACTGGAAAAATGTTGCCTGGTCTGATGAGTCTCGATTTCTGTTGAGACATTCAGATGTTAGAGTCAGAATTTGGCGTAAACAGAATGAGAACATGGAACCATCATGCCTTGTTACCACTGTGCAGGCTGGTGGTGGTGGTGTAATGGTGTGGGGGATGTTTTCCTGGCACACTTTAGGCCCCTTAGTGCCAATTGGGCATCGTTTAAATGCCACGGCCTACCTGAGCATTGTTTCTGACCATGTCCATCCCTTTATGGCCACCATGTACCCATCCTCTGATGGCTACTTCCACCATGTCACAAAGCTCTAATCATTTCAAATTGGTTTCTTGAACATGACAATGAGTTCACTGTACTAAAATGGCCTCCACAGTCACCAGATCTCAACCCAATAGAGCATCTTTGGGATGTGGTGGAATGGGAGATTCGCATCATGGATGTGCAGCCGACAAATCTGCGGCAACTGTGTGATGCCATCATGTCAATATGGACCAAACTCCCTGAGGAATGCTTCCAGCACCTTGTTGAATCTATGCCACGAAGAATTGAGGCAGTTCTGAAGGCAAAAGGGGGTCCAACCCGTTACTAGCATGGGGTACCTAATAAAGTGGCCGGTGAGTGTATATATATATATATATATATATGTGTGTGTGTCATTATTTTTTCCCTCTCTCCTTCTCCCCCGATCTCTCTCCTTTGTTTTTCTCTGCATTTAGGATGTGCTGGTATACATATTTCTGTAGGTGGTAGCACAGGCAAGTGACTGCCTGCTAAGCATTTCTGCTTGCCGCACCTCCGACGGTGCCATTGCGGGTAGCTGCAGGGTCATCAGCCGGGAGCCACCCTTCATTGATGTTTCGCTCCATTATTCCCGGAACATCTCACGGTGGTGGAGCAACAGCAGGGACGTCTCCCTGCCGCCCCCTGCAGCTGACCCTAGGACCCTTGTTTTCCCCACACCTGGTTCTTCCTTCTTAACCAAAGCCAAAAGCTTCCCTGCTCGGCCTCCTCGGCCAGGTCTTTCAAGGCCTTTCTGAGTTTGGGGCCGGTGACTCCCATGCTCTTCAGGAAGTGCTGGGTGGATGCTCCCACGAACCCCCTACAGCCGACTTCCACCGGGTAGCTGACAGCTGACCACCCCGCCTCTCTGCATTCGGCTGTGAGGTTGAGGTACCGATCTTTCTTCCTCTCAAAGGCTGCCTCCATTCCTCCCTCCCACGGGACAGTGAGCTCTGCCAAAATCACTGCCCGGGTTGTGGCAGACCAGAGAATGATATCTGGTCGAAGGTTGGTTATGGTGATCTCTGTTGGAAACCTGAGCTGCCGATCGAGGTCCACTCTCAGGTTCCACTCACAACTGCCTGCCAGGGCTGATCTCTGTGGTTGCGTGATTTTGGTGGCCCCTCCTCCCTCTCTGACAAAGTGGATCGGCAACTCTTGGGAGAGTAACGGTATGGTAACGGATATGGCAATGTTAATGTATTTGGTCCTGGTGGAATAGATCTACTATGCTGCTGCTGCTGCTGCTGTAGAGCAAGTACCGAGACTTGCTACTGCCAAACCATTCGCAGAGATTGCTGTGAGCATGTAAGAAATGCTGCTGCTGCTGCTGCTGCACATGTAACATACATGAATTAACCCCCGTAGCAGATCTATACAAGTGGAGCTAGGGAAGATGTAGGGTTTTGAAAAGTGCACAAATACCAGCAACACCCCAGTATTTATTTGAATGTTGAGCCGCAGCTCATTAGACGCTGATGCAACAACAACCAATCAGCTGTGCCATGTAGAGGGAAATTCTTTTGAAAACATTCAAGACATTCCAATTTGACATCATGTGGCATATGGCAAAATAAATTATATTCCATACTCATGAATTGAAAGAGAGACTATTCTTAAATTATTGTTGCTCATTCCGGGTTCCCATCATATACGGTATCTTGCAAAACTTCAAAAGATGGTAAATGGTAAATGGACTGCATTTATATAGCGCTTTCACAGACCCAATGGCCACCAAAGCGCTTTACATTTGCCTCACATTCACCCATTCACTCACTCATTCATACAGTTTGCGCAAACAGAATGAGAGATGGGGATATCTTATTTTTGCATTTGCCTCAGAGGCGAAAAGCTAAAAAATAAGATGCTGAAGATTGTACTCCAACATGACAAAATAATGGCTTTGTGGTTGTGTTTCTCATCTTGGTGACTCTCTTCAAATCTGAGGAAATGGCCTAGCATTCGCACTTAAGAGATGCAGATGAGACACTGAGATTCTGACTCACCTCTTTCCGTTGCTGGTATATATCTCACTATTTCACGCTAGCAGTTTCTACCAGTGTCAATAATAAGGATGCAAACACACGAAAGATCAGTAATTTAGCAACGATTGAAGTACTATCACGCAGCAAACAATATGCAATTTTCTAATAAAACACATTGTTGCATTTGGTTTAACAGGGGAAGAACCGGAGCCATTATCCATTGTACATTTTGATAATTAAATTAAGTGAGGCTTGCAAATTATTTCGCCAGGCTGACATGCATACAAATCAGCTTGTCATATTGTTTTAGAAATACAAGACCATGTCAAACTCGAATAGAGCAATAGGGAACAACATTTGAATTGTTTATTATCACAAGACTATCTACTGGTTTTGCTGGTAGGGGACAGAAAAAAGTATGCAAGGAATTTAAACTACTTCATATATGTAGATATAGTGTACTTGTGTGTGTGTGTGTGTGTGTGTGTGTGTGTGTGTGTGTGTGTGTGTGTGTGTGTGTGTGTGTGTGTGTGTGTGTGTGTGGTTTCCATGGTTACTCCCTCCTGAGAGTTGCTGTTCTTGCTAAGTTAAGGATGACAACCCAGTGTATGTGTTCCCATGGTTACTCACTCCAGATTGTGGTTCTTCTTTGCACGGTTATACAGAGAAAGGGTTTTTCCATGTGCGCATTCATGCATGTGCATGCGTGTCTGCATATTTACAAATGCAATCTCATGAGCTCATATTCAACAGTCGTTTTGCGCCAAAAGTACAATACATTTCAATGGATTAACTCTTGAACTGTAAATGTGCAGGTGCATTGTTCTCCTCACTCACTCTGTACCGTAGCAGTCCTGGTGCAGTTGTAGAGGATGGCGAGCTCTCCGAACACTTTCCCCGGTCCCATGGTGCAGAGTTTCATCCCCTCCTTGGTCACCTCCACCTTGCCATCTGAAAGCAATCAGAAGGCAAATCCTTAAGTCCATTGATGATGCTCTGTTCATGAAAGTAAGCATGACAGTCTGGAAATGCATCCGTGCCAGTCGCCTGGATTGGACCGAGCCTGGCCTAATACATTCCAATAACAGTCTCATTTCATTAGGCCAGCAGACATGAGCAGAAGTTTCGAGGAGAGTGGGGGAGGTGAAATGACTGGGAAAGGTACGAGCTCTCTAATGTAATGGGCACTGGGAGAAATAGGCCAGTGAAAAGTGGAAAAAAATAAAGGAGTGGAGGATTAGCTAAATATGATGCCTAAACTATTAGATGAGATGCAGTGAAACCATACTGAGAGGGCCTGGGACTGTTATTTCAGGATTAATGTGTAAGACACACGTAACTCCTCTGCATTAACTCATGGGAAATTCAACAACAGGCTTGGCTGAAGAGCTCATCTGTCACCTCATGCAGTTTTCGTATTATACCAAAGCTTCCGAGGGCCCTACTTAGAATAAAGTAGGTCTGAGAAAACGCTTCCGGCTAAATGCTGGCAAAAGTAAGGTAGCAAGTAAAAGCAAAGATGTTTATGCCGATATTTACAATCTGATGTTATTCACATAAAAGGCATGCTGGGGGTGATGAAGGTTTTGTTGTTTTGACAGTGTTGCGGTCGGAAGAGTGTCATTAGAGATACACCGGTCGGCTGGCCATAAATCAGAACCGGATGGTTTTTGCTCCATTCCAGACTTGAAGACAAGCTTTATTGCAATCATTTCCCAAAATGTCATTTGTGCGGAAATATTATGGAATCTCTAAACAGGACGTTAACACAGGCCAGAGACGGTACCAACCAAAAAAAGACGCAAAGAAGAGAACAGAGCCACGCCAGCAGAGCAAAGGCACCAGTGTTGGGGGTAACTTGAGTTATGTAATCAGATTACTTTTTCAAGTAGCTAGTAAAGTGCGCATTTCTTTTAAAATTGACAACAAAATATCTGAGTTACTTTTTCAAATAAGTAACGCAAGTTACTTTGTTTTCGCACTTGTTGACTGACAGCTCTCTTGTCCCCATGTTGAGACAAATCGAAGTGCAGAGGCGTTGTGTGTAAACATGACGGTTATTGAGAGAGAGAGAGACATCTTTATTCACATACATACTAATGCCAAGAACAAAGAAGATGATCAAGTATGTGAACTGGTCCCCAAAGAAGCTCTAAAGCTTATACTCGGGGGCCATAACAATCAAAGTAAAAAAAGTAAAAAGCAAACAAAAAAAAAAAAAAAAAAAAAAAAAAAAAACGATCGCAGATGTGTGACCATACATAGAAAATATTTCATACAACATTCGTACAACAAATAATAGGGGATCCCATTTCACAAGTACAGTTTTTCTTCACAGTGTACCATGAGATTATAAAATTAATACTGACATACATACAAAGTAAGAGATAATACATACTTCAAGAAAATTAATACAGACTCAATAATTGTTTCTTGAGCTTTTGTTTAAAATAAAGAAAAGAACTTGAATTTTTTAAGTTTTCATCCAGGTCGTTCCAAATCCGCGGTCCCCGGCACACCACACTCATACCAGTGCTTTTTAATCTCCGTTTTTTTCCAATAATAATGTGCTTATTTCTAGTGAGGAAAGTGTGCCGGGGATAGCGAATAGGAACAAGTTCACACAGCCTACCATTTAGTCCATTGACCACCTGGTACATAGTACATGCATTATGAAATTTATTGTGTTCACTTAGTCTTAAAATACCATACCTAAGAAACATAGAGCAAGTTGGAGCATTAAAATCAGCCCAAGAAATGGCACGAATAATTTTTTTTTGCAAAATTTCTAACTTTCTTAGGTAAGTACAGTAAGTGTTGCACCATATGATATTGCAGTAGTTTAAATGAGGTTCAAAGAGGGTTTTATAAAGAGTGATTAATGTTGCACGAGGAAACAGATATCTAAGCTTAAAGAACAGACCAACATACTTTGATAGCTTTTTAATAAGGTATTCAATATGGTGTTTAAAGTTTAGGTGATCATCTATAAAGACACCCAAGAATTTAGTCGTCTTTACTCTCTGTAGTTCCTCTCCCTCTATTTTAATCTGTAGATTTAAATCATCAAGTTTAAGTTGTTTTTTATTTGAACAAAATATTATGTAGTTAGTTTTACTAGTATTTATAGACAATTTATTTACTTTAAACCAACTGTCAACATTTTGAAGCTCTTTGTTAAGTAGTTGTTGAAGTTCAAGTTCATTTTATTGTAGTTCTAGACTAATGTGAGCTTGCCTTTACTCATCTTACTTGCACAAAAAAAGATTAAATATCCGTCAAAATGAATAGAATCAGAATATTATGTTAAATAAAACATAAATTTGTATGCATTTAATCTCACTTTATTGACCAATGTACTTGTTTCTGACCTTCGATAATTCAGTTAAAATTAAGCAAAAACGAAAATTGTATTGGTCAAGTAAGTGTTAAACTTTTTTTCCTGCATCGTATTCTTCCGTTATCCAGAATGGCAGCAAAGCTGAAAGGTTTGTTTGAGCTGCACCCTCTAACTGTACAAGCGAGGTGAGGTGAAAAAAAAAGCCCAGGTGAAAAAAAGTAACGCAAAAGTAACGTAACACATTACTTTTTCTAAAAAAAGTAACTAAGGAATGAAGGAATGACTTTTTAAGGGAGTGACACAATATTGTAATGCATTACTTTTCAAAGTAACTTTCCCAAACACTGAAAGGCACCAGGCACAGCAAACTCGCAGTTCGCGATGCTCGAAATATAGTAGGGATGTCCCGATCCGATCACTCGATCGGAAATCGGGCCCGATCACGTGGTTTCAGACTCGATCGGAATCGGACGTTACCTCCCGATCAGGACTCGGATATATGTAAATTAGGGGTGTAACGCGGTACATGTATTCGTAATTATTGAACCGTTTCAGTACGAGGGTTCCGGTTCGGTACGCATACAAACCGAACGATTCCTAGGACCATTTTTCCTGCAGACAAAATCTGCGCTGGCGCGACCACCACAACGTTGCGCAACATCAAATGGCAAACGTAATGAAAGCGGAATGAAACTGCGCTTCTCATTATATTGTGCTTAACGGACCATTTATCAGTTCGGACCAGCAACATCTGTGCAGCGCGAGATCAAGCGACACTGTGCTAAGAGATCCAGTGAAGAAAACTTTTGAATTCGCCACTGAAGAAATAACATTGCTGCGAGATCTAGTGAGAAGCATTCAAATTTCTCCGTTATTAACCGTAGATCTCTGTTAGATCAAACAGCGCTGACGTGGAAACCTGGAGAAACATTGTGCCGTGAATGAATTTAATGTGCCGTGAATGAATTTAATGTTGCACTTCAAAACTCAAATATTATATATAATTTAAATGTTATTTTTAATGTGATTACCAAAACATTATTTGTTCATCCTTCAAAGATTACCCCCATTTATAAACCTGAAAGTTTCAAGATGTAGGAAAACTCAAACTTATTTAAAAATAGTTTTTCTTTTAGTAAATAGGAAATTTCTCTGGCATTTCTTTCTTTTTGCTGTATCGTATCGAACCGCAAATTTTGTGAACTGTTACACCCCTAATGTATATATATTCTCATTATTTTTTTTATACACTTTTAAAACATTTTTATTTTTTGTTTACATGCCTGCCGGGTATTTTAAGTTGAGGTGCTATTTGTTTTTATATTAGACTTTTTTTTACTGTTGCACTAAAGTCCAAAAGTGAAGATTTTATGTTATTTATTACTTGATTGTTCAAGCTACCTCACAGAAGTGCTCTGTTTGTTAACAGAGTTGTTGAATGTTAAAATAAGGTGAATTAAATAAAAAATATGGATCCTGGATCTGTTTTATTCTTTTTTTATGTATTATATAAGTATCGGATCGGGACTCGGTATCGGTAGATACTCAAAATCAAATGACTCGGACTCGAGGGCAAAAAAAACCTGATCGGGACATCCCTAAAATATAGGAAGAAAAATTGGAGGTGGGGATTTATATGAATGTACCGTTTTGTTCCGAATTCAAGATTATGTTATTTTCTTGGAAATGCATCTGAAAAAATGGGGTCGTCTTATATTCGACGTCGAAACTTTTGCATGTCAATAATACACCCGCACCAATAGGTTGTGCCAAATACTGAGACAAAAATTTAGTTTCCCCCAGGACTGATAAACGCAGCGGAGTCAAACTACTCTCATTAAGCAGTAAAGAAAGACGCTGTGTCAGAGTGTAATGTTAGAAGATGACGAGCCCAAAAAGACAGTCTTAAAAATGCTAACAGTCAAAGAAAAGCTTACCGCGTTTCTAAAAGCGTCCGCTTTGGCGAAACTGACAGGCAAGTGTGTCTGAAGGCCATGTAGTTGTCATCCAGCTGAAGGCACTGGAAATCGCCAAAGAGCTGAATTACCTACCAGCGAGGCCCATCATTTCTCATTTCGGTACTGATGCACTTGCCTGTCAATATCCTCGAAGCGGCCGTTTTGAAGCAGTGTAATGGATTAGCATTTGCCCCCCCCCCCCGACTTCAGGGAGAAACTGCTGTCTTTTCAGCGCTATGTGATCGGCCAAGGGAAAAAACATGCATATCTCCTGGATCAGACAGGTAATGCGGATCAAACACCGTGTTTTTTTGACATGCCAGCACTTGTCACTGTACATAATAAAATTGTGTGATTGTTGTTGGTACATTTTACCAGTATTTATTTACCATTCTTTGAATACAAAAATGTAAAATTATTTTAAAATAAAGTATTTTCTTTTAACCCCTTAAGTGTCACGGGCCCACCGGTGGGCCCAAATCCTTTACATTTTTAAAACAGTAATATCCCATACTAAACCTAAACTAATCTTGACAAACTATATATCATTTGAAAGCTTACAATCTCTAGTTTCCATATTTGGTGATATATTTTTAAAATAAATTACAGAGGAGCCGTAATTTATCAATTTGCAACAATAATATTTTCATACTCTTAGACCTTTATTTTGAAATAGTGATGAACATGAAAAATCATGAAAGAAGGGTAGAAACCTCAGTTTGTTTTCATGCCAAGAGTTCAAAAGATAGCATCAATTCAATTATTTAAAAAAAAAAGGTCTGAATTTTTTTTTTTTATATAAAGAAAAAAATTATATGATGTGGCAGGAAGCTAAAATGCACATGCGTGTTCTTTTTATGTTTCTTAGAGGTTGAAATCATATCAAAATCTGCCAAATTTCTCATATTACTTCTGAATAGGATGTCTACTTCATAAATTGTATGAAAATTGTGGAAATAATGGTTCCTTTCACTCAAAACACATATGGAAATGGAGGCGCCCTTATATGGGCAGTAATGGAGTCTGGTTGTGACCTAGTGAAAAAGTTTGGTACTGCGCCCAAACAAAATCTTACTGAAAGCTCATTTTTTGAGATATCAACCTAAAATTTGAAACACAACTTGTTCAGATTTTTGGCTTTGATTTTTTTGCCGTTTTACAGTCGCCCAGGTTTTAAAAATATGTATTTTATATAAAATATGAATAATTAAATTTTTTACATTGTACATTTTCATAAACTCAAACTTCTATAACTTTTTTTCTGTTTCACTTTCTTAATTTATTTCACTTCTACAAAAATCTGCCAAATGTCTTCTTTAAAACAAGACCAATCTTACGTCTATATTCCAAAGCATTCTTGAATTACAACCATTTAAGTTCGAAATGTGCATTTTCATGTATATTCAAAAAAAGGGCGGTGACACTTAAAGGGTTGGGTCTCCAAAAAGGTACATCTTGAAAAAGAGAGAGGGGGGGTCTTCTTATATTTACTATTTGGAACAAATCAATGGTGTTTTTGTGAGTCTCTTAGGCAACATTTATTTGATCAAAAATATATTTATTAAAAATAAATATTATAAAAAAAATTGTATGAAATATTATTACAATTTAAAAGAACAGTTTTCCATTTGAACATATTTAAAAATTGTATTTATTTATGTAATTGTGAAGCTGAATTTTCAGTATCATTACTCCAGTCTTCAGTGTCACATGATCCTTCAGAAATCAGACTAATATGATGATTTGCTGTTTAATGTTTTGCTGGAAAAATATATATTTTTGTGGGAACCGTGATACTCTACAATACACTATTCAAAAAGTAAGATAAAAAATAAATACTTGTATTCAGCAAGGACACATTAAATTGATCAAAAGTCATAGGCCTAATAAAGACATTTATAATGTTACAAAAGATTTCTATAAAAAATGCTGTTACATTCATCAAAGAATCCTGAAAAATTTGGACATTTGACAATGAAGACTAAATAAATCACATTTTAAAATATATTCAAACAGAATACAGTTATTTTAAATTGTAATAGTATTTCACAATAATAGTGTTTTTCTTGCATTCTTGATCAAATAAATGCAGCCTTGGTGAGCATAAGAGACTAGTTGTGAGTCAAATTGTAATCAGCTGAAAACAAACAGTAAGGGTCCTCTCCACCGGGGGAAAAGATGCTTATCTTCTTCATCATACTTGATAGGCTAGTCTGCAGCTCTGATGCTATCAGCAAGGCTAATCCAAACAGGCTACAAATACACTGGCCCAGAATCAGTTTGCAGTGGCCCTATTCTCCTGCCACCTGTGGTCTGTCTAATGACGGATCTGAATCACCACTGGTCATCCCGAGCTCTAACAGCACGAAACAAACATCCACTTTTAAGCCCACCATGCACACCGGCCAACTCATTCAATGTGTGCATACAATGCTAAACTTTTTTTTTAATGTACAATTTAGATAAAAACTGAACATCTGGAAGAGATAAGTTTTATCAGTCGATTCTCAGAACTTTGACTATCAGGTTTGAGTCAAGCCAAGTTGTGGGCTTTGGTCTGTTAGTCTTAGTAAATATTATAAATAAATAAAAGGAATCATGTGGATTTCCTGAACACGGTAGTGGCTAGAAATACAGATCATGAAGTAATTTTATCAAAATGCAACAACCAACAATGGATAAAATCAGGTCCCACACTCACTAAAAAAGTGATTACCAAATACTTCACAATCTGACTCAGATTCATTGGCTTAATGACTGTAACAAGCTGATTTAGAAATAGTCAAGTCAAAGCTACTGGTTGGCATTGGCAAGCTAAAATGACATTGTTTACTTTACAGTATGCCACTTAGCTAACTGCGCAACCATAACTTTGAGTTTAAAATGCATTAAAAAAATTCAGGTATGATTCAGGAGTAAAAGATATAAAACATAAATATCACACAAAGGAGATGTGTGCCAATGAACAAGTCGGCCTTGTTCTTCACCCCTTTATATACACATCTGGGATAATATGACAAATTCTAAATCAGCTAATTGTCACGGACGGATGATTAGACGTAGAGGATCTTAAAATGCAGAGTGAACTTTATTAAACACATGTGTATAGTCCCACATAACGATAATCCAAAACAAGGGAAAGGCAACGTAACAGCGTGTATTAACACAAACGACACCAGACAATGAGGAACTGAAACAGAGGGCATTAAATACACATGAACTCATGAACTAATGAGGGACAGGTGTGAGAAATCAATCAAACTGACTAACCCTGACAACATAACCATTGGTGCGTCTCAATCAGCTCCCTAATTCAGTAGTGCGTCTCAATCAGCTCCCTAATTCAGTAGTGCATCTCAATCAGCTCCCTAATTCAGTAGTCAGGGCACTGATCAGGGAGTCAGACATTTAAAAGGCTGTCTCAATTGAAGAATCCTTCCAGGGCACCCTAAAAAGTCCCACAATGCACCGGGAAAATCTGAGAGCATTGCTGCTCACTATGCTCCCTTTGAAGCACGAAACTTAAAGGGTTAGTTCACCCAAAAATGAAAATTCTGTCAGTATTTACTCACCCTCATGTTGTTCCAACCCCGTAAGACCTTCGTTCATCTTCGGAACACGAATTAAGATATTTTTGATGAAATCTGAGAGCTGGATCACTCCTCCATACTAGTCCATAGGCTTCTTCAGGGATTGAACTTTCCTGCCTCGAAAAGTTATTAAAGACATCGTTAAAATAGTCCAAGTGACTACAGTGGCTCAATCTTAAGTTTATCAAGCGACGAGAATACTTTTTGTCCGCAAAAACAAACAAAAATAACGACTTTATTTCAACTATTCATTTCCTTCTCTTTGGGCCTCTAGTCAGTTAAACTAGTGTAATTGCGTAGAGCTACGTCACACGTAGGCTCACTATTGGCCGACGCTGGTCATGTGCGTGATGCGTGTGACGTACAACAACAGAAGCTTACGCTGTTACACTAGTGAACTCACTCGAGGCCCACAGAGAAGGAAATGAATAGTTGAAATAAAGTTGTTATTTTTTTTATTTTTTTTACAAAAAGTATTCTCGTCGCTTGATAAACTTAAGATTGAGCCACTGTAGTCACTTGGACTATTTTAGCGATGTCTTTAATAACTTTTCGAGGCCGGGAAGTTTAATCCCTGAAGAAGCCTATGGAGGAGTGATCCAGCTCTCAGATTTCATCAAAAATATCTTAATTCGTGTTCCGAAGATGAACGAAAGTCTTACGGGGTTGGAACTACATGAGGGTGAGTAATTACTGACAGAATTTTCATTTTTGTGGGTGAACTATCCCTTTAAATCACGTGAGTCAACTCACTACATGTAAACACACGATAGATGTTTTTAAAAATACAACCATTGTTTTATTATATTTCAGCATAAACATACATCGCTAGACGTATACGTAACAAGAAAAGTATTTATCATAATGTACTTTAAATAATATAACAAGTAATGTCAGAAAGATATCAAGCTCTGCTGTTGTTCATAAATACCAGTCGTGATGTTGTACAATGTTAACTGTTGCATTATTTCCAATTTAATTATGTTTTTATTCTTGCAATTCAGCAGGTTGTATGTTGTAGTTTTTCAGTGTCAGGGTTGTAAATAAATCTAAATTAATTTAATTTAATTTATTCTAGTTAAGCAGTTGCATAGTTGCATGATGCCATAAGAAAATAGATACTAGAAATACTTTACTAATGTCATTGTAAACTGTAACTATTCTAAAGTTTTTATAACAACACTAAAATATGATTGCCTCTGATTCAATATGGATCTCACGTAAGGACATGTTGCTTACAACAACTTAGATGAGCTTTTAAGAACAGAATAATCCAGGACTGTGTCAAATCATCAACAATTAAATCCAGCTAGCTCAATTTCCGACATGGAAGAATGGTACCCTGTTTTATATGACATCAAACTAGATTTTGACACGCAAGTTTGAGTCAAGTCAAAAGTAACAGCAACTCGAATGTCAATGTCAAGTCTCAAGCATTCAAATTTCAAAGTCACACTTTTTGAGTCCACAATGAAACCAGCACCACATAATACATCAAACCAAAGGTCCTGCCGCTACAGTCTCCTCTTAAAGCGTAAAGGTGTATTCGATTTCCATCATGTTCTGATGGCTTTATCTTGGCAAGGCAATATGAGGAATGAGACCAGGCACAAAAGGAGGATGTTGTTATCAGGGAGCTGTGACTATCAGCCTGAAGTCTATTGGGCAGGTCATGCTGACTTGTGCTCTATTATCACTGAATCCGCAACCAAGGGAAATATCCTACTATTACTAGGACGGAAAATGTGGTACTGTATGCTTTAGGGCCCGGAGACAACAAGATGCGCATGCAAAAAATAATGCTCTGTATTTTCCAAGCTGATGCTATAATATCTGCAGAAAAAGGTTCTTCAGATGACTAAAATGTTCTTTACACTAAGAGGTTTTGCACATGCATTATTTTAGACTAGTGGAAAGAACATCTAAAACACACATTTAAAGAGATAGTTCACCCAAAAAGGAAACTTCTGTCATCATTTACTCACCCTTGTGTTGTTCCAAACCTGTGAGACTTTCGTTCGTCTTCGGAACACAAATGAAGATATTTTTTTATAAAATCTGAGCCAGTTCTGCACACTCCATTGACAGCTACCAACTACCACTTTTAGAGATCGTAAGATTTTCTGAAAATTCTGCTTTTATTAACAGCACAATTATACACTGTTTCATTGCTAAAATATTTTCTGTGCATTTCATCAAATTTGCCAAACAATAAAAATAAAAAAAAATTAAATTACAACACAACTAATGTAGATAAAAAGCTTGTTGGCTTGATTCAGAGCGTCAATGGCTCTGGGAATAAAACTGTTCCTCATTCGTATATTACGAGCATAAAATGCCTTATACTGTAACACCTCCCAGACTGGAGTAGTTCAAACATGTGATGAAGTCCTTACAGATGCTGATTTAATATAATCATTTTGTTAAAGCAGCACTAAGTAGGAATTCCGTTTTTGTCAAACAGCGACCCCTAGAGTCGCTGTGGAGTACTTGTACTGTTGTGAATAGCACTCACGCAGAGATGGCTCGCACTCACGGCCGGATCCCCTCCCCCTGTACACCGGTACCTGTTCAGTAGGATGGACGCTGTAACGAGTGGAAATAAGGTATGGCCCCTTTAAGAGCTGCGCGCGCCCTGTTTAACTGTCGGCAGTCTGTATTGTATGTGCACCTCGAACACCGCATGTATACGGCGTCGGGTTATTTCTGTTTGATGCTCATTTTATCAGAATAATATCAGATCTGTTTTTTTGCCGTAAAGCAATTCGTTACCTCGCGAGACCTGATATCACACGATACTTCCTAACACTGAGGCCGGCGGCCCAAAGTTGCAAGGGTGGTTTTGCGGCTCACATGCACCAGGGGGGTGCGAGACGACCACCATTCAACACGAAATCAGTAATATAAACATTACAATGACTCCAAAGCTGTTCGGTTAAGGTAAAAAAGTTACTTAGATCACCTTTAATATTGCCTACTGTTTTCTAATAAGCTATACTACAATACACCGAGGTTCAAATAATATCTATTTGCACTTGGTACAAATAAAATGTTGCTATTTTCCACTTAGTGTAAATAGCATCTATTGCTATTTGCACTTATGCAGACCATGCATCTCGCCGGGAAAGCGTGATAATTTCAGACATTCCGAGTGACCTGTGGCATCTCTGATGGTTTTGTGTAGGAGTCCCATTGCAACGCTCTCATGTTAAAGTGCCTCTGTGTTTGAGGAATTCGAGGAAGAGTGGTGTTGATCGATGGAACGGCCACTCGTACTTTCAGTCTGTATTCAAACCTGTTTGTTTCATCTCACCCTGAACACACTCCCCTCTCAAGAGCATATCACATGAGAGAAGAACAAGAGGGCAGCATCTCTTTTCAGCACACTATTCTTTTTTTTAATATACAGCATATGTAGCCTTGCACATACATCTCATTTCATACAGTAGAAAAAAAAAGAGGTATGAACATGTGAAAGAGTTGAGCATCCGAAAGCCATGTTGATAAAAAAAGGCTTTGCATCTAGGGCAGGACTTGGGTCCTTCAGCATGTAAAAGATACAGCACAGCTGGAGTAATCCATGTTCAAATATATCTCCACTCTGACAAAAAAAAAAAAAGTTATTTCATGCAGGTTTTGTTAAGGTACTTATCACCATTGAAGGCTGTCCGTTTTTACAAAGACGACATTATATTCTCAGTTCATGTTTGATTTGAGACTCAGCTGATCTAAAACTGATAAAAGAAAAGGAGATGTGAAAAGTAATGAAGCTGTGAACTCAAATAAATTCAAATACAGCCATTTGGAAACAGATTTTACAGGAATGTTTTCATTTATAGTACCTATAAACTCAATTTATGTTGAGATTGGAATTTATATTTGTCACAATTATGTTCATTTTGTTTTTGTTAATGGACTTTTAGTTTGTAATTCTTTAGTTCCTGGTTTCCTTTGTCTTATTTTACCACCACACCTTTGTTACCATGGTCACTGTTATTAGTTCATTTTGGTTTCCGCTGTGTTTGATTAATTATCTTGTTTATGTACGTTTACGTGCTTCTCTGCCCTGTTGGATTCTTACTTGTCTGGATTATTGATATTAAACTTTGTGTTAGTCCTTATTTATCATCTTTGTGCCTTCTTCTGCAACACACCGTGACAATATTTAAAAATTCAAATATTCAGACAAATATTCATCAAAATTAATCTGACAAAAAAAATGACTTGAAAAACCCATGTCAACAAATTTTTTTTTTTCATCATTTTGCACATTATCGTGATATAAAATTTGCGATTAAATATATTCATGAATATGAAACATATATTGCGATTAAAATTCATGAATATGAAAATGAAATACTGACTAAACATTTTTATCAAACTATTATAATTATAGTTAGTTATTTTTGAGATCCTCTGCTGACTAACATTCAAAAGTTAAAGGTCAAAAGTTTAATGTTTTTGAAAGAAGAATCTTATTGTTCACCAAAGTTGCATTTGTTTTATCAAAATACACTCAAAAGTACTAATAAAACTCATTTAAAAATCTGTTATATTAAACTACAGTACATCTTTTTACATATTTTTAATTTTTCTGTAATGGCAAAGCACTTATTTGAAACAACATAACATCCTCCTTGAATCTGTGCTTTCTTTGATTGTATTCTACATACGCTTCCTCATCAGAGAAGTACCCCAGGGTTCTGTCCTCGGACCACAGTTTTTTTTTCCCCTATCTACTAGATCACATCTGCTAGATTCCTTAATTAAAACACATACCTTTCCCATCAATGATATTCTCAATTCCAAATCTAATATCCTCTTCTCTATCTCATATCTCGGCCAGTATTAAATTAGATTAGAATGTGGATGTGAACTAAGGGTCAATTTTTGCAAGACTGAGCTCATCCTACATGACGTCCCTCACACAATATCTCGTTTTAATGTCACACAGGCATCAATACCCAGTGTGAGTTTTTTTCTGGATGACCAATTGACATTCAATGACCACAGTACAGTCACTGCCTCTATAAAGATTTATTTTCCACTTGAAACTCTAAAATTGGTTATCTTGCCATTGTTGTTATCAAGTAGGCTAAAATAATGCAACATTATGGCAGAGAAAACATCAGTTTGAATATTGTCTAAAAAGCTTAAACCAAAGCTAGATCTTGCTAACACCCCTTGGCTTGGCTAATGGCTATGACCTGAAGATCTATCCAATGTATTGGCTCATTATCTCAGGCAAGAACACACAAATTTGAGCCTGTCAGCAGGGGCTCCAGCTGGACTCAGTGGTTTGGTTCTGGTCCAGCGATGACCTGTAGCTGTGGTTGATGCCAGGTGTAGAGCTGACATCCACCAATGGGGTTTATCCAACTCCTGGATGCTATCCAGCTGATCCCAGCCCTTCAGACAGCCGGCAGCCCTAAATCACATGTGTCATCTGCAGACTGGCAAACATGGCAGTGAATTAAACCAGCTCAGCCTCTGGAAAAAAGCTGCCGCGGTGTCATGCTGCTTACGGTTAGCGCCATGGTCTCATAGCTGTCCAATTACATTGGGTTTCAAATCTGGCAGGGCTGAACAATTAATTAATTAAATAACTGAGATTACAGCTGCCACAATTAACTTATCATTAAAAGTGACTATTTCACATTCCATTCTATTTGGTCCCGTTGTGTCAAAAATGGGTTTCAATAGAGAAGTTGAGCATTGTAACCAAATCACAGACATATCCATTGAGCACAATGCATTGGCGCCTCAAAGATGTTTAAATGTGTTTAACCCTATCAGTAATAAACAGCAGGTCCATAAAATAAAAGTATTTTAAAGGTCCATTCAGTAGTTCTTTAGCTAGTGTTAGAATCATTGTTATTCGTGCACTTAAAGTATCGATAACTCAGTAATGTTAGAAACTGCACTGCAATCTATCGACAAAACACGTTATGTAAATTACCCTAAAAACTAATGAGTTTTAAAGAACTGTCTACTACACAATAAATTATTGCCTTGGGCATCACGACTCAATATTTTCTTTGTCATCAAATCTTTCCACCTTGTGTCATGCCATACCAATGTTTATGCTTGGTTTTTGTCTTTGTCTGTCTTTGTCTTCTGGCTTCAGACCTTTTCTACTTCTTCAGACGTACAGATACTTATTCTCCCGGTTTCTAAAGCATGATAATAACTGTTTCATTGCCTAATTTTTGCTCTTCGCATCACCAAAAAAAGGAAGCAATACTTTCAGAACCACTGAACCAAGCAAAGCGAATATACTGTGCTTTACTACAATGACTGACTCCTACACTCAATGCCATTAGTTACAATGCCAAAGCAGAAAATTGCACTTACAAATCATAATCGTGCGAGATTTCCTTTCTCTAAGTTGAGTTCAGGCTAACATGTGAAGCACAAACTCAATTAGCAAACATAATCACAAAGAGGACAATTTGCTTTAAAGCTTTTTACTGCTCCATGCAACATAACAAAAATTGTTAGGAAAACAACGTTACAGAAAAGAGATTTCCACGTGGGCTTAAAAGCATATTCATAAATGTTTCAAAATTCAGCATTAAATACAATTATTTCTAGATGTAGGTTGCTTTGTAATGGATGCTCAGGAAGCGCTGTGTGTGTGGGGGGGGGGGGTTTCGGGGCACTATATTAGCTCCTACTTAAGGTCTAATCCAGCACAATAGGAACTACCAGTGACGTAAGTGTACGTTGATTTGCCAAACACATGCAAAACACAGGCACCCACCATTTGTAAAAAGCAGTGTAAACAGTTTATAACCTATATATTAACTCCACGAACATTGGAAAACAGTGATAGATGGACCGACATCGAAGTCTAGGCACTTCTCAAAATTTACACAGAGAAATGAATCCAACACGACTTTGAAGGGATCAAGCGAAACATGATTATGTATTTCTGCTCCACTAGCAACATTGGCATCAACCACATGGCAAACACTATAATACCTTTTTCGTATATGGTTTACTTTCTTTGTTTTAAGACGGAGAATGGGACACTGTGTACTCAGACTCTGGTGTTCTCACCGATATTCAAAATAAAAGTCCCGCACAACAATCAGAGTGGCAGGACATAAGTGACGGCTTACATCACTTAAGAGTTTCTACAGGCAGTTCAAATGCAACCAGGAAAATTTCCCTATAGGGGACTATCTGGTGTGAAAGCCCCTAAAGATAGTAATACCAATCATTTTTTGACCATGTGGGGAAATTTTTTTGGTGCCCATGAGGAAAAAAGTAGGCCTATATAAATCATACAGAATTATGGTTTTTGCAGAAAGTTTTGATAGGGTTAGGGGATAGAATATACAGTCTGCACACTATAAAAATCATTATGTTTATGTCCTCATAAAACATGAAAACGTGTGTGTGTTCATGTTTATATTACATTGTGGGGACCAAATGTTCCCACAAATATAGTAAAACCTGAAATCACCTACATTGTGGGGACCAGCCAGCGGTCCCCATGAGGAAAACAGCGTATAAATCATACTCAATAATGTTTTTTGAAAATGTAAAAATGCAGAAAGTTTTGTGTGATGGGTAGGTTTAGGGATAGGGGCAGTGTAAGGGGACAGAATATACAGTTTGTACAGTATAAAAACCATTACGCCTATGGAGAGTCCCCACAAAGATGTGTGCGCCTGTTTGTGTGTGTGTGTGTGTGTGTGTGTGTGTGTGTGTGTGTGTGTGTGTGTGTGTGTGTGTGTGTGTGTGTGTGTGTGTGTGTGTGTGTGTGTGTGTGCGTGTGTGTGTGTGCTATGTTGGTGTGGATGTGTATGACACATGTATAATTCCTTTTCAAAATATATCGTAAAATACTGCAAAAATAATGTTATTTGGAATAAAAAAGCTTGAAGCTTGGAATACACATATATATGAAGTGTAAACTACATAGCCACCAAAATACTGCCTAGTAATGGCTGAACAACCCGATCACACTAAATGCGTCTCTATAGCACGCAGTGTGTTTATCGTGTAATTTATACGCGAAAATGAGTTTTTACGTGCATAGGATACGCATGGGTTGGTTAGGGTAGGTTTAGTAGTGGTGTGGGGTGCGTGTGTATTATACGTTTGGGTAGAACTAGTGGTGTGGGGTGCGTCCGTGCGTGTGTACACGCAAATGAACTGCGTATCAAATGCATGCGAAAACTGCGTATCATATGCACGTAAAAACTCATTTTCGCGTATAAATTGCACGATAATACACAATGCGTGCTATAGAGACGCATTTACGTGAGAACAGGCTGGACTGAATACAAAATACGGATAGTCTCTTTTTTTTAAGTTTGGTCTCATTCCTTTTATTCACAGGACTAATGATATCCTGTATCTGAAACTACAGTGAGATGCCCTCACTTCCTCCTTAACTGTGGGAGCTGAAGAACAGCCAAAAATGCAAATCCCAATGGGACCATTTGCACATTATCTGATCCGCGAAGAGAGAGTCGTCGACACTGGCTCGGTGATGCTTGTTGTGCAGTAAACAAAACGTCTGGAAATAATTCAGCAGTCTACCCCTGATTTAGCATGACATTTCAAAGGAAGACACTTATTTTTCATCCAGATGTTCAAGTGTCAAACACTCTAAATCGCATATTCTTCTCTAGGATGATGAGTGGTCATAACATTGATAAATACAATGCTAACCCAATATGAACAAACACATGTTTGGCTACAGTGCAATAGACAAAATGGTGTTTTGACCCTCTAGAAGACCAGCGGTTCTCAAAGTGACCAATAGCCAGGGGGTCCTTGTAATAATTTGCTAGTCTAACATATTTTCCGTACTATAGGTCTCGTTTTTTATTTTTCTCGTTAATATTTGGATTAGTGCTGAATGAGTCACTTTCACTTTAAATAACATTTATTTAAAAGCCTCAACAAATTTGTTTTTAATGAATGCCACTATAATTTGTTTATTGTATAGGCTATTTATTTCAGTAAAGTCTACTTTAATTTTTTTTTGTTACATTTAAAAAAAAAAAAGATTACAGGTGACCATTTGCACAAATACAACAAGCATATTGTGCTCATTTCTCTCCCACATTAACTTTTTTTTTTTTTCACTGTTAGAATTATGAGTGGGTCTATGGAAAATGTTCAGGTCCCTGGCCTCAAAAAGTTAGAGAAGCCCTGCTCAAGACTCTCTTAAAACTCATTAGTTTATTTAACTTGTCAACTAATGTTCAACAGTGTAGAATTCAGTATTTTTTTTTCTCTTAAACTGTAATGAACATTTCCACCACGATCTCAAATCAGCTTGTTTTTGGTGACGGAAAAGGCAGATTTTGAATAAAATGGCTTATGTTGTATTGTCATGGTTAATTAACTACTGTATATCTGAATTATACAAAAGTATTATGGTTTTTTTTTTACTTTTATGCATCATTTGACTATTTAATACTGATAAGATATTATATTAAGGCTTTTTAAATGAATACTTTCACCAAAAAAGAAATGTCCGCATTTACTCTCATGTCATTCTGATCCTGTGTTTTGCTTTTGTTTTGTTTTTATCTTTGTTGAAACACAATGCAACAGAATGTCTCAGAAATCCAAAGTAATAATGTTTATATTTTACAATCATGTAGTAATGCCAATTTTTGATAAGAGAATTTAATACTTTGCAAATGACTGTTTTGACATTTCACTGTTTTTTTTCTTTTCAGTTGGAACTTGCAAACCAAAAGATAAGATTATTCATAAATTAATGACTCTGAAATCAGAGCAAAAACAGTAAATACAATGTAATATATTACAAATCTGATTGATGAGCTGCATTTTGAAGCCATTATGATATAACAGTTCCATTACAACATAACGTCAAAAAATTCCATTATGCCATGAACTATTCATTTAATAATAGGATATTCTTATGTTCTGCACTTTGACTGATAAAATGCAATAAATAAATCAGCAACATAAGGTCACATTATTCATTTATACAGCTTTATAATTTAGATGATAGCCTTGCTATTACTAAATATTAAATTAAAAGCCTAGACTGTGATCATTATGACAATTGTATGAATAATACAACTATAATTAGCTGCATTTAAGCTGTTCATATAAAATGTGGCAGTAAAATCTTGTTCATTCAGCACTGAAAAATGTCTTCCTTTCAAAAAAATAATGCACTGGTGCTTAATACAGTCTCATAGTTGGACAAGGTCAGACATTTCCTGAAGAAATTCTTGCATAACAGTTTGTGTCACATAATATAGTTCATAGGGGTAAATGAAGTTTAAGTAGTCTGGTTTCAAGGTTTTATAGAAACCTGAAATAAACTGGCATCATCTCGGTCTCCAAGGGCAATGAGGAACATAATTCACAAAATATGGGGGATCTTTGTGAATACTAAAACAAGCAATATTTCTTGGGTTCCAGTCCTCTTGCTCTCACTGACACCTGCATTACCCGTAGCAGAGCTTCAGGCTAGATTTACTCTTCATTTGATAGCAAAACATTCATGCCTTTGGATTTAACCTTTACATTAGTGGTGCCTGCAGTTGACAAAGTCTCTTTAATTGACACTTGATCCTCGAGAAGGAGGTCTCACGAGATGAAGGATCAAAAGGTCGGATCTAGCACTGCAATAAAGCCCAGTCTGCAATATTCAACTCCCACACACCAACTAGCACCAAATGCCAAACACCGCCCACTTCGGTCTGAAATATTACAAAATGGTATGACATACTTTAAACACATTATAAAAGCAACACTTAAAAATCTACATCAAACCACATCCATAGTTCCCGTGAGAGTCTTCACCCCAGAAGTCTCTCAAAACTAATTCATTTGTTTTGGAAGTGTATAAATTGTTTTGCTGCTGCACCCCAGGTTCTGTTTCCTGCTCATCAACAACTTGTTACAGTCTGAATGATTCAATTATTCAATATTACAGTGTGAAAGCAGCATACACTGATTGAGCCTCGTTCATGAAATTAAAAAAATCATTTCTATGAGATCGTTTTTAGGAACTTACTTAAAATGTTCATTGTTTTTCAAGTAAACAATGTACATTTTAAGTCATTTAATAACTTACTGATAAATTTTTTCAATACAATTAAAGTGGTATGTACACATTTACGTAATGCAGGTCAACAACAGAGATTGGGTGGTGAATTTGCAAAAGAAAAACTGGTAACACTTTACATTAAGGTTCAATTTGTTAACACTACTAAAAGGAACACGCCACTGTTTTTTGAAATAGGGGTTATTCAACGTCTCCCTTACATTTAGATAGGTGGGCAAACGCATTTTTGTCTCAGTGCATGCGCTGTTTTAGTTTGGCAGCGCCGCCGCTAGCTTAGCTTAGCATAATGAATGGAATCCTTTGTTGCCGGATAGCATATCCTGAGTAAAAGTGATCCAAAAACAACAACAAAAAAAAACTAATTACTTCTTGTGGCCTGCCTATTCACAACGAGTACAAATAGCAATGCAGATTAAGACTAGGCGATTTCCTAGGCAGATATTGACTTAGGACTATATACGTAGGGGTGAAGCACTGCTACTCCCGCAATATGTATGTCCACTCCCGCCCGCACCCGCAAAACTCTGAGAATTTATTCCCGCACAACAATAGAGATGCATTGACTTTGTGTCTTCTCCCTTCCCGCAGGAAAAAACACGTATTTGTACTGCTGTTATTAAAGAGATTCATGGGGTTGTTTGTTTCGTTTCCCTGGCCTGCATGTATTCTGACGCACTGATCAGGAAGATAAATAGTAGTCCAAATGAATAGTAGTCGCAGTTATTTTTTTTAGCCGCCCATTCCCGCCCGCAGCAAAGTTCAAACCACCCACTCCCACGAGATTTGCGTTGGGTCCCGCGGGACCCGGCGGGACTCAATCCCAATGCAGCCCTCTAGTAGGCGCTGCCAAACTAAGACAGCGCATGCACTGAGACAAAAATGCGTTTGCCCACCTATCTAAATGTAGGGGAGACGTTGAATAACACCTATTTCAAAAAACGGTGCCGTGTTCCTTTAACTATAGTTGTTACATTAGTTAACAAACAAAAATAATTCTAAATCATTTATTAATCTAAGTTGGTTAATTTCAACATTTACTAATACATTATTAAAATCAAATGTTGTATCTGGTACTATTATTTATTGGAATGAATGAAACAAATGAAAATTTGTATTTTTATTAACTAATGTTAACAAAAATTAATAAATACTGTAAGAAAGATATTGATCCGTTCATTTAAGTTAGTTAAAGGTGCTATATGTATTTTTTAGCGGCCTCTATCGGTGATGTTTCAGATTGCAACCAATTTTTACAAGAGCGCTCGTGCTCGAACTCAAGAGCGAGCACTCATGGTACCGGCCACACTGAGACTTTCAACACACCGGAGAAAGCATCACACAACATGCTGGAAACTCATGTAAACTCCCACTACAACGTTACAATAATAGGCTACTTTTATCAGCTTGACGTTGAACTAATGCTCCATGCTCGTACCATGATAACGTTACATTGACTGCATTTAGCCGACATGTGGTGTTATAGCATAAGGCATTTCACTAACTATTCGTGTATCTTTCACAATCAGCAATGTCAACATAGGTGAATATATAATGATAACGAAAACGGTTAGTGAACTAGACTGAACAATTTCAGTGTAACAGTAAGATCGTAGGAAGTAACATTACTGTACTGAACGTGTCTGGAAATGTGTATTATAAACAATATGACAGTAGTGGGATGAGTGACGTTAGACAGTAGATCTAGTACATAAAATAAAAGTTACATCCTAAAGCACCTACTTTTTGTTATCCTGGAACAGTCTTTTGTATTCATTTCATGTTTCATGTTGTAGTTTACCTTGCTATTTCATTACAGTTTACCATTATTTATTTCAGCATATCTGAAAACTTGAAATTTACCACAATAAAAATAGCGGAGGTCTCTCCATAATTCAAACGCTCTGCCGATGTTGATCCATGTTTTCGTCCTAAGTCGATCCGATTCACGTTTGGCCTGACGAGATCAATTTTTACAGATAAATTTTGTTTTGTTTTTTATATTTATGTGGAGTTTGTGTTGGAGTCTGTGTTGTGCTGGAGGCAGGTCGTGTTTGGGTGTTATCAGACTCCATGTCGCCAGCTGCAGTGCCGTCGCATAGACTGTATATACAAAGGAGAAAGACTCGGGAGCGCGCATGCACGTCACATCCGATGGATTTCGCAGAAAATCCGACCCGGAGACTTCACATAAAAATAGGAATACTGGCCTTCAGAGGTAATAGCAAAACCCGACAAGTGGATCATTGTAATGTGTGCTTACAACCCCTTCACACACAGGCAATAAAAAAAGGATTCATTTTAGAAGAAAAGTTACATATAGCACCTTTAATGCATTAACTAATTTCATTATTGATGTACTTTACACAGTTATTGAACAGAAATAAATCAACACTGATCTGATTAATTTATTCATTATATTCTCAACTGTTTAATGACTGTTTACTATTGTCTGTTTAATTATGTTTTGCATAATTTATGTTACACTTATGTTTAGAACGCCTGTCTGCCTTTTTGCTTAAATAAACCTTGTTTATATCCTGTCTTCAGTCCATCTTCATCTTCTTCCTCTTGTGACAACTGAATCATTTTCCTGTTTATCTCTGTAAAGCTGCTTTGAAACAATGTGTGTTTTGACTTGACTAACTAATGGAGTTACCGCAAAACATTGATGCGGTTGGACTTATCAGGCAATAGAGTGGCATAAAAGAAAAAGTAGTCTTTCTTCAATGAAGGCTCAAGGGGTCTAAAGAGACAGCAAATCTGAACATTCTGCCATCATTTTCTCACCCTTTGTCATTCCAAACCTAAATGTTCCTCAGAAGAAAGAAAGACATACAAGACATGAGAGTAAATGATGACCCAATTTTCATTTTGTGATGAACTATCCCTCTACCCTGATATCATCTCGTCTGGAATAAAGAATAATCACAGAGGAACATTCATCTAGGCTGGAAACTACTCTCTCTTAACATGTCATGGTCATATTGTACAAAATGTACAAGATTTCTGGATCACTAAATGATTGACTTCATTTTCCTGATGCATTGTCCCTAATTCCTAGGGCCAGATTTACTAAACAGGGCAAATTGGCGTGAGAGCACAATCCCATAAAAGTGTCGATGGGAAGTGGAAAGTTCAAGTTCAAAATGGGCATTTAGACATCATTTTGTGTGTATTCATGTGCTGTCTGAGAGGTGGGCTTTCTGTGTGCGCACAGAAACGATCTATTACAGCACTACCGAATTAAGTTATTTTCACAGTGTCTTGCGATTGAATGGCTTAAAATCACTTGAATGTTTTAACTGATACGACTTAAAAAAAAAAACACATGAAAATTATAAACTTTCTTAAAGCAATACTCGCCCAATCTTTCAGATAGGGGATTATAGTTTTAGGGGGGCTGAGACGACAGACAGGGGGGCTAAATGTACAGTATGTGCAAACAAACCAATCAGAGAAAAAAATTAATGAGCCTCTTAATGTGTTTTCACAGTAACCCGGAATTGGATCTGTCACTTAAACAGTGAGATTCCCAGACAGCTAACATGTTTTCTCACCATATTCACACATATTGTGCTCCACATAGTTATACCCCATGCTGCGTTTGTGGGGCACAGTATATTAATGCGGATGTAAATAAACTACCCCGGGTGAGCCTTCATGTGGTTGCTACGCAACCATCGGCATGCAAGGACAGTTTGTGGCAGTTTGGCCGAAGACTGGTGAAACTGTTACTTGACATTTTCTAGAGCAGAGATTCGCTGCATCTGCGTCTTTCTAAAAGTAAATGTGGCAAGTCATGCTCTCAGTTTTCACATCTCACATGGCTAAGTATAGCTCAGTTTCATCATCGCTTCTGTCAAGGGGGGCTTTTCCTGTTTGGATCACACTTACTTGCGTGCTGGAAATGTAGTGAATCTCTTGCCAACTCCTCACCCTACAGTACGTAAGCAGGAAAGGAGATCTTGCGCAAAATGTTGTCATTATTTTACGTCACGTATGCTCATCCTGAAACATGTTTTATAATCCAGCACTACTCATCATTGGTATGACTTGGCAGAACATCAGTAAATTCTAATAAAGCTTTAGTGTGACGCATGAAACCACAGATGACGGCGCTGAGAGAAGCCTGCTAGCTAAACACTGGTCTTCTTCTAGTAAAACAGGGAGATGATTTTATTGACAGTTTACTTAAATTGTAACTGAATCGCCAACTGTTAAATACTTTGACTGCCTGAGAATAGTTGCAACAATCTGTTTTAATACATTTTTCTGTCTGGATGCAAATCAAACTCCATATGAAAAGAAGCGCCAAGAAAAAAGGCTAGACTTCCTGGTATTAAGATGCGTTTCGGTCGATCGGATCACAAGAGGACGACACAAAATAAAGTTCTAAAATAGGGTCTAAAAAATTTTGAGCTTGTCCACTTTTGACCATTTCCAGAGGTAGTCGAAAACGCATTCGACGAGATTGCTTTCGTAGTGTAGACGCTCATGTGATCGAATGTGTTCGAACAGCCACAAAAGACCGCCTACTCTCCTCCTACTGGCCTTATTTGTAAACACAATGGGAAGCGCGCTAGCCAGATGAGATTTAAACTTTGTCAGCTGGAGACCCAAGTTGTAAACAGGGCCTGAATGCCAACAAACCCATAGTGTTTCTGCCAAACTTGGAGGTTATTATTAGCCTAATATTATTATTAATAATAAATTATATAACAAACATATTTTAAATATATGTTCCTGTCTAGATGCATTTCAAACACCATGTCAATGGGTTTTTCAAGAAGCACCAGGAAAAAGGCAAGACCTTGGGGAAAAGCTTTGATAAATCTATGTCACCAAAACCCATAGTGTTTCTGTCAAACTTGGAGGTTCATGGTTATTAATATGATCTGCTTGCACAAAGGTTACATGTTTAACCCCAGTAGAAGTGACCCCCAGGCTGGAGATTTATTAAGATCATAACCTTTCCTACCACTTCTGAGAACAACTCACTTAACCGCAGCAATCTGCTTGATTGGTTCTTCCGTTTCCAAATGTGTATTGTCAAAAAGGGTCTGCTTAAACGATTAACTTTTAAAGCTAAAGCTACCATGCTTAAAGGAGCTGTATGTAAGAAATGTATTTCAATTAATCATAAAATGGCCCTGATATATCACTAGACATTAAGAAATCATGTACATTTCAAATACTTATATCACTGACAACAGTAGTCCGGCCAGGATATTGTCATTTAAAAAGTGCAGTTGCAGCCCTCAACTGATGTTGATGTTGTCATGTTGTGTTTTGGTCTGATGCTCCACCCTCCACCTATCTACCAATCACGAAGTCAGTAGTGTTGCGGCATCCGGGTTGCCAGCTCTGCTCTAGTTACCACAGCTGCAGCTCGTCACGTTCCTGCTGGATCCTGCAGCCGATCTGGCAACCTCGAGTCAGGGGGGAGGGGGAGGGGATACACCACTCTACAGTAATTTGAAAGTGATTGCAGTACCAGTTTTGTCCACAATCTTACATACAGCTCCTTTAAACGTAGACCACGATACATGCATATCAGCAATACACACATTACACAAAGAAAAGAAACATCAGGAAGATAATGGTGTTTGATGTAATGATGCAAATTTCCTCACTGACAGGAAGTACAACAAGAAGTACACTGTCTACCAGTACTGGATTAACAGAAGGCAGTTTGCTGTCTCCACTTCTCTTCTCTAAACAAATTACCGCACCTCGAAGGAATCCTCTGTTAAGATCCTCAAATTTGCAGATAAGATGACGCTGATAGGCCTGATATGCGTCAACACCGGATTTTTTTGTAGGAAGGAAGTGAAACACCAGGTGCCCTTGTGCAGTCAGAATTTAATGATCTGAAGACAGTAGAGATTTGGCTCATCACAACACCAAAGATCCAGTCAAAACACCATATACAGTGGGGAGAACAAGTATTTGATACACTGCCAATTTTGCAGGTTTTCCCAGTCGGCCAAATCCCTGCTGCAGTGTGTGCAAACCTGGTCAAGAACTACAGGAAACGTATGATCTCTGTAATTGTAAACAAAGGTTTCTGTACCAAATATTAAGGTCTGCTTTTCTGATGTATCAAATACTTATGTCATGCAATAAAATGCAAATAAATTAATTAAAAAACATACAATGTGATTTTCTGGATTTTTGTTTTAGATTCCGTCACTCACAGTTGAAGAGTACCTATGATAAAAAATGACAGACTTCTACATGCTTTGTAAGTGGGAAAACCAGCAAAATCGGCAGTGTATCAAATACTTGTTCTCCCCACTGTATATAAAATATGTATTAAATTAAAATTTATAATGAACCATTTCCACATTCTTAAGGTTCTCCTAAGCAGAAGTAGTCAGAGTTGGGAAAAGGTGGACGGAAACTACAACAAATATAATTGTTTGCATGCCAATTTGCTCCAATAGCAAAAGAAAAAATCCACAATAGCATTTCTATGACTTTACAACATAAATATTGAGAGATTGCATTGTGTTGGTGCTCGATCAAAAAGAAACCTAAAATACAAAAGAACCAGTAAGCTGATATTCATGCTACCAGAGACATACACTCACCTAAAGGATTATTAGGAACACCTGTTCAATTTCTCATTAATGCAATTATCTAAGCAACCAATCACATGGCAGTTGCTTCAATGCATTTAGGGGTGTGGTCCTGGTCAAGACAATCTCCTGAACTCCAAACTGAATGTCAGAATGGGAAAGAAAGGTGATTTAAGCAATTTTGAGCGTGGCATGATTGTTGGTGCCAGACGGGCCGGTCTGAGTATTTCACAATCTGCTCAGTTACTGGGATTTTCACGCACAACCATTTCTAGGGTTTACAAAGAATGGTGTGAAAAGGGAAAAACATCCAGTATGCGGCAGTCATGTGGGCGAAAATGCCTTGTTGATGCTAGAGGTCAGAGGAGAATGGGCCGACTGATTCAAGCTGATAGAAGAGCAACTTTAATACCGAGGTATGCAGCAAAGCATTTGTGAAGCCAAAACACACACAACCTTGAGGCGGATGGGCTACAACAGCAGAAAACCCCACCGGGTACCACTCATCTCCACTACAAATAGGAAAAAGAGGCTACAATTTGCAAGAGCTCACCAAAATTGGACAGTTGAAGACTGGAAAAATGTTGCCTGGTCTGATGAGTCTCGATTTCTGTTGAGACATTCAGATGGTAGAGTCAGAATTTGGCGTAAACAGAATGAGAACATGGATCCATCATGCCTTGTTACCACTGTGCAGGCTGGTGGTGGTGGTGTAATGGTGTGGGGGATGTTTTCTTGGCACACTTTAGGCCCCTTAGTGCCAATTGGGCATTGTTTAAATGCCACGGCCTACCTGATCATTGTTTCTGACCCTTTCCATCCCTTTATGGCCACCATGTACCCATCCTCTGATGGCTACTTCCAGCAGGATAATGCACCATGTCACAAAGCTCAAATCATTTCAAATTGGTTTCTTGAACATGACAATGAGTTCACTGTACTAAAATGGCCCCCACAGTCACCAGATCTCAACCCAATAGAGCATCTTTGGGATGTGGTGGAACGGGAGCTTCGTGCCCTGGATGTGCATCCCACAAATCTCCATCAACTGCAAGATGCTATCCTATCAATATGGGCCAACATTTCTAAAGAATGTTTTCAGCACCTTGTTGAATCAATGCCACGTAGAATTAAGGCAGTTCTGAAGGCGAAAGGGGGTCAAACACAGTATTAGTATGGTGTTCCTAATAATCCTTTAGGTGAGTGTATATTAACTTGCAAGACTTCACCAACAAGGTCTTGTATGCCTGACGAAGACCTTGGGGTTGAAACGTAGCAAGTTAGCAGTGTGCCTATGTATTTTAGCTACATTTGCTGTCACTCTCTCAGCCGCTGTGTTAACTAGTTTTGTGTAATTTGATGCTAATGTAATATAACACAAAGTAGTGATTTATAAAAATTGCTAGATTTATTATGTTAACAACTGTTGAAATGTGTCATCACAGTCTTGTAGTAAAATTGTAATAGTCAGGCAACTAGTCAATATGAACAACAAAGAGGAAGTAAGTCCTGAGAAAGTTCAAGTACTTCAACCTGCCACAGGAAGTGATGGCCCAGTTCTACAGTGGCATCACTGAAACTATCCTCAAATCATCCATATCCATCTGATATGAATCTGCCATGGCGCTGGATCCAAGCAGGCTGAAATTCATCAGCTGCAATCTGCCCTCCCTCCTGGACCTTTATGAGTCAACGTCTAGGAAGGGGGCAGTCAGAGAGCCCTCACGCCCTGCTCACCACATCTTTCAGCTGATGCCGTGCATGAAGCACCACAGAACTGTAAAGACAAAATGTCCAGGCACAAAAACAGCTTTTATTGCTTCACCACAGAAATAGAACACTACAACACAAAGAGATAACAGACTTCACGCACATACTATACTACAACACTTCCTGTAATATATCAAAGATTAGCTGAATACCTCAATACCAATTTAAAACCCAAACGAATGAGTAAAGAACAGATTAGATAAAAAGGCTTTAAAATCAGTTTATATGTATTCTATATCAACATAATAATTTAAATCAATCATTTCAATATGTCAGAGGATACTTGGACAATATAGCTCAATTTCTGATTGTATTTAGATATGTGAAGCTGAGCACAAGGAATCTCTTAACGGTTTTTCATTAACAGCTGTCAGATTAATATGTTCCTAACCTTGAACTCCTTCATTTGCTTCCCAGAAAACCCGGTGACCTGTTGCTTCAAACACGTAATTGCTTAAAATTCTGTGAACCAAAGGCGTCTGTTTGAAATTAATTCAGCATATTAATAAAAAATGAAGAGATGGTAGAGATTAAGGCGTGTGTAAATTGAATATCCATTAGATTTTCTAGTCATTTAGTAGTAGTTTTGTTGAGCTATTGAAGATTACAGTATTGGCCAGTTAAGGTGAACTGTGTTTCTCTCTGCCATTCTGATTGTTATTAAACAGGTTTCACAAACATTCTCTCCACCTGCCATTGGACAGAGAGTCCCACCCAAACTCACGTCATTGGTTAAGCCACTGTTGCCGGGCTGGTCAGTATGCGAAAAACAAACAGAGCAATGTTTTGAAAGGTGAACTAAACTACACCCATGCAAGTTATACTTATACTACTACAAGTAGTAGTGCAAAGAAACAATTGTGGATTTTATTGACTGAAACAAACTTTTCAAGTACATTTCATGTTTTATGTATGAAATATTTGTAAGGCTAAATTACATTGCTTTCTAATCTTATGAAGTATGAAATAACAGCTGCTGGTAAAACAAAATAAATTATAAAAATAAAATACAGACCAATCTGGTAATTATACAGTAGCAAAAAAAAAAACTACCCCCAAGCCTAAAACTTACCTCTAGTTGGCGGAAAACACAGCATATTGCAGCCATGGAAGCCAACGAACAAACTCGGTCAGAGATCGCAGATTCTACCCGACCTAAAAAGCCTCCGCACCCAACAAAGAATCTCTATCTAAAACGCGATATCAACTCATCATAAATCAATTCATCAACTTACATTGTAAGTAAGTCTCCTCGTATTCCATTGTCAATTCCGCTCGTTCCTGTTGCTTGTTCTCAATCTGGCAACCCGCGTGAGCGTCGAGTCTGAGCAGGAGGGGGCGGGGGAAATAACTCTCTCCAATATTTTGAATTTGGACTGCAGTACCCATTTCAACCGCTAGCTGTCAATCAAGTAGTAGACGAAGAGTAGTACTACTGACAACATAAGCGATTCCAGAGGGAGGCGCTCTAATGACATCCCCTAATTGGATGTTTCATTGTAGGAAGCGTAACTTGTAGTAAGGGCGTGGTTTGTAGTACATTTTACTAACCTTTCAGTTCGGCTAAACAACAGCAGAACGGATATCAGCGCAACAAAACAAGTGTTTTAAAGACACTTTATATTAAGGAATATTATGGATTTGACTGCACTGACACTATCAGATGAGAGCAAAACTTGAACTGAATTGAGCTGGATGATGACACTCTTGTCTTCTATGCATTATATCAGAATTGGATTTGTTTCCTAATTAATTAATTTTACAGCATCGACACTGTTATTGAACAGAACTGAATCAACTGACTTCAGCTGAATGACGGCACAATTGCCTTCTGTAAAGCTGCATATAGCTGAATTGAACTGGTTTGATAATTTATGAACCTTACAAAGATATTGCATTGAACTGAATCAACACTGAACTGACTTTAGCTGAAGAATGACACTATTGTCTTTTTAGTTCAGCTTTACAGCAGAATATAATTTGTCTCATTTTTGATGAAGTTTGCATCAATGATTTTCTTTGGTAACACTTTATTTAAGGTGACGTAGTTGCACGTTACTACATGTATTGCTATAGTAATAACTGTAAATTATGCAAAATTACAAGTAACTAACCCTAAACCAAACCCTAACCGTAACTATATAGTAAGTACATGTAGTTAATTAATATTATTTGAGTACAATGTAAGAACGTCACCTTCAAATAAAGTGTAACCTGTTATTTTCTATAAAATATATATATATAAAAAAAGGTCACTTTATTGATGCCAAAAACGCTTACTAAATACATTAGTGAGGTGGACCACAACCATTCTTAGGGGGTTAGGAATCAAATGAGAGGGCCGACACAAGGGCAAGGCAATACATTAGAGGAAATTAGCATCTCTGTCGCCAGAGGCGACTAGCAATTCTACAGGGACAACAATACACCAGGATGAGGTGAGCCGCCTGCAGAGTGTACATTATTGGGAGCAGAATGAAAGGTTTAGAGGTAAAGAGCATGCCTCCTTAGGCGACTGGCAGGGGTTAGTTTGGAGAGGAAAAAGTGGATCATGGGTGCAGCGCTGTGAAAATCACCACAGTAAGTGGCTCTACTTAACAGAATGGTACATCTGCCTCACTTGAATACCTATTCATAGCCCTTCACAGGACATTTCCACTCTATTTTTGTAAATGCCAAAATTCTACAGCGCTTGATGATGAATTTGAAATGTGACAAACATTTTGGAAGCAATCTTTTTCTAGCAACACATCCAATGACCCTTGAAACTGTTAAAGCAAGTTTGATTTGTTTTATGTCCATGCTATCAGTGGCCAAACAGACACTATGAAATCAGCTCAAGAGACATCTTCAAGGCTAGAAACCATCTTATTATTGGTTGATATTTTCAAAGTGCAACTTGGAGACCAATTCGGCACCATACAGTCTTTTTTTTTTTCAAGGTGCACTTCACAATCAACGTCAGACTATTTCTCAGACAGGCCATAAGTGAACTTTTAAATGCTTCCAGAGACCTCTACAGCACAGAGGGTGGCCAAGCATTCAGAAAACCCATGTGGCGTCTGAAACCAACCATGTGAACGTCTGAACCCATCTAATAGGACTTTTCTTTGTGGTCAAGAAAACAAAGGAGGTTTTTTCACAAACGGCAAGAACCTGCAACAGACCACTCATAAATATAACATGATAATAGAGGAAAGAAATCTACGTGATGTCTGTGAAAAGATCTGAGGTGACCATAAAATTTGCCATTCAACCCGGCCGCATGGAGATGAAAAGCTAAATTGGACGTGCATTAAATCAGGCTATGGTTATTACTCCTCAGGTTCAGTTCTAAACCAATGTTCAAACAGCATCAGCCCTATTTCAGAGAGCTAAGCATGGTTCTGTTCACATATTGTTTGGCTGTAAACTACAGAAACAACCAAAATAACTGAACCGACTCTTACATTTTCAAGTCTCGTCTGGTGTGTGAACCCGTTTCCTCTACTGTGGCTACAAAAAAAATAATAATTTGTGAGCTACTACATGGAGTATTTCCTTTTATAACAGTCATTAATTTAAAAAAATAAATAAAAATGGAGTGGGCCTTTGAGAGCTAATACAAACTGTATCCTCATAAAATCTAATTTACAAGTTGTAATTAATCCACACAGAGCAAAAACCAAACCCTAAACTGTAGCTATAAACTGTTTAATCGTCTAGAAATGTTAAGATTAGAACGTCTTTTCCTCCAGAACTCAATGTGCTGACACATGTGAAATATTCCTCACATTATTCAACCAAAAAAGAAAGATATGAGGAACAAATTCACAGTGTCTCTTGCATTTTTAATGACATGTTTCATCAACAGAGACTGACAGTAACAATTTACAAGGTCTCATTTGTTAACATTCGTTTACTATGTTAGTTAACATGAACTAACAATGAAAAATAACTCTACAGCATTTATTAACCTTAGTTCATGTTAATTTCAACATTTACAGCAGTGGTCAAAAGTATTGGCAGTGACATACATAAATTAAAAAATTCTCTAAAAAATACTGGAGCAGCAAACTTTGCGAAACAAAATTTATTTCACTGCCAATACTTTTGGCCATGGCAGTACTAATACATATCAAATACGTAATCAATCTGTTAACATTATAGTTAACTGTGAATTTGCATGAACACATTTTTAACAACTGTACCTAAAATTAACTACAATATTAACAAAGATTAATAAATGCTGTAAAAATTATTGCTCATTGTTAGTTCATGTTAGCTAATTAATTAACTAATATCAACAACACTTGTTTTAAAGTGTTCCCGGGTCTCATCTCATGGGGTGAAATTAGGTAAGCTGGGCCACTTTTTGACAGTCATTGCAATGTAAAAAAGTGGTTCCATTTTTCATGGTCACCCTATATAATAATGCTAAATAATGGTAAATTATGCTAAACATGTATTTTGAAATAATTTAAAATATTTTTCAAATTATTTAGTAAATGTACAGTAAATGTTTCCTAATTCCAAAAAAAACAACGCAACACTGTATTACATGGTCAAAAAGTTGTGGCAAAGAACACATGGTAAAATCAGAGTAATACTCACCCCGGTCTGTAAATCATCTGGTACAGTAGTAAAACACAGTAAAGTAAACATATAAGGATAAAGCAAAGATGCTTGGACATGACCTACCTTCCATGACATAAACCAGGGAGCCCACATCGCCTTCTTTGATGATACAACTTTCTTTATCATACTCCACAGGGTACATGCAGTCCACAATCTCCTGAATCTGAGACAGCTCCAGGTTCTTCATGAAGTCATTTTCAAGAATGGCCTCTTTGATTAGTTCTTTAGACCTGTGGAAAACAAGGATGAAATTGCTTACTTTATAAAATCAAAGTAAAATAATTATTTACATTTTTTTAAACTGGAAACAGTCACAAATCTCACACTATCTCACCAGAGTTTAGCTCATTGATTCTTGAGATATGAGACAATCAAGTCCCGCAATCTTACTGCAATGATTAATAGAATAATTACTTGTTATATTTTTCTCTTTTTTTTTAATTATCACTAACTCAGCTAAATATCCAAAGATAACCAAGTCTACTGTACTCAATAATCAAATTGTAGGTTGAGTCCACCAAAGGAAAAAAACTTAAAAAACAAATTGAATACACCTCTTTTATAAAGTTTCCTAGATGTATCCTTACTTTTTGTTGATACTCAACTAACAACAAGTAAGAATTTTTTGCTACCATTCCCATTAAGTTATGAAAATGTTATTTCTGAATGTTCTCTGAGAGTTGGTTACGGGAACATTCCATTTTATAATTTTGCAAACATTATGGGAATACTACTTTTGAATTTTCTCTGGACATTCTGAAATAAGTAGTAACACTAAAACAACCATTAAATGAACATTCAACTGAAACGCTTCAGAAAAAAACAATGCATAAATATTATTTTTGTCCTAACATTATTAAAGACTATGGCTGCGTTTCTCAAAAGCATTGTGAGCAAAGTTGATCGTATAGAGACCATTGGTGGCAATGGTTCTACGATCTACTTACGATGCATTTGGCAAATGCACCCAGATAACTTTGAAAGAACATTTATTTAATGTTACTGGAGGAATGTTTGTTCATAACTTTGATAGAACCTTGCAGAATGGTAGTCAAAGTTCTGAGGACTGTTATGGTTTGCAGGGAAGTGGAGAGTTAAGGATCTATTCTTTGCAAGATAATCCAAATGAGAACCATTTATCCAAACAGGAAGACGAATATACTCCAACGGGGAAACGTAACGGCTTTACAACTGAATGCAAAGACAACAACCGACAAAAAAAAAAAAAAAAAACGAAACGGTGGTACAGTATATACACACAGTCTGGGGTTAACAAGGCACAGGTGTGGTTAATCAGTTGTCATGATAATCAATAAGGGTAACTATGGTAACAATGGTAAACAGGAACAAACCACAGGAAGAGAACACACAGGAGACAATGGAAACATAAACAACACTTCAAAATAAGAGTCCGTATAACAAAGCCAAGAAACACAAAACCAAGTAACATGTAACAAGAATGTTCCCTGTTTGCTGGGTACTTATTAAAGCATTTAAAAAGCATTAAAACTAGGCAATTTCAGTCAATATTCTTCCTTAAGATTTTCTTTCTGTATTTATAAAATCAAAAAGAGATAAAGTCATTTTTGAAATTGCATGAGCAAAATCGATCTGAAATATTGGGTTCCTCTAAGAGAACTGAAACTGAGTCACATGCAAATCTCTCATTTTTTTCTTGAGATCCCAGACACCTCCATTCAACACCACAGCATGTGAGATTATTCACAGAAAAGTGTAAACCTCTGAAATAATCAGAGAGAATCCCCTATAGCTGGGTTTTTGAATGCAATCAATACCTCATCACGTCAATGGATGAATTCCTTCGTATGGAGTGCATTTTGGCTTTGCGTGATGAGTCATTTTCATTGACAACACAGTTAATTTGACAGTGCTTGTCAGATGGCCTTCCTTGTGCTACTGCATTCCGAGTTCTCTTTCACAAATCTATTTTTTAATCATGGAATGGGTAGATGTGATTATTTAACTATTGCACAAGCAGGTCTGCTTGTGGAAATGTAGCATTGCTTTTCTCCTTTGATTAGAAATGGCAGCGTGGCAGAGATGATGTCAAGAAATGGACCATCTGTGCAAGAGTGCGCAAGTACTGGAGTCCGAAGAGGGGACGTGGAGCGGACAGATGACTGCTCAGATACACTGCGTTACTACCACTCACACACTCCTGCTGGGTACTAATGTCCCATGGGCGGATGATAAGACCTCAATATCTGTGGATCTGCCTGGACTAATGACATTAACAATCAGTGCAGTTTCTGATTCGTCATCCATGTGGGCACCAGCACTACAAACAATGGCGTTTTGTATATGAAACTGACCTCCCACCAAACACAAATCACTGATTCTTGAGATATGAGGCTAAACACCCACCATTAGTTTGGGAAACCACCACATGTCTCCAATGTATGATCATGACAAAGATGATCACTAGAATATTCAATTATTTTACTCTGTAAGCAATTTGTAGGGTTGATTCCACTGTCATAGGTTGATAGCAAACAGTCATCACTCAATGGCTGGATGTCTAAGTGGTGTCTGGACAATAATATAGATGTCATAGACAATTGGACATGTTTCTGGTCCAGACCTGGCCTGTTGAAAGGTTAGGAAGCAGACAGACTGGCTAAAACGACTGTCTGCTAGCCGTCTCACATCACAGAAGTCCGATACATTTCAGCACATAGAGATTCTTAAACCTAGATACCTTAATATTGAGACTGTGTCTGTTCCCCAAACTAGTAAAAACAAAAAAAAAATCCCAAACCCATTTAAGGGTAACAATTTACTTGATGTTCAAAAAATAAAAAAAACAGATATAATAAACAAATGATTAGGCTTGGCTTGCTGAATATTAGATCTCTTTCTACAAAAGCACTTTTTGTAAATGATATGATCACAGATCATAACCTAGATGTGCTGTGTTTGACAGAAACCTGGCTAAAACCAGACAATTATTTTACGTTAAATGAGTCCAGGGCTCTAGAGTGCGACCAAAATTTGTAAGGGTGCGACTAAACTTTTTCCTAGGTCGCACCGGTGCACAAGTAATCAAATATTGTTGATTACCTACAAAGCACTAAATGGTTTAGCTCCGCAGTACTTGAGCGAGCTCTTAACGCATTATAGTCCTTCACGTCTATTGCAATCTCAAAATTCCGGCCAGTTGATAATACCTAGAATATCTAAATCGACTGCTGGCGGGAGATCCTTTTCCTATTTAGCACCAAAACTTTGGAATAGTCTTCCCACCATTGTCCGGGAAGCAGACACACTCTGTCAGTTCAAAGCTAGACTAAAAACACATCTCTTTGCCCTAGCATACACATAATACATTATAGACTTCTATAAATTCAATGTTAGGCTGCATAGATTAGGTCAGCCGGAACTGGGAACACTTCCCTTAAATCTTGATGTACTCGCTACATCATAAGAAGAATGGCATCTACGCTAATATTAGTGTCTTTGTTTATCCCGAGGTTTTCCCGCAGCCTGCCGGATCCAGGCCGTGTCCAGATCTGACGAGGGAGCTTTGCCTGGACCCGATGACAATGCAGTGCTGAAGTATCCACTATCCTCTCCCTATGGAGGATCCCTTTCCCACTTTACAGATAAAGCGTTGTGAATTCCGGCTCGCGTACCCCGAAGTGATAAAATAAAAAAAAATTCTGTATCAAAATTTATAGGCAAGAAAAGTAGTTTGTTTAGGCTGGGTTGTATGAATTACAAACCTGCGCACATATTTTAAAAAGCACATAACTATAGAATTCTGAATGAGCATGTGAACGCCATCAGCGTTAATCACAGGTTCGCGTTTAAAGTCTGATCATTTCGACGGAGGTGAATCAATCAAAGTTAACTTTAGCTGGAAGTAACATTATTCAAGAACCGCTATAACGCCAAAACAATCTGTTACCTTAAATTATATGTTTATCTCGGTAAAGCTGCTTTGAAACAATCCATTGTTAAAAGCGCTATATAAATGAAGATGACTTGACTTGACTTGACCTAACATTGTCGCATCCGCTGCCTCTCCGCGAACGAAGCGTTTGTTCTCCTTAGACGGAACTCACACTCATGGTTGGATCATATTTACCCCTTTTCCACCAAGGCAGAGCTGGTGCTGGTTCGGAGCCAGAGCCTAGTTTCAAATCGGTTCTTTGTTTTTCGACCACCAAAGCACCAGCTCCGAACCAGTAAAAGTGGTTCTTAAGTAGCACCAAATCATTGCTGGTCTAGAAGTACGAACCGCTTACGTCAGCGGCAGGGGGCGGGGTTACCGTGACCAACAAGACGAACAGAAACTTGTGACCGCCATTTTTTAAATAGCAGCTAATCAAGCTAATAGCAGCTCGATTGTAATCTCCGTTAATGCAAGTTACGGTAAGCTGCACGATCGCGTTGTATTCGCCGTGTTTGGATGCCGATGTACGTTAGGTTCGCAAAGCCATGAGCATCAATAGTAACGCAACGATCGCCATTGTTGATAGAAGGCTTGTTCGAGATGCATCGGAGCGGCGCGGCCCGATCGGAGCTGCGGGAGTGTGTGGAGAGCATACGACTCCTTGTGCTTTTTGATCGCTTTTGCAGTGCTTTGATGTCATGCGCCGATCGGTCTGCGAGAAGCCGATGCATCTCGAACAAGCCTAGTGTGTTTGTGTTTGGCGCTGCCGTGCTAGCGTTGCTGGGCAACATGAGATGTATACAGTGACGTAAGACCTGGCTCTGTGCTGGCTCTCTGGCCTGTGGAAAGGCAAACCGGTTCTTAGAAAGCTCGTCAGTCGAACTAACTCCGAACCGGCAATAGCACTAGCTCTGAACTAGCACCAGGTTCTTGCTGGTGGAAAAGGGGTAATTGTGATCTAAACCATTCAGAGACAGAGATGGGGCGGGTCTTTGCCTCTGATTGGCTGTGGTCTAGATATTCCTGTAGGCTCCGTGCTGTGTGATTGAAATTGGAGATAAAGAGAATCAGTTACGGCAATCAGCATCAGCAAAATAAACGCAAGAAAACAGACGACGAACAATGAAAAGAAATAGACCCATAGAGGGTTTTTTCTGTAAGAAAAGTAGTCCTGTTTCCCCCAACACTCTCCCAGGTCAATGCTCCAACAATAGCCCAGACATGGAGCTACTTCAGCCAGTCTCCCCAGTCCCTGGTAAGATGCCAAGCCAGTTTCCCTGGTTAAGGTTTAATAAGTAAAAAAGAACGTAATGCACTGCATTTATTGTAAAGAATGTGGCCAGAGGATGGCAGGGAACAGTGCATTTGTAAGCGGATCAACAACGTTTCGAATCGAAACGTTGAAATAGCACAATATTACAAAAAAAAAACACTTCATGCCACGATAAGTGTGTGACTAAAGTGGCCCCTCTCCCGGCTGCATTTCAGCGGCAGGCAGCAGCTATCAAGTCCTCAGAACAAGCAGAGATGATAATAAAATTCAACGTCACCTATAACATCGCAAAAGAAGAGCTGCCAAAGGGCAAGGCGGCCAAATTACAGGTGTTGGCCATCTGAGGGGCATGCGACAGCAAGGGCTATGACTTTGAGCCATTAAATGTTAGGTCTCCGTTCAGGGAAGCACTTTCAAACAGTAGCACTTTCTATTTTGAAATGTTTTATTTAGCTTAAAATGTTTTAGTTTGGAAGCACAGTGAAGCACTTTAAACATTTTTTTATTTAAAAAAAAAGATTTTTATTTTTATATACAGTATAATTGTGCTTTAAATTAAAAAAAAAGTATTTACCTTATTCTTGTTTAAAATCATTTAGCCTACATAATATATGAATGTATATGGAGCGTGATAAAAAGGTGACCTTGAAATTGTGGCGTTAAAGGCGACGCGAGCCGAGGAAAAATTTGGGTGCACCTAAATTTTGTGCTGGTGCACCCACATAAAAAAGTTAGGTGCACCAGTGCAACCAAGGCAAAAAATTAGTCTATACCCCCACAAGATTACTGTTATAAACATAAGCCTTGTCTGAAGGCCAAAGGGTGTTGCTGCAATTTATAATAATATTTTCAGTATTACTCAGAGGTCTGGTTTTAAGTATAATTATTTTGAAGTGATAGTGCTTTGTATAACATTAATTATAAGCGATAAATCCCACTTGACTTTTTTACTAGCTAATATACAGGCAACCAGGGCACCATACAGACACTATCAAAGAATTTGCTGATTTTGTATTAGTACATAGAGTTAGTACTGGCTGCAGATAAAGTCTTAATAGAGTCTATATGGTGCCCTGGTGGCCTGTATACAGTAGCTAGTAAAAAAGTCAAGTGGGATTTATCGTTTATACTAATTAATGTTATACAAAGCACCATCACTTCAAAATAATTATACTTAAAACCAGATCTCTGAGTACCAGGGCACCATACAGACTCTATCAAAGAATTTGCTGATTTTGTATTAGTACATAGAGTTAGTACTGGCTGCAGATAAAGTCTTAATAGTTGGTGATTATAATATCCATGTAGATAATGAAAAAGATGCTTTGGGATTGGCATTTACATACATTCGAAACTCAATTGGATATATACAACATGTGTCAGGACCCACTCATTGTCATAATCATACTTTAGATTTAACATTGACAAATGGAATCGAGAAGCTTCCAGAAGTTATAGATCATCTTCTTAATATTATTAATCATTGTCATTAGGATATGTCCCAAAAACTTTCAAGCTGGCTGTTATTAAACCCTTATCTTAAATCTCCCTTATCAGTCAAAAATACTAGAAAAGGCAGTATCCTCACAACTATGTTTCTTCATAAAAAAGAAATGGTATCTGCATGATATAATACTGAGACTCCTCTCAGAGTTACAAAATGATTTGCTCTTTTCATCCAGTCGTGGTTGTTCTATATTAGTGTTACTGGACCTAAGAGCTGTATTTAATACTATTGACCACAACAGCTCTATATTTCTTCGCGGCCTGATGAAATATACCAATTCACAAAACTAACGGAATACATAGTTGATATAAAAAATTGGATGACTAGTAATTTCCTACTACTTGATTCTGAAAAAAAATCAAAAACCTCTGCACGTAATAACCTACAATACTTGTTAGGAAACTGGGTGTGTTATTTGATAGCAGTCTTTCATTTGACCGCCTGGTTCATACATTTTAAAATCTTGCTAATTACTTACTCTCTAAATGGTTCAGCTCCTCAGTACTTGAGCGAGCTCTTAATGCATTACAGTCTTTCACGTCTATATATATCTCAAAATAATTCTGGCCAGTTTTTAATACCTAGAATATAAAAATTGACAGCGGGCGGCAGGTCCTTTTCCTATTTAGCGCCCAAACTCTGGAAAAATCTTCCTAGCATTGTTCTGGGGGGCAGACACACTCATTTTAAATCTAGCTAACAAAAAGACAAAAGTGAAGTCAGTTCAGTGTTGATTCAGTTCTGTTGTAAAGATCATCAATTATTAAATTAGTTCAATTCAGATATAAAGTAACTCTGCAGAAAATGTCATCGTCCAGCTCAGTTCAGCTCTCATCAAATAGTGTCAGTGCAATCAGATCAATAATATTGTTCAATATTAAGTGTCCCCAACTAAGCAAGCCAGAGGCGACAGTGGCAAGGAACCCAAACTACACTGAACAAAATTATAAACGCAACACTTTTGTTTTTGCCCCCATTTTTCATGAGCTGAACTCAAAGATCTAAGACTTTTTCTATGTACACAAAAGGCCTATTTCTCTCAAATATTGTTCACAAATCTGTCTAAATCTGAGCACTTCTCCTTTGCCGAGATAATCCATCCACTTTACCGGTGTGACATATCAAGATGCTGATTAGACAGCATGATTATGGCACAGGTGTGCCTTAGGCTGGCCACTCTAAAATGTCAGTTTTAAGGCGAGACACTACAGCTGAATAGGGTAATTTTTTTAACTAGCAGATATCACCATGAAACTTTCCCAGTTGATTACCTACATTAAGATGAGAAAAAAAATGTATTACAAGTTTTCTGTAATTTAATGTTTAAATGTGCAAATTAGGCATTATCTAATTAAATATGCGCTAATTTGCATTTTAAAAAAATGAAATCTGAGTTTTGGATAAAGCCAGGTTAACAATTCTTTTTTCATTGTGTTCACATATTAGATGGGGAAAAAATTACAGAGGGATTTATGGATATCTACTTTTGTTATTCTGTAAATCAGAATATACTGTCAATAGCCTTAAAAAAATGATTTTTGCCATGTTTTTTGGAATAAAATGTTATATAAGTCATGCTAGGAATAATATATTTACAAATTCCTCTGTAAATGTCTTCATAATATAACTAGGTACAAGACTTGAAAGTTTGGTGTATATAGGTGCTACCGAAGTGGAGATTTCATGATTCATTGGAGATTTTTTTGTATGAGAGAAAGGTAATTTTGAGAAAACGGGCTTTAAAGATTTAGCATCAGCCAATGAGATTGCGCATTTGTGCCCTTTTACTTTCACGATTGGTTGCTGATAAAAAGGAAATGACCATATTTGGATCCGACAACATTGTACAGGAGAGAGAGAGCTTTCTAACGGTGTGTGTGATGACAGGGTGCAGATCGCGATCGCGGAGCAGCGGGAGGATTTAGATCGCCTACTTTTGATGAATTTATGAGAAATCTACAGACGTAAACAGACAAAGTGTCGTAAAATAAAGACCTGAATGTGTATTTTTGGACTTTTTTTCACCACAAGTCTGAAAGAAGACAAATATCCCAAAATCTCAAAATTGACCAGTGAAAAAAAAACTATGTTTTTGCCTGCCGTGTCTCGCCTTAAGGACGACAAGCATGCATATGAGCTTCCCTGAGACGGTTTCTGACAGTTTGAGCAGAAATTCTTTGGTTATGCAAACCAATTGTAGCAGCTGTCCGGGTGGCAGCTGCACATTTTAGAGTGGCCTTTTATTGTGGCCAGCCTAAGGCACACCTGTGCAATAATCATGCTGTCTAATCAGCATCTTGATATACCACACCTGTGATATGCCACACCTATCTTGGCAAAGGAGAAGTGCTCACTAACAGATTTAGACAGATTTGTGAACAATATTTGAGAGACATTTTTGTGTACATAGAAAAAGTCTTAGGTCTTTGAGTTCAGCTCATGAAAAATGGGGGCAAAAACAAAAGTGTTGCGTTTATAATTTTGTTCAGTGTATATCAGGTGACAGAATGGAGGAAAAATAACCTTAGGTGAAACCAGGCTCCATCGGGGGACCAGTTCTCCTCTGGCCAAACGAAGCAACATGGCATGGTTTAATTCCAGGCTCCATCACAAGTCAAAATTCACATTGTGGATTGGTGTCATTCAAAATATTTTAGCCAGTTCCTTCTGCTGTTAGCTAGCATCACCAGAAAAACAATATGTTTTTCCTCAACACCTATAATTTAAATAATTTATTAAAGTGAATGAAAAATGTATAAATATAACACATTTTTTACAGATTGTTTTGGCATTGCGTTGGAACATTTTGTGAGAAATGTTAAATACATAAGGGACCTTTCGGTATTTATGGAAAGGGCCACCGGAGGAAAATAGGGGAGGGTCATGTCTTTTTATTCTTTGTTGAGGGGAGGGTCATCCAACTTTTTTAGTCTATAGGGGAGGGTCACCCAACTTTTGTATTCATCAAAACAGCTACATTTCAAAGTGGCTTGTTTGGTGCATATTTTTTCCATGTAGCTTTATGTAGCTCTCTCGGTCTCGGCCCCCCATCGCTATCTATGGTCTGACCCAACAAAAATCTAGTTTGGCGCTGTTTGACAGTGCGCGCGCACTTCAGTACGCGCTCAGAAAAAGTGTATTAGAACAGAACGCCAAAGTAATGTTTACTTGGCAAAGCTTTAAAGCACGAGCAAATAATGAACTTTTGGGATTGCGAATAAGTGCAGTGTCCTGTGAGTGTAACTCTACCGCTGCATTAACATGTGATGTGAATGTACGCCGAGTTTTACATTATTGGGACTGAGGCGCCAGAACTGCAGCTGATATAATGTGCGCTGTAGCACGATACTACCATATTTCAGTTTCCATTCTTATTGTGTTTCCACAACAATGTTAGTGAGCAAATCTACTGAAATTGCCCCCATAACAGTGGAGTGTGATGTGTTGGACATAGGGCTACCACATTTTTTAATTACTATTAGTATTATTTGAAGTTAACATAATAAAATAGACCTAGGCCTACACCAAAAAAACTAGTTGAGGATAAATTCTTTAAAATTGGGCAATTCCAGCGTTATGGATGTCACATTTGCTGTCAAAACATGAAATATAAATTCTCAGAAAATGCATTTAATACTGAAACACCTGTTTATATATTCATACTCCAAGGCGGGCTTACACGGTGCGATTATTATTATTTTTTGCTGTTTTACGAGCTCGCAGATGATTTTTTTTCACTCGGGAGACATCGCGTGGAAATCGGTTGTGCTCGCATGTTGCGGCTCATGTCGTGTGCTAGGAAGGTACGAGCCGAGCCGAACCTCTCGACCTCATGATAATTTTTAAACATGTCTAAAAAGTTCGGGAGCTGTAGGCTTGAATTCGTGAGGTGTGTGCGCTGTGCGGTTGAATGAGCCGATGTGTCGATCTATCTGAATTTGACCAACCAGGAGCTGAAGAAATCCACAGAAGAAAGACGAAAATGGCAGCGCCACCGCGAATTTGGACTATTGAAAGGGAAGCCTACTACTTTATTATGATTTTAGTATCATAATGATTAATAAATGCATGCACAATTATCAGTGAACTTGATAAATGTTGCAGATATGTTTTAATATGCACAAACAAATGCCTTTCAACTTGTGTGCAAAATTCAGAATTTAAAGGTGAACTAAGTAACTTTTTTACCTTAACCGAACAGCTTTGGAGTCATTGTAATGTTTATATAACTGATTTCGTGTTGAATGGTGGTCGCCTCGCACCCCCCTGGTGCCTGTGAGCCGCAAAACCACCCTTGCAACTTTGGGCCGGCGAGCCGCCGGCCTCAGTGTTAGGAAGTATCGTGTGATATCAGGTCTCGCGAGGTAACGAATTGCTTTACGGCAAAAAACAGATCTGATAAAATTCTGATAAAATGAGCATCAAACAGAAATAACCCGGCGCCGTATACATGTGGTGTTCGAGACGCAGGGCGCGCGCAGCTCTTAAAGGGGCCATACCTTATTTCCACTCGTTACAGCGTCCATCCTACTGAACTGGTACCGGTGTACAGGGGGAGGGGATCCGGCCGTGAGTGCGAGCCATCTCTGCGTGAGTGCTATTCACGACAGTACAAGTGCTCCACAGCGACTCTAGGGGTCGCTGTTTGACAAAAACGGAATTCTTACTTAGTTCTGCTTTAATAAATGTGCAGCAATTTGTACAAATAGAGTCTGTATATGTGTTGTAGCCATAATAAGCGCATTTTCATATTATAATGTTTTTTTTTTCCATCTATGTTAATTATGAAAAGTATAGCCTACGCAATATATCGGGAGACATGGCCAGACATGATTTTGACCACTTCATTAAGTGTTGTTTTGTAGAAAGCCTTTCTTTAAAGTGAATTTCGTTTTGTATAAATTGTATCTTAATTTTAATCAATGTTTCATCAACAAATTGTCTGGATTTAATATATAAGAAGTAAATAGTAGAAAATCATCATGACACGGAGGCGCCTGTGTGTGAACTGGACTCTTGTCAAATAAATTAACCGAAACATCATAATAGGCTGTAGTAGGCTACTTGCCTCACAGATCTGATAAATATATAGAAAGCTTGACATGTCTACTTTTAAACAGAACAATTCAAAACGAAAGAAAACAGACAGACTGCTCTCTGCTTATGTAATCCGAAATGTGCATTTCTCTCTGGCGCTTTCACTATTGCGAAGATCGCGAGTCAGCATCGTCACCTTTATATTTGCAACCGACACTGACAAAGACTTGTTTATTAATAAACAATTAAAATGTCCCCTTGCTATATTATTCATAATCGTTACTTTTGCTGGTTCTTTGTGGCAGCTTTAAGATACTGTATTGGCAGCGCCACCCTTACATTTTACATGAACGCGTCACCACTGCATCAGCCCCGAAAACATGATTTTTTTTTCCAAATCAAAAATTGTGATACGAACCGAATTGTAGGTTTGGTGTATCATTACAGCAAGATGAGAAAGCAGGAGTTTAGTCGTTTATCATGGAATGGCTATCTGAACATCTTTGCCAAGCGCAAACCAGAAAAGTAGCCTAATCAATAAATTATCGGGGAGGGTCATGCCTTTTTTCACAATCATTTTGGAGGGTCATATAAAAAATTATTGCTGGCGAAGGGAGGGTCAAGTCTTTTTTGACTACAGATCTCAAATCTCCTCCGGTGGCCCCTTAAATAAATAACGAACAGTCCCTAATTCCAAATAATGCCTTGATACATTTTGGTTACATTTTATTTCGATAGTACACTTTAGACATACTACTAACAATGAGTGACTTTGCAACTACATGTCAACTGACTCTCATTAATGTGCAACTACATGTCAACTCTCTCTCAGAGTATTACTGTTAGGTTACGGTTAGGGTTAGTAGAATAAGTTGACGCACTTGCAAAGTTACTTATAGTCGGTAGAATGTCATTTGAGGGACATCAAAATAAAGTGTTAGCAGCATAAGCAGACAGTCTAATACTCTAATGACTGCTAGCTAACATGTAGTTGCAAAGTTACTTGGTTAGAATGGCTAAAGTGGACTATCAAAATAAAGTGTTACCAAATTTTTTTCTCTTTTTCCCACTTTTTTGTCTCAGTACTCAGGAATCAGTGACCTACTGATCTGAAAAACGACCAAATACACCTTCTGTGAATCGTGCTTGTCTGTTAGCCATACAGTTCAAACCAGCTGATAAGACGTTTGAGTGATCACTGCTAATAACTGTTCAAATCAAACTCATAACGACAGCAGCGGATGTGCACGATCATTTGTATGCATATGAATTCCAAGGGGAACATGAGACTGAAAATAATGGAACACTTACAGGATTATAAACTAATTTCATGTGTTGTTTTCTTATCCCCCTGATCGTGCAATTGTCTAGAGAAATATGGCCTCAATTGTTCCTTCTGTCTGACGCTGAATAGGGGATTAACGACAAATCATTCCACGTTTCATACTTGATGAGGGTATAACAGTGAGACAATCTATTATTCACACACAGCCATTGACCAACAATAATGAAAGGTGTAATAAAAAGACAAGGGGACAGGGAAACAGAAGCCAGATGAGGACTGATCACTTAAAATGGTACAGGTGCACTCTAAGAAATGTATCTAAATATAAGGAACAATGTACTGTTTGAATATGTATTGTATTGTATTGTGTATATAGTATTGATTTTTAATAGGGATTTTACATGTATTTTGAATTACGCATTGCATTGTGTCTGTAAAATTAACAGATAATGTCCTGCAAAAACTGTTTTTAACATTGGTAATAATAAGAAATGTTAAACCAAATTACAATTTTATAATTTATTAAGGATCATGTGACATTGACGTAATGATGCTGAAAATTCAGCTTTGCCATCACAGGATTTTATAGTTACTTTATAGTAAAATGATTGATATTTAATATATTAAAAAAGGCACAGGGATTTGGTGATAATTCATTTTTCAGTGATGATGCAATACATTTTTGAGTTTTGAATCAGTTCCCTAAAATTGACAGTTTGAAATTATTTACAAAATTAATGTAATCATTAATGCAAACTTCATCAAATAATGGACAATTTCAAATTCATTATTCAGCTGAATGCAGTTCAGTTCAATAAATGCATGACGTTCATCTGCTTTGGTGAAACAAGTTCAGTTCAACTGTTTTAGCAGCTCTACTGAAGGCAATAGTGTCGTAATTCAGCTGAAGTTAGTTCAGTGTTGATTTAATAACATTGACGATGTTGTCAAATTCGTCAACTATGAAACAAATTCGATTCAGCTATAAAGCTGCTCTACCCAAGACAATAGTGTCATTATTCAGCTCAGTTTTCTTTCTCAGTCCAGTCAAATTGACATTACTGAATATATTATGTAATCAACCAGTTCTAGAAAGCAGGACATGGTTTTATTTGGGAATTGATTGCATTGTAAAAAACAAAAAGGGTCAAATTTGATTTCATGTTGACAAAGTTTCCACTCAAAATCTGCCTACCCTACTCCAAGCGTCCCACACGATACCATATCAGACCGTTGGCAAATCACTAAACCATAATCATGAATCCAATCCAATCATCAAGTATTCCGCTAGCAGATCATGATCAGAGCCCAGGTCACATTCACAAGCACACTGACATTAATGAAGGCCGTCGATAATGTATCTTTTGTTGTAACAGTCTTCTCATGCAAGAGTGCAATTCCTTCATGTTTGCCTAATTTTAGCTCCTCAACTCCCAAAGGCTCATTTACCAGAAACAGTCTATGTGGTCTGAAACCTACACGCTGTTCCAGAGGAAATTAACAGTGCTGCTGACTGAAATCAGAACGATGCTTTTGAAAATAAAAAATGAGAGACTAAAAACAAGAAGCTGGTGGAATATAGACAAATTGGCAAATCATTAGCCCGTGATCAATGTCAACCCCTGTTTCCTTATGTTCTTTACCGCAAACTAAAAACCCATCACAACCAACTTTCTCTTTGAGCTCAGTCAGAGCTGCTGGACAGATTTCAAAGTCTTCAGAGGAGGGCAACACTACCGCTCCAAAGGGGTTACCATAGCAAAAAAAAAGCACAGAAAATACCACCTCGCAATTTTATCAGAGTCTTTGATATTTGAGGCATCATTATGGTGTCATGGCAGGCCACTCGGTGGAATGCCAGAGTGTTTTTTAGGCCAGATGGAGCATGGCTTTGTTAAGCCACGCTGAATTACTTCAGATAGGCTGGCAGATAGTGTAGATTGGCACACTTGCAGTATGTGTGCTGCCATCTCCTACCTAACAGTCCTTCCCTCTCAGCATGCTTTTTACAGCTCTTAACCCACTCTCCACTCTTTTGTTTAACAAAGATTCATGTCTGCCCAGACACGGAAAACAACACTGAGTGATATCCTTAAAAGGAGAAAATATGCTCTTTTGGTGGGAAGCAAGATGGATACATTCCGCAAAACTGAACAGGGGCCCCAGGGTGGGAGAGGACAATGTAAAGACACTCTTGGCTGTTCACCGTGCCTGTAACAAACATTAAAACAAATGTCAGGTCTCCCTGCTTTTGATTTGAAAGGTCAGCGTTATGCATCAGTGCAATAAAGGACAAAAGAAGTCAAATTGTAGCCTTTGTATGTTTGTGCTTTAAAATATTCCATGGGGAGAGTATTGTTTAATATTGAATATTCAACAATATTATTGATCTGCCTGCATCGACATCATTATATGAGAACCGAACTGAGCTGGACAATGACATCACTGTTTTCTCCAGAGCGGCTATATATTTATATGAACTAAATTCAGAGCCGGACAGTAACGGAGTACATTTACTTGAGTACAGTACTTAAGTACAATTTTGAGGGATCTGTACTTTACTCGAGTATCATTTTTGGGGAGTACTTATGACTTTACTCAAGTACATTTGAGAGGCAAATATTGTACTCTTTACTCCAATACATTTCTATCCATAACCGTGAGTACCCGAGTAAAAAAAAAAAAAAGTAAAAAGAAAAAGAAAAATCTCGGAAACCCTCAATTTGTTGTTTCCCTCTCAAACGTGATTGGATTGTGCAGGCGCCACTGATTGGGACAGCCTATCAGCAATCACTTCCAGCTTTCCGCCAAAGTCAACTCCATGGTCAGATTTTATATTACACATTAATGTAAGCCAAGCATTTGGTTTGATGTTCTTGAGTATGTGGTGTGTTTAACACAGATGTGGCAGTGGCGTAGCCACGAGGGATTTCTGATTTCTTAAAAAAAAAACTTTAGGAGGCAAAATATATTTTTACTGATTATGTGAATTACACTGCGCAAACCAAAGTAGGCTACTACCCAGCGAATGAAGAAGGGTTGGCGCTCAGTCTCCACAGTACATAAAATATTAATTTTGTTTTATTTTATTTTTCGGGTTTGCATTTATGAGGAAAAAACAATGTTATGGACGTGTTCTCCGTTAAGGACGTGAGCGCTCTGAAAGCGGCATACAAAATGCTTTAAAACTTTCACAGAGACATCAAACAGAAAACACAAAACCTTTCTTTAACCTGAATTTCGTTTTGCATTAATTGTATCTTAATTTTAATCAATGTTTCATCAACCAATTGCCTGGGTTTAATAAATAAGAAGTAAATAGCAGACGATAGATAAGAAACGGAGGCGCCGGCACGTGAACTGGATCTCGTCTCATAAATGAACCGAAACTCAGTGTATAAGGTAGCCTACTTGCCTCTCACAGACATGTCTACTTTTAAACAGAAAAATTCAAAACGAAAGAAAACAGACTACAGACTGCTCTCTGCTTATGTAATCCGTATGAAATGTGCATTTCTCTCTGGCGCGTTCACTACTGAAGATCGCGAGTCAGCATCGTCAACTTCATCTTAGCCGACACTGACAAAGAAAACACTTGTTTATTAACAAGTGTTTATTAATAAACAATTAAAATATCTCCTTGCTATATTTTACATATTCATAATCATTCCTTTTGCCGGTTCTTTGTGACAGCTTTTAGGTGCTTTATTGGCAGCGCCACCCTTACATGTGGTGTGTGTGTGTGTGTGTGTGTGTGTGTGTGTGTTGTCCCCGCATTTAAGATGGGACCCCCCATAAATTTAATTTAATTAAATAAAGCAACATGGTAAAAAGATGAAAATGACTTGATTTTACTTTCAATTCCTTTTACATTCTCCAAGGTATTAACATTAACATTTTTCATAACTCCATGTAGGACGTTTCTGTGCATAAATGTAAGCACTGTGGCAGTAGATTAGTAATGCAATATTTAGAAAATGTACTCTTGTACTCTTGATACTCAAGTACTTTTAAAAACAAGTACTTTAGTACTTTTACTTAAGTAGACATCTGAATGTAGTACTTTTACTTGTACTTGAGTAAAATTTAGCAAGGGGTATCTGTACTTTTACTCAAGTAACAAAGCTCTGTACTCTGTCCGCCTCTGACTAAATTAATAACTTTTTTTTCAAGAAAAATTAACCAACACTGAACTTACTTAAGCTGAACTATGACGCTATTTTCTTCTAGACACAAACGTTGTTGCATTATTTTCCTGTTATCTCTGTAAAGCTGCTTTTAAACAATCTGTATTGTAAAAAGCGCTATGTAAAAAAAGGTGACTTGACTTGACTTGTTGCGACAAAAGCCAAATGTCAATATTGCAACCAAGCCCCAGTTTCAAAAACTACGAATTGAAAACAAAAAAAGTTTGTTTAGAAACAGACACAACCATCTATGCATGTGTTTTGAGCAAGCAATTATTGTCAGATTTTGAAACCTATCATAGGGTTATTCAACACATTCTCATCCTTTGGCGTCATATAGGTGACGCCATATGACATTTCGTCGAAATCTTACGCACATGGCATCCTTTAGTGTCAATATAACATGCACTGTTATGGGTAGGTTTTGGTCTGGGGTAGGGTACGGTTACTTATGACGCTTTGGGTTCTGCGTCTCATATTGACGCTAAAGGATGCCATGTGCGTCGGATTTAGACAAAATGTCAAAAGCGTCACATGTATGACGCCAAAGGATGAGAACGGGCTGGGTTATTCTCTTTCTTTCAAATAGACAATATTATTCCCATTCTAAATAGCTTTTGATTTAACAAAAATTTAGAAATGCCCTAGAATGCAAAATGAGTCACCAGTATCACAGTTTTTTTTTTTTTTTTTTTTATAAAAAAAAAAATCTATGACAATTAACAGTGACGATGATAAAGTAGATGTGCCAAGTTCTAAGAAATATAGTCTTGGTACTCATGTTGGTTTCATATGGTTTTGATAAACAATATAAAGATTGATATCTAATATGTAAGAATTTTTATGCATTAATTACTTTTTTTTTAAATGAGAACTTCCCTGATTTCCTAAGTTGCCTATGAAACCCTGTAAAATGATTTTTATGTGAAGGACTTTTTTGGGGGGGAAATCAGAAGGATGTGTTTGTTACGCACGCGCTCGAGGACCTCTCTTCGGTTCAGTGACACATGAAATGAATGTTCAGGATAATGCCAAAATAGCTACTGTGTGTGTACTATATTGTCAATGTAAAGAAAAGGTATTCATTTCAACTATAGTCTCACATAGCCAGATCTATAGTCTCAAATATACTTTATAACAAAACTATCATTCTGCAATTTTAATGACCTCATCTGTCAACACGATGCCGGTATATTGCAGAGTTGGTGCAAACATATCCACATCGCTATGATCCAGGGGCGGAGTGGGACCAAAAAATCTACCGGGAAATTTCGTAGACCACCGGCCCTCGTCACCGGCAGGGCCGGATTAAGAGCCCCCTGGGCACAATGTCTTGTAGGTCCCCTCTTAGGCAGGCCAAATGTATATTTTGTCCAGGGAGATTTTAATACGGCATTTACAGTTTTACTGATTTAAAAGTAACTTTGTTGTACTATGCTGGAGTAAAGTTCATAAATGGTCGTTCTTTCCCATAGGAATTTTTAAAACTATGTTGGGTGGACCTCTGTGCCTCTAGGGGGGTTCGGGGGCATGCTCCCCCGCAATAATTTTTTTTACATTTTAAGGTTAAATGCATCAATCTCGTGCTCTTTGAGAGATCAAAATTAAGAGCTTCAACCCATGAACTGCTCGTTGAACAAAGAAAAAGCATTGATTTGTACCAGGACAATAAAGAGGGCATCTTTTTAGTTATGAGAGTCTCAGTCTGCATTACATTATCAATGATGTTTTAGGATGCCAAACAATTATTATTATAATGTAATAATGATTTATATAATTATTCCTATGACGTAAAATTCATTTAGCCTATAAATGTACTATATAGGCTAGGCCTAAATGAAAATGAATATTTCAAAAGTATATTTTAGCCTACATTACACTATAATATAGGACAATTAAAATATTTTTGTCCTAATTTCTTCATTTGCAAGAAATAAACCCTTGAGCTTTTAGGAGAAAACACCAGATAACCATGCTGATCGCGTGAGCAAAGTAATCACCCAGCACAGACAGGATGCCTATTCTTAAAGTCTGTGCTGTTTTATAAAGACACAAAGCCATATCATGGTTTCAATTTTAGTTCGTTGGCAAAATATAACGCTAGAGACCTTAATGTTAGGTTATACATTTTACAACTTTACATATGTGTTGGGAAAAGGGAGAAGAGAGAGTTCGGCAAAAGGCGGATTCGAACTCGGGTCGAGCGCATCAAAAGCTGCTTTCAAGCACTTCACGCCCTACGACCTACACCACTGTAGCTGTTTCGTAACGAGTGTCTTTTTGCTTTAAAGACAGGCACTTAGTGCAAATATACGCTCTGTTATAGAAAATGTTAAAAAAAAATGTTTTCTTCCCCTCGCTTGGGCCCCAAGTGCGCATGGCGAATTTGCAATGAATATATTTTATCAGACCGGCCCTCGCGGCCTCGAAACAATACCGGCCCACCGGGAAAACTCCCGACTCTCCCGATTGCCACTCCGCTACTGCTATGATCAGATGCTTTCTCAACTGCTGTTTTTTCAACGCTTAGTTAGTCTTGCTAACCACCAGTGTTCATGAATACCATCAAAAAGAATGTGATATCTTCACAAAGATGGTAGACATCTGGCTCTCGACCAAAATCCACTCAGCAACAAGAGTAAATATTCACCAGACATGAACACAAGGAGTAATGCTCACAATCTGTGACAAAAGACAAGAGTGTATAGGGGGAGATAAGTTGCAGAAGAAATGATGGCATTGCTGGTGAATAAGGGAGGCTTTTGGGTAATACTGCTATAGAGATGCAGCTGAGGAGAATATGAAAAGATTCTCAGTGGTGCAAAGAATCTACTATGCCTTCCAGTATGAGTGCATTTCAGTGCAGTTCATATGTTTCACTGAACATGTATGCCTGTGTGACTGATAGCATGATTTGAGACATTCCGCTTCAATGGAAGCAATCAAATCTGACTGTCTGTACAGACAGTTCACGTGATCAATGTCACAAATATGCTTAATATTTTGAGTGTTTGATGGAGAATCATAACTATGTATTCCTCAATTTACATTTCTTTGTTTAACAGTAAAACCCTAAAACTACCTGTTTATTTCCAGGTTATGGTTTCCAGATGGTCTCATACTTTTCCCCTTATTGCGTTTCTGCACATTATCTACTATTCTAAACTGAATTATGTATGTACCATGTCTTCTGCACAGCTTATTTGCCAATTTGCACTTTACCATTATTTATTATTTATATGCTATATTACAACTCACATGTCTGGTTAGATGCTTGCAAGGACAATAAAGTTGAATCTAATCTAATAAAATATTTATGTTGCAGAAAATAATATATTTTGAAATGCACACGTTCTCTTCAGAAAACACTGTGCATGAACTGCATATGAATATGCACTTTTTTCTCTTTTCAAAAGTTGATCAACAGAATCAACAGGTTGACTGGCCGTGTGCCTATATTTATGATACATCACATCAGTCAAGCAATAAAGGTAAGGTTTGATGGATGGTTATGATTATACTCGCACCACAGAACTCAAGGTGTCCTAGTGACCAAGATCACTTGCATAAAATGAGAACAGCTCAATTGCATATGCATAATGGCATCAGTAATGCAAATCATCAGCACTTTATTCCGGTTAATTTGATGGACACCTTCAAAACAACATTGATGAGATATAAGTGGCACCTACTGTGGGCTCTTTGGATAGAAAGGCAGGGTGACATGACTGAGTTCGTGAATATCAAAGGCTGTAGGTTCGGCTGAGATCGCCTGTCTCTTGGTCCTCTGGTGCTCTTGAAGGACACTCTGCTTGTGGACTTGTTGCGTTGCCGGTCTTATAACTGATCGGTATTTGTCTAACTCATTCTGAAGCTTCTGGATGAGTTCGTCTTTCTGATCCAGCTCCAACTCCAGTTCATCAATAAGCGCGTCTCTCTGTCTCAATTCTTCAATCTTCTCCTGTAACGCGTACTGGAGATCGCGTAAAGTGCCCATTTCTCCCCACTGTTAAAGATCCGCAGCCGTTACCAACTTGGCGAACGGTCAGTTTTCGGTCATGAAATGAAAACAAACCGCTTTTGCTCGTATGTTCCGTGACAATGTCGCCAAAATTCGCAGCGCCAATCCACCGGCGTGCTTTCACGTTACTTATACCGGAGGAATGAGCGGGGAAACACCCACGGCGTCTGCAGACATCACATTCGGGAGACGAAGTTTCACAGGGCATTCATTTTTTTGTCCAAATACGTCAGTCGCAGCTGTGGAGCGCGTCGAGCGCGAGTGGAACGCCATGAACGCGCAGTGAACGCGCTGTGAGAGCAACATGCTCGCGGCTCCCAGACGAGCCAATGGGGAAAGACTCAAGCGCGCACCTGCAACAACCGCTGAGAGCTCTCTGCGTGCGCTACCTTTCACGAGCACATGAGCACAGTTCAACAGTTTCAGTGAGAGTTCCTTTACCTTCAGCAAAGCGAAACTTTCCCCGAGTGAATTACTTATTTTGTTTAGCTATTTAAACTCCTAAAATGAGCAAATCAGACATCAAATTAAATAGACACACTGCCTCAGAGAAATGTGCAACCTAGCTGTTTTCTCATCGATATCTCAGTGGTTAGTAGTTTGCAAACCTTTTTGTGAAAGGCTTATTTAAAGCGTGCTTTTTATGTTTTGTAAGATACACTGTAAAAAAGTTTTTCATCATCGTTCAACGTTAATTACATCTACTTTTGAGTTTCAACTTGTCATCTGTTATTAAATTCCTGCAATGTCAAAAGAAGTGTCACTGTCATTAAATAAGAGAAGCAAAGTGAAAATCCCTCTATTATGAAATACAACATTTTATATATGACCAAAATGTCACTTTTAGTGATTTCACCAAGTACAAAATGTTCCAGTTCCAGGATCAACAACACCTTTGTTGATCATGCTGGAACAACATTCCAATCAACCAATCAGATTTGAGGGAAAAGTTTACAGTTTATGTCAAGTTTAGGGTTACAACCAGATTAGGTGCTTCAGTGTTATTCACTGTTTCCCTCTGATTTTAGGGATATCTTATGGGTTGGATGTGTGTGTGTGTGTGTGTGTGTGTGTGTGTGTGTGTGTGTGTGTGTGTGTGTGTGTGTGTGTGTGTGTGTGTGTGTGTGTGTGTGTGTGTGTGTGTGTGTGTGTGTGTGTGTGTGTGTGTGTGTGTGGCCTGGTAAACCCTACGTTATGGGGACAAAATCCCCACAAGGATGGCAATTTCCGAAATCCTTGTTCGTGTGGGGACATTTTTTGGTCCCCATGAGGAAATCAGCTTATAAATCATACTAAGTGATGTTGTTTGAAAATGTAAAAATGCAGAATGTTTCCTGTGATGGGTAGGTTTAGGGATAGGGTTAGTGTAAGGGAATAGAATAAACAGTCTGTACAGTATAAAAATCATTATGTCTATGGAAAGTCCCCATAAAACATGAAAACACAACATGTGTGTGTGTGTGTGTGTGTGTGTGTTCACATTTAACACTGCTGAAACTATTCTTCTAAGGATCTTTTTAAGTTCATATAGCCCTAACATCACTGCTGTATCTCATTGATGTGCATTTACTGCAGCGTCTCACTGTCCAGTGATGATTAACACTAGTGATGCCCATTATTGTTGAACCTACTGCAGCTTTACCTCTACTTCATCAGCACAGAACATGATGCTCTGGTGTTCTACCGCATGATTCTTCTTCACAGCCCCTATAACATCATCTGGATCCTTCCCATCAACAGATGACCAGCTGGGGCTTCATTTCACCTCATTAACTGGTTGAGGAAAGCTAACAATGTAACTCTGAGAATGAAATTGCTACACTTGTCTGCCCTCTTGCTGTTTATTACACTATCAGAAAGCCTGTTAGATAGAAACCTGTGGAATCCTGGAACAATATAATTACAAAACAGGGTTATTATCAATTAAATAAAACTAAAAACTAAAACCATAAAAATCTAATTCCATTACTTGAAACAAAACACATGTTAACTGAAATAATATATATATCATTTTTATTTCAGCTAGTTGCAAAGGCAACAATTATCATTTTCGTTTACTTTAAGTTGAAGTACTAAAATAACTAAAACTAAAAAAGAAATAAAATAATAAGAAATTACTAAAAATGACCAAAAAACACAACAAAATTACCAAAAAATTAACTAAAATTAAAAAGAAAGCAGAATATGTCAAAAATAAAATCTAATTAAAACTATAATAGTATATCAATGATTCTAAAATAACAAAGCCAACACCGTGCTCTCTTGTCTTGTATATTGTCTTGTTTTGTGTCATTCTTTTTAATTACATCAATAATTCAGTTGTAATTCACACTGGTGTTTTCCTCCATGTGTTAGATAAAATAACAAAAGATTTTGAATATTGAGTGTGAATCACAGCTGAACTCTTGGTGTAATTAAAAAGATTCACACAAAATTTAATAAAATAAATAAATAAACAAAAAACAACACTGCTTCAAAAGAACTAAAGGATATATAAAAGGATATATTTTGAAACTTTTAGCTTAATAATTATTATTATTAGTGTATTAATACACACACACACACACAATGAATTATAATTAATGGCAAGAACACACAATCTTTAAAAATAGGATCAAAAGCGTCCTCTAGTGGAGAAAGTCTACAACATACCCAGACAGAGATGAATAAAGATGTAACACCAATTGCTGCAAATAGCTAATAACATCAGTAGTTAAAAGGAATTGCTTTATATATAAATATGTATTATAATAATATGAAGGTAAAGCTGTAAAAATCATGTTTGCAAACGGTTACATCTTTTTCACTGCACTCTGTAGTTTGCACAGTATAAGCAACATTTCTTGTTTTTATATAACATTCTGTTAGTTTGATAGAAAGGATGTTAATAAAGTTGTTAATAAATGTCCTGAATCTTGAAACCCACAATGTAGCACACACACACCTCACTAGGGACATTATTCAGTATCTAGTCCATGCCTTCCTTTTAACTGATTTCCATGAGCACTGTCCTAAAATGAATGTGAATCCCATTTATCATGCATAGCAGAAAAGACCAATTAAGCACTATTGAGGATGAGGCTCTGTCGTTCTCGCAAACCATTTACACGAACTGCAGATCAAAGTGTCTGTGCCAATGTGGACGTGAGAGATGTGATGCTAATGTGGAAGGCCTGAGCCCGTATCTGCAGGACAAACACAGGAAAGATAACACACTTTCCATTCTCAAGTGCTTTTCAAGCAGCTTGTTGATTATATAAGGAGTTCTACATTAGAACACACAGGATCAGAGAAGAGGGTGGCCAGTGTTTTTTTATCACTCACAAGAACCTGACATGTACAGTGTATATGACGTATATTAAACTAAAAACAAGTTCAATGTTTTAAAATGACAATAATATTGTGGAATATTACTAGCATTTAAAAGAACTGTATATATATAATATAATACAATATAATGAATATGCTGATTTGCTGTCTTAAGAAGAACTTCTTATTTTTTATCAGTGTTGATAACTCATTTTTCTGCTTGATATTTATATCTGTCTGTAAACTCTCCCATTCAAAAGTTTGGGGTAAGTATATGATTGAAAAAATATAATAATAAAAATAATACTTTTATTTATCAAGGACACATTAAACTAAACAAAAGTCAAATTAAAATCATTGATAACATTAAAAAATATTAATATTTCAAATTAATGCTTTTGTTTTGGACTTTTTTAAAGAATCATGAAAATCCATATTCTACAAATGTTATATGTTGAAATATATTAAAATAGAAAACTTCTTTAAAATGTAATAATATTTCACAGTATTGTTTTTTATAGTATTTTTAATCAAATAAATGGAGTCTTGGTGAGCATAAGAGAATATATATATATATATATATATATATATATATATATATATATATATATATATATATATATATATATTATTGATTTATTTGTATTTTTGAAATGCCATAAGCTCAGGTGATCTTTAAACTCAAACACCAACAGGAAAAATTGTCGATTTAATTGAGATTTAATGTAAATAACATACCTTATATTGTATATACCTTTATATTTTAGATGAGCTTTATTTAAAACTCGTTACACCACTTTTTTTTATTTATTCCTAAATTAATTTTTGAAAAAATGTTAAAGGGGTGGTATAATGCCCCTTTTTACAAGATGTAAAATAAGTCTCTGGTGTCCCCAGAGTGTGTATGTGAAGTTGTAGCTCAAAATACCCCACAGATCATTTTTTATAGCATGTTAAAATTGTCCTTTTTTGAGGGTGAGCAAAAATGCGTCGTTTTCTGTGTGGGCTCTTCTCGTTCTTAGCAGAGCCATATAGAGCTCTTTTTTGCGAGGCGGGGTCAATTTTAGGGTTCGTGATGTCACTGTAGTCCCTATCAGTCGTTTGTTGTAGTCCTTAAAAAGTGATTTCTGTAAAAGCAAATATCTCCCTTCGCTTTGAAACTTTGCAGATGTTGTTTATGCTCAAACAGCAACATTACACACTAACTAAAGTTAGAAAAGTGAAATCATAATCAACCACCCGTTTAAAACCGAATCATGGAATGAATACTTGAATACTCATGTAATGAATACCGAATCATGAATACAGTGGCTTAGAAAAAGCTTTTTAACCATCAACCATCATGATGGCCGCCATGTTGAGATCACATGACACAGCTAAATACTACTCACTCAATAACTCTCTGTCACTTTTAATTCCTGAATAAATTATTTACACAGTCATAAATATGCTTGTAATTGGACTGGAGCATTATAATGCATCATGAATTAATAAAATTGTCTTTTCCATCCACACTTTAGGTGTCAGTAACACTGTAAGCCCACTGTAAAACAATACAGGCTGCGTCTGAAATCACATACTCTCTTATTTTGAATAAGTACGTACTTTGCGAGCACATAAAAAACTATGTTCTATATGTAGTATGAATGTAATCCGGTCAGACTACATTCACCATGCTGTCATTATCTTGTGACCTACCAGCGTCAGTTGCGTTGCTTCACTAACATTCATAAATCCTCTCCCATGGCCTCATTTGATAGTAAATTGTCCATGATATGCACACTTCAGAATCTCGTCGGAAGTTGTAGGTCATCCGGGTACTTTTTGCCTACTCTTCTACTGTGCATTCGGACATAGGTTACTTATTTTGTAACACACAGATTTCGGACACAGACTGAGTGCAGCTTTAAGTCTCTGTTACAGATTCCTCACTGTTCAAGGGGTGATGACATTTTACTGACATCTAGTGGCTACTAAAAGGAAGTTATTTTACTTTTGAATAATTTTAAAGGGCAGCCAATAGTTAAGAGAAGTGCCAAGACTGCTTAATTAATACAATCCCAAAATGTACTTCTGTGTATTATTGTCAAACGCAACATAAAAATGTAGCATAAATCTCAATCATATTCAGCAAGCCACAGCTCCCACTGCCCCCCGCAGAAGTTAATAAAGATATTCATTTACTGAAATGGGGTTTACTCATTCCCACTAAATGTGGCACATTCCACATGTTTCCAGGAAAAGTTGAAAGTTATAATATGTGAATCCTAAATATAGCAGTGAATATCTATGACATTAAATATTTAACAACCAGCATTAAATATTCAACAAGGTTAGGGTTGTACAGAAGCCCATTGGACATTGAGCAAGAGTGTTTATGCCTAAGAGCATTAGACCAGATGTGAACTTATGTGAATGCATTATATTAGGCATTACAGACCAGCATTATATATTCTAATGTCAGCTAATTATGATGCATATAGCTTGATGCCATGCAAAAATCACTTTAATAAAACAAAAACATGTAACCTGCATCTCATTTTATCCATTGCGTTGTTAGAGGCAAAACTGGTGAAAGTTAAAACAGAAGCATTTAAACCCTAACCCACAACTCACACCTTTTTTTCCGGAATTTGTGTTCCACTCATTTAATTTCCAGAAAGTTGCATTTTAAAAAGTACTGAAACTTGGGAGAAATATATAGCCGGTCAGTGACAATACACTAAAGTACTCATGACTCATTACTTGCTTCTAGCAGATTTTAAGAACTGACTTCTCCAATGAAATACTATAGTGATGCCCATCTGCAATACCATCAAGTACAAAAAAAAGTACAATCAATCAAATTTAGCAACCATCACTACTCTGCACCTGTCCCACAATATGCTGCAATGTAACTCATGTCTAACAATCTATTCTTATACAACAGATCATGGATTGACTAGTTGACTCAACTGTTCACATTCAGAGCGTGAAAACTTTTGTTTATTTGATATTAATAATCAAATCAAAAGCTTAAAGTCATTTTTAACAGTTCCAGATTTAACATTATTACCAGGTTTAGGCCAGTATAGTAGTAGGCTAAAGTATAGTATAGTATAGTATAGTATAGTATAGTATAGTATAGTATAGTATAGTATAGTATAGTAGCCTATAAGTCATTATAGTATAGTATCGTATGGTATAGTATAGTAAAGTATATAGTATAGTAGCCTATAGTATAGTATATTATTGTATAGTATAGTATAGTATAGTATAGTATAGTATAGTATAGTATAGTATAGTAGCCTATAATATAGTAGGGGAGACCGGGGATGGTTGTAACAGGGGTCAGTTGTAACAATTCCAATCTGTCCAATCAGGAACTAGTTACAAATCACCTGATTCACTTCACACATGCTTAGTTTAGTTTTTATTCCACATGTGATAAAGTAGAGCCCTGTGGCAGACACAGCACATGTTAAAGTGGAAAAAACAATTTTGAAGTAAGAAAGTAACTTTTTTTACTTTTTTTGTTTTTGCTGTGGGAATTTCTGCTTTGTAGTTAAACTCATCAAACTTTTATTATGTTTATTGTGTGTCTGTGTAGATATTTTCCATGCAAGTTGTTAGTGCAAATTTTTTGCCTGTTAGCTGTAAGGTGAGCTAGTTCATGGCTACATGACTCTGGGTTAGTTGTAACAACAATGAATTAAAATTTATTAAAAAGTTCAATTTATTATGGTCAATTACTATGACAGAGTAACAACAGAGTCACACACACACACACACAATGTTCAAGTGTTCAATTTTATTATGGCCAATACTAACATTGGCAGTAACAAACATGCTTACAAACAATGTTTGTGTTCAAGTTCAATTTATAATGGTCAATTACTATGACTGAGAGTGACAAACACACATCAGTTATATTGAAAAGTCAGTGTTGAATAAAAACCTTTCAAAATATTTTTTTTGTCAAAATCCTTATTTCATTATGTTACATATCACCCCGGTGGATATCATAATGTTACATCTCACCCCAGGGTATGTTACAACTAACCCAGACTATGGGGTGAATTGTAACATTTTACTCCTCGTGTTTGAAACTAAACAATGCATTTTCTGTTTGTGTTGCAAAGATAATAGCTATGTCATTTAATAGCAGACACTTGTAAATAGTTTGGATCACATTTTGAACACACTGATTTCAAAGTACTACAAGATATAGACAGAAAGGTCAAAATTGTTACAACCATCCCCGGTCTCCCCTATAGTATATAGCCTATCGTCATACAAAGTGACAAAATCTTGCCTATAGTTTGTAGTCACGTGTAAAATTGTATTCAGTAACGTTATCCCAGCTGACAGGGAACATTCTCAGAACTTCCATAACGTTCCGGCAATGTTCTCTCAAAGTTATGGGAACGTTAGCAAAACGTTCTTAGAACATATTTTTGTTAGCTGAGATAGTGTAGTGTCGTATAGCCACGAGTGAAAATCTAATCTTGATCTAAGTGGATCAGTATATAGTATAGTCACTCAAAGAGTAACAGAGACTCGACTCGGACGGAGACCATCCACAGTCTGGTGATGACACCAAGGCAAAAAGCACAGGTCTATAGATAGTAGCCTAAATGAAGGGTTCTTACCTGTCCGACTTGGGGTGTTTGCGTAAATCTTCGCTTGTCAAGTCCTGGAAAGACTTGAATGTCTGCGGTTCCGCGGAGATGCCCTGCGCGCGCCTGGTTCTTCTGGGTCCAATAGCGCTCGGCAGAACTGACTGACATTTGTGCAGCTTTCTCTTCAGTTCATTCACCTCCTGCTCCTTTGCCGACAGCAGCCTCTCCATTTCCTTTATCCTCTCCTCTTTTATGAGCAGCATCTTGGCAAATTCTTCGTCTAATTCACTCATGTTTGAAGTTTGAACAGAAGAAGCCTGCCGCGGAATGATGTCTTAACTCTGTCAGTCAAGATTCACTTTACCACAGAGCAGCTGTGCTCCGAGCACACCCTTCCTGCAGACTGGGACGATTGTTTCATTGAGAAACCAATTAGATGTTCCTCTCCCTCCTTCCCCAGAGAGACCTGATCATGATCACTCCGCTCCAGTCTACCGCAAACGCTTTCTTAACACACGATCTCGAGCCTCAAATAGAATCAATGATCATATATGATTGGTGACGTGCCTTATTGTGTAAGTCCACGCAGCACTCAGACACCGTAATGTACAGATGCAGGATAGACAAAGCCTTCTTGAAAAACAACTATAATCCATGAACATACTTTATTTTGTTATATAATAATAGATAAATACATAAATAAACCAAAATATGTTACAGTAACAATCAAAAACCACACAAACTGCAAAATTTCCATGTCTTTGTTTGTGTTTATTTATTTATTTAATATTATATGTATCATATAATAGATCAAATATTATTTATATTTCAGTAGCAAACAGGCTAATACATTCCAATTTTTGTGTGATTATATTTTTGTTACTGAACTATTAATTTATTTTAAATAAATAAATAGTATTGAAATGATTTGTTTGTGTTTTTATTACTGATATATAATATAAATCATATTTTATTTGATGTATTTATTGTTTGTTTGTTCCTATTGAGGGATGTTTAGTTTTAGCATCTAGTAGAGTTCTAGTAATTTATTAAGTACACTGAAAAAAAAGTTTCTGTCTTAAACTTCCAAGTTGATTGTACTTAAAAATGTAGGTCATTTCAACTTAAATTACATTAAGCTGACTTTAAAAAATGAGTTGAATCTTGTATAACTTATAAAAAAGGTTGTATGCATGGCCTTTAATTAAACTTTTTGCATTCAGCAAAAGCTGTTATTTGCAGCCTCTGAATAGAATCACCTCAAATATCATATTATGCATATGTTGGTCTTCTTGGCTCAGTCATCCAAGAAAAGCTAAAGTTAATCTTTACAAACCCACTGATCTGGAATATGGAAAAAAAAGGATTTCACTGTTCAACCTTACAGATGGTAAAGATGTAACTATGTTACTGGGTACTTCAATTTTGACTTTATTAATTTGTTGTCGGCAAAGTTTTAGCAAAAACAATATAGTCATTTTTGTTTGTTTGGTTATTTTTCCTCTCCGTCTGACTGATCAGGTCACCTTGACTTCTGTTCTCTCTCTGCTTTGTTTATGTCACACAAGAAAAAACCTGCTGTGATTCACAAAATTTGAGCATGGTTGGTTATCTCATCCCAATGAGGCAATGCCATCCGCAGCTCTCTAGGGGAAGGAGTATCAGCTTTCAGACAGACATTCAATGGTCTGACAGTCAATGGTCTTCCTGTAATGCACACGATTTCTCTCATCGAAACTGTAGAGCGTCCCTAAGTGAAGACAGGATGTTGCAAAATCAATGATGTTTATGTCATCATGCGCCTCTACCGCTGGATTTATCTAAATGGAGGAAGGAGGAGAGTAGACACTGCCTGAGCTGATGTTGCTGAGAGACTGTGATGGAAAGGAGGGGGCTGGGAGTCTTAAGTACAGATTTACTCAATACAAATGCAGAAGAGCACTTAAAGGGATAGTTCCACCAAAAAAAAAATTATTTACTCACCCTCATGTCCATGCAAGTCCACAACAGAAACAGGGGCTTCAGACAGGAACTAAACAGGGCGTTACTGACAGACTGGGAAGAGAGGAGCTGCAACAATGTAAAATATATTATAAATAATCTGTTTTTTGGATATTCAAGCATAAAAACCTAATCAAACCCCAAAACTAATTCAAGACTTTGAAAAGGGGAATAATTGGTCCCCTTTAAGCCTCCAATTTTCAGTCTTTGTTTAAAAAACATTTTCCCTGAAAGTTTGAGTTAGTTTGCAAGAGCGTGATTATGAACACAATGAAGATGTGAAAGCGGACTAATGCGTTGATGAGTTTTCCTATTTGGTGTAATGGTGTTTAATGTCAATGACAACATCTGTAGTCCCATTTAGCCAGTTATTAGAATCCGCCTTTTTTAAAATAAGCAAAAGTCTTAAAAAATCACAAGGGGGTATTACTGATTTATTTTATCTTGTAGAATAAAACATAACAAAAATGTCTTGAGCTTGTGTTTACCACAGACCTTATTTCAGACATTTAACCAAAAAACCATTGACATCAGGACGATGTAACCGAAAGTGCTACAATGCTAACTTGCTTTTGGTCTAAAAAAGAAATCAGTCATTCCTGCAGCATGGATTTGTACTGTATAAATGATCCTTTATGGGTTTTTCTGTTCTCTTTGGAGCTTGACAGGAGATCAAATAAAAAAATCCAAGAAAGCTGCATGAAGATTCTTCAAATATTCTCTGCATGGTATTAAAGTGAGTAAATAGTGACAGTTTTTGAACTATTCCTTTGTACCCCAGAAAGAGTTGATAAAAGAAATATTAGAAGTCATCATGATGTGGGCATTGTTTGTTATTTTGCAGCTTTTCAGTGGGACTTCAATGATATGGATTTATTTTTAGGTTTGCACCCTCACTCTAATCTCTCGGGGTGGAACAGATTTATTCCTTGGCTGCTATAATTGCCAGGGAATGAAACTCGTCTTTTCAACACCTTTCTCATCCGCTGATCTGCAGCGGTCGGACCTTTCTCCGGCCAGGATTTGATTCTCAAGTGCTCTCATACAATTTCCCGGAGACTGGACCCTGCTGACCGAACTCACAGAAGATGATGCCTCTTTCCTGCAGCTGCAAATACTGTTTTGTATATCAAAGTGCTGTTTCTCTTTATTTTATTTTATTCATATTCATTCATTTAATAAATGTATTTATTATATCTACTTTTTATTTATAAATATTATGTATTTAAGTTTGGCTGTTTTACTGCCCTCACTGATACATATGCAGCAAGCTTAACACTCCTCCAAAAAGTACCAAGACAGAGCAGACTTCAAGTGCATTTAATGGAAGCGGTGTAAAACTGCAAAAAACAACAATAGAAATACACTCACCTAAAGGATTATTAGGAACACCATACTAATACTGTTTGACCCCCTTTCGCCTTCAGAACTGCCTTAATTCTACATGGCATTGATTCAACAAGGTGCTGAAAGCATTCTTCAGAAATGTTGGCCCATATTGATAGGATAGCATCTTGCAGTTGATGGAGATTTGTGGGATGCACATCCAGGGCACGAAGCTCCCGTTCCACCACATCCCAAAGATGCTCTATTGGGTTGAGATCTGGTGACTGTGGGGGCCATTTTAGTACAGTGAACTCATTGTCATGTTCAAGAAACCAATTTGAAATGATTCGAGCTTTGTGACATGGTGCATTATCCTGCTGGAAGTAGCCATCAGAGGATGGGTAGGTGGCCATAAAGGGATGGACATGGTCAGAAACAATGCTCAGGTAGGCCGTGGCATAAACGATGCCCAATTGGCACTAAGGGGCCTAAAGTGTGCCAAGAAAACATCCCCCACACCATTACACCACCACCAGCAGCCTGCACAGTGGTAACAAGGCATGATGGATCCATGTTCTCATTCTGTTTACGCCAAATTCTGACTCTAACATCTGAATGTCTCAACAGAAATCGAGACTCATCAGACCAGGCAACATTTTTCCAGTCTTCAACTGTCCAATTTTGGTGAGCTCTTGCAAATTGTAGCCTCTTTTTCCTATTTGTAGTGGAGATGAGTGGTACCCAGTGGGGTCTTCTGCTGTTGTAGCCCATCCGCCTCAAGGTTGTGCATGTTGTGGCTTCACAAATGCTTTGCTGCATACCTCGGTTGTAACTAGGGGTGTCACGATTCTCCAAATCCTCGATTCGATTAAATTTTCGATTCTAAGGTCACGGTTCGATTCGATTCTCGATTTTTACATTTATTTTTTTAAAGCCGAAACCGGCCAATCAGGATGCTCTCTGTCTTACATGCGCTTCATGAGGCACACACGCAAGATCTCTCGCTCTCTCTCGTGCGCGCGCTATACGGTTTGGAGCACAGTTTTTTTCTGTCTCGCATGCGCGATTGCGCGCTCTTGCTCGCTCGCTCACTCTAGATTCCGGGAGATTAACTAATTTGCGGGCATCAGGGAGCCGCTATCAATATGCGGGAGACTCCAGGAACTTCCGCGAGACTTGGGATGTCTGCAAAGTAAACTGTGGCTTTTTTGAAGCGCGAACGTTGTCAACATAACTCACTGGAAATCCAAAAAAACGTACACACCTGCGACTTCAATGAAAGAGGAGGGGGTTCAAGTTCTGTCGATGGGTCTCCTGCATCTGCAGTTGCCATGCTATCTTTTGAATGGCTGTAGCTAAGTTAGAGGAGGTTGACCATAGACTCGCAGCTTTTCAACACGCGTGTTTTTTTCCCGCTTGGCACGCCGACCGGACGTGACATGGGGGCGTGGCAGCATCGACGATTCCATTTTTTAATTCGATCGATTCGATTTTTTTTTCTTTCGATCGATTTCGATTTAAGATCGAAATCGTGACACCCTTAGTTGTAACGAGTGGTTATTTCAGTCAACGTTGCTCTTCTATCAGCTCTATCAACTCAGTCGGCCCATTCTCCTCTGACCTCTAGCATCAACAAGGTATTTTCGCCCACAGGACTGCTGCATACTGGATGTTTTTCCCTTTTGACACTATTCTTGTTAAATGGTTGTGCGTGAAAATCCCAGTAACTGAGCAGGTAGTGAAATACTCAGACCGGCCCGTCTGGCACCAACAACCATGCCACGCTCAAAATTGCTTAAATCACCTTTCTTTCCCATTCTGACATTCAGTTTGGAGTTCAGGAGATTGTCTTGACCAGGACCACACCCCTAAATGCATTGAAACAACTGCCATGTGATTGGTTGATTAGATAATTGCATTAATGAGAAATTGAACAGGTGTTCCTAATAATCCTTAAGGTGAGTGTACATTAACTTACAAGACACTTAGATGAGCAGAAAATTTCAAATTGGCATAATTTTGAAACATTTGAAATGGTCACTAGGTTTAGGGATAGTGAATCAGATTTAGGCGTAGGAATATCTTAGAATCTTAGTAAACCATTCACATATGAGAGGTCCTTTCTAACATCCACTACCGGTCAACATTTAAAAAATAATAAATAAAAATAAAGGTTACTGTATTTGAAAGAAATCTCTTTTACTCACCAAGGCTGCATTATCTGATAAAAAAAATATATATAAAAACAGTAATATTGTGAAATATTATTACAAATTAACCAACTGTTTTCTATTTTAATATATTAAAAACTTAATTTATTCATGTGATGGAAAGCTGAATTTTCGGCATATTTACGCCAGGCACTGTCATGTGATCATTCAGAAATCATTCTAATATGATACTGTACTTCAAGGGTGTGTGTGTGACGTGTGTCTTGAGCCTGTGCCAATATTGTATGCAAAACAATAACTCTGAAATTCAAATGTAATTTTTCGCCTCACGGAGCTAAGAAAGAACAAATGGGTGGGCAACAGATGGCCATTTTAATCATAAACCAGCATATGTGTACTCCCAACTCCAAAACGTTCTCAGCCCTCGGGCTGTAGAGATATTCAAATTCAACAGAGGTCCTTGAGTGCCTGTCTCACCCCCACCACCGTGTCTATATCCATGGAGCGAGTGTACGGATGAAAAGGTCAGGGCACTTGAATCAGACTAGTTTCGACAAAATAATAAGAAACTGTCAGGATAGGTAAGCTCCTGTTTGTAGCACCAGAAAAATGGGAAGAACCTCTTTAAGTATGACTTATCATGATACATCGAATGGTATATGTCATGTGTCGATGCTTTTAAATGAAAGAGGAACCGAGTCGTCTTGCTGGGAATGAACTGTTTTATTAACTGACCTTCATTGCTACAGCTAAGCTACTGAGCATAACACAGTCACATGCATAGTCACACTTGCGGAGGCGCCCAACTGACGTCACCGTTGCGCGACTCACACAACCTGTAGTTCCATATCACGACATCTCCCCCTTTTTTAAAGGTTAAAGCTTCAACAGTTAAACAAGATGTACTACATCAAATAAAGATAAACATGAACATAACAGTCTCTGGGTGGTTGATGAATTACATCAGCATTACTTATTATGATCTCAGGCACTTAATTCCCATTTATCCTATCAATTATCGGATCTTTCCTAAACATAACAATCTATTCCTATGGAACATAACTCGGAAACATAATGTAGCTTTATTAACTGTACTTATCACTCAAAACAGAAATACTGAGGAAACAGTGTGAAGATAAGTATCAATAAGTATTTAAGTGTCTCTATATCTGAGAGGTACTCTGACCTCACGACCTCTGGATGTCACTTGAACAGTTCTCTGAGAGGACGGCTGGTGTGGTGAACACACCACAGGTGAATCTTTCAGTCTCTGGACAGAAGCAGGGTCACCATGACTGGGTCTAGCCACAGAAGGAGGGCTGCTGGGCAGCTGCAGCGGAGATCCCTCCGACTGCTGCTGCTGGTCTGGAGAGTCAGCAAGCTCCGGGACTGCCTGCAGATGTCTTCTATTGCGTCGCAGCACTGCACCATTGTCTGTCTTCACGATGTAAGACCGGGGCTCACTGCACTTGCTAATGACTTTAGCGGACCTTTTCCACCCCTTTTCTCCATCCAATTTCACTCTAACGGCCTGCCCAGATTGGAGTTCAGGAAGTGGCAGAGCAGAGTGACGGCGATCGTGGAAAAACCGGTAGGCTGATTTAGTCTGAGCATCCTTCTGCTGGATTTGATGTCTGTCCACAGGAGAAGCTTGTAGTTTTCCCTCCAACATAGGAAGTGTGGTCCTAATGTCTCTTCCAGCCATAAGTAAAGCTGGGCTCGCCCCCGTAACAGCACTAGGGGTGGCTCTGTAACAAGATATGGATCAGGCTGCTTTAGGATGCGCTTAGCAGTCTGCACAGCTCTCTCGACAGCACCATTTGCTTGGGGGTAATGAGGGCTGGTAGTCGTATGCGCAAACCCATAGCTTTGGCAGAAGTCTTGAAACTCACCCGAGGTGAATTGTGTGGCATTGTCGCTCACCAGCTCCAGCGGTATCCCCCATCTTGCAAACATGCCTTTGAGCCTGGTAATGACCTGGTGGCTGGATGTTGAAGACAGGTGGGAAATTTCAATGTCCCTGGAATAATAATCAGTCACAATGAGATAATTCTGTCTTTCTAGCTCACACAAATCAGCAGCAATGCGCTGCCAGGGTCCCCCAGGTAAAGGTGTGGTGAGGAGCGGTTCCCGTCTTTGAGTGCGTCTATTTTCAATGCAGAACTTACATGTTGACACTGTCGTTGTGATCTCTGCACTGATACGAGGCCACCATACTGACATCCTAGCTCGAACACGACACCTTGTTAGGCCTTGGTGTCCCTCGTGTAGCTGTTTGAGCACTTCTGACCTAAGTGCAGTTGGGATAACCAGTCTATCTTGATACAACACTAGTCCATCGGTCCCAGAGAGGTGAGCTCTGGCAGAATAATATCCATGCAGGGATGGAAACAGCGATGTCTTTGGTGGCCATCCGTTCCTAATGAACTGCACAATCTTTTTCAGCTCTTCATCCTCTAGTGTAGCGGAGCGGATTTTGCCAAGTTTATCCGATGAAACAGGCGCATTTTCTACCACTGACTCCACATATGCTTGAACGTCCTGGTCAGTGTGTTCATCACCGCTGTCAGTCAGTGGGCTCCTAGAGAGAGCATCGGCTATGATAAGCTGCTTCCCCGGGACGTGCTCCGCCACAACATTGAATCTCAGTAGGCGCATTAGGAGTCTTTGGCACCTTGGAGGGGCTTTGTCCAGGTCGTATGTATTTATGAGGGGTACCAGTGGTTTGTGGTCTGTTTGCAAAAGGAAGTTTTCCATGCCTTGCACATAGCGAGCGAAACGCTCACATGCCCACACCCCTGCAAGACACTCCTTTTCAGTTTGGGAGTATCTCTTCTCTGCATCTGACAATGTGCGGGAGCAGAATGCAACTGGCTTTAACACACCCTCCTGTTCCTGCAATAATGCCGCACCTAATCCGTAGCTGCTCGCATCGGCACTGATGACAGTCCTGCAGTTAACATCATAATATGCAAGTGCTGGTGCTGACGCGAGCATAGCTTTCACTTTCTCAAACGCCGCTTCTTGAACATCACTCCACACCCACTCACTTTCTTTCCTGAGCAGGGCAGTGATGGGATGCAGCTGTGAGGAGAGGCCAGGCAGGAACTTTCCGACATAGTTGACAAGACCCAGAACCTGTTTAAGCTCCGTAACATTGGTTGGGCTTGGCATCTGTGTGATGGCTTTAACTTTATCAGTGTCCGGTCTCATGCCTTCTGCACTTATGAGGTGGCCAAAGTACTTTATTTCTGTTTTTCCGAAATGACACTTAGCCTTGTTCAACTTTAAACCACTGTCCTTTATGGTCATCAGCACCGCATCAAGACGGGTGTCATGTTCTTCCCTTGTTGCTCCATAAACCAGTATGTCGTCCATTACTACAACAACTCCATCATGACCCTTTAACAGTGTCGACATCTGTCGTTGGAAGATTTCTGGAGCCGATGTTATCCCAAATGGTAGCCGTCGGAAACAGAATCTCCCCATTGGTGTGATGAAGGTTGTCAGCTTTTGGCTTGCAGCATCCAAGGGGATCTGCCAAAATCCGCAGGAGGCGTCAAGGGTAGAGAACACTTTAGCTCCGGCTAGCTTGGGAGCAATATCCTCCAATGTGGGCATGATGTACCTCTCTCGTTTAACCGCCTTATTTAAGCGTTTTAGATCGACACACACTCGCACTTGCTCCTTGTTCTTCTTCACTACTGGAACCATCGGGGCACACCAGTCAGAAGGCACTGTAACCTCCTCGATTATGCCCAGGGCCAGCATGCGTTTAAGTTCAGCCTCCACTTTAGCCAGGAGGGGGAACGGGATGCGACGTGGCGTCGTCAGTGAGTAGGACTCACAGTCAGCTTTAAGTTCGATTTTTACGGGGTCGCACTTGAGCAAACCAATATCCCCAAACACCTGACTTAACATTACAGTGTCCATCCCGTCTACTCTCATGACCAGTCCCATTCTTGTGGCAACACTCCGTCCCAGGAGGTTGTGAGAGTATGGCCCTTTAATTACAGTTATCCAGAATCTGTACTTTTCTCCTTTGTACTCACTTGTTGCCAGGAACTTGCCAATACTCTTTACTTCGCCGCCGGGGCTGGTGATGGGTCCTTTCGTTGCAGTGACCAGACGGGAGCGCTGTGGCAGTCCCATGAATGCAGCCTGTGACATAACGCTGATGTCGGCCCCAGTGTCTATTTTGAATTTCACAGTGCTGCCATTAACAGGTAAGTCAACGAGCCACTTATTCTCTGAATCAGGTTGATCCTTTATGTCTGACACATGTTCAGTAACTTCTCCAAGGAAAAACATCTCATCTGAGTTAGTGGTGCTGCTCGGCATTGTAACCACCTCTTTCAGCATCCTCGTCTGACAAGCTGCCTCAAAATGTCCAATTTTATTACACCTTCGGCACTTTTTATTCTTGGCTGGGCAAGGATGTATTTTACCATGTTGTCTGTTACAGCGGGGACAGGTAGGATGCTGTTTTGACTCACTGTGTTCCTGTTTTTTCTGCCATTGTCCATCGTTGCTGCTCCTTCTGCCATGGAACTGCCGCCTCCCCTGTCTCATGGCGTCTACTGCACACTCCGAGCGCAGGCTCACATTCTGTTGCTTTATTTGTTCACTCTGGCGCGTTATTTGAATAGCTCGTTCAAGAGAGAGTTCCGGCTCGAGCTGTAACTTCTGTGATACATCGTTGTCAGATATACCGATAACTATTCTGTCCCTGATTTGCTCATCTTTAGTGTGCCCAAACTCACAGTACTGTGCCAGTTCGTATAAACTTCTCACAAAAGCCTCTACTGACTCACCGGGCTTTTGTGCTCTCTTGTGAAAACATGCTCTTTCATGGATCACGTTTCTCTTGGGCACAAAATGATCGGAGAATTTGGCTATCACCGTGTCATATTCCAACTCCGGTCTACCTCTTTCCTCTCCCTCGTCATCCTCACCGCCGTCATCGTACACAAAGGAATCATAAATCGCTTCCGCCTCTCTCCCCATTGCGTAGAGAAGCGTGTTTACCTGCACTTCACCGCTATCTTTGTCCAACTTTGACGCCACCCGAAAGCGGTCGAAACGTCGGCGCCACATCGGCCATTCCGCCGGCCGCGTGAAGTCAAAAGATTCCGGAGGTCCGAGCTTCGCCATATCTTATATTCAGAGCGTGAAGTCGGCCACTTCTGACACCATGTCATGTGTCGATGCTTTTAAATGAAAGAGGAACCGAGTCGTCTTGCTGGGAATGAACTGTTTTATTAACTGACCTTCATTGCTACAGCTAAGCTACTGAGCATAACACAGTCACATGCATAGTCACACTTGCGGAGGCGCCCAACTGACGTCACCGTTGCGCGACTCACACAACCTGTAGTTCCATATCACGACAGTATATCTTATAAGATATTATGACCCAGATAGCATGGTGACATCGATACAATGTTGAGTTTTAATCTAAACCATTATTTTGGTTGAGATTGACATTTCAATGTTTAAAGTGTGCTGGATCGGCATTGAAATTTTGATGAAAGCTGACAGCACACATGGGTGGAGACAGTGACATTGAAGCTAACAGTGATTTGTAGTTGATGAGCACAAGATCATTCAGGCGTATCTCTGCAGAACACTAGTGGGTGTTTCCCAATCAGAGGGGCGTTTTCAAACCACAATGGGCATTTTCAACCGCTTTACCCGATTTGCTGTAATCCACTGGGGGCTTGGTTAAGGGGTGGGCCTTCGTGATTTTAGCAAGTCTGTTGTAAAATGGTTGAAAAATATTTACCTGTATTGTAGTTTGAAATTGGCCACTGATTGGTAAACGCCCATTTTGTCTTTGCATGTGCACTTCTCAGTAGTCTAATGCTTCCTCATTAGAGAGAAAACAGGTGCATCCAATACAGACCTCATGTTTGTTGAATCACCTGACATACTTACATGGCTTCTCTAGCAGAGCTTCAAACAATGGTGCATCTACCTTGGGTGCTTCTCAATATCCCTCCTCGTCTCCTCGCTCCTCCGTCCTCCATCCTATGACCCGGAAACCAATCGAGCTCAGCCATCTTGAAGGACATCTCAATTCTCTAATTGCACCGCGAGGAGGCGAGGATCGAGGAGTGAGGTAGGGATGGGGAAATGAAGCCTCGTGAATCAATGAGGCTTTCCCCTGACTGTTCCGGGAAAAGATTCAAAGCTTCGAGAGTGTCGAGAACAGCGCCATCTGGTGCTTATTTAAAATAAAGCAGCCAGAAGCCTGTGTTAAAAGCTCTGTCAGATGAAGCAACCACAACACACTCCATAATTTCAATGTTATGTGTAGAAATAAAAAGCCTTACACGTTTGTGTTTGATTTGTCCATTAATAAATACATTATTTTACCCATTAAAGTGTGTGACAATAAAATATAAAATGAGCATATGATTTAATAAGATCTAATGTAGGCCTACTCTCTCTCTCCACACACACACATATAGTGAATAAGGACATTGTGTGATAGTATCATCTGTTCATCTGACACTTGGCAGTGATAGTGCTTAATATGTAACTGTAGGAATGACAGAAAGGTGATAAAGATTTTAATTATTCTGTAATGCCAATGTATATAGACGGGGGTAGACATGTTTCTGCATTCTCCAGTATTCAAGTGGATCTTCAGCTCTTTGTATGTTTGTCTCTGTAAGGTATTTATCCACTTCTACGATCGCATCAGAAGTGGCATTTGAGCTTTGTTTGCGCTGGTCTACAGCACTTTCCAACAGAAGCCAAAGGTTTCCACCTCAGAAGTGTGAGGATACATTTTTTTTTTGTTGGGAGTGACTGTACATGTACATTGACTGAATATAAGACACATCAACGGTCAACAATTATACAATACAATGATAAAAAATAAAATAATACTAAATAAATAAATATTTATTTCTTTATTTCTTTTTTAGAAATGCATTCATACATTGGAAGCTATAAGCTCAAAATATTCCCAGTTAGGGGAAGTCTTCCTTTTTTTGGCTGTTGCCATTGCTGTAAATACAAACCCGTCACCAAACACCCAAATACCAACACCAAATTACCTTAAAAAACACCAAAAGTGCAACGATCTTACAAAAACAAAAAGACACAACAACAACAACAAAATAATAAGTAGTTTTGGTTATTTAAATGTAATGTATTGATTAACTTTCAAAGTACAGCACTCTCCTCACAACCCATCAACCAGACTGAGCCAACAAGGACCTTCGAGCCTTCTGACACCCAAAGCGAAACGCGCACGTGATTGGACAGAAAGTGAGGCTTCGTTTGTCATCGATCACGTGACCTCTGGGAAACCAATACACACCCCGATACGGGGCTTCAATAGAAATTGCTTCGCTTTCGCGATACGCACATCGAAGCTTCAGTGTCATATGTAACATCACTAGAGTGAGGAGGCTTCCAGAGGAGCTATGAGCGAGGATACACAGGTGTACCCTTTGCGGAAGAGTTTTATCGACTAAACATGACGCATGTATCAATTCTCCTCCCCCTTCACATCTGTCACAATCATTTGAATTTATACTTTACTTTTGTAGTTTACATAAACCACACAACTCACATATTTCAACAAGGTATCTTGCTTTATTATTATTTATTATGAATTCCTTAAATAAACAAACTTTAACAACATAAGGGCAGATCCTTTGAGCACTGCTGATGACGCAATGAAGTGACGCTCGAGTGATCAAGTATTCCAATGTATAAAAAAGCTTTCCTTCGATTCCTCCGTCCTCATTTTTCTTCCTTGCAGCCTTCCCTCGCGTCCTACAGGGGGTGGAGCTGAGACGCGAGGAAAGGAAACGAGGATGCACAAATAAGAAATGAGAAGCACCCCAAATTTCTCAGTTTGTTTTGCATGCTTATTTGTGTTTGATTTGTGTTGTTACTCACTGTAATTAGATAGATTACAAAGTTATTAAAGTGTTTGAATGAAGCCTCTATTTTCTTAAAAAAATGTATCTTGCTTTAGTAAAGTTTATTAGGAATTTCCTGAATAAAGTGACATTTAACAGATTTCTTAAGGTGCAAGAGACATGAACATGAGCAAGAATGTTAACATAGCCCATGTCTTGTATCCATCAGTGCTTGAATGCAGAGCACATTGCTCCTTTAGTAGTAATGAAGGCAGATGAAGATGGACAATTAAAATAAAGAGAGAAGCACCCTCCTGATAATGCTGACATTGATCATACACTGAGTTGTTGTCGACAGCATAATCACCTGACCTGGGACTTGATTATATCCTGTGCCTTATCATTGCTTAATCAGGTAACCATTCATATTCCTGAATCTGTATTAAATTTGAGAAATAACTAATTTCCATTCAGTTTAGCTTGTTTCCACTGCAACACAGTAACAAAAAAAAACATCTTGTGTTTATTAAGAAAGTAACTGACATGGCTATTTTGTGATATTCAACGAGATTAGAGTCAAGGTGAATCTGCAGCTTCAAAGGGATAGTTCAGCCTGAAATTAAAATTATGTCACAATTTATTTACCCTCAAGTTGTTCCAAACCTGTATGAGTTTCTTTCTTCTGCTGCACACAAAAGATGATAGAGTGAATAATGTTGGCAACCAGACAGTTGACGTTAGCCATTGACTTCCATGGTATTTATTTCCTACTATGGAAATCAATGGCCACCGTCAACTTTCTGGTTACCAACATTCTTTAAAATATCTTATTTTGTGTTCAAAAGAAGAAAGAAACTCATAAAGGTTTGGAACAACTTGATGGTGAGTAAATGATGACTATCTCTTTAAAGAAATCTTCATTGAAAAAACCTAAGATCTTTTATTCTACAAGATAAACGTGTTATTTGAATGCTGTAGTTTGACAGAAAATGAACTGAGACGGCCCTGTCCAGACGGACACAGGTATTTTTATAACCGTGACTTTTTTTACGCGGTTCGGCCGTTCGTCCACACGAAAACGCACTGATAACTAACATTTTTGAAAACCCCTGCCAGGGTGAGGATTTTCAGAAACGCCGGTTACAGTGTTGTCGTGTAGACAGTGAAACCAACCGAGATTTTTGCAAGGGGGTAATTCATCGACCGGAAGTTGAAGCCGGCCGGGTGCCGCCATGTTGTAGCAGAACTTCACTTGCGTTAGCATTTCCATTGACTCCCATTCATTTTGGCGTCACTTTGACAGAGAATAACTTTCCATCTGAGGCGTTTAAAGACTCCATTTGTCCATTATTTATTTCTAAAGAAACACGACAATGTATAAAGGGCTCCATTACCTTCTATGTTACATTATGGCCCCGTAGAAACAGTTTTTGTAAAAATACGCTAACGATTGCGTCATAACCACTCGACTCTCTGTCGCGCTGTACAGAAATTACCGTACAGACAGGAGGAGAAGCTCGCAGGCAATCGGGGGGACGTCCCGTCAAGGGAGATGCCCATAGACAATGAGTCCATAAAAGCAACGGAATACTTACTCCTGCTCACTCACGCCAAAGAACTCTTTGCTCAAGTTCCCCGTCCCTGCAAGATTAACTTTGGCAATTTTCACGCACAGCTACTAGAAGATTTACGTCTGTCAGACAGGTTGCTCATGTCATCAAGCTTAGTTTGAGTCGGTTTGAGTCTGCGCGTCAGGAACGGAAGTGCTCAAAAATCGCTAAAAATGGGCTTCAACTGTCTCAACTGAGTTCCAATAAGATGGCTCTGTCCACTTCTTATACTGTCTATGGGTTTTTGCCTTGCGACGTCAGAGTGTGCGCCGTTATCCGCTGTGTTTGACGTCAGATTTGCGCTTCTGATTGGCCAACGTGGCTTTACGGTTAAGGTTTATATCGCCGCCTGCTGGCGTGCCATGCTCTTGATCGCGCTTGATAACGTGTTTTTGCGTTTTCATGTAGACGGAGACCGAGCATGTGTGGACGGGATTTTTTTTTTAAAACGCTGTAGGGAAAAACTCCGGTTATAAAAATACCCGTGTCCGTGTGGACAAGGCCGTATGGACAGCGTGTTCCTCTTCATGAAGAGTTTAGCTCCAGCGCCTGGAAGTGTTCATTGATCTGATGACCTTGATTAGCTGCCTCAGGTGTGTTTAATTAGGACTGGAGATAAAATCGGACACCCCTGCCATAGTGTTTTCTTTTGATATTGAAGCATTAATGTAAATACATAAATTAAATGAACAGAATTTAACAATACTATAGAATATTTTGTTTTTAGTGACTTAAAAAAAAAAAGAGTTAATCATATCCCAGACAGCAACATAGTGTCTGCCCAGATCCGGCCCACATCTGGTAGGCATTGAATCCACATGTGGCCCGGATCTGGGCTGACACTATGTTGCATTTACATTTATTCATTTAGCTGACGCTTTTATCCAAAGCAACTTACAATTGCTATATATGTCAGAGGTCGCACGCCTCTGGAGCAACTAGGGGTTAAGTGTCTTGCTCAGGGACACATTGGTGTCTCACAGTGGATTCGAACCCGGGTCTCTCACACCATTGGCATGTGTCTTATCCACTGCGCCATCACCACCCCGTTAAAATGTTGCTGTCTGGGATGACAATTGAATTGACTCATTCTTGAGTAACATCATGCTTTCTTTTTCAGATTTCAGAGAACCCAAAAGAAAAGAGGCAGTAGTCTGATGCAAGACAGATTTTTAAAAACCTGAACCGTTGGACCACCTGTAGTTATGACATCAGACTTCTGAAGCCAATTTTATTTGTAAAGGTTGAAATGCTTTTGTCCTATTTCTCCCCCTTTCTTTTTAAAAAATATATATTTTAATATATTTTTTGTCATTGATTGATTGAATAAAATAAATTAACTCAACTGCTGGAAAGGTGTCATTTATATTTTAAAAGGTTTTCACCAAATTTTGAAATGGTCAGGAATTTGTTGACGCACCAAGATTGAAATATTAATGTTGTATCAACATTAACTTGGTACATCAGATGGCAACATTGTTTGACATTCCTTTTCAGTTGTATTTTCAGTGTTTCAACAAAATGTATTTAGAATCAACATCATAGTGTAACGTTGATTCAACAATATTACCATTGATTATCTTTGTTAATTTCAATATTGATTCCGCATCAGTGATATAGAATCAATCATAGTGTAACGTTGATTCAACAATATTACCATTGATTATCTTTGTTAATTTCAATATTGATTCAGCATCAGTGATGTAGAATCAACATCATAGTGTAACGTTGATTCAACAATATTACCATTGATTATTTTTGTTAATTTCAATATTGATTCAGCATCAGTGATGTAGAATCAATTATAGTGTAATGTTGATTCAATAGCATTACCATTGATTTTTTGTTCAACATAGTTTTTCAACATTAACGGAGGGTGCAAAAGTGATGTTGATAAAATATCACTTTGTAATGTTGAATCAATACTATTACCATTGATTTTTGGTTGAGTTCCCAACATTATTTCAACATTAACTGAGGGTGCAAGAGTGATATTAAAGCAACATTACTTTGTAACGTTAATTCAATGCAATTAGTGTTGACGCATCAACACTGAGTCAACATTGTTTCAATGATTACATGCTATCTGGGAATCAGATCTGGTACAGTTTTGGAAGGTGATGTTGGATCAGCTTCATGATGCAATTATTATCAGACATTTGACAAGTGAGCGGGCTTGGGTGACTTAAGCTAGTCTTAAAGGGACAACCTTGTGAAAAAGACATGTGCTTAACAATATTAAATGTGCACTTCAAAACTTAATAGTATATTTTAAAAAGCTGTACTTGCAGATAATATAATGTTATTGAAATAGAATGCCACTTGGGTGTACCTAAAGGTAGGGTAGGTAATTTCAAATAGGCTAGCAATAGCAAGCTAGCTTTGAAAGCATAAGTTTGCACCCTCCCTTTTAGAGCATCTCTAAAGCCACGTCACCTTCAAACGCACAGAGCAGAGGCCGCAGGGACGACTCAAAGCACATGGCATTAAAATTAAACTGAAGATAAACAAATTGCAGGGCTCTAGTTGTACCACCTGAATTATATTGTGTGGTTTGTGCATAACAAATGTCCGTCAAAACCTACATACACTAACCTAGCAAAGTTTTTTAATTGGATTGGCATTTATTCTTTTTAGCATGCAGTGTGAAGTATTTCACTCAGTTCCCTGATCATTTCGATTCAATTTCAGCGAGTGGAGAACAAATTTATACTCACGTGCGTTATGTATTATGTACGTTATTGTCTCACTCTGACAGACAACATGTTGAAGCCGCTCTGGCCGCCATTTTCTCCCATCTTTTTGGAAAGTGATGACGCATTCAAAACATTTGCTATTGTGGGTTATCCTGGAAATGCGTGTACTCCCTGGACCCCTTGTCGTAAATGCTATTGCGTTATCTATATTGTGATATTCAAATGATGTGGATTTGAAAACAGATCCAACAGATTATTTCTTAGCCGTCAAGTATTCAGTGAAGTGACTGATGCCCATGAGTGTGTTATGTCAATGTTTTTAGTTCTAATTTTCCAACTTATTTTGCATACGTTTTTGACAGATGTGATAATATGCGTGAGGAATGAACTGTTTGATTTTTGAGTAATTTTAAAATGTTCAAAATACTTTTTGCGTAGTTCATTAGACTTATTTTACAGAAAGAAGTAAATTTAAGTAAAAGGTTATTTAGAGACCTATATGTTTTTCTTGTCAAAAAATGTTACATTCAGCTGTCGCAAATTCAACCAAAATCATTTTTTTAACAGGAAAAGAATGGTTTTGATGTACAAAGTTTATTTATTTATTGTCTTTTATAACAAAAATCTTGTAGGTAAACCCATGAAAATGCAGATCCTGATGTAAATAAAACTGTTGTTCCATTATTACCCCTTATCAGATTTGGATTCAAATATGAAATTCCATAAGGTAGATCTGTAAGACTGGGACTTTATTAATGCTGTTCATTGATTCAAGTAATTTTTTTGACCTTTGGGTATAAAGTGTTTTAATTCTACAATATATGGTGTAAAAACGCCTGAGTGCTGCCCTCTTCGGGTTGAACAGTGGCTACTGCAGTTGAATTTTCCTATTGGAAGTTGTGGTGCCCTGTGACGTAACAGGGTACCAGCTAACCACGCCCTTGCCTACAGAGAGACCGTGCACGCCCCCCCTAAAGAACCCTTTCCCACTATAAATAACCTTTTGTGGATTTGGAATGGTTCCATGTATGTTAAAGGTTCTTCATGGAACCATAGATGCCAATAAAGAGCCTTTATTTGTAAGAGTGTATACATAATGCTTATATAACTGGCTATCAAATAGATTTAAAATCACTTGTTATCTTGCATTATGGCTTTCTTCTTAGCATCTTCCTATCAGCACACAAGCAGTATACAGTATATAACCTAAATTTAAATCAGATAAAGGTGAACTCATGGTATTTCATTGCTGATCTGATTTGAGAGAACTGAAGTTCACTCTCAGCTGATCTCCCAACAATCATGTTTGTAATTGAGTCTTCTCATGCTTATGAAGAGGGAGCTAAATGTATTAGTTAGCATTCTAGTGGGAAATGCTTCTATTAGCTATAGTACACTGTGCCTGGGCATAACAGGAGCTTGGCAGAGAGGATTGTAATGAACAGCCGTTACCCTCCGCTGAATTTCACCATGGCTAAATTAATGAATAATGCATGTAAGAATTTACAGTATACACAAAACTAATGACTGCCAATATCTCCAAAAGTGTTGGTTTTCTAGGGCTAATCAATGTAAATAGTTATTTAACAATTGTTATATAATTATTTCAGACATAATTATTCATAACCACTTACAGTAGTGTTCAAAGATTAACGTTTTAGTGCAAAAAAGCTTAAGTAAAGAAAGACCAATTTACACATGGAAACCGAAATCAATACTACTCGGTAAAAGAAGCTTTTTAAGACTCAATAGCTCTCAGGCTTGTTATATATCCTCTTTGTTATCTGTGGAACTGTTTTCAATATGCCTAAGACAATATGTCTATCCACACCCACATGTGCATTTAAAGAGGCAAAGAGTTGTATGAATCACTGAATGAATCACCATCCAGACCCCTGATTGTCCGAATCTCACATATACAAAAATAATTCAGACAGTAGGTGCCACAAGGGGGCGCCATTATTTATGAAACATAAAAGCTAGCAATTTTTGGTCTATAGACCAATCAAAAGGATGCCTCCTTAGGTAATACACAAATTAACTTCACTGTTGGACGTCTGTTATGGCTGTATTCATGTGAAATTCAGGTCAAAAGATGCTATAGCACATAGTGCACAGCAGAGTTTGTCCTGAGAGCACAGGGACCACCGTATCAAAGTCAAACAAACAAGTCGGTAGACAGCAAACAGTGGCCCATGACAACAAGACATCAGCAGTAGCATGTTTACTTTATCAATACCTGGTGTTGAGTGGAAAGAAAGAACAATCTAGGACAGAAAAACATGGTGGTCAGTGTTTTCATACTTGTGTGAATGAGTTTTTGATGCATAAGACTGTCAAAAATCCTTTCCTAAAATTTTAATATTTCATTCTCTGTGTGAGAAACATTTTGATATTATTAAAGGGATTTTGTATGTATGCATGATTCTAATGTTTGAGGTCAGTAGGATTGTTTTAAATGTTTTTGAAAGTATCTTATGTTCACCAAGACTGCTGTTATTGATTTTAAAAAAAGCAGGCAGTTATATTGCGAAATATTATTAAAGTTTAATAACATTTTACAATTTTTTTTAATGTTAATGTAAGTTTTATTTATTTATGTGATGGCAAAGCTGAATTTTTTCTCCAGTCTTCACAGTCACATTTTAATATGCTGATTTTGAGCTCCAGAAACATTTCTTACTATTTTCACTGATGAAAACTTCTGCTTAATATTTGAATAATATTTGTGTGAATATTAATATTTGTGTGAGACTGTGATGCGTTTTCTCAGGAAAGTTCAAAAGAACAGTAGTATTTCAAGTAGAATGTTAGTTTATTTAGTAAAACACTGTTGCTGAATAAAATAAAACTTTTGAACAGTAGTATTCTGAATTTGAAATCCCTAGTTTGTATCCGTTTCTTTACTCTCTCTCTTTCTCTCAAATGTTCTGTGACCCTAGTTCTAAATTTGATGGCGACTAATGGTGCATTTAATCATTAAATGTTACTTTACAAATAGGATATATCAGGACCGTCAGCGGGTCAACTTTAAACATCCTGGGCCCTGTGGCAAGGGTGACCCAGAAAAACCTGCCGATATACTGCTGAATTGCTGGGGAACACCTTTATAATATAATCTCAGGCCCTTTGAATTCATGCGAATATGTTCATTTTCAGTATATTTGTGCATTTGTTCGGCCTGTATGATGTGCAGAAGGCCGAAAAGAAGAGATCCATAAAATAGATCAAGAGCTATTAATATTTGGGACACAAAAGAGCAATTCCTTTTGCAGCATGATCTGTGGTTCAGGAGGCACCCTGCTGCAGGCGAACCGTGATATCGTGCTGTTCCTGGTCAAAGGGCTGGCCTACAGCGAGAGGCAGAGATAGAGCTGGTTAACGTTTAACCACGCCAGCTTGTAAAACAGCCCCAGGACGGTGAACCTTTGGAGTTTGATATGATGTGATTACAGAATCACCCCAGTGACACGTTGCCAAATTCAGCAGAATGAGGGTCTGAGTCTTCCGGGTGGTGATCTCTGAAATTGCTCAGGTAAGTTGCATCTTTAAAACTAAATTGTGAGACATAAGGAGTCTTGTCAGGTAGTGGCAATAGAAAACACTGTGCTCGTCCACATGGCTCTGTTAATGCTTTTTATTGTGCAATGCAATTAATCATTTTGCATTTAAACCGTCCAGTATGATTGTAAGGACACTGTCAAGGCTAAATACTATAATACAAAATGGCTCACCAATGAATAATACACATTAATTTGACTATTTATGTAAATATCACCGTTTATTTATAGGAAAGATCATTCAATTCTAAGATTCAACAGCGCAAACGCTATTGTGATAGGCTTCATCTGTGTTTATAATGCAGAAACGAGCCACTCATCACCTTTAACAACTGTGACGTTTCAACATATGTACATGCAAATGTGAATTTCAGTATAGTTTTTAGCTGTGACATAAGCCCAAAGCTAATCACTGCTGTTACTGAAATGCTTCAGCATATGGTACTTCGCCATCATACGTTTTCATTAAACTGCCATGCTAATGATGGTTTTAAACAGTAGCAACAGTGTGGTTGTGGTGGGAGAGACAGTGCATGTCGTTCTTGATTTATGGTCTTAAACGCTTAAATACAGAGGCAGGGTGCAAATGTAACATGCAATTGCAGTGCACTTACAAATATTATATTCCCTGCACCTGTGTTGCAGTTTCTGTACAGCACAACGGCCTTCAGAACAAGTGTATTTAGCCTCAGTCAACATGGGCTGAAAAGCAGCCAGAGATCCAGGCATGATAAGCGCACGTCTAGTTATCTTGTTTATGCAAACGGTAACCAGTTTGTCCAGGAGAGAGCAGTGGATGAACCGCAGACTAATGGAGCCCTTTCCCAACTGTCTTAAAATGCTCTCTTTAATGGATTCCTAATGCTCAGCCATCTCTCTTTTATCCCTAATGTTTGAGCTTCAAGAAAACCGTAATTTGTGATTTTTGGTCTCATGCACCATATGGATTGAATAAAAGCCAACATTCACCAACTGCAAAAGCGTGCGGTAATAGCATCTCACCCAGTGAGTCATCTGTTACGAGTCTTTTCAGTTTGGATAAACTCTCTGTGCTTTGCGCAAGCTATTGAACTTGTAGAGGCAAACACATTAGTGCTGTCATTGCTGGTAGGATGCATTGCATTGTAGTATTAATGAAAAGAAGAAATAGACAAAATAGACAAAAGTCCTAGGCAAGATAAGACTTGGAAACGGTTTATTTTAACAACTAAGTGCTTCTTTTTATATGTGTAGGCCTAAATGTATTAGAGTACTGGTATACTTTTTGTTTGTATATACAGTAGTGGCAAAAAAAGTGATGTCCAGAGGGGATATTTGTTTTTAATGACTCTATAAGTTCAATGAAACTTGCATTTTTCTTTTTTTCTTCAGAACTGGACTTTATTTTCGAGTTAAAAGTCAGAATTGCGAGACATGACCACGCAATATAAATTGCGATAAATTGTGATAAATTGCGAGATATAAACACGCACTCGCAATTGTGAGAAAAAAGTCAGAACTGCAAGGTATAAAAAACGCAATTGCGAGAAAAATGCAGCATTGTGAGTTTATATCTCGTAATTCTAACTTTATAACTTGCAATTGTGAGGGGGAAAAAGTCAGAATTGTGAGATATAAAGTTGCAATTATGTTTTAAATAGTTTTATTCCATGGCGGAAACAAGCTTCCATTTTCCTAGGCCTGACATCACTTTTGGCCACTAATGTCATGTATCTATCTATGAATATAAAACCATGTATAACTAATAGCTAGCTAACAGCTTTCCTGTGTCTTGTTTGAGCCACTAACAGAGATCATGGTGTCATCATTACTGTCATGATTACATCCAGATGCTGAAGAGCTTCGGAAAACGACTAGCAGTCTTGTCACATTTGACCCCTATTCTGTACTCACCATCTTTTGTTTTCTTCAGCATCTCCCTTTGATCAAGTGAAGCTGAAAAAGACAAAGACAAATGTGACTGATCTCATGAAATGGCGTATGTATGACACGCCAATTCGTATTTCCATTTTTGGCGTGCTATCAACACGCATAATCGCTTTTCAGCGTGTTTATCAACGCCTTTGACTTAACGTTATATTACTGTATTATGTATATATAAATATATGACCTACCCCAACCCCGTCCCTAAACCTACCCGTCACTGGGGTTAATACCATTTATGAGTCTTCTCCTACCATCCTAGGAAAATAAATATCACTCCACAGATGTAGATATAGATTTTGCGTCGTTTCGCTCGGACATTTAACGGCGTACACATACACGCGGAATCACTCGGACATTTAATGGCGTAGACATACACGCAAAAGATTTCGGCGTGGACATACACGCGGATAGCTCAAAATGCGTATAGATAACACGCCACTTGAATTGAAAGTGGCGTGTATGTTTACGCAAAGTCATGATGTCATGTTGGACAAATAGACACTCCACTGATGATTTTAAAGACTCGTGGCTGTGTGATTCAATCACGCTTGATAGCACCCTCCTCTCGGAAGAAAGAATAATCACAAAGGAGATCTTATTATTAGAGCAAGATAAATGGGGACTTGTGCATACATTTTGCTTAAGTCTCCAGCTTGCCCTATTTTTCTCCTCAGAGCTTAGTAATCGTGTCTCCATCGGGTTTCCAAACAAATCTCAACAATGTCTTAAATTGTTCTCAGATTACATGTCTGCAATCAAAAGTGATAGATTTAAATGTGAACTTATCATTAAATTAAATGATCAGAGCTACTATTTAGATTTATACTCTTATAATTTGATTTCTCCTAAGGAAGGAAAAACATTTAGGATATACTGTAACTGAGAAATTAAAGTATAGTTTGAAAAAGAAGGTATTCGTTTGTCTTCTAAAAGAGTATACACAGAAATAGATATTTTGAAAAAGGTCTGTTTTTTGTCCATACAGGGAAAGTCAATGGGCTCCAATGTTGTTTTGGACCCCATTGATTTTCATAGTATGGACAAAATTAATTATAGGCATATTTATGTTCCAGAGAAGAAAGAAAGTCATACAGGCTTGAAATGACATGATGATGAGCGGATGATGATAGAATCTTCATTTAAGATTATCCCTTTAAAGTCTTCTGAGCACTGAGCTATTTATATAGTCAGAGCAATCTTCTGATGTAATAATAGAATTATGCTTTTTTATTTTCTAAGTTCTGATTGAGGGAAGACATTTTCATTAGATGAAACAAGGTGTGAAATGAGGGCAGGCAGATGTCCTCCTCTTAAAACACATATGTGACTCAATGATCGTCTGCTGTTTTGATTTGCTCTCTTCAGTTAATAATTACACCACGGTCCTTGACCTGGAGGTGAGGAAAATGTTCCTTTCCCCACTTTTCTTGCCAACACTGTCCAGCAGATGAAAAACCAACATACAGTATACCCAAAGCTCTCTTCATACTGTTCAAACCAACTTTGATCAGAAACAATGATTAAATTAAGATGTTACATGCCTATATTAAGACCCAAAACTCGTTTCCCCTCCACCTGGATTAGATATTTTGTTGCAGAGTTTTCACACAATACACTTACAAGAGAAAAATGGCTATTTAGTAATGGACCAGCGTTGTTCAAAAGGGCATGGTTAGGACATATGAGCAACTTACCTTTGAACCTCTCTATGAGCAACATGTCTTGGCTTCTTATCATGTTCAGAATTAAAGCAAGAGTATGCTATCTTGCCCTATCATTTATGTGTGTTTGAACTTTGATTTAATTTCAGTGAGCACCCCTAATTTTGCTGATTTATTGCTGATAATCACTCACAATGGAAACCAATCAAAAATGTGGGGATGGACTGACTGGCATGCAGAAAGAGGCTGCGCTGCGCACTCTGATCCAGCGCACAGGATTTCACATACACCAGGTAGGAGTTACCAAAGCCTCGGGTAGCAGGACAGGTGCCATTGTGGAATTATGGGATAGAAACACTTGCTTAAATTGACTCTAACTTGAGAAATCTGAGATAAAAATTCTGTCGCTGGTCCATAATATCCTTTTTTTTTTTTTTACATTTTCTCTACTGGAGAATGAGATATGCTGACAGTATATCTGTCTGGTTTTCTTCAGCATTTTTAGTATGTAGTATAGTGGCACCATCATGTGGTGGAAATGGAAAAAAACTCATGTCTGTGGATCAGTACAATGTATTACCATAATCATTTATGTTTTTGCTTATTCCTTGTGGTGATCTCAGTATGCACATTAACTTATGTATTATTCGAGTTATCAGTTGTTCTCTCCACAGGAAAATGGCCAGAGGAGATATGGTGGTCCACCTCCTGGCTGGGAAGGCCCGCCTCCAGAGAGAGGCAGTGAGATTTTTGTGGGAAAGCTTCCTCGAGACCTCTTTGAGGATGAACTGGTACCACTCTGTGAAAAAGTAAGGTGGTCAACAAAAATAATATGAAATAAACCATTTAAAATAAATCTAAAAAAAGTTTAAAAATTAACGATGACTTGCCCCAAATAGAAGGATATTGGAAGCCTGTTCCAACCTAAGAATATAAAGAAAGAAAGAAAAATATAATCAAGACTTTATAAATGTATTTACTCTGAGGTGGAGATATAAATTTTAGTGTGGTGTAGCTGGAAAAATGTTAAGCTTACCTGTCTCTGCAGTTCGGCAACATATACGAAGTACGGATGATGATGGACTTCAATGGCAACAATCGAGGCTATGCATTTGTTACCTTCTCCACAAAACAAGAGGCTAAGAATGCCATGAAACAGCTCAACAATTATGAAATCCGGTGAGTAATTGTTCAAAGTGGACATCTAGTGAATGAAGCATTTTGAACAATTCTCACACATGATCTTCACACAGGAATGGAAGACTTCTGGGCGTGTGTGCAAGTGTAGACAACTGTCGTCTATTTGTGGGCGGCATTCCAAAGACCAAAAAGAGAGAAGAAATCCTGGCAGAGATGAAGAAGGTGACGGATGGCGTCATGGATGTCATTGTTTATCCAAGTGCTGCTGACAAGACCAAGAACCGAGGATTTGCTTTCGTGGAGTATGAAAGCCATAGAGCTGCCGCCATGGCCAGGAGGAAACTGCTGCCAGGTAAAACTAAATAATTTAAGTTATACACATACACTGTAATAGTTACTTACTATTATAGTATGATTTTATACTGTATCCTGTAGTATGTCATGTCCAAAAAAAAACCTCATTCTTCTTTTCCAAATGTACAGACGTTTTCCAAAGCAATCATCTGCTTCCAAAGCAAGACACGATTTTATTGATTTCCCTCTGGCTGAACTCATGTTGAGTCCAAAGATACTTAGTTCATTGCCCAAAGGAGGTGAGTGAGAGATAAAAGAATAGCCAATGACACAGATTTCACTATCTCTTTCAGGGAGAATTCAACTGTGGGGTCATCCTATCGCAGTCGACTGGGCTGAACCTGAGGTAGAGGTAGACGAGGACACTATGGCCACAGTGAAGATCCTCTATGTTCGTAATCTGATGTTGCCCACTACAGAGGAGACCATTGAGAAAGAGTTTAACAGCATCAAACCTGGTGAGCTGTTTGAAACAAAAAAAAAAGTCACTTTAATATTCTGGCCTCTGGATATGGCTCAGGTTGATCCTTCTATGCAAGTCTTTAGGATTTTTTTCACCCGTTATATCATATGTCAGGCAAAAACCGGAAGTGCGATCACTTAGGACAGTAATAGCACTCAAAATTCACTATTCCTATAAACCTCCAGTTATGCTCCAAAGTTTAATACTCATAGGAATAGGTCACACAAAAACAAATGTATTCATGTATCTGTCATCGCCCCCATGTCGCTCTAAAGCTGTATGACTTTTTTTTTAATTAGGAACACAAAAAAAGATATTATGAAGAATGTCAAAACAACATTCAACAGCATTGCTTCAAACAACATTGGACCCCCACTGACTGTATGGACAAAAAAAAAAAAAACTCATTTTGTGTTTTATGTTAGAAAAATTGTCACAGGTTTGGAATGACATGTGGAGCAACTTTGTGGGTGAACCATCCTTTTAAGGTTAGGTTCAAACTAGTTTTGAACAACGATATTTATGATGCTTACCTTATCAAGGACCAAAAAAAACCCTGTTTCGGAGTCTGAAGGAATTCATTTGTTTTATGTGATTTCATTGAAATATTTAGAGTGTTTGCTAATCTACAGGTGCTGTTGAAAGGGTGAAGAAGATCAGAGATTATGCCTTTGTACATTTCTCTCAAAGAGAGGATGCCATCAATGCCATGGATGCACTGAATGGAAAGGTGAACCTAATTGAAATCGAATCTAGAGGAAAATCTAATCATTACAAAGTATTCTGTATAAAAAACTTGGACTTCCCCCCAGGTCATTGACGGTTCTCCCATTGAGGTCACGCTAGCCAAGCCTGTGGATAAGGACAGCTATGTACGGTACACACGAGGCACGGGGGGTCGTGGCGGTGCTCTGCTCCAAGGAGACTACGCTTACACCGTGGGCCAAATGTACGACCCCTCAGCTGCCTACCTAGGAGCACCAATATTCTACGCCCCCCCTGCGTACACAACCATCCCTAATCAATTCCGCTTCCCCAGTACCAAAGGGCACATAAGTACCAGGGGGCTGGTGCGTTCGCCCTCTGTGAGAGGTGGGTAATCTGATTCATTTGTTGAAATCTGTTCCAGATGTCATTTAAGGTGTGACAATCATGTCCAAATAAATCTCATTCTGTAACTGTTAATCAAACTTGTGAATTATCTGCTAAAAATGCAGTAGTTCTTAATGAATATATAAAATTGTTCTGAATATTAATGACCAAAAAGATCCACTTTATGTCTAAAATCAATCAATCAATCAATCAAGAAAGAAAGAAACCAAATGAATCCAAGGCCAAACTACAATTATTGAAGTCAACATGAAAAAAAATATTCTACATTCATAATGTGAAAATTATGAGTGAAATGGCATATTAACTGAAAAAACAGGAACCTTATTGATTGGATGAAATCAATTAGTGTGTGTTACATACAGCACATTTATACTGTGTGTGTTACATACAGTTCATGTACCTGAATTGAGCCAGGTGGTTGGAGGAAATATGAAACATTCGTTTTATTTGGAATAACTGTGCACAATAAGGTCAGGAAGCACATTGAGAACATTTTAATTCCATGTTGACTTTAAAGAGGCCAAATTACTTAGTAATGAAAGATCTTTACATAATGTTTATATATATTTGCATCTTCTTTGCATTTGACTATAAACAATATATATTCTGTTATACTGTAAGTTTGCTTGTCCCGTCTAGCTTTTGAATGGGTTATCCATGCCTGCATATTACAGTCTAGAGACAATCATATATTGTTCTGAATGGATGGGGTACAAAAATCAAGTCTTCCAAATCTATAAAAGTTATGATCAGACAAAAAAAAAAATCAGAGATGCAGCTTCTGTAATGTGCTGGCTTGGAATACATCTATATGATTGTCTTGATTGAAACCTGGGTGATTTCTGGTGATTTGATTCGAATCAATGCCTTCTTGCATTCCTAGAAATTTACATGAATGTACCTGTAGGGGCAGCGGGCGTACGTGGTTTGGGTGGGCGAGGATACCTTGCCTATGCAGGCATGGGTCGTGGCTGCGCCACATACCAACTCAAGACAGACAAACGCCCTGACGAAAAACTCTATGACCTTCTTCCTGGCATGGAGCTCACGCCCATGAACCCAGTCACTCTGAAGCCCCAAGGCATCAAACACGCCCCACAGGTACACTCATAACCTCACTGAAAAGATCACTTGTGGAATTTAAAGGAGAGAGTTTTCAAGAAACATTTCTCCAAGGAACATTTTGCCTGTTTTACAGATCTTGGAGGATATTTGCCAAAAGAATAACTGGGGACAACCTGTTTACCAGCTTCACTCTGCTATTGGACCAGATCAGAGGCAACTGTTCCTTTACAAAGTCACCATCCCTGCTCTGGCTACTCAATATCCAAATATGTACGCCTTAACCTCTGCTTAAACGATACTCGCATTAACTGTGTCTCAACTGCTGCCTACCTAGATAGATTTTTATGCATTACAGTCACGTGAAGAACATGAAGGCTGCTTCAAATTGAAAATTATGCTACCCTCCAAGATACCTCATTACATCAGATACTCACCTTTCATGGATAGTGATGCATTCACATTATGTTGGAATCACCACAAATTTGTTTCTGAGTTCTAAAAAAAAATCATGTCTGAGCTTTAAAACTTAATTACGAATTCACCGCAAACATGTCCCTCCTGACCGCCATATTATTATAGCCAAGGGAATATAATAAGGTGATTGGTAGGGGTGTAACGGTTCACAAAATTCACGGTTCGATACGATACACTTGTGAACACACTCTTTTTCAAAAAGAAAGAAATGGCAGAGAAATTTCCTTGATTTAATTATTTTAATTATATTTTTATTAAAACTAACTTTTTTTACTTTGAGCAATGATGGAGCTATACTTGACTTTTCTTAGGAGCATATAAAACAAAACAGCTCCTTGGACAAAATGAAATGTAATATTGTAGTAGTTATAAACAAAGGTTTATTTTAGTTCAGATTCACATTTGAGAGCAGCAATTGTATTCGTAATGTCAAAATAAAACCGACGTAATGTTACCTGAAAGCATTATAGCCTACTAGTCCTGCCAAACTTCCATGGTTACAGTTAGTAGTGTTACTACAGTAAACCCATGGTGAATGTTGCTGATCTGTGGACACTGAATAGTTAATTCATGGCACAATGTTTCCTCCTGGTTTCCACGTCAGCGCTGTTTGATCCGTTAATAACGGAGAAATGTGAATGTTTCTCACTAGATCTTGCAGCGATGTTATTACTTCAGTGGCGAATTCAAATTTTTCTTTACTGGATTTCGCTGTGTAGTAACAGTGCTGATGATTAAGATCGGCTTGCGCTGCATTGGTCCAAACTGATAAACTCTCCGTCAACCACACAATAACGAGTGGTTTCGTTCCGCTTACATTACATTTGCCATTTGATGTTGGGCAATGTTGTGGTCATGCCAGCGTCTCTACATTATGAGCGCGCTTCCCACGCGCGGTGCGCCTACATTTGAAATAACGAAGTTTTGGTCGGCAGGAAAAATGGTCCAATGAACGGTTCAATACGAATATGTGTATCGTTACACCCCTAGTGATTGGTGAATTAATGTATTGTATTTTCATCAGCAACAATTATGAAATCAGAGTAGAATCTCAGAAATATGAAAAGTATCCAAATGAAACGAAGTGCAGCCATAAATTAGCTAACACTCTTCAGTCAGACACGACATGTAGCAATGCAGAATCTCACATGAGATAATAGGAACTTTAATTCTAGGAACTAGCCACCATGCAGGTGGTTCCCAGAGAACTAATGGTTCCCCTAGGAACGTTTTCCTGGTTGCATTCGCACCACCAGTAGGAACTCTGAAGTGACGTAAGCCGCGCTTACTGTCGTGACCTTTATTTTGACGCCGCTGAGAACGCCAGAGTTTGAGCGCACCGTGCTCACATTCTCCGTTCATTAGTTTACGATCTGTGTAACAGTCCTGTCTAATATACTCTATTAGATAGAACTGTTATACATAGAAAGTAGACAGTAATGAAAAGCTATTAGCGTATGCCTTGTGGTTGATGTCCAGTTTTGCTAGCTGAGCAGAAATACATAATCATGTTTGGCTTGGCCCCCCTAAAAGTTGTGCTGGATTTTCTCCTCAGCGTAAAGGTTAAGTGACCCATCCATCACTGTTCTCAATGTTCATAGAGTTATTTCTGGAGTAAATATATAGGCTATAATCTGTGTGTTTACGCAGCCTTTTTAAAAAATGGCGGGTGCTGGTGTTTCGCGTGCGTTCAGCGTATACTAACGCCACGGATATTTCCTATAGTACTGGTTTAGACCCTACTCTGAAGTAGGAGCTAAATTAGTTCCACCAAAAGAAGTTCCTAGAACTAAAATCGTTCCTAGTACCTGCGGTGCGAACGCGCCAAAGTCTGAGTACTTCCGCCAACAAGTCTAGGAACTATGAAAAGGTCCAGTGTGAAAGCCCCTATGCACACAACACTTCCCAACATACAGAATATCTATACAGTATTTTTCTCAACAGCATATACAATACATTTTAGCAATTTATTTTTACCACTGTTGCTCTCTGTGTGTCCGGCCAGACACCCGTTCACCCCCGCCAAGCTCTGTGCATCGATGGATGAGGCGAAGCTGCATGCGGCCGAACACACTCTGCAGATTCTTGGTGTTCAGACAGAGGGCGCTGACGCTTCCGCTGCTGCATTCACAGGTATGTGAGGTCTGTAAGACTGATACTTATTTTACTGTGATGCTAATTCTGTTATAATAGACTATATTAACTCTATGTAAACTCTTAGAAGAAAAGGTTCTATCTAGAACCTTAAAAGGTTTCTGTCAGCCACTTAATATTTAGAACATTTTAGGGGTTCACCATGGGATGATTTTATGAAATATAGTTTTAATTGATTAATTTTGCTTCCATTCATTTTTTATTTTAATTAAACAGCTCATAAACATACTTTATCAATAGAATGTAAATAACTCAAACATGAATGTATTATGTATTAATTTAAGATGTCTTCTTGTAGGCTTTAGAATATTTTTGGCATAAAGTGTTCTTTAAAGCTGCAGTAGGGAGTTTTGAGAAAACGTTGACTTAGCCTGAAAAATTTGAACAAGCACAACTTACAGGTCCCACCCCCTTGCTCTCTGCTGCGCTACAGCCCTCCCTCCACAGCTCGTCCTCCACAGCGGAGCCTGTCGTGAACGCGCAGGCTAGTAAACAGGGCCACCAATAACGGCGGATAAAAAGTTATATGGCACATTCACTAATAGGGACTAAACGTCAACAATATGCTTTACATTGACTATGGCCTGCCCATACTTTGAATACAAACTTGGTCCTCAAATCATTATGTATTTTGCAATAGCCTACATGTAACTTTATAACGTTGCACTCTTTCTATAAGTTATAAATAGCTAGTAAGATAACGTTAATATAACGGTAACTAACGTTACAGTGTGTAAGTAATTATTCTAGCGATATATAATGCTAGATAAGGTGTGCTAGTACATTATTTCAGCAACATGACAAGCCAGTCAATTAGCAGGGTTCAATTGTTGCTTAGCAGAGTGCGTGACATTTTATCTACATGTTATGCGGCTAGAGTTTTGACACCGAGTCAATGGGCTCTGTGTAATTCTTTCTTTTTCGCTTGTTTATCGTCATCGGTCTTTTTCCTTTTACCTCTTTGTTTTATGAGCAGGTGTCACTCGAGAATTGGCAGTTTAGGTTGTTTCTCCGTCATAAGCACAGCTGCAGCACGCCGGCAATCTTGAGTTTGAACGACGGCTCGCGCTGTGCAAGAGAGGGGTGTGATCAGCGCGTACACGAGCGTGATTGACACTGCTAAGACATTCCTCCTGGCTCTGATTGGTTGTTTCTGACCGGGAGCGTGTATTTCTGCAAATGGCAATAGGACCACTGGGAGGAGCCAGAGGAGCTTGATTTTTTCACAGATTATCTGTCTCATATTCTACTGTCAGGACATAATGACAGTTTTAACAAATATGTAAAAAAAAATATGTTTTACAAAAGTTACCAACAGCAGCTTTAAATTGAGTCAAGATCCCTATAGAGTTCAATATAGTACCCCATCAAAACTTTTTTTCTAATAGGACAGACATATTTTTTTAATTACTTTATAATGTATGTCTGTGGTAAAAAATTGTTTAAAATGTAACATACAATTATTAAATTGAAAAAAAAAATGTAAAAGACATATTTTATTTAAATTTAAATGTTAATGTCGTATAACATTTTACATACTTAAAAGCATTACAGTATACTTTGATGTCAAAAATTCTGTAAAATTTTAAATGGATTGAAAACCATCCATTTTTAATTATTTATAACTATGGTTTATAAATTAAGTGGCCGGGTCATTTGATATGCATTCTAGGGTAAAAAAAAAAAAAACTTTTTGCAGGAGTTATTTTGCCCTGAGTCTTTTCCTTTTGGCTTCACAGGTTATACAATTGCCAGCACCACTGCTACCCAGCTGAAGCAGGCTGTTTCTCTGGGTCAGGACCTGACTGCCTATGCAACCTACGAGGGTTACCCGGCCTTTGCTGTGGCAGCCCGTGGGGATGGATATGGAGTGTTTTGATACCCCTAACTAACAGTCTCTGTCGTTTTATGTTCTATGTATTCTTTTGTTTTTATTTTAATAGTTTTTGTTCAGAGTTATGATAACTTTATTTCTTCCCAAGTGTTTTATGAGCATTTTTGCGATATTGAAGAATACGAGTCAACTTTTGACTTTACTCAGGAAGAGGGCGACCTGAAGGCTGACCACAACTCAATCCCAAACCTTTCAAGAAAATGTCAATTTTTTTTGTTTTATGATTTATTGCTGTTTGTCAAGGCATAAATCCCCTTGATTGAAACATTACTTGTGTCATAATTTGGGATCATCCAGATTGGTGACCCAATCAAATTTGAACTGATTGTTACTAGCTTCTAAATGATCTAAATTACAGAAATTTAGGCTGGACCAAGCATCAATGCAATGCAAATTCAATGCTGCCTTTAACACTGAATCATTCAAATTGAATATTATAAGTAATATTTTCAAACACTCTGTAAAACCCTATTGCGCTAATGACTTTTATCCAGACATTTACTTTAGTGATCTTTGGTATTAAGTTGTATTTAAAGTTGTAGTTTTTGTGTTGGTTTTCTTTCAGTATTTACACCCAAGTACAGAGTTTTAACAGATCATGCTTTCATACTTGGTATGTATCTGTATGTTTTAGGATTATTTTCAGAGATGTTTGACAGTTTGTGGCTGGTTCTTTAGTTTTGCTATATTTTATAAGATATTTACAGGCTTGCTACTAATGTTTCCCTCTTCATTCTTTTTTATAAGTGGGGAATATGAGAGCACTGTTTAAATACACATTTTTGTTAAATATAAACATGCCTTAAAGGTGACAGTATTAAAGTTTGTGTGGCACTTAGAACGTATTTTTATACCTGAATTCCAACTCTGTTTATATGAACTTTGTTTTTCGATCATAGACTGTTTGAAATAATTTATTGTTTCGATGATTGGCATCGGAACTGGAGGGAGAATTGGATGAGCATCGTCAGGGAAAAAAAATAAACAGAGCTTCATAGTGCTACAGAGTAAGGTAGTTGTGAAAATATAATTCCAGTAAATCAAATAATCATCAATAAACCAAATTATCTTCTAAAGACACGTCTACTGTTCCAGACTGTTCTTTGTGTTTGTTTGTGTGTGTGTGTGTTATTTGTGACACGTGACAAGTGTCATGAAACCCTAAAACACATTTTTAATATATTATCATGTACAGATTGCGCATTTATCATTAAAGGGGCATTCAGTAGGCTAGTTTTTTTTTAAGCTAGTGTTAGCATCGCTGTTCTTACCACAATGGTGATAGACGCTGCACTGACATGAACGCTTCAGGAACGTCTACTGAGTTTTATGTAAATTACACTATTAGGCCTACAAACTAGTTTTAGAGAGAAGTAAACACCATAATGAATTCCCTTACCTGACCAACAAACAACTGTAACTTGAGCATCACTAGCCGTCCATCATAAAATCTTTCCACGTTGTGTAAGCCCTAACGATGTTTACTCTTGTCGGTCTTTCTGTGTTTTGGCTATTCTATATTCCATAGGCTATTCTATCATAAACACCAAACAAAGTACACTACGCTATAGTACAGAGGTGGCGGGCGGCCAGTGAGCGTCAGGATCCTCTCCAACGTTTAGTGAAGCACCACTTGTCAGGTCACTTTAAAGGGGTGGTTGATTATGATTTCACTTTTCTAACTTTAGTTAGTGTGCAATGTTGCGGTTTGAGCATAAACAACATCTGCAAAGTTACAACGCTCAAAGTTCAAAGCAAAGGAAGATATTTGCTTTTAAAGAAATCGTTTTATAAAAACTAAGGCCCCGTCCACACTACTGCGTTTTCATTTAAAAACAGAATTAAAACGAATACGATCTCCGTCCACACCAGCGTTTTATCTGCGTATTAGAATTGATCTCCGTCCACATTAAAACGCCTGAAAACGCGGATCACGTGACCATTCACCAACACTGGGCATGCGCGTGCCGGTGTAAACAGAAAACGGATTGACATGTGATGGGTGGCTGAAGAATCAGGGAAGGATACGTCATGACTGATGACACCCAATCATAGAGCCGAGCGTAAGCCTCTGCGTCATCGTTTCCAGTCCTCCGTTTTGTCCCGTCTTCACTAAAACGCACTCCGGAGATTCAAAACGCAAAACGGAGCTGCAGCGTTTCTAAACTTCTCCGTTTTAGGTCTTCGTTTTTTCCGTTTTAGTCTGGACGGGAGGTGCAAACGTAGCAAAAGGTCTCCGTTTTTAAACGAAAACGCAGTAAGTAGTGTGGACGGGGCCTAAACAAACGGCTGGTAGGGACTACACGTCATTCCTCCCGGGTAAGTGACATCACCATTCCTAAAAATTTACATAAACCCCGCCCCCGGGAACACACAGTCCATTTTGAGAAGAGGAAGAGTTGTTGTATAGAGAACATTTCTGAGTCTGCTCAAGCTGTCGCATCCGTCTTGTCACATGCAATACAGTACGTAACACAAATGCATTTGCATGTCACTCTGTAAGCATCTTACAACAGTTCCCACACGAGCGATTTTATAGATTATCATGACAGGATATGCTAATCAAAGACTTGAAGAGTTAACTCCACATCAGCAACATAAATCCATCAACTAACCATTCAGAAACGTTCTGTTGCATTCTGCATGTTGTCACTTCTTCTTGAGTCTCTGCATCATTGTCCGACTCCAGTTTAAACATAAAAGGCAGAACCGTTTCTGACATTTTATTGCTTGTCTGTGTGAGGTAATCAGAGCTGCTAACACACACTCTTGAAGCTCCGCCCTCTGTGCCGGGAGCAGCAGCTCATTTGCATTTGAAGGGACACACACGAAACGATGCGTTTTACTGACCCTCAAAAGGCAACAACTTTAACATGCTGTAAAAAAAAAAAAAAATTATATATAGGCCTATATATAAAATTTTTTATATATATTTTGAGCTAAACCTTCACATACACACTCTGGGGACAACATAGACTTATTTTACATATTGTAAAAAGGGGCATTATACCACCCCTTTAACATGGCGAAATACATTAAGTGGTTCGACCAGCACCATGTATAATTAAAACAATATATAAAACCTTTAGTCTGAGTAGCCTACAGATGTTTGATGACTTTACAAAAACACATTATTTCTTAAAGGGATAGTTCACCCCAAAATTAGATTTCTTCATCATTTAGCCTATACTCACCCCCATGTCATTCCAAACAAACCCATAAGACTTAATGATATTAGGCAATTATTATGACTGGTTATTCTTCAGAACACCTTTTTGTTCTATTGAGCCATTTTGTTCTTCCACTTGCAAGGTGCTTGCTACTTTTACTAAACTTTTTTGGCTAGAGGAGAACTGGCCATGCCTGGGTTCTCCCAAGGTTTTTTTTCTCCATTCTGTCACCTGATAGAGTTTGAGTTCCTTGCCACTGTCGCCTCTGGCTTGCTCAGTTGGGGACACTTAATATTCAACAATATTATTGATCTGCCTGCATTGACATCATTGAATGAGAACTGAACTGAGCTGGACGATGACATCACTGTTTTCTCCAGAGCTGCTGTATAGATAAATAAACTGAATTTAGTAACTTTTTTACATAAGAAATTAATCAACACTGAAATGGCTTAAGCTGGATGATGACACCATTTTCTTCAAGAGCTGCTGTACAGCTAAAAAAAAAACTTATTGCATTATTTTCCTGTTATCATTGTGAAGCTGCTTTGAAACAAATCTGTATTGTACAAAGCACTATATAAATAAAGATGACTTGACAAAACAATGGGACACAAATTCAAATTAATAGGCCTACATGATTTTATTAAATACATTCAGAAGACATACCTACATAACTTTAACAGTTTGCCTCTATGTGTGCTGTACAATATTGTGAATATTGTATTTATTTTAGCAGCAGAGACCAATCAGAAGCTAGGACTGGAACAGATCGATATAGGCTACTTTACCAAACAACTATTTCACCTTAGAAATAAAAAAAGGCAGAGAGGTCGATGTTTGTGCATTTGGCATATACTATTGTTGCATGTTTACCTTAGACAACAACATTAGTTTACAGATTGATGCTGTTAACTGAGCACTAAACAGCTAATATTCTACAGCATATAATGTTCTTCCTCAGTGATACACTGACTGATCAAAAGTAGTAAAAACTTCTGGTGACTTCGAAAGCATCAGAAGCGCCCACGTATGGCATGATGATGGTGTTGTTATCCTTGGATTGTTTGTAATGTCCAAAGTGTTGAATCCGGTAGGTTCCTGTCTGCGCTGTGAGCGGGATGTGCCACTCCACTTCTGACTGACTCCGGCCGGCAAATCCTTTAATCCAGTGAAACCTGGTTACACACACACATACACAAAATAAGTCAGAATCTTTACTCCTATATCATAGTAGGCCATATGCAAGGCTCGACATTAACGGGATAGTTCACTTTGAAATTCATTTTTGGTATGTTTTAGCTTACCTCAAGGGCATCCAAGATGTAGGTGTCTTTGTTCAGACTGATCTCATGAAATGGCGTATGTATGACACGCCAATTCGTATTTCCATTTTTGGCGTGCTATCAACACGCATAATCGGTAAGCGCCGGAAAGCGCCGGAAGTGATCTCTCGCGAGTGTACGTCACTCATTGTTTACATAGAACAGAGATTGTAGGTAAGACTGTAGGTAAGACGGCTAATTAAAATGGTACTAATTTGCGCTTATCCGGGATGTTTAAACCGTCGTAAAAGAAAACAATTAAAAAAAAAAACTAAAAAAAAAATTGCATGAGTGACGTACACGTGCGAGAGATCACTTCTGGCGCTTTCCGGCGCTTGCCGGAAAAGACCGAAGCGCCCGCGCCCTCAGATCACTTGGACGTGGCTGTGTTTACAAGAGGTAAAAACGATATAAATACTGTTGGTTTTCTCACACAAACCGCTCGTTTCGTGTCTTAGGCCATCAATGTGTACTTACATTTACGAGTCATTAAATCATGTTTAATTTGGACTTCTCTGTGCATGCTCTTTGAGGTGGTGACCATAGACCTGCATTATATGACTGACAGACAAGAACGGTTTGACCTAAAAATATCAAAATTGAAACTACTGCGGAAACAAAGACACCTACATCTTGGATGCCCTTGAGGTAAGCTAAAACATACCAAAAATGAATTTCAAAGTGAACTATCCCTTTAACGCTTGTCCCCTTGTCCGGGACAAGTGGATTTTTTGAAGGGACAAGTAAAAGAGAATTCAGAATTCAGAAAAACAGAGTTTGAAAACCGATAACAAATAAATCATCATTCAATAAAAAAAAAACGTTGAAGCCATTTTCTCAGCTCCAGTGGCGTACTTGCGTTTAGCCATTGGATATTATGTCAGTCAGTATACATGTATAGACTGTCTAATCTACAATTCATTTAGGTTATGGATTTCGGCCTGAGGAATGAACTGGCTATATAATGTGATAAGACCTTGACTCAGCGTTTGCCTTATCGGGGGACAGAGATACTATCAGCTTTAAGATGGCTTCATTAACACAAGCTCAAAGTAAAAAGTATACGAATCGATATGATATAAACATTAGCACAGAGAACATTTTAAAAAAACTTGAGCCTATACTGTATACAGTAGGCTATGTAGACAGATCATTACCTTGTTTCCCATGATGCATCCGTGTGAACTATTTCCCATGTGTTGGTGTCGTTGTGAAACCTCTCCACTGTGACCAATGTCTTATCTCTCTGATATCATAATCACCACAGATTAGTCATATCTCATGCATAAAAGAGCCTGTTTTGCAACATATTACTGTACGGTTACTGCTACTAAAGTACTCACAATATCTCCAGAGTGTCTCGGGTTTCCAGCAACAAATGTGACAGATGCCATTTCTCCCTTTAGAATAAATAAATCAAATAAATCGTGTTAATTTATAACAGAAAGCTTAATGTTGCAAGCTTAGCTTTCACTAGTTCACTCATTTCAATAAAATGTTATTCACATTAGTGATATTTCAGCGAAATTGTCAATAGCGTAGTGATGTTTGTTTCACTGCCGACACAGAAGTTACTTTCAAAACAAGCAGCTTTCTGTTGGTCAACGCAACAAATTCGCATGACCAACTTGAACATGAGTGAAATTTACGTAAGGGAACTTATTCGCCCTCATGGGAAACTCCCGGATTCCTATTGAAATGACTGGATTTCGCCCACAAAATTCCATCGAGCAACGGTATATGTGACCGTATCACAATTATTGACCTACCACTTTATAAACAGGATTAACTTGCTGTAAGACGTCACCAAAGGTGGTGTTAGCTGGTGCTACATCTGCCACGGGGTCCTTCACTTGATTAAAAAGTGTGTCTTCATGAAAGAAAGGGGGTTCGGGACCCTTTGGCAATTCTCCTATTGTTCCCTGTGGAAGATTGGTTCATTCGTGAGATTAGACAGATCATTTCAGATCATTAAAAAGTTACAAAATGACTGCAAGGCAATGAAAGATGGAGATTTACATGAGCAATAGCTTTGGCCAGTCCTCTGTAGCGCTGGATATAAGCCGAGAGAGTGTGAGGGCCAAAAATGGTGGATGCGCCCTCATATCGCTGGATCTGTGAGAGTAGAAGAAAACCATTTGAAAAGCCAGACCAAATAACACATTGTGTCTGTCATCTCGTTTAGACATGTTCTTGGACCTTGGAGCACCATGTTAATACCATGACTATTACGGTGGTCAACTAAAACTGAAGCATATATACCTGATACTCTTCGTATGTAGTGATGTAGTGGGTGTAGATGTTGCAGAGACCAGCGACAACCACCTCTGCATTAGTGAAAGACTCTTGCACCTCCAACTCCTATGAAAACCATGTGATACAGTAAAAACAAAGATTTTTTGAAGAATCTACTTCAAATTTGGATTCATAAATGGTGTGTCAACCTGTTGTGGCAGGTTTGATTCCATTAAATATTGAAGATATTGAAGATATAAATAGGAGATTAATGAGATTGTTGTTTTATCTTTGTGTTGTTGAAAATGACAGCTTAATATTTTTGTGGAAATTGTGATACACTACCATTCAAAAGTTTGGGGTTAGTAAGATTTTTTTTTTAAGGCTGAATAAAAAATTATTCAGCAAGGATGCATTAAATTGACAGTAAAGACATTTATAATGTTACAAAAGATTGATATTTTAAGTAAATGCTGTTCATTGAACTTTCTATTCATCAAATAATCCTCAAAAACATATATCATTCTTACTACAAAAATGCAGCAAAAACTGGAGTAACGCTGGTGAAAATTCAGATTTTCAATTGCAGGAATGTTTTTTTTTTTTTTATCAAACAAATGCAGCCTTGTTGAGCATAAGAGACCTCTTTCAAAAACATACAAAAAAATCATAATTATTCCAAACTTTTGACTGGGAGTGTAAGTACCGTTCTCACCTTTTTGACTGCCTCCCGTATCCTTCTCCCTGACATGGTACTGGAACATTGAAGACAACTTGAGTTGAACAATATTGGCTGGTTGTGGAGACACTTTTTCCTATATTAACACAGCTGCTGCTTTTGCGAATCAACAGAACTCACGTGAATTCTCCAGGGACTGCAACTATGGCTAAAGAGCCAATAGTGATGATCTGAACGTCCACAATGGCAGGATGCCATGGGAGGGGTGAATCCATCTGCATGAAAACAGAAATCACTGTTATTATTTCAAAACAAAGAAAACATTTAAACATGTCTTATGAGTACTTTCCATTACCCATTCTCATGCACTGTGTAAAAAGTGCCAATTCTGTAATGATTGGCACATTGTTATCTTATGCTAGTAATATCAAAAGATACCGTATTGTAGATTAGATTTAGTAATTCTGTTTATTTATGAGCTCTACTTGTCCTTATACCTCCCCGGTGCTGACGAGGATTGGTTTAGGCCAATGACAAGCCTTGGACTCATTAGACGGGGGTCCCAAAAGCGCATCTCTTATGCCATCCCAAAAGGGGTCTCCATCTGTATCCCCTGGTCACAAGAAGAAACATAACCATAATTATCAGATAATTGTGACCAACAATAAGACCTGTCAAAGTATTTCCCAGGCTTGTGACATAGCTACATTTGCTTGTGACATTCATAGCTTATATCCTTACCTTGTATGAAGTTGAATTCGCCTCCTCCGTCGGTTGTACCAGCGGCAAAACTGTGTCCCAGAGCAGGTTTACACGTCCGTCCCTGGTGATAGAAACTGTGTCAGCATGAAGTTTGCACAGTTTTGGTACAGTGTGCTTCTGGCTCAAAGGGTGCTTCAACTAAGTATAAGATCAATTCTTTTTTCCCCCCATACTATGGAAGTCAATGGGGCCAATCAACTGTTCGGTTACCAACATTCTTCAAAATATCTTCTTTTGTGTACAGCAGAAGAAAGAAATTTATACAGGTTTGGAACAACTTGAGGGTGATTAAATGATGACCGAATCTTCATTTTTGAGTGAACTGTCCCTTTAAGGTCCATAGACAGCATCTGTGACAATCAGATGATAACCATATAGAACATCATTTTCACTCTTCCTTTAGTTTGGAAAAACAAAGGAAAATTGTGTTTTTGGTGATGCACTTCCAATTTCAGTCTATGACGCAAGACATTTTGGAGGGTTAAAAGCAGATTTATTTAAAGGAATTATGGAGTGATTTTGACGTTGTATAAAATGTGCCTTTCCTTTTGAGGCAGTAATACTTGTTTAGGTAGATTAACTTATGCAATTACCGGTACTGTGTGTGTTCAATGCAAACCGTGCTTTATCATTATGTCACATCCCCTCTAGTATAATTGCATGGAAATTATGGTAACATTAGATGGTTTCACAGACAGGGCTTAGACTAAGCCAGGATTAGGTATTAGTTTTTATAAACATGCCTTAGAAAAAAGAGACAAAACAATGGCCTTGAGACAAAACAATGGTACTGACATATCAAAGACATCTCAGTACAAGTGGCTTTTAGTTAAAACAGCTCAAACATGTATTTTAGTCTGCGAAAGCCTTAAGCCTTGAGCCTTGTCTGTAAAACCAGGCAATAATTGTCTTTATGTATAAAGTTAACAGGATAAAAAAAGAAAAGATGCTTTAAAAAAATGTGTATTGTGAAAAGTGGTATACAAATAAATTGACTTTTAGTTCCTAGTCTCATTGCCCGTGTTTTGTGCACAGGAGCCCTGTACTCACTGAATGAGTGGAGTTAAATGGGACAGTCTCATCGGTCATGTTGACCCACTGATGTGCGCCGTGAACCGACCCGTGCAACTCCTGCTTTGCACTGCTGTACAGCTCCTGCAGAACAAATACACTCGGTGAAGAAGCACACTCCACACACATGCTCATCACGATCAAGCAATATGACAAGTGTCACACACCTTTGCTTTTTTATACATATTCTCTCCTATGATCCTGGTGCTTTCAAACATGTCCTCACCCGGTCCAAAAGCTATGCATGCTTTTTTCTATTGAAAGGCAACACATGTTAATTAGAACTGGTGAGTGAATATTTCAATAAGTGTCTACAGTTATTTTGAAATACAAGGTTATACTTCTTTATGCAGACAGACAGACAGACAGACAGACAGACAGACAGACAGACAGACAGATAGATAGATAGATAGATAGATAGATAGATAGATAGATAGATAGATAGATAGATAGATAGATAGATAGATAGATAGATAGACAGACAGACAGACAGACAGACAGACAGACAGACAGACAGACAGACAGACAGACAGACATAGATAGATAGATAGATAGATAGATAGATAGATAGATAGATAGACAGACAGACAGACAGACAGACAGACAGACAGACAGAGATAGATAGATAGATAGATAGATAGATAGATAGATAGACAGACAGACAGACAGACAGACAGACAGACAGACAGACAGACAGAGAGATAGATAGATAGATAGATAGATAGATAGATAGACAGACAGACAGACAGACAGACAGACAGACAGACAGACAGACAGACAGACAGACAGACAGACAGACAGACAGACAGACAGACAGACAGACAGACAGATAGATAGATAGATAGATAGACAGACAGACAGACAGACAGACAGACAGACAGACAGACAGACAGACAGACATAGATAGATAGATAGATAGATAGATAGATAGATAGATAGATAGATAGATAGATAGATAGATAGATAGATAGATAGATAGATAGATAGATAGATAGATAGATGGTACAACCCTGTTGATGTACAGTACAGCATGTGTATAATAATAACTCACTCCACCGACGGGGCAGGAGCTGTTAAGGTAGTCACACTTCTCGCCTGTGTTCACGCAGACGGGGCCGCGAATGTTGGGAGATGAATCTCCAAGATTACTGGAGGAAAAGCCGGCAACAAAAGGACCCTGGAGGTAAACAGTCCGTGATGCGTTAGCGCTGCACTTTTCATACTGTCCACAACTTAAAAAAGCCTAATAAAGATAACTGCCAACATAAGCAACATGAATAGTATCTTCCATTTAATTTCCACGGCAGATTTTTGCTGTCTCACATAATAACATCATTTATTAACCATTGTCATTAAACTTCCTCCGTGTTTACAGCATTCGCATGGGAACTATTGACTTTATTGAGTAGAAAACGTTCTTGTGTTCTCTTCAAGTAGATTACAACTAATAAAGACAATCCATTAACCTTGATGGTGGAGCTCAGAGGAAGAAGGAGTAATTAAAAAAGGGTGACCTTTTACCTCACCGGGAAGAAAGCCAATGTTTTTCTCCTGCTCGAAGGCATAGGAGGCGTAGCCAAGGTTGTCCGAGCTCACCATGTGATTGGTGTAATTCATACTGACGGGATGGACAGCAAACCAGCTGAGGACAGATGCATAGTCAATGCAGTTATTAGTGCATTTTTGTATATTTGGCAGAAGTCAAATACCTTGAAGATCCGGCCCACATGTGGTATGCGTTGAATCCACATGTTCCAGATGTGGCCCGGATCTGGGCCGACACTATGTTGCTGTCTGGGTAAGATCCTACGTGATTGTGATTTTCTGATGTAAAATGGATATACAGTATATATATATACATAGAAGCCTCATTAGCTGCTTCCTTGGGCCGTTATATGCAAGCCAATCCGCCATATTGGAACAGTCAAAGCCGGTCCGTAAACATTTGAGAGCAAGTGGACTGAGTGTCTGCAACTGTAGTTTGACGCATGCATAAATATATATATCTGTAATAGACTTCAGCAGATGATTTTGCAAAAACTAATACAATGTCAAGGTGTCAGCTGACAAGACAAAGTTAACATAGTAAAAGTAAAAACATTAAAAAGTACCATAGTAAAAATCTATAATATTGAGTAAATACCTATAAAAACACAAACCAACACATTCTCACCTACGGTTATCCCATTTCTTCGGGAATTTAAATATCGGCGGTTTCACAACCACAATGTTTTGGCATCATTGATTCTTACAGTGAGTGAAGACACCCTGACCGTTCCAAGATGGCGGGTGCGCCGACATGTCTGTAGCGTATATGATAAAAGGTGTATAATACCTGAGCAACCCCATACCATCCCCATCCAGATCTGTGAATTTCATGATGACAATCTGCTTGTCTGTGTTGAATTCATATCTGGGTTGGAAACAGAGTCATAAATGAACTTGTAGTGACTTTCAGCTGTGTTGTGTTGCGAGTGTTGTTTAATGTGTAGTGTAGCTAAAATAAAATAGTATTTTTTGATGAAAAAGTTAATACAGTAGGGAAGATTGGGGCTAGTTGTCACACATTTTAATGTAAAACAATTTTGAGAGACAAAATTCATGAAACTGCAAAAATGCTAATGTGATAATAATATACCAACATACAATTTTAACACACACAATAGCTTTGTTAAATAGTTTTCTGACATGTAATGCCAAGGTAAGAAAACACAAAGTAAAGTATTATAAATTTACTTTTTTTAATCAAAATATAAAAACAGATTTACAATGTTAATAACTGTGGAAATGTCATCACAGTCTGTTAAAAGGGTCCATAAAAAGCATGTTTTTTAAAAAAAAATGTCCAATCTGTTCATTTTGTGCTTTACAGTAAGATTTAATGTTTACATTAGTTAACTAACTTCTACAGCGTTTATTAATCTTAGTTAAAAGGTAATTTCAAAATTTACTGATAGATTTTTAAAGGGATAGTTCACCCAAAAATGTAAATTCTGTCATCATACAGGTTTGGAACAACTTGAGGGTGAGTAAATGATGACATCATTTTCATTTTTGGGTGAACTATCGCTTTAAGTTGTACCAGTTAACAGTATTTAATGCACTGTGAACTAACAAGACATTTTTAATTAACTATAACATTAACCATTGTTAATAAATACTGTAAGAATATATTGCTCGTTGTTATTGTTCATGTTAACAAATTAGACCTATGTTACCATATATTATTATTATGATTATTATTAATAGTAAAAGTCCATTTCAGCTCATTTAAACTGCTGCTGGATCAACATGAGCACATCAGTAAACACACAAACCTGTTTCTCTCCTCCTCAGGGTTGTTCAAGTATGAATGTGGGCTTCTGTTCAAGTTGTTGTCGACTAGTTGTCCTTTATTTATGAAAATTCGCCCAGGTCTCAAATTCCTATGAGCTATATCAATACTCTGATAGACAGGACATAAATCATTATCAATGACATGTTGAAGGCATTTACATGAGCTAAAGAGTAAGCATTATATAGATAAGGAATGTATTTCAAATGAGAGAATACAAGCATACCTTGACTATTCCCCTGACGATGGCTTGTATAGATGGCTTAATATAGCCTTTACTGGTGATCATAAAGAGTGTGTACTGGAAAAAGCCACCCAGGCCTGAATGTGTGTGCGTGCCACTCATGACCACATTGTCCTGTCTGTACAGGTCTCCATATTTCGCCTTTAGCTCTTGAAAAACCTAAAATGGTATGAGACAATGACAAATGAACAGATGATGAACACATGGAGAAAGTCTAGTTTGAAACACACAAGTCAGATTCTTAGATATGGAAGATCCTTGTATTCATTTTGTTTATACCAAAATTTGATTTAACGATTCCAAAAATGGCAAGTAGTGTAAAATATGAATAAATAATACACTGATAAAAATATTTCTGAAGTCCCCCTGCAGTCAATCATTTTATCCCTTAAAACTCATCTTTAATCATCAAAATGACATACCAGTAAGTATTTTTTCCTGTGAAAAAAAAATGCTTCATGCCTTAAAATAGCTTGAATGTTACTCTACACCCTTGCTTCATTAAGTGAACGCGGATCTAGGAATATGCTAATTAGCCCCGCCTCCACTCACTCACGCCAGCTCAACTTACTGAGGTAAACGCTTCACAATGGAATCGCTCTTTACAACGGACACATAACGGTACCGTAATTAATATGATTAGCCTTTTGCTTGTTATGAAACAGCTAATAGTGTTGCTAATGTTACATGAACCATGTTCCCGTTCGCCATCTCAGAGTCAGACCATGAATACAGAAGACTAAACCCATAGTAATGCCAGTGAATGTGGCAGTGTAGTGTGCGCTACCTCAAGCCTCAGTCTCTGAGAGACCATGCCGATGTCCGCAGTCACGAACACCACTCTTTTACTGCCGTCATCCACAATGAAGGCTCGACTGAACAGACGTGTGTGGATCCCTCTCGCAGTCTGCTCAGTATTGGCATAACCCATCTTTCCCATGGAGAAAAATACAAAACATCAGCATTCACAAAGGCCTTATGTGTCCCTTATCAATACATCTGATCAATGGACAGTCATAAACATTATCAGACTCTAACAACTGATGAATATCAACTTCCATAAAGGCCTCACCAATAATCAAACAGAACAGCTGGCAATAGATTTTCTTTAGAGTAAAATCAAATGATCAGTATAAAGTAATCAGCTGAGCATAAAAGAAATGAAACTAACCATAGGCAAATCCGCCACAGGCCCTGTGCAGTCTGCACGACCCACACCGATCAGATACGGGTTCTCTTGAGGATTTACTGTGGGGGTCGGTTCCTCTGGAGTCACTTCTTCTGGTGCACAAATAATTCAAACCAGGCACAATATGATTTTTATGTTTATGAATGGAAAAATTACACTTGGGATCCAAAAGTCTAAAACCACTAGCACTTGCTTATATTTTGTGCAGTCTCCGACAAAAATTATTGCTCAAGAAAAATAAATTTTGGTCTGATACATAATTTTATTTTAAGAAAAGGTTCTTTATAGAACCTTAAAGGGTTCTGTCAGGCTCTTCATATATAGAACCTTATAAAAGTTCCTATTAAGGGATCATTTTATGGATTTAGTACTACAGCTCTTAAACATACTTTGGTCACTAGAAACCAACTGAAATAACCCATTAAAGATGAAAGACATTTCTCCTTATAGAACCTTTTTGGCATAGCCTGGTTAAAACCAGACCATTCTCAGTTGTAACTGAGTTATGGTCTGGCAAAGCGTCATAGACTAACCATTTCCAGAGGGGCGTCACCAACGGACGTCGCGGATAGACCTAAACCCAATCAGAGCGATGAAGGAGATGACGTATGCAGAGCGGCGAGTGTTGTTCTTTGCTCGGGTTTTAACAAAAAGGAAACATTAATCGCTTAAAATAGACGCGATAGCTGATTCGAACGAGTGATGTTCGACGGCGGCATCCATCTTTGTAATGTAGGCTACAAAATCCCAGCGCTGTCGTCATCGTGTAAAGCCCGCCCCAACGTTTCTGATTGGTGCCGCGATTTCGACGGATTGGAAATAGGCTTGAATGAGCTCTTTGCCAGACTAATGCTGCGTTCCAGGCAGGCAGGTTTTTGAGCACGTAAATCACGACTTCAAACCACGACTCACGACTTTGTAGCATTCCAGGCCAGTCACGCCAAACTACCTGAGCGCAATATAGGCTACATACTTATTGTTTCAGACACATAACATTGTAATACATAATCTTGTGTGTATTATTATCATTATTATTATATTATTATTAATTTGACTGCAACGTTATATTGTCCTAAAGTGTATTCTCACTGTGTACCGCCTGCAGAAACACTGCATCCGTAGGGGCTGCCATTGTTGTTTTGTATGGTTCCGCGGGCTATGTGACGTCAGAACTCGTAACTGGGAGTACATCGATCTAGTACGAGTTCACGGGTGGGAAGTCACGGGTTTGACTGCCGTTCCAGTGCACTTTCACGGGTATAAGGTTGGAAAAACACGGGTTACAGGTTGCCTGGAACGCGGCATAACTTTCAGAGCAAATCTAAATTTGCTGCAAGTTGTCTGGGTTTTCCCAGGCTATTTTTGGCATGCAGGGTTGTTTAAAATTTAATCAGGAACCCTATGGGTCTACATAGAACCACATTGAACCTTTTTTTGCTAAGAGTGTGATTAAACCAAGTGTACTATTCAGAAGAATTACTTTAAAACATGTTATTACGTTTTTCTGAATCCAATTTGAGGGCCAAGACCGTGATAAGCCCCACTGACACTGCTGTCATCAAAAGGAAGAGAACTATGAGCGAGATCTCCAGACCATTGAGACGACAGCCCACAGTCTTCCGTGCCATCCTTCACTGAGACACACAGAACATATACTTGTCAGGCAATATACAAAAGGTAACACGTTATTCTACAGTGTTCTTGTAACATGTAGTTACTATAGCAATAGCTATGAATTATGCATCATTGCATGCAACTAACCCTAAAACAAACCCTAGTAAGTACCTTAGTTAATTAAAATTACTCAGTACTTACATGTAAAATTACACTGTAACAAGGACATCTTAGAATAAAATGTAACCCAAAATATAAACATACTATGTGTGAAAACAATGCTACTGAAGCACAGTACAGCAACTGAAACATCAATCCATAATCCACAACGATTGAAACACAAATCCATACAGCATGTGTTGCTAAATGCACACACTACCATTCAAAGGTAAAGATTTGTATGTTCTTGTGTCTCTTATGATCAGTATTTTATTTGATCTCGAATAAAGTGATATTTTGAAATAAATTATTTTACCATTCAATATAACTCTTTTCTATTTGAATACATTTTAAAATGTAATTTATTCCTGTGATGGCGAAGCTGAAGTTTTTCTTCCATGTCACATGATCCTTCAGAAATCATTTTAATATGCAGATTTAGTGGTCATCATGTATCATTTCTTGTTATAATCAATGTTATATACGCATGAACAGCTCCACGTGTGAGCAGTAGTTACAGCCAAAGAGGCAAGAGAGGGGAAAACACACGAAAAAGTGCACACACAATATACACTTTTACAAAACAAGTAAATAACAACTCGTAACATACATACATACACACACACACACACACATACATGCATACATGCATCCAAATTGATACCAGCAACATTCCAGTACAATACATTAACAAATAAATACTGTATAATATGTGAGAAACTACTTACATGTGTTACTCTTGGTGCAAACTCAGTAAATGGTGTAGATTTTGCGCAGAAGAAACATATGAATCCAGTGTGGGAAAAGTGCACACTTATAGCGCAAGGACAAAGGTGGTATTCTCTCATTTATAGCCGTATTTAATGTTGACAGTGTGAAACCAAACTCTGATTAGATTAGATTAGTTGCATAACTGTTGAGATACCAAAGACCATCATGACGTTAATTTTTACTACAGAGGGAATTTTTCAGTTAATGATAAATGTCACAAAAAATGTTGTTTATGGATCACAACTTGTAAGTATGTCTTATTATTTGTAGTTGTGTTTTCTATTTAAGTGGTCGTCGGATGCAAAATTCACTTTTATATGGTGTTTGCATAAATGTGTCTTTGCAGTGTGTGGACACAACCACCATACAATGGAAAAAAAACATTCACTCTTTTTTTATCCTCAAAAAGCCTAAACACTTACTGTAATCAAGCCGTTTGGATTTTCTGAGCAATATGATGTCATATTGCTCATGCTCCGCCCACGACCACTGGCGGACTGTCCCGAATAGCATATTTCCCGGATTAGCATATTTCCGCCCTCAGCCATTTGTATACTGTCCACCATGGCAGCTCTTTACCTGTCTTGTGTTGACATGCCCCACGTAAGAGAGGTGTGGGGTGAGCAGTTGCTCATTATCATTTAAAGAGACATGCACCGAAACGGGCAGCTGTGAAATCCTTGCTTGAAATCCATTCAGCACAATCCTCTTGTTCGTTAACATTGTCAGGGTCTGAATCGGGCTCCAAATGGTTTGAAATTGACGCCATGGTTACAGTTTTTCTCAGTCGCTTTGGTGCATTTCTCACATCACTATTTACATTTGCACAACAGTTAGTTCAACCTCCACAACATTTAGTCATTTGTGCACATCATAGTAGCAGTTTCTCATTCCTTCCAACAAATTGCAAATGCTTTTGGACATGAATCAATTGCTTTCATACAACTCTCTGCTGTTTTATAACATTATCATTTGCTTATGTCGTGTTAGTCAAAATTAACTATACTTGTGAATGCTGAATAGTCATTCCATATAAAACGAATAGTCCTCATTTCATTGCATGAGTCATCACATACAAAAATGTTGAACTAGTTGTCAAAATCTGTCAAGCAAATTAAAAAAAAAATTATATATTTTTTCTTTCATGAAAATGTCTCCTAAATTGAACAGTTTCTCTCAGGTGAACTTATGTGGCCAGCAGAGAGGAACGTATGGATGTGCATGAATGATTTACAGTACTATGTATGTTGTATGTTCAGTTCATGTACTGCAATATTGTTTACAGTTGTGCACAGCTCTACCCAAAGGGAGTTTATGTTTGTTGTAAATAAGGGTGTATTTTTTCTTTTGCACAATGCTGTGAACAAATTAGAATTGCAAAGAGCATATGCAGTAAAAATGTGAAACATACATATTCAGTGTCTTGTACTCAGTTACCTCACTAAATACAGTAATGTGTAACTTTACTGTAATTTTCAAATGGCTGTGCAAATAGTATATAGTGCTGTCTTGAGCATTTTCAGGTAGTGTCACCAAGATCTGACTTTTTTGCATTGGAAAACATTTACAGAGTAAACTGTCATAATGAAAACATGACAAAGCCATTTGACTATCTTGTTCATAAACAATGGTGTCAGGACTTTTCATCTTGATGACATTGACACTTTCATTGACATGAATACTTGCTTTTGAGGAATGAGCTATCGAGCTTTGAGCAAGTGACACGCTTTTGCAGGTTATCAACTAGGTTTTGTAGTTTGTACTAATTGTTTTGAGAACTGCATTAACTGTTGTGCAAATGTAAATAGTGATGTGAGAAATGCACCAAAGCGACTGAGAAAAACTGTAATATCGACATCGGAGTAGAGCTCGCGCCGCGGTTATGAAGGGGCATGACATTTCCCGAACACAACACACTGGGCAGGCTAAATAAATCACAGCACATTTCGTATTTCGGAAGGAGGGGCTTCATCGAAAAGGACGCAGACTGGGGAGAGGAGCTGTAATAATGTAAAATATGTGAAAAATAATGTGTCTTTTAATAATCAAGCATGAAAACATATTCTAGTACACCCCAAAATTCATAAAAGGGCATAATAGGACCCCTTTTAGTTTTATTATTGAGTGTCCCATACCCAGGAACAACTTATATTTTTCTACCAAACTAATTTCAAGCATTTAAGCATAATCCTTTAAATTAAAGTTGAAGATCATGAGAAACATTGATGACTTTGACAATTCTGTCTATATACTCACACAGTCACAAAAATAAAACAATCATACAAAGCAGTTTTTGTGCTAATATTTGTAATTTATTTGTTTGTCAATGGACGAACACCTCCTACTATTACACCACAATAGCAGCTTGTTGAATAGGGTGGTCAATTGGACAGAACATCTGTTCTGGCTTTCGGAAAGGATGGATCGGGTCACATCGTTCTTGTCATTCAAACCCAGGACAACCTCCAGAGACCTGGAGTTCAGTAAGAGCCATAAAGCACCAGCTGTCTGACAAAATACGATACAAAGACATTAATAAATACTCTCCGAAAACAACATCAGAGAAATGGTTATGGACAACCACATTAGCTTTGCTGACACTGTCATGGAAATACTCTTTCAAAAACGAGCAGGATTGTTACATTCGGGCGACGAGGTGAGTTCTGTTTCAAGCATATGTGGTTCGCAAAGGGTGGTTACAGCACGACCACCCTGAATATAGTCCAAAACACTGGAATTGTCTTTGAATGAACATAAATACATTGCAGTTGACTGCCAGAACAACGTTCCCTCTGAACTATTAAGGCACTGAGGAGGAGCATTAGATTATCCAAACAATATAAAAAAAAACAAAGAATTACTTCAAAAAATACAAATTATATTCATATAAACCTTCTCTGACAGCACATGTTGTTTAGCAAACGACTAGAAAAATGTAAGGCTGTACAAAACTGATTTATCTTGCTCAGACTTGCAATATTTAATGTGTCAATAAATTGCTTGAGTTAACAAAAATATCTTGAGAAGATGGCTTTATGCCTGTAAACAGGTGCTGTCAAGTTATTCGGGAAAATAAATAACTTCTCATTTGGCTTCCTGGCTCATTTTTTTTATTGACGTAAGATGATATTACAGGCCATCGCAAGCCACTTGCTTATCCCTGACCATGGTTTCGTCTCTGTTGTTCTTCGCCCCATACGTGATAAGTTTTACATCCCAAAATCAATCCTGTGAGGACGTCACAGAGGAATGACAAGCTTTGGATGACTAGTCTGTTAGTTAAAGGGATTGGCTACAATGTCAGGCTTGTTCCGGCACATGTTTCGGAGACCAACTTCCAAAATTGCACGTCAGTCAGTCTGAATCTATCCGTGTGTACTTCACGTGACCCCACTGCAGCGATCGCCACGAGAAGGGCTTCTGGTAGCTGCGGGGGACGACGGCGGGAACATTGCTTTCCAGGTACTGGAAAAATCTGTACCACCACACATGGGCGAAAAAGTTGGTCTGGGACGTCTCTTTGAGCGTCTAAAACAGATGCAGATGGTTAGAGGTTAAAATACAATATAGGGCTCTGAATGGAAATGTTGACGACCTTGAAACGTACTTGTTGGTTAGCCAATGTGTGATACCACCAGAAGAGACGTGTGGTGATGAAGTAGGCCACAACAACATCAATCGTGTAGTGGTCATGAGCAAGAAGAATGCAGAACACTCCTATTGCACACAACGCCCCACAGCCCCAGTGGTACCACCAGAACCTTCTGGGAGAATCTGTGAGGTGCGAGAAAATTAGGGGGTGTTATAACAGAGAATGCTTTTTTAATCCTCCAGTAAAGTGAAGAATTACAGAACCAAAGGTGAAGTTCATCACATTAACGATCAACATGATCCACTGACATTGACAACCACAGTGTCACAACACGCCGTCGTCTTCATAATGCATTTTCGGTCAATTTTGACCCAAAAGAGATACATAATTTGTGTAAAAAAGAAAAAAAAGAAAAGAAAAAAAGCTTAATTTTTAGCACAGGTACCAAACTTTCATTTCAATCATTTAAATTTTAGATTGTTTAAAAGGCTTTTTAAAGAGATATAACCATTTTTACACCTTTTGTGCAGGTCCATTTCTATCCCATATCTCACACACACTTTTGGGACTGAATACGGTTAATAAACATGCATATAAATGCCATCTGATGGCTATTGCAGCATGAAAAAAATCTTTTTCAAGTACAATGAAAAGGCTATATTTTTGTTTGAAAAAATCTTAAGAGTAATATTGATGTCGTTTTGTTGGAAAAAGAATATGTATGTTTCGGTTTGGAACAGAAGGATTTTTGAGATTACATTGGTACAACAACAGTTTGTTTCATATGGGTTAATCTCTACCAAAAAAACCTATTACTTTATTTTGGAAGAAAAAGGAAGTTCCAGCTCTTAAAATATGGCTGACAGAGTTGACTGGTACACTACATTTAGAAAGAATTAGGTACACCCTAAAAGACAAGAGTTTGTTATTTGAAAAAGTTTGGACCCCTTTTATTTCTTTTCTGCAAGCTTGTGATTAATATGTTTATCAAGTTTTTCTGTCCAATTATTATTCATGCATATTTGTTAGGATGTGTTTCATTTGTTTGCATTAAAAAAAAAGTGTAATTACAAATGATTTTCTGCTTTAATACCAAATAAAAAGAATTTAAACACAAAAGAATATGTATGTTTCATAAATTTGAGCAGTCGGGAGTTCAAAGGAATTTAATGAAATTCGTTGATTTCAATGGAATACAGGTAATTCTCAGATTACGTTCTTTTAAATTTCACATAATGATGTATTCAAATCAAATGTATCATGAGTATTAATAAAAGCTCATAAAATTTGAACTTTCAAAGAATATTTGAATAATAAAAAGGGTGAAAATGACAGGTAATAACATGATGGATACAACTTTGAAATTGCTATGCATTCACTCATTTAAGAGAAGTTACTAATCAGATGACAAACCTTATTATTTTGAATGCATTGTAGGTGTTTAAAGACATTCCACTTACAAATTAAACTTGTTTTAGTGAATCTTTGGCTTGAAAAGTGTTTTTTGCTTAAAATAAATGTCAAATCAGTTTGATTTTATTATAATCTAATGCAAGACCCTTCATACATTTTTAAGTGTGCAATGCATGGTACCACTGTATGTCCACTAGGGGACGGTGTTGTCCCAAATCGTCTACTCACACTCCTTCATGAAGAGATAAGTGAGGGTGAGCATGACAGTATGGCCACTGTACAAGTAGTCTCCACACAAGTTATGGGAGCCTGTGATGGTCAGACCCCCTCCTGCGATCAATTTCATCACCCGCCGTATCCGAGATTCCCAGTCGCCATACAGCTGCCAGAAACAACACACAAGCATTAGCATCATGTTATTCACCCAGAATTCTTTCATCTATTTTCATTCACCGCTTGACCTTATTTGTTTCTACAAACTCAGCATGTTCATGTCAAAAACAACAATGACCCCTTTGAGGCGCAACATAAAAGCAACAATGGCTCCTAGAAAGCAAAGTTCTTGGCGTTTAAGTCTAGGCTTTCTTTGAGCAAATGCAACAGGAAAGCAGGTTCTATCGAGAGTTGCTGGGCTTGATGATGAATGTTTCCTGAATGCCCGGTGGTGTGGATTTCCTGTCTTGTGTAGCTAGTGTGTGTTCACGACATCCCATCCGCGACATTGAGTCACACACACTGTTGCAAAAGGATCACCAGTGCATTGGCAGCATAGCAACACTAGAGCAGATACACTCTAAACAATCATTTCATTTCACAATAATATTGCTCATACTCCGGTGGGTGCAGTCTTTGCTTTAAGATTCATAAAGTCCAGAAAGAGGCCCACTGGTGGGGGAAAATATAACTTTTTTTTCTTCAAAAGTTTGTGTGGCTGCACTTTAAATAAATTTTTAAAATGTAAAACATTTTTCCATGCCAACGTTTTTTTCAAAGTTACCAGCCACCGCAAGCATTTTTGATTGATATTTTTATGGCCCCAATATTTGTTGTATGAATGTCTGAACATGCAATATATCAAAAGAAAGAACAGAGCCTCTGCTTAAAAAAAAAAAATATATATATATATATATACTGTATGTATATATATATATATTTTTTTTTTTTTCTAGCTTCATGCATTTTTTTTATCAACATTTGGAATGTGGGTGTTTTATTAAAAAAGGCAAAATTTTGAGCAAAAAGTTGGGAAAAACTGCATAGATGGAGATGGAGTAGATCGAGTCCATCAACAATCCTAATGCTTGCACATTCCTATAGCTCATCCTGGGTCAACATTTCATTCAGTAACATTAGGCCGTTTTGATTTATATGCGGATGATCACGTTATTTTACATATGCATCTGCTTACATATGCTATAGATTGTTTCTGCTTCTTTTTCGCCTGTGTTTTGATCAGGAGATTCCGTACTCTTTCAGAAGATTTCATAGCGCCCCCTACCGTATAACAGTGAAAATTCTCTCAATGGCAGGGAAAGAGTTAATTCATCAATGGCTTGTGTTAAAACTGGATTCCTAATTGGATTCAATACAATTCACCAAAAATCACACTATGAATTTATTTTTTGTAAACTTTAATTCTCACATATTAAAAAAGTATCAACATCCTATCAACATATTTCAATGCTCTATCCCCCTGTGTCTTCATCAATATAAATGGGTTCCCAGAGCATATTAAAAGAGATGAAAATACCACACTTCACATTTTCCATTACCGGCTTCTCCGTTCAATGTGAAATATGTCCCTTCATGACCTCTGCTCTGAGGACATTTATAGAACAGTCACACATTCTTTACATCCACTGTTCAAAACATAGATGGTCAACTGACCCATCCTGTTACAGAGAATGAACAACATTCTGGGATGAAAATACATTAAAAAAAAATTGTAATCTTTCCTACAAGTGAAGCATCATACAGTATTGATCATTACAAGAGCTATATAAAATAACATGGTCTTTTTTACTCGTGTAACTGAACAAAATTGACAGAAAACTCATCAAGAATATTCATTGGATCTAAAAAAATAAATAAGTATAACTATTATAACCATCAACAAGAGAGAAAACACATACTTTTATCGGTTTAGTTTTTTATTACTCCTTTACCTGGCCAACATGCTTGCCTAGCAAGTTAGTTGTGCTGATTATGAAGTAACTATGTTAAAACAACATAACAAATAATATGAGAAAAGGAAAAGAAAGTGAGATTATTTCGTTGTTACCTTCGGAGAGCATTTGAAGTGCATGCCAGGCACAGGAAGAGTAGTGATGTACATGGTGATGCACCTGTAGAGGTAAAGCGTCCCGACTATGAAACAGAAGCGTCGACCAACAATTGATCTGCGGAAGGAAGATGTGGTGATATATTCATATTAGTGAACTACAGGGATTTGTTTTACAGATATTCATTCATTTAAAAAAAAAATTTTTATTATTTTTTGTGCATTATGATAATGAGAATTTGAGGGAACATTATGCTTAATTATCATTTAAATATTATTTACATAATATTACAGTCATATTACAGCAATGAGAACAAAATATACAACTTTTTTTTGCTTTAGATTAATTAGTATAATATTTTCTTGCATTAATGACCATGCAAGTAAAAATAGTCATTAAATAATATTTAAATATATATAACATAATTTTATCATAAGAAAGGAGAATGAGAATAATATTTTCTTTCCTAGTGGTAATGATAGTTTTAGTGAAAATGGTGCTTGTTACGAATTATTATTCTTTATTTTATTATTATATTATTAAGAGTAATCAGAAGGAAATACTTAATTCTTTTGAGAAAATAATTACAGAAATGTTAATTTAAGTGAACATTGCATTTAATTGTCATATAAATAGTCTGAAAAATCCAAATTTTATGTATTATGGATTTCTATTCAATTTGGGGTGAAAGAAATATAATTGAATTTATTTTGTTCAAGTTAATGTTAATTTAAGTGAAAATTGTGCGTGCTTGTCATATAAATATTGTCAAAATCTGAAGATTCTCTTCACTGTTTTTAAGCCAAATTTAATTGATGTGTTTTTATTGAATCTGGAGTGAAATATTCCTGAGGCAGGTTTTGTGACATTACTCATGAAGAATAAAACATACACAATGTGTGCTACTTAGAAAACTCACTTGTGTTTTAAGAGACTCCACTGTATGATCCACAAGACCACCAGAATCATTCCGTTGATCTCGCATACAGAGAAAGCCCACTCCACCCGGTCAAAAAAGTCAAAGAACTTGTCAGGGAGAGGTGGAGTTGCCTCCTTAGGAGGCACGCGCTCATGGACCACAGAAATAATGACGGTGGTGAAGACGAAGCAGCATAAGGCATAGACAAAAGCCACGGCGGTCTTTCCCCATTCGGGAGGGAACTGTGGAGAAGCTGGCTCTGGTATGGTAATCTGCACCAGTTCCTTGTGGAAGTCATTCACCACGCCATTCCGCGGAGCCTTGCCGGTGATCCCGGCATTCCCGTTATGATTCAACACCATGTGTCCATTGGCATGTCCATTCTTGTGAACATCGATGTGATGCTCGATCTTAAGAGTCTCTATCTTTTCCAGGAGCAAAAGACCACCATCTGACGTGACCCTGGAGAGGGATGCCCTCTTGAAGTCCTCCGTGGTAAGATTTAATAAAGCCTGTCCGTCTAGGTTTCTCAACGGTTCAGAGTATTCCTGCAAACCCTGATCGGTCAGCCAGAGCGAGACCTCCTCCTCAGACCACGACTCTACTTTATTCATATCAGCTCTTGAGCTTGTAGAAACGCACTGGAGAATCCGACATAGGCACACACTGCTACGAAACACGAAGTCCTTCTCCGACCATGCTCATTACAAGGGAAGGGCTCTGGGGAAGTCTGGCTCACAACTTCCAGAAGTTTAATCCAAATATGACGCACACCTACAACCGCTTCATAAACGTCTGTCCTGTAAGAGAAAGGACAAAAGGAAAACTTGTTCAGACATCTTAACACACAGACATACAAAGCATCTTTTTGCCCAACATTTTCTAATACGCTTCACCCAAGGGTTAATTTAGTTAACTAAAACTAAAAAAAAACTTTGTTATTTGAAATATAATTAATGTTAACTGAAAAAAAAAAATACAAAATATATATTTTTTTTTAAACTATTTCAGCTAGTTGCCAAAGATATATTTCTCTCTTTTTTTCTTTTTAGCTTAACTTGATATACTAAACTTACTAAAACTGAAATAAAATATTAAAAAAAACTATAAAATCTCAATGATACTAAAATAACACTGCTTTATCATACATGATTTCACACGAACATTCAGTAAAAAGGACTGGACACGAGTACTCATTCTTTTTCAAACTAATTTTCCACATTTTAGAATAATATTCAAGTTATTAAAAGTATAAAATAACATGGGAAATATGGTGACCAAGACATTAAACAAATGACAAGTATCAATAAATGTAAAAGTAATGTTATATTTTATTTTAGCTTTGTCAAAAATGCTGTATATATATATATATATATATATATATATATATATATATATATATATATATATATATATATAAGAAAGATATGTAAGTTTTTTTTTTTTTAAGTTTATATTCATCATTTTATTCATATTCAGGCACTAAACTAATTTCAAGCTTGTCAAATTTGTTTTCACTAGTTTTCACATGATAGCAAATGCATGAAACGCTTCAAGATTCACAGCTACAAGAGTGCAACAACGCCCAGTGAGTTATGCAATATGGCAACAGTTAAAAACCACTTGTAACTGTACTCACGAGTTTCATTTTCCTCCCGAGTTCAGCATAATTCACTATCAAGAGAAGAAACTCCTTAAAAGAAACTTTTCCAAACTGCAAGACATTGGAGCCATGCAGTCAACAGAGCAAACCGTGAACTGCTACAACCGCCTGCTATATTCAATCCTCTTGCATTTACAAAAGCCAGCACATTTCGTTCTCAGAACAGCTGAGAGCTGGAGCAGAAACACACTGACGAGGACCACATGCATCGTCTGACTGAAGAATTCCAGGAGCTCTCGACTCGAGTGTGTTTCCACGGGTGTGGCAGGACTGTTTACATTACAGCGGTAGGGGGAAGGGAACTATCCATCGTGCACAACATCTGGCTTGCATTAGTGAATGAAACTTTTCATTAGCCTATACTTAAAAAAATATATATATTTTGAAAAAATACAAGCAATAAAAATAAATACTAGGTGAAGCAAACCTCCAGTATGTGTTGCTTGACTTTACAGAAAAAAATATATATTATGATAATGTAATGATATAAGACAAATACAGAATAATGATACATAAATAATTAGACTGACATATTAAAGTCACCATGATATAAAAATGGTCAATTCTTATTTTTGATGGAATATAGCAGTGTTTAGTAAATTATTTATCAGTGCACATCTTTTTTTTCTTTTTTTCTTAAAACTGATTTGCTCTATCGCTGCTACAGACTGTGCGATTTCGGCAATCCTATATGTAGCCCCGCCCCTTTTCAGCGCTGCGCTCGTTGTCTTTTGACTTCCTGTCTGTATTTTCACAGCGATCTTGCACAGGTATAAATGAACGGCTTGGAAAAAAATTCCCGGTCGACATTTGTTAAGACATCTGCTTTACAATGCTTACGATAAACATTACAATGCTCATGATAACTTTCGTTAACTCTACACTAAGTAAATCCACTTCACCAGCTAATTGGCTTTATGCCACAGCTTCACTACTTCCTGAACTTCAGCCAGCCCTTTGTTTCCTGTCTGTCATTATTGGACAAACTAATTAATCCAGGTGTGCCTGGCCTCAGTAACAATAATCAGGCACACCTGGAGTAATTAGTTTGTCCAATAATGACAGACAGGAAACAAAGGGCTGGCTGAAGTTCAGGAAGTAGTGAAGCTGTGCATAAAGCCTATTACTCCTCGACAGCGATGCCATAGAAATATACAGAGTGACAGCAAAAACGGAAGTTCAAAGACAATATTCTAAAGATGACGGTGCGCTTGTTTCTCTGGTGCATAAGGTCTATAAGATCATTAAAAATCACACTGTACGACATGGATCTAATAAACTTGGGTACGACTATGACTATATGACTATATGTATGTAGACTGTGCGATGATGAAATCTTTTGAATCGTAGGCTGCCACGCAAGATATATAGAAGAATAAAACATCATCAGCATGCGCTAGTGGTAAACAAATAGAGAAAGATGAATGGCACTTTGCAATTGTGGTTTTTATTATGTGCGCTGGAATAAAAAAAAAAAGAGGAGGAAGCGAAAAAGGAGAATATGGACATGGTCATAGCTAGGGAAAAGAGGCCAACTTGGCTTGCCAATCTTGCAAATGGAGCTGAAGTTAAGTGGTTTTAAGTTTTAGGGCCATGTCGCATTGATCAACACGCCTTTCATGTTGCATTTTTATTGGCTATAGTCAGCACATGTAGGTCGTGGCAGCAAACACACTGGGAGATGATCAGGCAAAATTTATTCAAAACGATCTTAGGCTAACTTTGGCTGCAAGACCATGACAACGGCCATCTTGGAACCTCTTTCACTGTACGACGTAAGAGCACCGTTTAGGAGCCGCGACCACTGAAATCGCCGCGATTGGTCGATTGTCATCTCTTTTCTTCTCTGATGGCATGTTTACTGGCATGAGAGCGGGACAACCTGCCAATCACATGAGATCACCTAATCCACAACCAACCAATCAATTCCTAACGGGACAAAATGATTCTGAAACGCTAGTTTTTCTTGTTTGAGAAGCAGTTTCACTCGGATATACATCACAATAGGGAAGAACAGACTATCGCAACGTCTGTTTGCATATTACATGTTCTTAACTTGCATGTTATATCTTAATTTTAACAATTTGTCCATGTATTTTTTTTTTTAAGTGCCCCTATAATGGTTTTTCGAATATTCCCTTTCATGCAGTGTGTAATATAGTTGTTTGTGAATGTAAATGTTCTGCAAAGCTGTTAAGTCGAAAGTGCACGATAAATGACAATCATTTATTGCGGTTAAACTCCACCCCTGATTTCATTCACCTCCACTTTTGAGTGCCACGCCCACATCTCAAAGACCAATCAAACTGATGCATAGATGCCCATGTCCCCATCCTACATTTTTTTTTCTCGATAATCAGTTACACTCAAATGTAGCCTACATTACAATAAGGAAAAAAAGATCTGTCGCTAATTCCATTTAATTGAGACTTTAAAGAATAATCTTGTATATTGGTATGAAGCCCAGTCCAATTTGCCATTTATTTTGGACAAGAACAGGTACTTAGACAGGCAGACATGCCTGTTTGACCGACACGTAAATTGACTAATAACAGTTCATTTTGTGCTTAGATTCTGTTTAAGCTGAGTACACAAGAAATAATGGGAGGGGTCCTTATTTCTACACACTTGCAATGGCCTTCCTTCCTGTCACAACTTATATCAGAGTGTAACTGTGGTTTCCTGCGATGTTCTCACTTTGACAAGCAACCCAGTATAAAATCACTAATCAAGCTGAGCAAGACAAATGCATAATGCAAGAATGCTATTCTAACAACCCCACTTTCTTATCATCACTTTTATTAAGCAGATATCCAGAATACTTCATTCTGATTGGTCATGGCATATTGAGCATGCATTTTTTTTTTTTTTTAAATGAGTGCTTCACTTTTTATTGGACTGCTATCAACATATCATGTTTACTACCGACTGTAATTACAATGGCCTTGGTCTGTTTCAGTATGAATTTATATACATTTATAATAACGTATATGGTGGGCATAAAAACTTTAACGGGGTCATGACTCATGACATGAGAAATAAAATTGTCCTTGATCTTTTGACATATAGGTCTTTGTACCATTAAAAGTTTCATTGCTTAAAGGTGGGGTATGTGATTTTCTTTTTGGACCATTTTTTTCAAAATCACTTGAAATCCTATTCCTAACCCACTTACAGCCACTGAGTTAGAAGCACTGAAATGAAAATTAAGCAATTTAATCATCTGTGGAACGGGCAGGACTCGAAAAACTCCAGCCAATCATTTCCAAGACCACCTAGAATCATTGGACAGTCAGTGCGTCAATCAAACTGTCGTACCATACCCCCCTCCCCCCATACCCTACCTTTAAAACATTCTCCTCATTATAAACAAAGCATTTATTTAATCAAGCTCCAAAAACGGCTCATTTGGATATGGTGGGATCACACGGGCAATTTGAATAATTATACATCATCGCACCATAGGCCCCGCCCACTGGCACACACGATGCGAGCGTCGCATCCACACTGGATACAATATACAGATGCACATTCACTTTCTGACATACCCACAGGACAAATGGATAAGACAGTAAATGGATGCATAAAGGATCGTTCGCTTTGACGTGTCGAGTTCAAACAGCTCATTTGCTAATTTCTGTACAGACTTCAGAAAGATCCCAGCCTCGGAAATAAGTTGATGGTTTATTTTTAATGGCGTCATGAGTCGTGTCAGGGGATTATATGTTTGTTCTGAGAATTTGACTGCAGATTTTGTAAACGAGCCACAGTGTAATTAGCCTGGTCCTACCAGACTCTCGTACATTTGATTTGTACAGAGAGTCTGGCAGCTCTCCAATGGCAAGCGTTAACTTCCTTGAAGGCGGGTATTCTGTTGAAGTTTAAAACTATTGTATCTGCGCAGAGTCACTCTGGATCTGCCATAGCCAATCGCTAATGTTTGGTCGTGAGTGACATATGTCAACTCAAACTAGCGCACCTCAACGTCATCGCTCTCAGCCACTCCCTCTGTTCGCTGATTGGACCGGTAAAAAATTGACCGGAGAAAACCCACGAATATACCACAAACCCAGACGTAGTACTGAAGGAAAATGAAAATTGAGCAGAAGTACGTAGGAGGGCGGAGTCAGGCAACACTGTAATGGAGAGATTAGAAAAAAAAAACAGTCAAGCAGTCAGCTGACAGATAATGTTCAAAACACTTACTCATGTGCAATACCAAGTGGGCTCTGATAATGTTTTCATATGCAATGATGTTTTCAAATCATAACAGCGGCCGTTTACTGACAAGCCTTAAAGGAGCCTCGCCTTAAAAACGGATCATTTCAGACAGAGGGTCAGAATGAGGGTTGAAAATAATTGTTTTTACACTATGTATATTTGGCAAAATAAAAAATACATGTCATGACCCCTTTAAAAGAGGTGATTGGAACACTTTTTGCCATTGAGATTACTTGGAATCAACCTGAATTCACCCTATATGTCTAGAAATGGTTTTAAAGCAAGTTAAAGCAAAAAAATTAATAAAGAGATAAATGAGAGAAAACTTAAAATAGAGGAAAAAAGCTTTCTTAGTTGGAAAGTATTAATCATTCAATAAGCAGGATACATGAACAGTCAGTTTTTCATTATCATATGTTTATTATTTAAATTTAATAGATTGCAAAATATTAGCCTACACATCCTTACTAGAAGCTTAATGGCATAAAAACATATTCATTGTGGCTTTTTCATTTAATTTAACTTACAAAACAATGTGTTTTGAATGACACATGTACAGAAGCCTTTTCTCCACAGACAGAGGGGTAAAAAAGTGAAGATAACCAGGCTGAGAATGTGACAGTAAATGTCAAACACCAGTGCTAACTGCAGACTAATGGCCTAATAAAGTTCTCAAGACCAATTTAGTCTGTCTCTCTATAGTCATATGTGACCCTGGACCACAAAACCAGTCACATGGGTCAATTTTTCGCAATTGAGATTTATACATCACCTGAAAGCTGAATAAATAAGCTTTTCCATTGATGTATTGTTTGGACAATATTTGGCCGAGATGCAACTATTTGAAAACCTGGAATCTGAGGGTGCAAAAAAAACATTGAGAAAATCGCCTTTAAAGTTGTCCATATGTTCGCGATTGTGCTGCATTCACTCACAAAAATAAATGTTTTATATATTTACGGTAAGAAAATTTACAAAATATCTTCATGGAACGTGATCTTTACTTAATACCTTAATGATTTTTGGCATAAAAGAAAAATCGATAATTTTGACCCATACAATGTATTGTTGGCTATTGCCACAAATATACCCGTGCGACTTGTGACTAGTTTTGTGATCCAGGGTCACATGACGTATCTGCACATGCCATGCATCTTACATTAAGTGCTAAGCAACCTCTCAGAAACAAGGAAAAACTACAGTCCAGGATTGTGGAGGAGTTTTCAGGGGCGTTCAGACATTATTTCTAAAACTCTGAATGAGTAATCCATTTGAACAAGCAATCTACCATAACAATGTGGTCAAAACCCAAGGATGATAATGAACTAAAAGTACAAACCAACTCACAGAAATTCAGTTGTCAAAGCAAAAGATTACGTCAAATCTTTTTAGGTTTGAATTTATACAACTTCTGACAGCCCTCAGAATTTATTCCTTGAATGAACTGAGTATAAAGATGCCGGCCAAATAGATAAATGTCAATAGGCAAAAAGAAAGGGAAACTCTTCTGCATCTAAATAAAGATATAACTATGTTAGAAAATGGAAAATCTGTACACTCCATAATAACAATCATCATTTGAGCTGGTCACCTGCTCAGAGTCATATAATCTCATGTGCTTCTTTAGAACATTAACTGATATGAGCAAAGCTATACATTAACTCCAGGCATTCGTTCTTCCAGAACAGAACTGCTCAGCTGTTCGGTGACTATAACAACAGTGGTGGTTTTATACATGGGGTGGACAGGCTAATTCAGGGCCAGGGGGTTCATAGACCATGACAGAAAAATAGAGTATAAGCCTAACTTGGTATCAAAAACCATGAATGATTTCTGATCACATCACATAACCCCACCTGCATTTTCCTATACTGTAACTTAAGACATTCTGACTGCACTGTGTGTATTACTAGCACATTTGTACTAAACATATGACCGTTAGGCTACAGGAACTCTCGTATTTCTCTTATCCTTTTAACTGATAGGCAAAAAATTTACTGGCCCCACCACAAAAACAACAATAATGACTACAATAAAATAGGCCTAGTTACTGTTTCTGTTGTTTTTGACCCACCTTAATAAATAAGGTTATGACACCAAAAACTAGCCTACCTAATATTTTTTTTTTAAGACGAAAAAACAGTCAGTAATAAATTAAGAACAAAACAGCACAAATAAATAGAGTAGAAACAAAAAAGTACAACAAATGAAATAAACAGTGCTTTTTTCAGGTTTTTCAGGGAGGTCTAAAAGTCGTTTTCAATTGAATAAAGTAATCAAATGTAAAATAACTCTCTTCACTGTATAAATTAAATATAGATTAATCCTCATTAAAGTTACAAAAGTAATTCAATCAAGAGCAGCGAGCTTTTTTTGTCTTTTGTTATTTGAAACAGACATTAGCTGGTATTTTAGGCTGCTGTCACTTTAAGACGTATGTACGGATCTAATACTGTTACACATACGTTTTATTTCTCAACTGTTTACGTTCACCTAAGACATAACCCGCGATGTTTACGAGGATACCAATACAGGCAATTTTGACAATTTAGTGTGAACTCACTTCAGTATTTGCATGCTGTCTAAGATGCGGCTTTAGGCACATGCTTCGGATGTGTACTTTTATGAGATATATAGATTTATGCATTTAGCAGATGCTTTTATCCAAAATGACTTGCAAGATAGGAACAAAGCAATTTGTCAAGGAGCCAACAATATTCGTTATATACAATGCCAGGTTTATTTGACAACTAGATTTAGTAAGCAAGCTAAAGAGTTGAAATGCAGAGAATTTGTGTGTGTGTGTTGTTTTAAGGGTGTGGGGTGGTTAAGAGCTTGTGAAAGAGTTTCTTGAAAGATGTGATGGTCCCAACAATTCGGATGGAGGTGTTGCTCAAACGACACTTTTCAAACAGTGTGTGGTGTGAGTACTGAATTGAGTTATCTTTCGGATCTTCTTGAGCTTGAATATTTAAATTGGCAAAGCTTAAAAACACGTTTGTAGTGACTGAGACAGATCAGACACAATTATTTGTTATATTCCATAAATGATCAACCAGCCCCTCACCCAACTAACACCAACATGTAGAACAGGCGGCGTATTATAGAGAGATCCTAACTTTAGGATCCTATCTTATCTGTTTGGCAACCATGGCAATTTCATTTAGGACCTCATATAGGAAAAAAGCTATTACAGAATAAGATTTCCTAAGTGCAGTATTTTATCTAATCTACAGATAGGATAAGGGTATTATAATAGCATCGTAACTCGACAAAAAAAAAAAAAATCTTAAAAACCGTCTTAACTTAAGGATAACCCCACTGGGGTCATAATTTCATGTTTTTGAAAGCCAGCAGTAAAAAAAACCTCATTACAACAGCTTTGTTCGATAATAGCTTTACATTATTATAGCTTTGATCGAGAATGGCGTAACACTTATTAATTATACAAGGTGAAGAGCAGCGATGTCTGATGGTGGTGAGACTTTTGGAAGACACAGATGATGTGCTGCGCTTTCATGTCAAAATACTTGATGACAATGATGACAAAATACTGCGCTTTGATGACAGAATACTTGAAAATAATTACAAACATATGATATTACAGTTAGTCCACAAATTACGACCAACATTACGGAGGCCATTATGAGCCGTCACGGTGCAGACTCCACGGTACGGTAAATGCCAGGCACCACAGACAGCAACTTTTGCCGACTCTGTCTGTGTGAGTGAGCGAAGGTAAAACTTACCAATTAGAATAGGTTTTAACTTTTCTATTGAGCTAATCAAAACTTCTATCTCTGCTCTGATTGGCCAGATGGCCCAGTCTGTTACGATTGGTCTACCGCTTACTGTGCTTGTCGGAAGCAAAACGTCCATTATCATAACTGAACTTTAGGCCCGGAAGCTTCCTCGGTCCTCAGTGATTGTACACACTGTAAAGACAGTAATGATGAAGTCGATTTTACCATATCGAAACGTTGAGAGAACTAGTAATTCAACCCGAACCTCCATCGCAAGGACGACTTGAGCAGGACGATGAGGTACATTATGAGATAATGTATTAATGCATTTAATTCCTCACCATCAGCATTAACAAATGTATGTTCATACACAACCGATGTGTATATTTCTCATTTATTGCAGTGCACATGCGGGAACTTTATCAGTACCAGCGCATAAGTTAGCCGAGCACTAACGCGAATGACTGACGTAACATTAAAGTTTGTAAAACAAATCTTGCTCAATCCCTCATCATTACTCAAAGTAGTAAGAACGACAGACAATCTGCATTAATAGGCACAGTTTTGGGTAATAGTGGTTCAATATTAGGTAAGTATTTCAGTAAGACGTCAGTTAGCCGGTCAGCCGGAAACTCACACAAAATAAAAACACAAAACTACGCATTTTTGAACACCCGGTAGAAAATATATACATCAATTATTAATCATACTTAGTTACAGGTTGTGATTCTGAGGAGCAAGCTGGTCAAAATAGGTTCACGCTGGCCCCGCATCATCAGGCACTGCTTTTTTGTACATATGGTATTAGGAAGTAGTCACTGACCTACACATTTGCACAATAGTTTTATTTAAAGTTATATATGTCCTATTCACAAGCCATTCAACCACATCAAGCTCACAGAAAAGGTTTTTCTCACCACCCTCCCACTTCCTTTTTTCACATTTTTCACTGCACTGCTGTTTCCCCAGATGGCTATACTACCAGTGAAAAGTTTGAACAAATATAATCATTCTTTATAAGAGTTAGAATGATGGTAAACTTCCCAAAACTACTATATAACAGCACATATATGGAATTATGTAGTGACAAATGTTCAACCAGAAGCCGCCACTTTTTGATTCTAGCTCTTAGCACAACCTTAATGTTTTTTTTAACCAGCTTCATAAGGTGCATCCTGAAAAATTATTTTTAAACAGTATTGAAAGAGTGCACATGTATGCTGGAGACCTCTTGGCTGTTTTTCCTTGAAACAGCTCCAATTTATTCATTCAAGAAATGATCACATGTAAGTTTAGGAAGTTGCTTCACTCCTTTATCCAGTTGCTTGGTTACTCTTTATAAAACTACACAATCGGCGACGAGGAATAAGTGATGTTTCATCTGAACTTACTTACTCATACCATGTATTTGCAAAGCAGTTGCTATAACTACTGCTGGATTTACTTTAGAAATTATTCCAGGTTTCTATTTGAGTACAGCACACACATCACTTTTTCCTTATAATAGCAATCAACGGAAACTTTCTGTAAAAAGAAACCGGCTAAATACACGGCTGATTACTTTAACCCATCTATAGAACTCAAACGGCCTTTGTTAACAGAGGTGGTTTTAAGTTACTGAACAGCTTCTCCTATGCAAGGCAAACAGAAGGTGTGAGACTGAACAAAACTGCCATCTCTCTAAATCCCACCGGTATTGTGTGTCACTTATTTCACCTGCTTTATCTAGGTTTGTACAAGAATACGGGGCCAGAAACGTTTTGTCACTGATCGTGACAGAATACAGTGTTGAAAAGATAAAAACGAGATTTGTTGTTATGACAAGGTTCAAAATTGCAACCATTTTGGTCGCATATGTTCCAGAAATGTAATCTGTACGCCCTCAAAATATATTTAGGAGCATTTGTGCGAGTGGAAATAATTGTTGAGGCGCGACCTGTTTTCATTACTCTACAAAAGGTTTGATAATTACTGCACAGTATGTGCTTGCTGTGAGCTGATACAGTAACCGGTCCACCGTTCTATCACATAACCAATTAAACCTTAACTTTAAAGCAGACTTGGTTAATATTAGCCGTGACAATCACTCCCTTTCACTGTGCTCCGTTATCACGTGACAGGGAGCTAACTATTTTTTTGAAGGGGCAAGTGAAAGAGAATTTTACTTGCCCGACTAAAAACGTCAATAACTAGAATGCGAGAATGACTCTGATTTTATTACATTTAGTGTAAGTGGCGATAATGGTGGATAATGTATAATGTACTGACGGTAACAAGGTTGTGCTGTTGAGGCTCTCACAGCCTCTAGAGGAGAAATCGAAACAAATGAGCGATGGCACACAAAAAGAAACTCAGTTAACATACTGAGGTAATCTTTCAAAATGTGGAGTTTTTACATTTTTAACAATTTTAAATTAAGCAATACCACATGACCAAGAGTTGTTTTCCTGAATACCATCGTAATTGAAACTGTGACACTGATTTTACACAACAGTACAATAAACAGTTACAATTAAGTCACTTACATTTAAGACGCAATTGTTTCAGACAAAGTTTGCAGCAGAACTATAGCGCATCTCACAGCAACACTCAACCGTGTTTTCATTACTGAATGATTCAGCGTTTTGAACAAATCGGTTGAGTCAAAGATTCAATGACCCATTCATAAACAACCGCCTCATTCTTGAATGAATCAGCCATGCGAACTGGCGGCAGGTATCATAATGATAAAAGTATCGTTCTTTCCAACATTTTTTATTTGTATTCAAAATATATTTAAAACAATCGCATAACATTGTTTAATGCAGTTAAAAGTTTTCAGTGTAAATTATTTACTTTAATTAGTAACAGCCCTATAGTGTCTTATTATTCTAACTGAATTTATTGGTCAAATTTAAGAATTTAAAATGAAATATGAAGTACAGCCTACATTTAATAAGATTAGGGGGAAAAAATGCTCTTTATAAAAGGTTAAAAAAAATGCCCTTGGGGTAAATATCACAAATATGCAGATTTATGCAGATGTCATTTACTCCCCCGAATGTTTTTCCAAACTCATATGACTGTATTTGAATATTTCCAATAATCGGTAGATTAAGTTCACAAAACTGGTCTGAGATGGTTCATGAATACGACTCACTGATAGGGATCTCAGCTCACTGGAGGAGGCAATTGTTTTGGTGAATACCGATTTATTCTTTTTATCTGTTTCTCACACAAATCTATAACATCAGAAGGCATGAAATATTGTGTTTAAGTCTATGGACAACTATTATGATACTTTCACAGTGCTTTTTTTTTCACTTTTTGTGTCCCACACATTGTAAAAAAAGTCTATAAAAATAGGGCACAATTCCGTATTGCTTTTTTACAGGTGTTTTACCTGTATTGTTATTTACGCATTGCATTGTGTTGTGTTTATATATTTTAAGTTTTTTACAGTGCAGAAGAAAGTCATACAGGTTTGGAATGACATGAAGCAGCCTAAATGATTAAACAAATAAATGTTTTTGCTTTTACGTCTTGTTTCATAAATTGTTCTAATGGGTTTCGGTGTGAAATTTTATGAGGCTGTCTAATCTATTCAATAACAACACCAAAAAAGCATTGATGATTCAAGCAATTTACTGAATTGCAAAAAGAAATACTTGAGGTCTATGTGGGATGGATTTTTCAATCCCGCTCACGCAAAATTCTGTCCCGCTCCTCCTAAAATTAGTTAAATTTCGTCCCACTCTTGCTTGCAAAATCATGCAGGTTGAGATCTATGCAGATTATTCAGTGCTGGCAACAGCTTGTTCATTCATATAATGGCCCCATTATTTAATATTGTGAAATGGCTGAATATGCTGTTTTTGTTATGCAATATATCACCCAACCCAACTCAAAACAGATTTCAAAATCTACAAAAACTGGGATGTAAAGGGTCAGTTAATTGCTCAACTCTAAAACTACGGGTCAGAATAAGAAGGCCAACAACACTGCTGATGGGGAAGAACAGGCCACAATAGATCCATTGAGTCTCTCAATCACTCTCTGTCTTCTTCTAAACTCCTCGAAACACACATTCCATAAGCTGAAACTTCATTAGCATTACCAGCACGGCTTGAGTTCACACTAACAAACAACACAAGCATAAATTTAAGCAGTTCAAAAAGTCAGATATCAAAGTGGAAAGAGCTTCTTTCATATAGACACATTTCTCTGCCTGCTTGCCTTTACTGACTAAATGTAACAGAGCAATGAATCAGTCAGGATAGTAGTAAGGTTTTTGATACAAGTAATGCGCACACACACTTTATTATGTGTAACTACAAGTTTTTGTTCCCACCCTGCCTTGGTTTGAAAAATTGAATACATTTCAAAAATAATTACTGAGGAAACTGAAATGTCTATCCATTTTGATAGTTTTCTAGTCTAATCTTAACATGAACAAGCTAGGGGGATTTTCCATTTTCCAAGCGCTGGTGTAAGGTTTTAAGATTGGACCTCATTCACTCGATAAAAGTGTATGAGGAGAGGCAGTGTCTGCCCTTTCGGACACTGAGAGACCCTTTATCACATGTCCAGGGAACAACAATTAGTTCACCATATATATATATATATATATATATATATATATATATATATATATATATATATATATATATATATATATATTCTATGTACACAAAAGGCCTATTTCTCTCAAATATTGTTCACAAATCTGTCTAAACCCTTTAAATTAATTAATTAATTAATTTAATTAATTTTAATTTAATTAATTAAAGGCAACTAACTGATCACAGATTCTTGATTGTATTGCATTAATAAAGCAGGTATTTTGTTATCTTGTAGAACTGTATTTTTTAATAGAGAAAATAGTTTGGCTATACCACTATCTTGCAAAACAGCCTCAAACACCAACATGAAAAATAATCGTGATAAGATCGAGGATTGTGGTCCTGCCTGGAAGAGTTTGTGATCTGATATATTTGCCATTGCCCAAGCCTGATTTGTAGTTGATTCGTTTTTTTACCGCATGTTGTGTGCTGAACTGAAAATACGTTGAAAATGCATTATAAATCAATTCATCAACACAATATAGGCTTTTATGAGGCAACAAACCAATTAAATATTCATCAAAATATGAATTAATTGAAAGTAGGGATGCACGATGATATCGGGACAACATCGGTATCGGCCGATAAAAGCTAAAATGACCATCATCGGCATCGGCCGATATGAATATTTCTGCCGATGAGTCCTGCCGATAGGGTGGCGTGTTTCCTATGCGCATGTGACGACCGTGAACAAAGCATGAGCGCCAGCAACTTAAACTTCCAACTAGGAGTGTGCGTCTCACGGTTTTTGATCATGGACGATTAAAATGTCTCCACGATCTGCTTTTGAAGAAAAATCATAGTATCGTGCATTCTATCAGTTCAATTCTGGCGCCTTCATCTCAACATACTGTACAACGCGACGTACATTCACATCACATCACATGTAAACGCAGAGGTACAGTTACACTCACGGGACACCGCAATTCACAAAAGTTCATTGTTTGCATGTGCGTCAAAGTCTTGCTAGGTAAACATGTCATTCACGTGCTGATGCGCTGTTCTAACATCCGCTTTTCTGAGCGCGTACACGCGACGCTCACAGGAACTAAAGCCTGTCACAGCGCCTGCATACTGGACTAACTTATCTTTCGAGTCTTATTGCGCTGATACTGTCAAATACACACAAGGTTTACATAAAGTTGGTTATGTCTAAAGTGAAAGCAAACAGAGAAAATCTGCGTGTCAAATGCGTGTATATTAGACGCGTCGCGTCCCTCGCGTGCAGTTCTTAAAGAGACAGTAATAATATTCTGCCGCTTGTCTTTAAAGAGATACTGCACCCAGAAATAAAAATTCTGTCTATCTAATGTTGTTTCAAACCTGGATTCATTTCTTTCTTGTGCTTAAATATACTATGGAAGTCACTAAAGTACAGCAACTGTTTGGTTAGCCACATTCTTCCAAAGAACTTTTATAATTTCAACAGAAGAAAGAAACTTGAGAGAGTAAATGATGACAATTTAAATTTTTGGGAGAACTATCCCGTTAATGTTAATAAAACAACAAAACACAGAGGAAATCACACACTGCTCTTGACTGAGAACATTAATAGAAGCTTTAATAAGCTTTTTTTGCACTTAAAAAAAAATACAAATATATCGGTATCGGTATCGGCATCGGGCAAATTTAGTTTGAAAATATCGGCATATCGAATATCGGCCAAATTCCTATATCGTGCATCCCTAATTGAAAGCTCTATGTGCAGCCTGGCTCATGCACTGCTCATGCATTGGTCTGAAACGGGCCTTACTTCACTTTTAAATATTCTAATTCTATTGAACTCTATTGAATTTTGCTGCTACTTAATCTACAGTGCCATGGCAAAAGAAAAGTGTTCAGACAACAACACTTCCAGACAATAGCTAACTAAACAACATTTTTATATTGCACTATTCTCTCTGGTTGCACACTATTTTAACAATAAGCACATGATCTAAGCACGATCGGAATCTTCTTCTGGGAATGACCACATCACAATATTTCTCATTTCTGCCCAAGGCCTGCTTGAGTGTTGTAGTGTGTGTGAGAAGAAACTCACAGTTATGGTAAATGGTGTGACTGCCGTGACATTTTCGAAACACGTTTGTAGTGGTTGACCAATCACAACACACTAGTCTAGCCGACCAATCAGAGCACGCTGAGCTTTTCGGTAGGAGGGGCTTCATAGAGACATTGGCTAAATCCAAAATCATTCCCTAAACCCTCATTCACTATTCCCTACGTTAGTCCACTAATACTGTTCATTTGAAGGAGTGAATGAAAACGAGTGAGCGAATTCGGACAGCCGTTGAGTGTTCATCAGTTGTAGACTCGTTATTGCGGTGCAATGTGTGACTAAATAAGTGCGCTCAATAATGTCCACTATGGTTTCGGACACCACTACAAATAACGCCCTACTTGAGGGTACAGGGGGCGATTTCGGATTCAGCCATGAACTAAAAAGAGCATTACTGACAGACTGGGAAGAGTGGTGCTGCAATGTAAAAAATAATGTGCTAATAATTCAATCATGAAAACCTATTCTAGTAGACCCCAAAAACAAATTCAAGATTTGTAAAAGGGCATAATATGGCTTCTTTATTAAAATAAAATGAAAAACTTTTTTTTTTTTTAAAGTAACATAATTAGGGGTGTCAGTTATAAGGGGCTTCTATCAAAGTAAAAGAAGTAGATCCCACAGGTGTTAACTTAACTGTCATCCCTATTTGTTTAAGTAATACGTTCACTGACATTTAACAAAATGGTTAAAAAAAATCAAGGTCAGTAATGAGAGGAAATCAGGAGACTCTCAGATAAGTGAAGAACCAGGAAGACAGACCAGTCCCATGTTATTTATCATATCAACACAATGTTTGGCTCCAGTCTCATAGAAGGAAGCAAGAGCAAAACAAAGGAAACTTTGCTTGTAATGGGAAACTGTAAAGCTATATACTTCTTTCTTTGGTTAAACATTCTCACTGACATCTAAAGATTTTTCCCTCTATTACAGTTTCAAGATAACCGTTCTAAAAATGACTGTAAACCACAAAGTAGAGTTAGCCTATTGATCTGGCTGAGGAATTTCCTTCATGTAAAACAATCTCCAAGTATGCATGCAAACATTACTACAGTACAGATTTTCTTATTATCTGAATTCTAAACACTTGTTTGTTAAGCAAATCCTCGTCAGCTGTGAATCTTGTGATTTTCCACATGACTAAATTAAAACTTTGAATGTATCTGGCTTGGTTTTAAATCATTTTTATTGTTAAATTATTGATATTATATAACATCTAAAATTTGCATTGTATATCCAGTCTGCCACTCGTCAGTCAAAAAAATAGTCCCGCCCCCAACCCGACACCATTGGTTAAGTCAATACTGCTGTGACAGGCACAAAGCATTGCACTTTTAGGAGAAATAAACCTGCAAATTTCTAGAATAGGAGAACATTTATTTAGGATTATCAACTTTAACAAAATGTTATAATCCTCTAAAACAATTATTATTAGCACAATAGAATAAATACAATAGTAATTTTTATTTATTTGTCTGATAATTACACTGGATGAATAAACAAAGTTACAATTTATACACACAATGAAAATAATATGACCTATAGGATTTACTTGAATAAAGCTAGGAAACTATAGATGCGCGAAAATGACTAAAAACACTTCTGCTGCCAGGCCAGTAGTTGGCGATGTCACTCTGTAAAGAAACACTTTGCTTATATGTATTACCAACCCGATCTCACGACCAATTCGTCCGAATTTGACGAGTGATTAAAAGATGGCTGATTCGTAACAATTCGTACGACCTCACTCGTACGAATTAGTACGATTTTTGCTAAAACGTACATATTTGACGAGTTGCCCAATTCGTATGAATTCGTACGAATGACCTACCCCTGACCCCGCCCCTAAACCTACCTATCACGTGGGTTTAGACAAATCGTACAAATTCGTACGAATGAGGTCGTACGAATGAGGTCGTACGAATGAGGTCGTACGAATTAGCCATCTTTTAATCACTCGTCAAATTCGGACGAATTGGTCGTGAGATGGCGTTGGTATTACGCATCCGCACATATTCACGTTGGAGACGATAATGGTATTATTTTCTTTGAATTCTGTTTAAAAATGTATTTATTTTTTGCGTTTTCAAGCCCCCATAACCCAGATGTCATGTAAATGAACAACCAAAACGCATAAAAAGTTTTTCGTTTTTAGTTGAAAACGATGTTGTGTAAAAATGGCCCCTGAAATATTTTTTTTTCAAACATATTCCTAATCTTTTGATTTATTTACAGCTTCTTTCAATATCATTTTTAAAGAGCATGCTGTAGGTGGAATTCTGCAACACACACAAGCACATCAGTGTGTCAGCGGCAAACTATCCACGGACACACTCGACAGCACTATGCTTTCCACAGTAAAAGTCTATATTAGGAGCACGTGTCTCCATGCAGTGTCTCATATTTTCCATAAACAGCCTAGAGCTCTTGGTTATGTGACTTACCAAAGAGAGACCACACAGAAAACAAATATACCAGCATGTGAGCCTGAGGTGAAGAGCCAAACTAATTTATCATTAAAGTGGATTGATACAGCTAAACCATTTTTGATAAGGATCATCATTAGTAACCATTCAGATTTAAACTTGAGGTCAGTGTGAAACAGCTTAATGCAAAGTTTCATAACTTTAAGCAGAGAAAACATTACTTTTCACATGCAAACTGCACATTTTCATGTTTTATCAAGTCTCTTTAGCTAAAGCCTCTGGGACTGAAGCCCTGCTGCTGGCCTTGTGTTTCCAGTGACTTCCAGAGCACACACTCCTGAGAGACAACCAATTACCCAGAGATCACCAGCGGCTCCAGTCTTCCCACTAGCTAATAAATGTCTCCTGCTTAATCCTAATTACATTTAGTCATTAGTCATCCGAGAACGACCTGTGCTGAAACCATCTAGACAAATGCTGCATTATGTCAACCTACAAAACCTGAAACACTTCTTTCTTCAGAATATTCCAGTAAACAATCATGCAGCGAAATACACGTTAGATAATGTTATCAAAGATAAATGGGGTAAACGACGTGATGCTCAGCCCAGACCTATCAAGTTTTTAAAAACATTTTAAAATGCAAAATATTTGATTTTATTTAAATACATCGACCATTTAAAATTTCATAGCGCATTACTATTTTTACATTTTCATGATTATCTGGTAACACTCTACATTAGGGTTCCGTTTATTAACTAGGGGTGTAACGATACCCTCATGTCACGATTCGATACATATCACGATACGATATTATTGCGATACTCCAAGACATATGATAAAAAGTTAACAAAAAATGTACTGTTTATTAAAATGCTAACTTTGATATTACATTGTGGGTTTAAATGAATAGGTTTGGACTTGGTGCTTGTTACCCAAGGACAATGGAGACACCAGAATAAAAATATTTATGATTCTGAAGCTGAAAATACAGAATTATTTTAGACGAATATGCTTTACTCTGTCACTGACTAAATATATTTAAAATAATGTAGGCCACTTTTTACTGGTAACAACAGACATTTGGCATTATCCTGACCCACAAATATTCCCCCATTGCATTATTATACATTATAATCAACATTATGTATAGTAGTTTAATGTAGTACTGACACTAAAACTCTGAAAAATTGTAAAAAAAATTCTCACACAGTAATTTTTATTTTGGGGGAACTATCCACAATACATATTGTCACTATCCACGATACGCATTGTTGCATTTTTGTATTGCGATATATTGTGGCACGATATATTGTTACACCACACCCCTACTGGTAACATCAGACATTTGGCATATATATATATATATATATATATATATATATATATATACACCGGTATAGTAGTTTAATGTAGTACTGACACTAAAACTCTGTAAACTTGATTTTGTTTTCTCATCGATAGTTTTCATTTTGGGTGAACTATCCACGATACATATTGTTGCATTTTTGTATTGCGATATATTGTGACACGATATACTGTATTGTTACACCCCTATTATTAACATTAATACCATTTAATAAAAATATATTTTTTATTATTTTTTTTACAGAATTTATTAATCTAGGTTAATGTTATTTTATACAGGGTACTATTGTTCAGTTAAGTCATGCTTGTTCATAATACATTAACAAATATTTATGAAAAAAAATATTTAATAATTTCTTTGTTATTTTCTAATACTGAATGCATGCTAACCTTAACAAAGTCTGAACCTCATTGTAAACTTTTACCGATTAGCTTTGCCGATTATCAAGCACTGAAAGTTAATTTCTAATAAAACCAATAATTTAATATATTATAAATAAACTTAATGTTATGATGCCTAAGACTCACTTGTAACATTTAAAAAGACTTCTTTGGACAAAATAGTACTTATTGAATTTAAATATCGGCCACAATATTATCAGTTTCAACAAATCTGTGCATTCATACTTCTACAGTAAACTTTTAAGTATGCTACTTTTTAAAAATAATTTTAGAGTCATTAAATCAGATTTTGTGATTTTTTTGGGATTTTTAAAAACTTATAAAAAACAACTGACACCAATATGAAAACAATTGCATTCACATTACTGAGATCTACATTACAGGGTTCCCGGTAAGACGATGACTTTTCCAGGCCAGGAGAAATCACAATTCATACAGATTTTCCATCTACGATAGCAATGCATAGCAAACTGTAGCCAAGGCCTTATTCCAACAGCTTTTGCTGTCAGAGTCCCTTTAGTCTTTTTAAGAACCTCAAAAAAAAAGTCGTAGTAAAATGCTAGGCTAACATTGGCAATCATGAGAAAGATTACAACCTTTCGAAGTCACAATATCATCCTGCCACTATTTAATAATAGCTACTACAACATAAATCAAACATTTCCACGTTGTGCATACATGATGAATTCGCAACAGATGGGACAACAACAACATTCAACCAGCAGCTCTAGCATTCATCAGGGCAAAAGCAACTGGAAGCTTCAGGTCCGCAGAAAGTTGCGAGGATCAACAGATGAAACATTGTAACCGCAAAGCCGTTCGAATGTTCCAGTTCAGGCTGTTACATTGAAACGTGCTCGGCAAATACAGTGAGGAGATTAGTAATGCAGCCGGAAACCTACCACGAAAGCTCATCTTCACAAACCCACAGGATGCGTGTGCTTTGAGATTCATCAGGAGTAAGTGTGTGAACGTCTTGAAGAGATCCGCTGCTCTAAACAGCTCACCACGCATGTGTGTTGGGATTTGCATAGAAAAATCAGTTGATGAAGTGTATTGAATTATTGGTAACAGAGGCACGTAGGTCTCCGATAGAGTTTTCGAGGTTTTGTGATCACTCACTGACCTCCTGAAGGCGGGGCAATACCTCATGTGTGTGTGTGTGTGTGTGTGTATGTTTGTTTGTTTGTTTGGGTGGGTGGAAAAAAGGACGAGAATGGGAAAATCGAAGTCGTGCCATATTCATTTCACAGGTAATGGCCTGTTGTCTGCAGTTGAATGCAATTATTGATTGTTTTGTTTATTACTGAGAAAATTACTGTCAGGCAGTGCCCTTAAGTGACTTATTGCTTTATTCTTACTGCATAAGATTCCCTGAAATTTAGGAAATTATAATAATATATCAAATACACATGGCAAGCATATACAACATTCATTCATGCATTCATTCATTCATTCGTATGCCGCATTTAAAACACTCAGAATTGTTTTCATTAAATACTTTATTTAATGATCAAACAATTCTGAGTGTTTTAAATGCGGCATACGAATGAATGAATGAATGAATGTTGTATATGCTTGCCATTTGTATTCGATATATATTATTATAATATCCTATGAAATGGAATGAATGGTCAGTGGTCATTTGTGGTCAGTTGCGCCACCTACTGGTCAAGAATGTGAGGTGCCCCTCACACAAAACTGTAATAAGAAAAAAACAAATAGCCTATGGCTATATATAAGTATACACATTGTGCAAGTTTCTTGACATCTGTCAAATTAAGTGCCATTTGATAATTATTCATCTCTGTGAAGATTCTACATAGAAAAAAAAAATGTTAAGAATGGGCCATATATTTACCCCCTGGAATTGATTTTTAGGGGAATTTTGATTTTTTTTTTTTTTCTTAAATAAAACACACGATCTACTTTCCAGTCATGCCAAATCATTAATTATTTATTGAATTAATTATTTATGCATTTAACTTAATTAAAAAATATTGAAGTAGCTTTAATGGCAAAATGTCTTACATTGATACAAGATTACGTTACATTATTTATGTATGTATACACACAGATACACAGATGCACACATACACATTTACAGAAATAAATAAACAACATGGGAAAAACATTAATAAGTTGTTTGATCAAAAGACTTTTATTTTGAAAATTGGCTGTGTTTGAGCTTTCGGTGACGACTATCACAAAGTGATCACTTTGTTTTGCTTTCGTTTGCTGAAATAACATGGCTTTTCAGTGTCAGAGGGACAGTTATTTGCAGCAGGTATGCGGCTATTTCAGATTTTAAGACATTTGTAGCGCCAGAGCAGTGAATAAAGAGCATTAAGTGACCTGAATGTGTGAACACAGTGTTTTTAACGGCAGCACATGTCCAGCAGTGACAGCTGCAGAGATTGTACTTCTCTGCATACAGTTCATGTGTAATTATTACACATGTTGATTTGATATTAATCCAGAGTGTATGTTTAATATTGTGTAAAAATGCATTTGTCACTTCAGGAATATTTAGGTCAGCTACATACATTCAAACCAAAAAGTCAATGTTATTTTTGTTTGTGCACTTGCCTTTTACAGTTTGACACGTCTGTCGTGTCTTGCGTGCCTGCAGAATTGAAACTAGAGAATAATGGGAAAAAAGAAAAGCTGAAGGGTTTTAATGTGAATCTGAAAGACACGATTCTGTTTCCAGAGGGTGGAGGACAGGTAAGTTCTCTTTCTCTAATGTCATGCAATGCTGGTGGTAACTAGACACAATGTTTGAACAATCCCTAAATACATATTTTAATAGCATGAGCTTGATTTGAGATTGATGTCTTTTCATCATTCCCAGCCTGATGATCATGGGACGGTCGGTGGTGTCCCAGTCCTGCGTGTGGTGAGACAGGGTCCAGAGGCTGTGCATTTCATCAGCTCTGCCCTGGAGGAGGGTCAGGAGGTCCACATCAAACTGGACTGGGAGCGACGGTTTGACCACATGCAGCAGCATTCGGGTGAGGAAGGAAGGAATGTGTTTGAGAGAACTAAAACCTCACATATGAAATAAAATAATAGTGGGAAAGATTATTAAACAGTTTATTTAGACAAAATATAAACTTAAAAAAAAAAAAACATTTGCTAGCTTTTATGTCTTATACTATGATGTAGGAGAATATAAAACTCATATGAAGATTGAAGAGAAAAAAAACACCTCAGTTGTATTCAGATATCCAAACTGAGCAAAATATGCAATTTGGTGCAGTTGCTAATATTCATATGGTGAAATTCTGGAAGCTTGTAATTTAGCAATAGCAGACTACTTGCATAAAATGCATGTACAATTTAAATATAAGTTGTAAATCTATCTCCCAATAATACAGTATGTCTTAGTAAGATGATTTTTAAATACTTTTATGATAATAGTTGTGTGATCAAACCTCTGTAGTTTTCATTGTGGAAGCAAAGTATATAATGCAATGCAATAAATTATGATTGTGCGATGTACAAATAAAAGTTCCTCAATAGCCTGATAGATCATATTTGATACTCACATTTCAACATGATTTTTCTAAAAGATTATGTATGGATAATCAAGTAAACCCAAGTGGCTTCAGTCCAGTAAGTGTTCATCTAGAAATATTACTATATAAAAGCTTTTCCGTACAGTCATATTCACAATTTCACAACAAAACAACACATGTACCATGATCTAACAGAGGTTTTTACAATTGTACTAAAAGACCTTTAACATGCTAAAAAAGTATAAACTCATTAGATTGTACTACCATTACAATCATGTTGATAATTTAGAGGCCGAAGAAATTTGTTTGATACAGTAGGATTTATGGAATTAAATAAAGTTCAAACTGATTTCATCTCATACATGTTGTCTTTTTTTTAAAGGTCAGCACTTGATCACAGCTTTAGCTGAGACAATGTTTGGATACAAAACTACCTCTTGGTAAGAGCTTTAGTAGTATCTATTAAATGACTCTAAAATAAATTAGATTATCAAATGTTAAAGCATGCTGGTTATGAAATGATACAGGGAGTTGGGCCGTCAGCGGAGCAGCATAGAGCTGGACACAGCCTCGGTGAAGCCCGGAGAAATGGAAGCTTTGGAGGCTGCTGTGAATGAGAAAATCCGTGCACACATTCCAGTCACTGTCAACCTTCTGTCCATTGATGATCCAGCTGTGGAGAAGGCATGTGTGCATCTTCACAAATCTACTTTTAGTCTTTATTAGAAATCTCAAATACTACATTTACCTAAGTAGGTATGTAAGAATACAAGCCAAATCTAATCAGGCTTTGAAACGGCAGATATCTTCTGATTCTAACCCTAATTGATGGAGTGTTACTTTTCATTTCTTAAACAACACATCATGGCCATATTTCAGGATGACAATGTCAGGATGACATTCATCAGGCTCAAACTGTGAAAGAATGATTGTGAGAGAGCATCAAGGATAATTTTCACACATGAATCGGCTCCTCTGAGTCCAGATCTTAAACTCACTGAAAGTCTTTGGGATGTGCTGGAGGAGACTTTACAGAGTGCTGGACTCTTGCATTGCCAATACAAGATCTTGACCAAACATTGATGTCCCCTTGATAGAAATAAATGTTGTGATGTTATTTCCATTGAGAGGTGCATCAATTTTTATGGCCATGGTGTGTCTTCCTACATGGTTGTTAAAGAAATGAAAAGCTACACACTCCATCAATTAGGGTTATAAAAACTGTTGCCAAACATATAACATGGAAGAAACATAATAATCACTGCAATAATGATCCAATCATTGACTCTTAAAGGGATACTCCACGCAAAAATAAAAAAATTCAGTCATCATACTCACCCTCAAGTTGTTGCAAACCTGTATGAGTTTCTGTCTTCTGCTGAACACAAAGGAAGATATTTTGAAGAACGATTGGAACCAAACAGTTGTGGGGCACCATTGACTTCCATAGTAGAAAGAAAAAATACTATCGAAGTCAATGGTGCCAAAGTTCCAATCGTTCTTCAAAATATCTTCCTTTGTGTTCAGCAGAAGAAAGAAACTCATACAGGTTTGCAACAACTTGAGGGTGAGTAAATGATGACAGAATTTTCATTTTTGGGTGGAGTATCCCTTTAAGCATGTGCCTGTTTAAATCCAAAAAGTGACTTCTTTTTTTTGGCCAGGCAGTGTATTATCTGTCATATTCAAAACTTAAAACTATAATATGCATCTTTCAAACTATATCTTTCGAAAGTTTGGGTTTTATATTTTTTAAATAAGTCTCTCATGCTCACACGGCTCCTTTTATTTGATAAAAATAATAATAATAATAATAATACAATATGCTGATTTGGTGCTCAAGATGCATTGCTTATTATCAATGTTGAAAACAGTTGTGCTGCTTAATAGTTTAGTGAAAACCATGATACATTTTTTTCACGATTCTTTGATGAATAGAAAGTTTTAAAAAAAAACTGCAGTTATTTGAAATAGAAACCTTCCATAACAATATAAATGTCTTTACTGTCACATTTGATTAACTTTTTTTTAACAGGTAAGAAGCCGTGGTCTTCCGGACGACCATGCTGGGCCCATCAGGATCATTGACATCGAGGGCGTAGACGCCAACATGTGCTGTGGGACTCATGTGTCCAACCTCAGTCACCTACAGGTCAGTCCTTCTGTCCTTGTCAAGCACAATTTAGGTCATCTGATCTCCCAACTTAACCTGTCAGCCATAGTCTTCAGAATATTATTCAGTGATGTTCTGCTGTTTAATCACTCAAAAATTGTGTTTACATGCTCATTAGATTATAAAGATTTTGGGGACCGAAAAAGGGAAGAAGAACAAAACCAACCTGATTTTCATAACGGGCAACAGAGTGCTAAAGTATGCTGAGAAGAGTTACAACATTGAAAAATCTCTGACCGCCCTCCTCAAGTGAGTTATTCTCCTTTGAATCAGGTGACCTGTCTGCTTCTCCTCGACAAACTTAACGTTTGTTCGTGTGTCTATTAGGACAGGGGCTGATGAGCATGTTGATGCCGTGGACAAGCTGCAAAAGACGGTCAAACGTCTTCAGAAGGTAAGCTACTGTTGAACAAGTTAACAATGATTAATTTTTCACTTTAACAATTATTAATCATTACCCTGTGTGCTCCTGTGACAGAGTAATCTTACTATCCTGAGGGATATGGCGGTTCTGATAGCGCAGAACTTCAAAAACAAAACGGACAGAGGAAACTTCTTCAGCTTACACAAGTGCGTGCTTAACTTCTTTTAAAGTCTTATATCTGAGTGAAACAGCTTCTCGAACAAGATCAAATGTAGGGCGGGGCTTGATTTAGTCCATCGGATATGGATTGGATCAATGGATGGTTGTGATTTGCTATTGGACGATTGTCTTCCTAGTCCCTGCTAGGAAGTTATTTTGATTAAAGATTACAAGGATAAATGAATTTGAAAAATATTATGTCCAAAAATGAATTATTTATCAATTTCTGGGTACGTTTACACGACAACGATGTACTAAAAACGGAAACGTATTTTTTTGTTTTTCACGTACAGATGACAACTTTGTCAAAACAATAACCTGTTCACATGGATCCATGAAAAAAACTAAAAATGCTGTATTCTGCTGCCAGGCCAGTAGTTGGCGATGTCACTTTGTAAAGAAACACTGTACATATAAACTGAACACATAATGCGCATGACGTCATCGCTTTCACAAATTCACATTTGTGTAGTTTACATGGAGACCATAATGGTATCGTTTTCAAAAACTTGGGTTTTCAGGCTGTTGTCATGCAAATGATTGGCCAAAACGCATTAAAAAAAATTCTGTTTTAAGTTGAAACCCGTGTTTTGTAAACGGCCCCTTAATTTCATTGTGACTTTAAAGGTTTATGAGGGAATAAAATCAGCAAGAAATGCCGTTCTCAACCCATTCTACTTCCATAGCCTGATGTAATTCCAGAAAAAACAAGATATTCAACATGAAAATATTAGGGCATCATTGAAAAGTTCAGTCCATTTATCAACTTTTCTGCCTGTTGGTGATATTTTCACAGCAAAGATGGTGATAATGAGTTCATGAACATCATCGCAAATGAAATTGGATTTCAGGTGAACCACATCTTTTATCCCTGGAATAGAATATATGTGCACTGCAGTGTTATTCACAGATGCCCATTCTGGAGATTGACACGTAGTTTTTGCACTCTCATTGCTGTGCTTGTGTAGGACACAGTGATTTTCCTGACCGTGGGTGAGGAGAAGGGTGCAGGACTGTTCCTGCTCGCAGGGCCTGAGAATATCATCACTGAAGTGGGACCTCGGTAAGTCCAATACTCATTTAAGTCTTTTCGTACTGGCAATTTTTTTTTTTTACCCTGTTAAAGGGATTGTTCACCCAAAAATGGAAATTCACCCACATGTCGTTCCAAACCCATAAGACTTTCGTTCATCTTCGGACCACAAACGAAGATCTTTTTGATGAAATCTGAGAGATTTCTGTCCCTCCATTGACAGCTATGCAACTACCACTAACGCTTCAAAAAGTTCATAAAGAGATCGTAAAACTAATCCATATGAATTTAGCGATTAAGTCCAAATTTTCTGAAGAGACTTGATCACTTTATATGATGAACAGATTGAATTTCGGCTTTTATTCACATATACAAACATGTTCGCTTGACGTGCGAGAACTAATGAGGTTCATTCTCTGTTACGCAGCACGTTTGAGCTTTAGCAAGAACCAATGAGATTTGTTCTCGAGCGTCAAGCAGGTTCGGTTGAGCTTCTGTTTATGTTCGCTGATCAACAGAGGGACAGAAAGCTCTCAGAATTCATCAAAAAGATCTTAATTTGTGTTCCAAAGATGAACGAAAGTCTTACGGGTTTGAAACTACATGAGGGTGAGTAATTAATGACAGAATTAAAAAAATTTGGCATATGAAATAATAGTCTATTTTTTTCTAAAATGGAACAATTAATTGAACCTTTAGACAAAAAAAAGTTTTGCTACTGTGTTTTTGTTGAGCATCATATTTGATGCATCAGGCTTAATATACTATGATATAGTGAGAATATGGAGCTTACACACGAGGAGGAAAAAAATATGAATTTTATGCAGTTGCTGATATTTACAGTTTATGGCAAAAACGTAAGAGTATATAACAGTATAACAGAAAACTTGAATAAAATGCATATAAATATCAGTCGTCACTTTATATCTGCCAGTAATATGTTAAGATGATATTAAAATGCTTAGTTTTATGACCAAAGCCATTTAGTTTTTATTGTGAAAGCAAAACATATAATGCAATGCAATACAAAGATAATTGCGAGATGAACAAATAAATGTTCCTCAAAAGTCTGAATCATATTTGATGCATACATTTTAGCATGACTAAAAAAAAAATGATGTATGGATAGTCAAGTAAGTTGCTTCAGTCCAGTAAGTGTTCATCTTGAAATATTACTAACAATTTAAAAATGATTCTTATGTTTACTTCATAAATCAGTAAAGAGTTCACAGCAAAAAACATGCGTACCACGATTATTCTAAAAGGCCGTTTACTTGTTAAAAAAGTTTAAACTTTCAGTCAGACAACGGAAGGCATGTAGTCGATTGTGTAAAACAGGGTTTTCAGCAAAATTTTGATCATGTTAATAATTTAGAGGCTTTAGAAAAAGTGGCAACTTAATCTGGCCAAGGACCGCCCACTTGTGACTACCATTATCTTAAATACTTGATGCCACAGTAATCAAAAATAATTCAAATTACAGTCACTGTAAGCAGTTGTGCTTGAAACATGCACCACATTTACAGACAAAACTCAGGGGAGAACAATTTACAATTCTTCCGTCTTATTTACTGTCTACAGCTTTTGTTGCTTCTGCTAATATCCCTTAGCTTTAGAAGTATTTACACTGCCTGTCAAGGGAAGGATTCTGTAATAAATCAAATTGAATTGTTGCATGCAGAATTATGTTGTGTGGTGATGCTTCCAGTAGGTGGCACTCTTCTGAATGAAATGCTCCCCTGTTGGTGTCATGATGTGTAGAGTGTCAGAGCTGCTGCAGGGTAAAGGAGCTGGAAAGGCTGGACGTTACCAGGGTAAAGCCAACAGTCTGGTGAAGAGGGCAGAGGCTGAGTCCTTATTGCGGGAGCATAGCTGCAAACTCACCGCAGGAGAGGAGTAAAACAACCGCAGACACATGCTGACATACAGGTGCGTTGATGATGATCCAGACTCTGTCTACACTGAACACATGCATGATACATGTGCATCAAGCGCATCAAAACTAGATAGTGCCGTGAGTTGCAAGGAAACTCTACATGAAAGCCCACAATGTGTCGCAAAGCTTCATTTTACACCTTTAGTTGATAGATGCTCCATTTCTACTTGTGATGCACTACATAAGTGTCACAGTCCCGTTCAGTTTGTTTTAGGTTCTTGGACTTTCTGTTTCGTTTACATTCATCATGTGTGTTTCTGATTCTAGATTCCCACCACGCATCAGTCACCATGGACACCAATCATCACAGCTGTTCATCATTGACTCATCATCACTGTGTATTTAAGTTCCTCATTGTGCTCACTTCAGTGTCCGGTATTGTTCGTTACATGGATGTTGGCTGTATGTTAAATAAACCTTGTGATGTATACTCATCATCTTCATCACTTTCTACAGTAAGTACTCCAGCCAATTAATTTTTCCTGTCCATCCAAATAATTTATAAATATTAATTGTTTCTTTCTCCCACTTTTTGTTGGTTCATGTTGTTGTTGTTTTTTTTGTCTCAGGCCTTCAAATTTAAATAATTTTATTAGAAATAATGATCTTATACATAAAAGCCACTATGTATAATCCATTATATTTTTTCATAAATAATTGTAACCAAAGTTATAATGCATTACAATATTTGCAGATTCCTTGTTACATGTGAAACTGGTTGTTTGTCATGTGTTTTAATGCATTATACTTTCTGAAGGCGTAACATAATTATTAATGTATTATTATAACTCTGGTTACAATTATTCATGAGATCATACAATGCATTAAAATGTGCATTATATACAAAGCATAATTAATGCATTAAAATACTTTTATAATGCATTATATATATATATATATATATATATATATATATATATATATATATATATATATATATATAAAGGCTTTAAGTAAAGTGTCACCGAAATCATTTTAATTTTTATACTAATTGATTTTTGAAACGAAATGATACTGTTAAGCTTACAGCTGATTGAGAGAGAGTGTAAATTGGAGTCCTACTGTATCTATGAGGGTTTTTTTTTCTGCTTTGTTCATTTGAAGTAATGCACACTCTTCAGAAATTACCATATTGCTCATGATTTGTTGATTTGTCAGCTGTTGAACTGGTTCTTAATAAAGACTGACAGAAAATACTGAATTAATGTATCACATTTTATTTTGGGAAGGATATGAATAAGATATTGGGACAGCAGCTCTAATCTAAATACACTGCGTTAAATCATTGGGCTGCATTAAATTATGTGCTATTCTCCAAGTCTTCAGAAGATGATATGATGACAGAATGTTTATTTGTGTGTGAATTATCCCTTTAAAGTCACAAAATAGGGCTGTGAAATCAATGTGTACATTTAGGCCCTTACACCTGGTATTAAGATGCATTACGCTAAATATGGGTGTAAATTGGGGTCTAAAATGTTTTGAGCTTGTCCACTTTCAACCACCTTCGAGCAGATTGCTTTCGTAGTGTGAATGCTCATGTGGCCGAAATGCATTCCATCAGCCACAAAAGACCGCCTACTTAACCGTAAACATTATGGAAAGCCAGACGGGATTTAAACTTTGCTGGCTGAAGACCCAAGTTTGGTTTGAAGATGAACAACATACCAAGCACAATGTTCTCTCACCATTCCTGATTTCTAACACACACTCACAGCGTTCGGCTGGTCTTGCGACTGTCAGAGCGGAAATAAAAGCTGATGCTTTTTGTTTTTCCGTCGTCTCTGGGCGCGTTCATTTGTAAATTGCTCAAGCTTATTTTGTCCATTAGATTGAAAGATCTGAAAAAAACCCATACAACCCACCCTCCCCTGGAAGAAATCAGGACAGAAGTGGTTGAAAGTGGACTAAAGAGACGGATTGTGTATACGGGAATGTGTCTCCCTCGTCTACTTCTGATCCGATTGACAAAAACGCATCTTAATACCAGGTTTAAACATGGCCATAGTACCAAACAGTCATTTCAGTCTTAGGGATTCCTTGTAGTTTTGGTTGAAGACTGAAAATGTTCAATACTTTAGGTTGCTAAACACATGATTCACTCATATACTGTACCACAAAACTTGTAATAATCTTCAAATGCATATAGTTTTTGAGGTAATGGCTCTACAGTGCATATCAAATGAAGAGCATGCTTGACTCGCTCCTTGTTTTCTTGAAGATGATTTGGTTCATCGGATGGGTAGTTGATGTTAAATGTTTTTGTGTACTTAATATTGCATCTAAAACTCTTTTAACCTGTATTTTAAGTATTATGCAGCATGCTATTTTAATGACCTCATTAATGACTACATGAATTTGGCTTACTGAATTGCACACTTTGCCATACACATTATAGATTTCTTTATCAAATGTAACCTAAAAAATGCAAGTGAAAAGAAAATGTTTTCAGAGTTTTATTTAAAAAAAAGACCTAAAGAATTTCCAAAAAAATAGAATATTACAGAAAATACATTCAAAAAAGTACACATCTTAGATAGGACAAAATTTGTCATCCTATATATACTGTAGTATATTTTATTATATCAGTTCTCAAAAAAGAACTTACTTCTTTGTCAAATACCAGACCTTTTCATCTAGATCCAAAAGCACTAAGGGGGCGTTTACACGACAACCATGTACTAAAAACTGTTTTCCTTTGTGTTTTTTCACAATGATCCCCGTTCACATGGATCCGCGAAAATGATTGAAAACGCTGTATCATGCTGCCGATGTCACTTTTTTAAAGAAACACTACGCGTCTATAGACCGAATGCATGCGAATGACATCACCGTTTTCACACATTCGTGTTTTTGTAGTTTACTTGGAGGCGATAACAGTATCGTTTTTTTAGACCCCAGAATGCGTTGTCGTGTAAATGAACGGCCAAAACGCATAAAAAGTTGTCCATTTTTAGTTGAAAATGGTGTCTTGTAAACGCCCCCTGAGATATATTTATATTTTCTAAAATTCACAATTCTTACACAACACATTATCATAAACAGTACATACAATATAGCAGTGTTTAACTTAAACTAGTTATCTGCATCCCTTAGTTAGAAAACACATTTAAACAGGCGAGTTGTTCATCAGTTAGTGTTTCTTCGACTGATGGGATGAACTGGAAAATGTGCTATAGTCTGAAATACTGTAAATAGTTGCGCCGTTGCTTACAGTCTTGTACAGTTCTTTCCCAGCTTAAAGCTGTTTCTTGCTTTGTAAACCGAGGGCTCCGGACACGCAGTACGGGATGATACTGACCGTGGCCAGGGGAACAGTGGCGCTCTTGCAGAAAGACAGCAGGTAGAAGAGAGCAGCCGTGTGTGTGGGAGGCTTGATGGAATCGAAGAGATGGAGAAGAAACAGAGAGGAGACGATACAGGAGATCCTGACGCGAGCGCTGCTGCTCTTCTTGCTTTCCGTGTACAGTGGGGAGTGAAGGCCGAGTCCCAGCCCGAACAGGGTGCCCATGTTCCTCAACAGGCTGGCGAACGGTGTGCTGTCCAAATGAACCCAGGCTGGATTGACGCACCACTTCTGGGCTTTCTCAAGGGTCCAGAGCAGATCCACACCCAGAGCTTTCAGGAGCACGTACAAGCCCACCGCAAACGAGAGCAGGAACAGCGTGACGTTGAAGTAATTCTTTAGACTGGCACTATAGATCCATTTCTGTCTGTTGAAAGCCTCCGCAACAATCATGCCTGTAAAGAACACAAATAAATGCGTTAAGACTATTACCCATTTCTTTTGTGCTCCAGTGGCTCAACAACGGGTATTTAACTTGTCAAAACGTTTGGAATAATTACAATGTTTTAATGTTAAAAGAAGGCTCAGTAATGCTGAATTCTTTTGTTTAAAAATACAAACAGTTATATCATGAAAAATGATTACAATTTAGAAGAACTGTGTTCTATTTGAATCTATTTTAAAGTAATTTATTTCTGTGATCAAAGCTGAATTTTCAGCATCATTACTACAGTCTTCGTCACATGATCCTTCAGAAATGATTCTGATATGCCGATTTGCTGCTCAATATCGACATTTATTGGTGCTCAGTTATTATTAATAATAGTTCTTTTGAAGAACGTTTTTGCTACTTATTTTGTGAAAACCATGAGACATTTTTCCAGGATTCTTTGATGAATGGAAAGCTTACATTTAAAAATAGAAATCTTTTGTAACAAATGCCTTTACTGTCACTTTTCATCAATTTAATGTGTTCTTGCTGAATAAACGTATTAATGTCTTTTCTTTAATCTTTCTTCCAAACTTTTGAATGGTAGTGTATCACAGGCTCCACAAAAATATTAAGCAACAAAAATTGTTTTTAACGTTGATAATAATTAGAATTTTTTTCACTAAATCAGAATGATTTCTGAAGGATCATGTGACACTGAGTAATGATGCTGAAAATTCAGCTTTGCATCACAGGAATAAATTAAAATTTTAAATATCTTCAAATAGAAAACAGTCATTTTAAATTGTAATAATATTTCACAATATTCCAGTTTTTACTGCATTTTTTATCAAATAAATGCAGCTTTGCGGAGTATAAGAGACTTCTTTCAAAAACATTAAATCGTTTTTATTCCAAACTAGAAATGCCAAGGTGGGTTCAATTCACAGGAAAAGTGCAATCTGAAGCACTCAGATCAAAAAACAAAACACAGATGCATTTTTAAGTCGACAATTTTAAAGCAACACCAAGTAACCTTTCCTCTGCGGTCACCCTACAGGTTGGAAGCGGAATTGTCCATTACTGCTGTCATAAATAATTTAGCCTACCGCATCCTACTGTCCCACGCACACGCTCTGTTTATCCAGCACCGGCTTTGGAATCATGATGACAATTCAAAAGCTACCTGGCTGCTAGGTATCTTACATGTAGTTGTAGTCTACTGTCGAGTACGCTCCACCTATCGGCAATTGTAACGCTTGCCGTAAAGCAAGTCAAATTTGTAGTTTTCTTATGTCTCATTTGGACTACAGAAATGCGACCCGAATCTTACATAGCGTGGATATATCAGATAAAGGACCGCAAAGCGGTGGCATAAGTGCATTTCACCATGTCACGACTTTATTAAAACATTGTTTTAAGGTAAAAAATCGTACTTAGTGTTGCTTTAAGTTTCATCTATTGATGATGGTTTTGTGAGATTCCTACCTGAAATAACGCCTGCGAAAACCTGATGGGGGAAATGAGCTGCGATGAAGACTCGAGAGAGACATACACAGACCTGGACCGCCCAGAAGAGTGTCCAAAGGGAACCACGCAAGTATCTGAAAAAAAAAAAGAAAAAAATTGAATTGCATTTAAATGTACTGCAGAACCAACAATCTATTTGGAAACAAGCTTCTGATGATGCTAAAGATTGACTTACAGGCTCTTGGACGGGGATTTGTTCTCTTTGCTCAGCATTATGGCGAGGATGGACGTGACCAATGCATAGTAAACACCAGCAGCGCCCATAGCGTGACCAGATGGACTGCCTGCATCAAGAAGCAGATAAGTGATCAAAGTGGTCTTTTGATGTATGATGAAACAGGTTTTAGGAGGACAAGTGTGGTACTTCTAGAAGAGGAAGACGCACCTGGGCCAGTCTCACAGGTCATGGGATACTGTTCAATATGTGGCGCTGAGCTGTTGATGTAGTAGGAAGTCTCGTGGATCCACCAGTATGGACGTTCTCCAAACAGGATCCTTGAATAGATGAATCAACAGTCATTTTTTTTGTCAATTAATGTTTTAATTTGACTAATTTTTGGCTTTGCTTACCATTTGAATACCAAATTGAGCCAATCTCCTATCACAGCCACCCAAATGAGCTTGATGCCGACTGATTCTTTCAGATGGAACCAGATGGGAAAGAAGATGAAGAAGGTGTTCCTAAGATCTGCCGCAAAGGAGACGAAAAGAAACCATCCTTGGGCGTCTTTGTAATGGGTCTGCAGGTATTGGGTGCTACTCACCCCGAACCCGTGCACTGTATCCATCACAGCATTCATGTTGTAGAGCTACTCGAGAGTGACAGTCCTCCACCACCTGTCTGTGGTTTTTATACTAGCAGGCCCACCACCACAACGCATGGACAAACCGATCTTTGAACCTTGCACATGTGTAATAAAACACAGAGTGGAACAGAAGAAAAAAAACCGCTAGAGTTAAGAGCATGTTTGTCCTGTCAGAAGAGATAACGCACAAACAAGTTCAGGAGAAAAAGGACATAGAAAAGACGTAGCAGTGAATCATTGAACTCATCTGCGAACTCAAAAACACACACGGCCTCAGTCAACACCTGTAATTGGATTTTGTTTTATATATATCTGTTATGATTATTACAAGTCTTTGCACAATTTATAGAATAATAGGTTATGCGTGATTCTTACAATCAAGTAAAATAATATGTATTACACACACCGGCCACTTTATTAGGTACACCTATAGCTTGTAACAGGTACACTTTTGCCTTCAGAATTGCCTAATTTTTTCATGGCGCAGATTAAACCAGGTGCTGGAAACATTCCTCAGAGATTTTGGTCCATATTGGCATGATAGCATCACGAAGTTGCTGAAGATTTGTCGGCTGCACATCAATGATGTGGATCTCCTGTTCCACCGCATCCTAAAGCTAATCTATTAGACTGAGATCTGGTGACTATGGAGGCCATTGAGTATAGTGAAACCAGTTTGAGATGATTTGAGCTTTGTGACATTATCCTGCTAGAAGTAGCCATCAGAAGATGGTACACTGTAGACATAAATGGATGGACATGGTCAGCAACAATATTTTAAGCATTTAAAAATGCTTAATTGGTACTAAAGGGCCCAAAGTGTTCCAAGAAAATATCCCTCACACCATTACACCACCACCAGCAGCCTGAACCACTGACAAGGGATGATGAATACATGCTTTCATGTTGTTTACTCCAAATTCTGACCCTATATCAGACCTAGACTCATCAAACAGGCAATTGTAGCCTCAGTTTCCTCAGTGTGTTCTTCTGCTGCTGTAGTCCATCTGCTTTAAGGTTTCACGTGTTGTGCGTTCAGAGATGCTCTTCTGCACGGTTGTAATGAACCAGTCTGGTCATTCACCTCTGACCTCTGGCATCAACAAGACATTTTCGCCCACCGAACTGTCGCTCACTGGATATTTTCTCTTTTTCGGACCATGTGAACCCAGAGAGATGGGTGTACCTAATAAAGTGGCGGGAGAGTGTATATGTTACATTAAGAAAATTAAGCCTATTTTAGCACCAATAAGATTTGCATTACAATAATATTATTAGGCATATATATTTTTAAATGTAATTCAAAATTTAAAATTTTAAATGTACTTTTAAGTATTAAATTTAGTTTTCTATTTAAATCCACGTAAATTAAAGGCTGCTTTGCAAATACCACCTTAAAGTAAAAATACTTTACAATTGAAATAATTCCTTAATTTAAAGAAGTTTATTTTTTGTTTGTTTGTTTTTATGATTTTTTTATTTATTTTATTTAGTAGTCCATTTGACTTTCTTTTTTGCCAAAACAAACATGTGTTGCAATTAATCTATAGACCTACGTCAGGGCAAAATTTCCCACAAACAAGAAGGGGAATCCTGTTCAGAAGCTAATCTCAGAGCTGTGGGAACCTATCACTCTAAGACAGGCATTAATTTGGCTGCTTACATAAGCAGTTTCAGATTTGCATTGAATTGCTTGTTTACATGTGTGTTACATAAGTAAATCATTCATTAAGTTGATCTGTAATGCTTAAATGACAAGCTAAACTGCAATCAGGTTTTTTCTTGCTGATATTTGAGATGTTTGTTCGTCCTTGAATTATATTTTCCTTGATTAAATATATATACAGACCATCATCTTTACATCTAACAAAATAGAATGTAGAATAGAATAGAATGAATTTAAACTTACTTCGCAATTGTTAAAAAAACTAACATTTCTATATAGTATGAATATGGGTTGTGTGAATGAAATTCGGACGTACTACATCCACCATGTTGTTACTGTCAGGTGACCAGCGTCAGTTGCATCGCTTCATTTCCATTTACAAATCATTTCCAGTGGCCTCAGAGTAAAGCGTCCTTCCAATCTCGGCAGTAGTAGGTCATCCGGGTACTTTTTTCGCAAACTGTTTTTCGAATACTAGGGAAGTATTTTTAAATGCATGCCATACGTGTTTTATTAGAAATGACATTAAAGTATAAATGAATCTACCATAAATGCTTGTCAGTACATTCAGCAATACACTTTTCAAACACTATAACAAGTAATTATGAATTACATAAAGATGTTAAGTCCTACTTAAGTGGGTCAAAAAGCACTAATTGTATTTAATATAAATTTAAACTATTATACACTTTCATGTAATTGTAACTAACATGCAATTAAGCCTCCAAATACACTAAAGTATATTATTTTAAAGTACACTATTTACGTATTAAGTGCCCTTTCTTAAAAGTATGCTAAAGTGTGCTTCTTTTTCACAAGGGAAGAGCCCATAAACATCTGTTTGTAAGAACACAACACCATGAACTACAACAAAACAAAATGCCACAAGTCCGAACATGAATGGATCAATGAATTTGTCAAACAAGCCAGACAGATCCATTAAAGTACTGTCATTTGCATTAAATGCGTCACTGTAAGATGTCATCATAGTGACATCACACTCCATGAAACCAAAGACAAAACTAATCGGCCTGTCCACTCATCATTTTATCAGTGTTTGCCTCATCGGCGTCATGACAGGTCAAAGGTCATGAAATTGAGGGACCCTGAGTTGTCCAGCCAGCATGCAAACAAAACCAAAGCATCTAGCCTTGAATAAAGTCCAACTAGAACAGAAAACTGGGGTCCGAGTTTAGACGAGACCTGAATATCTGCAGTTTGATCCCCATCCCTGCACCTTGTGTCTATCCTCCCTCTCGAGCGCATTTGTCCGGGGTGACCGTCCCGATCTCAGGCTACAGAGATGGACCTGCTTCACAGCTGGGGGGTGAACCTAGCTGTCCGTTTGCAGACAGAATACCGGGACTATGAGAATCTGTTTCAGTGGGTGTCCTCGGTGGCGGATCTCCACACCACATTCTTTGTGTTTTTCCCCATTTGGTTTCATCTGCGCAGAGACGTGGGTGTTAAACTCATCTGGGTGGCCGTGGTTGGAGACTGGCTAAACCTCGTCCTGAAGTGGTGAGAGGCTTTTTGGTTTGCGTATTCTTAATTTAAAAGCTTATTAAGGGGGAAGAATATCACTGAACTCAAAAATATAATGTGACAAGATTACGCTGGCACATAATAAATTGGTGCATTATCAAAAATATTGACCCACTTTACATTAAATGTCTTTAACTGCTATGTACTGACATTTAAATTAATGAAAGAATGCACTTATTAATTGTGTACATACTGTACGTCTTTGCATTGTAGTTATATTTAAATAAAATATTAATTAATCTGTAATTAGACTGTTAAACCTACAAAACCTGTCCTTAACCTTACCCATATTACACTTAATATAAAGTTGGACCAAAAATATAATTATTTCTATTATTATTAAACATGCATTATTTCAGTTATTATGTATTAAATAAATATTATTTATATTAAATTGTGTTCTATGTTTTCTTTGTGCTCTCCCTCCCATGATTTTTTATATATACATATGAATGTTTGATATATTCATAGGGTGCTTTTCGGTGAGAGGCCGTACTGGTGGGTGAATGAGACTAAGTTTTATGGCCCTATAAAACATCCTGAACTGCAACAATTCCCCATCACTTGTGAAACTGGACCAGGTATATTACAATATTACGCAGCTATCTGAAATACTTGATTTTGTTTGGTCAATCACAGCTTTCTCCGGTCAAATAGTTTTGTATAATGACTTGACCATAATCTCTGGTTTTTCTCTACAAGTCTCTTTCTTCTCACTCTATGAAATGTATTTAAATTCAAATAATTGTTTCATTTCTGTTTATTCATTTATTTTGGTAAGTTGACATTTAATAAGCAAAATAATATACAATAAATCGGTCAGTTTAGCTAAATAAAAGCTTCCCAATCTGGGTTTATATTTGCAATAATAAATGGCTGACTGTACATTATATCCCCTTCTTATTACTTTATAATTATGTATGAAATACATAAATCTGCTACTCTGTAGACCAGTAGTTATGCAATTTAACTAATCTATTCTGCTGATGTAATCTATCATGTGGAAATGGATCTGGCACCTGGTTATCATCCTGCTTCAGTTCAAGGGCCGTCTTTGAGTGAAGTCACACATATTACTTAGTAATATTACACATATTACTGCCAAGTATCCATTCATTCTTGACCTGAATTAGTACTCTGGACCAATTAACATGGCTCATAAATAACCTGCATGAACTGATATTTTATCTAAATTATCTAAATGGCTGCTGGTATTTTGCCTAAGCTGGTTCACAGGTCTGAAAACTAACCAATAAACCAGCCGAGACCAGCAAACCAGTTTAGGCTGGGAAGTTCCTGAACAGATGTATCTCTGATCAAACATGTCTGTTTAACCATTGCCCTGTGTTCACCAGTGTGGGGGGTAACGCATTACAATGTGAGTTGTGTATTCGGATTACTTTTTCAAGTAACGAGTTAAGAAACGCGTTACATTTAAATTTGCAACAAAATATCTCAGTTATTTTATTTTTCAAATAAGTAATGCAAGTTGCTAGTTTTTCCATTTATTGACTGACTGCTCCCCTACTGTAAAAAATTATATGATCAATAAGTTATGACAACATATGTTTTTACATTGCTTTAACTTACCAAAATAAATCAACTTTTTTTTATGTTATACAAGATTCAACTGATGTTTTATAGTCCGTTTAATGTAATTTAAGTTGAAATGACTTAAACATCCAAGTTGATTGTACTTAAAAATTGAAGGCAGCTACTTTTTTTACAGTATGTCCGTATGTACAGTATATACAGTATGTACAGTAGATTGTTAAAGACAAACAGTCAGAAATAAAATAAGGATAAATAAACAAATTACAATAGTCTTCACTGTATAAATGAAATATAGATTAATCCTTATTAAAGTTACAAAAGTTATTCAATCGACCAGTGACTGTTTTAAGTTAATCAAACAAAGGACAAAGAAAAAAAAGCAAAGACATCTGCAGGTATATTAGGCTGCTGTCACTTTAAGAGCTGCAAAATACTTTTACACACAAGTTTTATTTGTCAACTTTTTATGTTCACATAAGATATTAGTTGAGGAGATTCCCCCTCCCATGTAAAGCGCTTTGAGTGCCGAGAAAAGCGCTATATAAATGTAATGAATTATTATTATTATTATTATTATATTACATATCCAAACTGTTTACTCGCTGAGACCAGCATTTTTTGATGTAATTTTGTGTGAATATATGCGCAAGAAGACGTGAATTAGACATGAATTCAAGCGCAAGAAGACGTGAAAAAGAGCTCAATTCAGCATTCAATCGCACACTGTCTGAGAAGCCGCACACCAAACTTCTCACACTTTTGCATTGAGTTTTCTTTTGCGTCTTCCTGCGCTTCAATATTTAAATTGGCAAGGCTTAAAACATGTGCAAATGGTAAACTTTCGTGATGCAGCACTGGCCTGATCGGGCAAGTGACAGTTGTGTCAACTGTCCCGAACGACGTTTACGCTGGCCCCAGGCCCTCGGCCAGTCCTTACCTTCCCGAACGACGTTTACGCTGGCCCCAGGCCCTCGGCCAGTCCTTACTGTCCCGAACGACGTTTACGCTGGCCCCAGGCCCTCGGCCAGTCCTTACTGTCCCGAACGACGTTTACGCTGGCCCCAGGCCCTCGGCCAGTCCTTACTGTCCCGAACGACGTTTACGCTGGCCCCAGGCCCTCGGCCAGTCCTTACCTTCCCGAACGACGTTTACGCTGGCCCCAGGCCCTCGGCCAGTCCTTACTGTCCCGAACGACGTTTACGCTGGCCCCAGGCCCTCGGCCAGTCCTTACTGTCCCGAACGACGTTTACGCTGGCCCCAGGCCCTCGGCCAGTCCTTACTGTCCCGAACGACGTTTATGCTGGCCCCAGGCCCTCGGCCAGTCCTTATTGTCGAGCCCTGATGATGGTTATATGGTATTGTATCCCATTCAACCATACTTACAAGCAAAAATGACTTAAGATAAGCATCACATTTGTGTTTCATTTTTTAGTTTTTATTGCTCACTTTTGGTGTGTGAAGGGCCTTTACATTTGTCAAAAATAGAACTTTTTTGGAATTAAAAACAAAAACGCAAGCCCAGCCCAGATGAGGAAAAAGTAACACAAAAGTAACGTAATGCATTACTTTCCATAAAAAGTAACTAAGTGACTCAATTAGTTACTTTTCTTAAGAGAGCAGCCAGAAAAATGGAACGCAACTGGAAGAAAACTAAACTAGAGGTATTTCGGATTTCATGGAAAGAGAGCTTGATTGCTTACAGAGAGGCCTTAAAAGCTGCTAGATCTGCTTATTTTTCAACCCTATTAGAAGAAAATAAACATAATCATAGGTATTTATTTGAAACAGTAGCTAAACTAACGAAAAAGAAAGCTTCAAGCTCAGAAGTGTCCAAGCAACACAGCAGTAATGACTTTATGAACTTCTTCACTTTTAAGATCGATAATATCAGGGACAAAATTATAACTATGCAACCGTCTACCACAGTATCGCATCAGACAGTGCATTGTAGTCTCCATGAGGAAAAATTTGATTCATTTGTTGCCATAGGAGAGGACGAATTTTCTCAACTTGTTAAATCATCTAAATCGACAACATGTATGTTAGACCCTATACCGACTAAGCTATTGAAAGAGATGCTTCCAGATGTCATAGATCCTCTTCTCAATATGATTAATTCATCTTTGTCACTAGGATACGTACCAAAAACCTTTAAGCTGGCTATGATAAAACCGCTTGTTAAAAAACCGCAACTTGATCATACAAAATTAGTCAATTACAGGCCGATCTCGAATCTGCCTTTTCTATCAAAGATATTAGAAAAAGCAGTATCCTCACAACTGTGTTCCTTTCTAGAAAGAAATGATCTCTGCGAGGATTTTCAGTCAGGATTCAGACCGTACCATAGTACCGAGACAGCTCTCATCAGAGTCACAAATGATTTGCTCTTATCATCCGATCGTGCTTGTATCTCTCTATTAGTGTTACTTGATCTTAGTGCTGCATTTGATACTATTGACCACAACATTCTTTTAAATAGACTCGAAAATTATGTTGGCATTAGTGGAGTTGCACTAGCATGGTTTAAATCATACTTATCTGGCCGTTATCAGTTTGTAGCAATAAATGAAGATATGTCTTTTCGATCACAAGTTCAGTATGGCGTACCACAAGGCTCAGTACTAGGACCGTTGCTGTTCACTCTGTACATGCTACCCTTAGGAGATATCATTAGGGAACATGGAATTAGCTTAAACTGTTATGCTGATGATACTCAGCTCTATATTTCTTCACGCCCCGACGAAACTTACCAATTCACAAAATTAACGGAATGCATAGCCGATATAAAAAATTGGATGACTAGTAATTTCCTACTACTAAATTCTGAAAAAACAGAGATTCTAATTATTGGACAAAAAACTTCCACACATAATAACCTAGAATACTGTCTAACACTTGATGGCTGCTCTGTTAAGTCTTCGTCGTCGGTCAGGAACCTGGGTGTGCTCTTTGATACCAATCTCTCATTTGAAAGTCACGTGTCTAGTATCTGTAAAACCGCATTTTTCCATCTTAAAAACATATCTAAATTACGCCATATGCTCTCATTAACAAATGCAGAACAATTAGTTCATGCGTTCATGACATCAAGGCTAGATTATTGTAATGCTCTACTGGGTGGTTGCCCTGCACGCTTAATAAATAAACTACAGCTAGTTCAAAACGCAGCAGCTCGAGTTCTTACCAGAACCAGGAAATATGACCATATTAGCCTGGTTCAGTCAACACTGCATTGGCTGCCTATTAAACATCGTATAAATTTTAAAATATTGTTGATTACTTACAAAGCACTAAATGGTTTAGCTCCGCAGTACCTGAGTGAGCTTTTAACGCATTATAGTCCTTCACGTCTATTGCGATCTCAAAATTCCGGCCAGCTGATAATACCTAGAATATCTAAATCGTCTGCTGGCGGGAGATCCTTTTCCTATTTAGCACCAAAACTTTGGAACAGTCTTCCTACCATTGTCCGGGAAGCAGAAACACTCTGTCAGTTCAAAGCTAGACTAAAAACACATCTCTTTGACCTAGCATACACATAATACATTATAGACTTCGATAATTCAATGTTAGGCTGCATAGATTAGGTCAGCCGGAACTGGGAACACTTCCCTTAAATCCAGATGTACTCGTTACATCATAAGAAGAATGGCATCTACGCTAACTCTAGTGTCTTTGTTTATCCCGAGGTTTTCCTGCAGCCTGCCGGATCCAGGGCGTATCCAGATCTGACGAAGGAGATTCGCCTGGACCCGATGACAATGCAGTGCTGCGGTGTCAACTATCCTCTCCCTATGGAGGATCCCTTTCCCACTCTACAGATAAAGCGTTGTTGAAAATCCGGTTCGCGTACCCCAAAGTGATAAAATAAAATTCTGTATCAAATTTATAGGCAAGACAAGTAGTTTGTTTAGGCATGGTTTGTAGGGAAATTACAAACCTGCGCACACATATTCAAATGAATATAACTATAGAATCAATTTTTAATGCGCATGTGAACGTCATCAGGTCACAGGTTCGCGTTTAAAGTCTGTTGAGAGAACGCCGTCGTCTTAGTGGCCCCTAATTTAATAACAAATGATAATTTTGCTGGAAGTGAATCAATCAAAACCAACTTTAGCCGAAATAACATTATTCAAAATCGCTATAAAGCCAAAACAATCTCTGTTACCGTAAATTGTATGTTTATCTCTGTAAAGCTGCTTTGAAACAATCTCCATTGTTAAAAGCGCTATATAAATGAAGATGACTTGACTTGACTTGACTTGACTTGACTTGACTTAAGGCATTAACGCAATATTCTAATCCTACTTTTCCACAAGACTGGTGTTCACCGCTGCGCTTGTTTGGTTCTCTTTGTCAGGGAGCCCGTCGGGTCATGCCATGGGTTCTGCAGGAGTTGGGTATGTAATGGTTACAGCGGTGCTTTCCATTGTTGCTGAAAGAAAAATGCCTCCTTTAAGTTATAGGTGAGTCTGAGACATGAAAATAGGTCTGTGCCTGATCATCTCAAGAAAATAACTGTTTTAAGGGCTTAATGTTTAAATATACAGTAATGTCTGCTTTTAGATTTTTACAGTTGATGCTCTGGATGCTTCTGGGTTTGGTGGAGTTACTGGTGTGCATGTCTAGAGTCTATCTGGCAGCCCATTTCCCACACCAAGTTATCAGTGGAGTTATTTCAGGTAGGTGTCTTCTTTTTTCGTAAGTGGGCCAATGACATAGAGTTTCCATTATGGAAAAAGGACATTAATTTTTTTTTTATAGTTCTTTAAAATGTGCTATTTGCATTTATGTTGGTTCAGAATATATAAAAAGTAATGACTACAAAAAATGTTAATAATTATATATATATACAGTATATTTATATATTTGGGAGTTGCACCACATGACAATTCACAACCTGAACCAGTGTTATTTTATTATTGATATAATACTATTTTAGATATTTTACTACATGAAGTTAAATGAAATGAAAATGAGAAAGGTTGCTTTAGCAACTAGCTGAAATAAAATTTTAGTTTATGTTTATTTTTCATGTAACACATTTTTCATGTTTTAGTAGTTGTTGTTGTTTTTTTCGTTTTAGTTACGTATAATAACCCTTTCCGGAACTTTTCGTTTACGCTCGTTTCTGGTAATTATCTAATATATTGATAGGCTTATTGACCTTGACACACAGTTATTTGGAAGCTAAAAGTTTTCAAATAAATAAGCAGTGAAGCAGTTTTGTTTATTAATAATATGTTTATTAATAATACTAAATGATTATGGCAAACTACTAGGTTATTTCCATGAATTTCATCCTATTAATGAAGCTTTTTCTCCTTTATTATGATATTAGGGCAGTTGTACCACCCACCCCAAAAATGTCAAAATGATTTTCAATTGAGAAATTAAAAATATGCTCATCATACAAGAGGTGTCTTCAAGTCCTTGAAAATAAATAACATTTTAATGTGTTTCTGAATAAATTAGTAGATCCAGGGGGAAAAATATGAGCAAATACTTTACAGTTTACTTTACAGTGCATCAGCATTTGATGTTGCCTCCAGACACTATGACAGTTGTTGGTCTTTATTTCCAGGTATAATTGTAGCAGAAACATTCTCCAGAGTGCAGTGGATCTACAACGCAAGTCTGAGAAAGTACTTCAATGTGACGCTGTTCCTGCTCTTTTTTGCGGTGGGCTTATACGTGCTCCTGAAAGCTCTGGGTGTGGATCTGCTCTGGACATTGGCAAAGGCCCAGAAATGGTGTGTGAATCCAGACTGGGTCCTTATGGACTCCTCCCCCTTCGCCAGCCTGTTGAGGAACATGGGCACCCTGTTCGGGCTGGGGCTTGGTCTTCACTTGTCACGCTGCAATGAAACAAGAAGCAAGAAACACAGCAGCGCCTCTTTCAGGACCGGGTGTATTGGTGTATCTTTGGTGTTGCTGCAGCTCCTGGATAAGATGACATTTTCCTCAAGCAACCAGATACTTTTCTACCTTCTGTCATTCGGCAAGTGCGCTGTTGCTTTGGTGCTTCCCACTGCACTTGTTCCTGGAGCCATATCTTGGATTTCACATGAAAACAAGCATGAAAAGGACATGTAGTCCAATACTCAGGCAAAACTTTGGTGAATGATAAACCGAAAATAGAGTTTGACTGATGCAGATTTGCATTGCAACCGATTTTCAAGACAAATGCAATCGTTCAGCAAACGTTTTTGCAGTGCACCATTTAAAAAATACCTCAGATGGCATGTACAGGATGGGTGGATACTAATAGCAATTAATTGCATCCAACATTAAAGTTTGTGTTTATATAATATGTGTGTGTACATATACATATATATATTAGAGATGCACCGATATGGAATTTCTCAGCCGATACCGATAGCCGATTATTCAGAATGATATCATCCGATGCCGATGCCGATACCGAAAGTTTGTTTTTTTGTTATGGATAAAATATCTGTCCCAAATAATGCTCCAAACTATACAGAGAACCCTCTCATTTGATAACCATAATATTAGAGGTTCAAATTAACAACAGAGCTATTATATTCAACTGCTATTTATTTCCAGATATAATATTTACACTCAAATAAAAGCTTAAATGTTTGTATACAACTCCGTTACACATATAAGGTAGTTTTCATAAGCACTTGTCTTCATGGCAAATTTATTCAAACATATATATATCCGTTCCGTTCTGCATTATGAGACATTGAATTGTTGTCAGAGCAGAACTTTTCAAGATGTTCCTCCTCTCGAATCCTCTCGCATGATTATGATGAATTTATGTGGCTGTAATTATCACTTCGATCTTTCCAAGATTATTTGAGCATATTGTTGGCAAGTCTTCATATTATGGAGCCTCCGTGCATATCTTGTTATCTGTGAATGGTTTTAAAGGAGGCTGGCCCATTCACTAAGTAACTTTCATTCAGATCTAATGTTCAAAGGTCCCTCAGTCATGATCTGGACATACAGTACGGCTGTGTTCTGTACATTGTTCCTATGACTGCCGTTATAGGGATCATTCATCTCAAAGCGAGTTATTGCACCATTCAACTATACTTGGAATCCATGGTGAAAAAAAAAATGCTAAGTATACTTGCAGCCAGACTAATTCAGTATACTTCAAGTGTGTCAGTGATTAGTTAACTTAAAGTGTGCTATTTTGAAACAACTCATTTTGTACTAAGTATATTTTAGTTGTAATTAAATTGTAGTAAAGCATAACTTTAAGTGTATTTAGTACACTTTTGTGTAATAAATTGGAACAACTTCAAGTATACTTGCAGTCCGTAGCTTTTTTTTTGGTTAAAAATTATCCAAAATACATATTTGATAAAATACATAACCAGCCAGTGTTCAAAACTATCTGCTTGCCTTAGCTCGATTCAAAGCGGTAAGCTTGTAATAATGTTTTTAATTCCAGTGGTACTGGTGGATTTCCGCGGGAGATTCGAGCATGTCTTTGTGTCATTACGTCACATCTGCACACATAAAGAAGAGTCTCGGCTAGTATAAGCTATATTGCGTGTGAGGATGCTGGAGGTGGAGATTTATAGCCTTTTCTCACAGCACTTGATATAATTAAACTTATCAATTTGATGGCGGATCCAGAAAGGTTCAAACGACAATCATCATCAGTGACAACTAGAGACTCACCCGCTGTAACGTTAAAATGCAAAAGACTTCGTTCGGACTTCAGAGTGGCTACAGAAAAAGAGACTGCAACCGGACCCATGCGAAAACAAGGATAATATCGGAAGGACATTACATGTAGTCACGCAATGCTTGCTGACATTGTTAACATTAACAATTTGAGAACATAGCTACTTTGCACGGTTTTGCGTGATATGAGCAGTTGTCAGATTTAATCAGCGCGATTAACTGCAATGTCAGAACCAGAACAAAAGTGGATGTTTCTTACTAGTTCAGATGACATTTTCCGGTGAAAATTCTTATGTTGGTCATACTTCCAAAAATAATAATCTGTGATTCTGAATGACAATATCCACATCGGCGGTGACTGACACACTCACTCTCCTCAAACACTGTGTTCATCCGCGCTGTGCCGTGTCGAGGGTGTTGAAGTACAACTCACGTAAAGTTGATAATTCCGCGAATGACTGCAATTGCAGATTTCGAACAGAGATGGCGACAAAGAGAAAAAACGCCGGACTGCAGCTTTAAAGGAGCTGTATGTAAGATTGTAGCCAAAACTGGTACTGCAATCACTTTCAAATTACTGTAGAGCAGTGTATCCCCTCCCCCTCCTCCCTGACTCGAGGTTGCCAGATAGGCTGCAGGATCCAGCAGGAACATAGTCTACTCCAAGTAGTGGTAACTAGAGCAGAGCTGGCAACCCGGATCCCGCAACACTACTGACTTCTTGATTGGTAGATAGGTGGAGGGTGGAGCATCAGACCAAAACACAACATGACAACATCAACATCAGTTGAGGGCTGCAACTTCACTTTTTAAATGACAATATCATGGCCGGACTACTGTTGTCAGTGATATAAGTATTTGAAATTAACATGATTTCTTAATGTCTAGTGACATATCAGGGCCATTTTATGATTAATTGAAATACATTTCTTACATACAGCTCCTTTAAGTATACAGTATGCCTGTGTAGTAGGGACTAATTACATGCTTGATTAGTGATATAAAAATGTACTTTATTTGTGTTACAAATACATTACAAATTCATTATGAGTGTCTTTGAAACATACAAGCAATATACCATAAGTGTATTTATAGTTGGGGGGGGGGGGGGGGGGGGGGGGCGTTTTTACCTTTCATTAGGATGGGACAGTTGCTAGACAGGAAGTGAGGTGGGAGAGAGAGGGAGGGACGGGATCGGGAAAGGTCCACAAGGGACTCGAACTCGGCTCTCCCAAATCACAACAGCTACATGTTAGTACACTTGCCCACGCACGAGGCTATCGGAGCCGACCATAAGTCCATACAACTAATTGCACACTTTGTCTTCTTCTTAATGCACATTAATAGACAAATAATACTTAGCTATACTTTGTACAAAATACTATTGTAAACTATCATGTATTTTGAAAGTATACTTTCAATGCATTTTTACAATGATAATTTCCAGCACACAGTTTAAATATAGGCCACCTAAAATATATTTTTAATAAAGTGCAAATAAAAACACTTTAAAAAAATAACCTGACTTTTCTCTTCAAGTATATTTTTCTAAAATATATTTTTAGAAAATATAGTAGCCTACAATTATTTGTGTGTTAAAAGTTGTATTGTGAAAATAGGTAAAAGCATGAGGCTAATATACTTTTAATATATTTGAAGATAGTCCAAATTTTGTTAGTATATTTGCAATGTACTATTGAAAAAGGGAATATATTTCAAATACAATAAAGTATCATTTTTTTTCACTAGGGATACTTGGAGCTATACATTGACATCCTACCAAAACCTGGCTTTAGATGAACAAAGAACAGCTTCTACACAGATTAGATCCACTTCGATTAGATCCATTTTTTTAATTTGACACACGTAAATAACATTAGCAAAAATCGGCTGTATATATATATATATATATATATATATATATATATACTGTATATGTAGCTGATTTTTGAGTACCATTATGTTATAAACTGAACTTATTATAAGTACTTACGTGCAGTACTAAGCCAAGGATATCTCCAGGCATATTTTTATGACTTTAATTATGGAATATTGTCTCTATATTGGCCTATAATTCTTTCTTTTTTTATCCATTAACAATGTAATTGCATGCATGCATTTATTTCAGTTTTACTTACAGACTACTTTAACTGCACATGATGTTGCATAATGAAAGAATAAATGTTTATATTGTGGAGACATTGTTTGTTTCTATTTTACTTCAAACTTATCCCCAAGGCCTCTGATCATTTTTTCAGGTCCAGTGGGCACATTGGCTTCCTATGTTACAAATGAATGCATTAAATTGGGTTTGAATTCTAATTTAGAACATGAAAGGTTTTTTTTTTTTTTTTTTTTTTTTTTACATTGTGTTTGGTTGGTTAAAAATGTTTGTTATAATAAAATATTTTACTTTTCAAAAAAAAAAAAAAACATCCATATTGATTAATTTTCCTCCTGAGGACTGCTTTTAAATATTAACTTTCCTTGCCTACTTTTCTCTAACCTCTTTTATAGACGTTTAAATTTTGTTCTTCTGTGGGGTTTGTGATGGGCGTAGTAGGCCAAAGTGCAGAACATTTTGTTTATGCGCTTGGTGGCCTGGAGAATCTGCGGCCCGTTACATCACAGACTGCACAAACATCCTTATCAATGTTTTTCACTCCTCACTGAAGGTTACGGGTGCAACGTGAGCCACACAGCACTATTCTGTCCTGAACAATGCTATTTGGTTATTGGCTGTAAAAAAAAGGTATATTTGATGCAAAAATTCTGTCATCAATGCACCCTCATGTTGTTCCAAACCTGCAAGACTTAATCGCTCAATTCATATGGATTAGTTTTACGATCTTTTTATGAACTTTTTGAAGCGACAAAGTGGTAGTTGTGGCAGAAACCTCTCAGATTTCATTTAAAATACATTCATTTGTGTTTTGAAGGTGAATGAAAGGTTTGGAACGTCGTGGGTGAGTAATTAATGACAATTTTTTCATGTTTGGGTGAACTATCCCTTTGACCTGCATGACTTCTTCTGTTAGATGAAATGTATACTTTCATGCACCCTTGTGGAAAGAAGTAGACTTTAGCATATTTTTAAAAAGAGTACACTCTAAAAAATGCTGGGTTGTTTCAACCCAAATTTGGGTCAAATATGGACAAACCCAAATGTTGGGTTAAAAATGTAATTTAAAATTTTAACCCAACTTCAACTTTCACTTTCAACTGTACATTTTTTAATTACATTTTTAACCCAACATTTGGGTTTGTCCATATTTGACCCAAATTTGGGTTGAAACAACCCAGCATTTTTTAGAGTGTACTTGTTACAGAAATAATACTTAAGTGTGAAATGAATGTAAAGTTTTCAAATGCCTAATTGTTGTTATTTTATGATTAAATTAAATTGTATTATAGGTTAGATTGACAGAAAATGCTGTAATCTTAATTTAGGAGTGCTGAAGTGCAGAGTGATGTCATCAAAATCATTAATGCATATCGGCAGAATTGAGAGACTGTAAGATTTGAATGCTTATATCTTCTAAATGCAAATTGTATCATTGTTTTGGAGCAGACTATAGAGAACAATAAGGCTAACACATTCATACTAAAAGCAAAAAAAAAACTTCAATTTTGATTTCATGGGGACTTTAAAATGAACTTATTACAGTGCACTTTTTTAAAATAGTAATCGATTAATCGCCGATTTCACCTCATGTTTAGGAAAACTTTCCATAGTTAATTTAATTAGATGTTACATATTATTTGATTGTAAAACATAAAGTTTTGCACATTTTATTGGGGCAGAGACTGCAGAGATTATATGAAATTTTGCAAAAGATTTGATAATGAAACTCCAGTCGTGTGGTGGTGATTAAGTGTGTATTGAGTAAACAAAAATCTTAAAACACTTGCTGTCGTCACGCCCACTTGAACACTTTGGCCAATCTCTGGAAATATCATTTAAGTAGACAAGTGGTCAAGTGTGAAAAATTGCAAATGTGGGTATTTGGCCAAAGTAATCCCACTCTTACACTTAAGCCTTTTATTCTATAAATGTTATATTATCTGAAAGTACAGTTTCTTAAAAATATGCACTTAAGTTTTGAAGTGTACTTGAAGTGCACTTGTTTACTTGAAGTGAACAAGTGCACATTCATTACAATTAAGCACACTTCTTTTTCACATGGGCAAGTAGGCCTACTGTAGTACTGTAGTTTCTAAGCTTCAATCTTCAAAACAATTTGTGAACAAATCATTCAGACTTTTGGTTCTGGTTGCCGTTTGAATTCAGGTGACTTGAAATATAGTATTTAAAGCATATTCTTCGAAATATCTTCTTTTGCATTCCTTAGAGGAATGAAAGTCATACAAGTTTGGAACATAATGAGGGTGAGTACATGAATTTAAAAATGTTTCAAGAAATCATGATAGCACTGTAATCATGTGATATTTCCTTCCACCCAAGCAATCATTCTCTCCTTATCGTTTTTTATCGCTGTGGTTCAGAGTCTTGAGTGGGTCTCTTCCTCTTTGTAAGCAGTGATAAACAAGATTTGGCCAATGGACTCCTGCTTGTACAATGATACAAAGAGTAAGTTAAGAAAAAGGTAAGGTTAATGACTACTTGACCTGTTTTCCGGTCCATTGCATGAATGATCTGCAATACAATAGCAAAGGCTTTTCCACATGCTGTTTTCTTACACAAACTTACTGGTCAAGTTGGCCTAAGTCGAGGGGTCACCTTTGTCGCCTGACGTATGTAATGAAAGATGGCACAATCCTGCTGCGTAAGAGTTGAGCAACAGTTGTCCATGCGTAACAGTGGTGGACGCCTGAGCTCACAGCCCTGCTGCACTTGCAGGATCACAGGCTGGTCAATGAACAAAAGGTGAACCTTAAAAGCCTTCAATGAACAAAAAAGGTCTTAAAAAAGTATAAAACTACTTATTTTAAACAATAAATTGCATGTTTTGAGAATGTATGATCATTTATTAGCATCAATGCCCCAAAAAGTATCTGGACAATTTTACAAATATAAGAATCATGTTAAATTTCGCATAATAAAACAATGGATACTGCTAATAATTAAGACCATTGTTTTTGGGGACTTGGTAGTTTTTTCAAATTTTCGATTGATTGATTGATCGACTGATTGCAGATACCACTTGTTTTAATATTTTGTCCTTCAATGTTTAATGATTAAAGGGATACTCCACCGTTTTTTTTTTCATATTAAACTATGTTATTCCCTTACGAGTTGATACATACCTCTCTCGCCTTTGAAACTTTGATAGCACTTAGCTTAGCCCAGTTCATTCATTAGGATCCAAGCAGAGAAGCGACCAAACACCTCCACGTTTTCCCTATTTAAATACAGTTACACGAGTAGTGTAACTCGACCAAGAATGGTGACACAAAATAAAACGTTGCGTTTTTCTAAACGTGTAAAGTGGATAACTATAATGTATGGCGGAATACCATAGCAAGTGCTTGGGAGCACTTCGACTCGGCGCATATTACATATCTATGGACTCGGCGAAGTAATATCATCACTCCGAAAAGAGGGAGAGGGGGAGAGGATTTTTCAACAAGTGATGATATTACTGCTCAGGTACGTCACACACACACCGACACACAGCTTTTCCAAGGTTGGATTTGGCCAGGCTCTAACTGTAAACAGGAGAGTTTTCTCAAAACATCAAGATAATGCGTTCTTTCTCTCAAGGATAGCTAGACTTTAGTCTAACTGGAAAGTAAGGCTTTAACAAAGAAATGTCCCTTAAACTATTGGCTTCAATGACCCCTTTTTGTTTTAACACTTTCTCAAACACAAAACAGGTCCGTATTTCATCTCTGGAAGCCGGGCTAAATGAGCAAGCACTGTTACTGCATTCAGATTTCAAATACAGACATTAAAGAATACAATGAAAGAACATTTCTGTAATCACAACTTCTAGAACAAAGTAAAATCTCACAAGCCTAGAGAAGTCATTCAACTTATTTGATATTTAGAAGGAAAAATATTGATTAATACCTTGATTATAATCACTCATTCATTACAGATAGCAGCAGTGGATTCCAATCCACCCCCTTCATTTCTTTATTGATCAAATTTGGGAGACAATTACATTATCCTCAAAACCACCAGATGATCCGTTGGAAACACTGCCTAGACTCTATACCCCTTTAAAACGGTTCTATTACCTTCTCTGCATTGCAATTTATGTCTGCAGAGAGCACTTGGCACATATTTATATTTTTTTCTGGGAATGCCCTGCACTGTTTTCCTTCTGGTCCCAGCTTGCCCACGACATATAATTCTTGTTAAACAGGGATATGGTTTTGACTTCAGAACTTTTCTTCCTAAATGACTTCTCTTATTAACAACAGACAAACATACTTTTAGCTACTTTCACAGCTGCAAAAACCAGACCTGGAGTGCTGCTTTTGATATTGTTAAATCAGTTGTTTCTTCTTTTTTATGTAAATGTATTTATATTTTCTATTTATCTGCTGATTATTTATTTTATGTTATTTTTTTGCTTTCTCCTCTGCAATGTCTTTCAATGCCGCAGAACTGTATAAGTCTATCTGGGGTGTGGGGGATGCATATTTTATTGTAATATTGTCACAATTATGTTCTGTCTGCACCTGTTCTCGTTGCTCCCTGATTAGTTTACCTTTCTAGTTTCCTCATTTCCTCCTGTGTATTTATACTCCCTGTTCTGTTCAGTCCCTTGTCGGCTCTTGTTAACGTTAGATGTGGTTGTGTAAGTCCTGCCTAGACTCATCAAGTAAAGTTTGTGTTTAACCCGGATCTTTGTCTTGTGCCTTCAACTACCACCGTTACAAATGTATGTTGTATCATTTTTATATTGAACAATTATTCAATAAAAAGCAATTGTTCACAAAAATACTAAAGCATAAAGTCTTTAATGTAGAAAACATACGTTATAGTTTATGAATACACAATCTATTTCCTCAGTTATATAACAACACAAATAGAAAATAAATACACATCTAATTTTGTTTCACACAAAGCAACAATGATTTTGCAAGGAATTCAAGAAAATCAAAGGTAAACATGTCACAGTTATATTAAGTAGTTCACAATGCCAGGGTTTATGCACTGATCCAAAAAAAAAAAAATCTATTGCAAGTTTATTTGGGCATTGTGAATTGGCTTTTACTGCATTCATAACATTTTGAAAAACTGAACTGTATAGATTCATCTTGGACAATGCTGTTCCACTCAGTCACTCTGTGTAGAAAAAAAAAGTGTTGTGATGACCTCAAAACTGAAATGAAATGAATAAAGACGGCATAACCATTTGATACAGTTTCTGGCACTTACGAGATCATCCAGATCATCCATGGCAGGAGGCTCTCCTTTGTTTTTCATGTCATTAAGCATCTGCATTACAGAAGAGTCATTACATTTGATAGAAAAAGTAGGAATTTATTATAATCTCAACATACTACAACGTCGTGACAATAACTGAAATGATAACATCTTCATCTAGAATGATAGTTGCATTCAGATTAAGAGACTTACATCTACATACTGCTCATATTCTGCCATGCCATCTTCCTCCTCATTTTCCCAGTCCCTCCAGTTATCAAAGTCTACTAACAGCCATGCTGGCTGAAAGAGCAAAGAAAGAAAACTCAGAGGAATCCAATAGATAGATGGATTAAATGAAAGAACGATAGAACGATAGATAGAACGATAGAACGATAGATAGATAAATGATAGATATATGATAGATAGATGATAGATAGATAGATAAATGATAGATAGATGATAGATAGATAGATAGATAGATAGATAGATAGATAGATAGATAGATAGATAGATAGATAGATAGATAGATAGATAGATAGATAGATAGAACAATAGATAGAACGATAGATAGAATGATAGAACGATAGATAGAACGATAGATAGAACGATAGATAGAATGATAGAACGATAGATAGAACGATAGATAGAACGACAGAACAATAGACAGATAGATAGATAGATAGATAGATAGATAGATAGATAGATAGATAGATAGATAGATAGATAGATAGATAGATAGATAGATAGAACGATAGATAGATAGATAGATAGATAGATAGATAGATAGATAGATAGATAGATAGATAGATAGATAGATAGATAGATAGATAGATAGATAGATAGATAGATAGATAGATAGATAGAACGATAGATAGAACGATAGATAGATAGAACGATAGATAGATAGAACGAAAGAACGATAGATAGATAGATAGATAGATAGATAGATAGATAGATAGATAGATAGATAGATAGATAGATAGATAGATAGATAGATAGATAGATAGATAGATAGATAGAACGATAGATAGAACGATAGAACGATAGATAGAACGATAGAACGATAGATAGATAGATAGATAGATAGATAGATAGATAGATAGATAGATAGATAGATAGATAGATAGATAGATAGATAGATAGAACGATAGATAGATAGATAGATAGATAGATAGATAGATAGATAGATAGATAGATAGATAGATAGATAGATAGATAGATAGATAGATAGATAGATAGATAGATAGATAGATAGATAGATAGATAGATAGATAGATAGATAGATAGATAGATAGATAGATAGATAGATAGATAGATAGATAGATAGAGATACCTTTGCTAGATCTTTCTGGAGTCGAGGCCATGCCACATTTTCCTTTCTTTTCCTTATTAATATATTAATTGTCCGGTCAAAGACCTTCTCCGTTGAATCCTAAAAGGGCATCATCCACAAAGTGGTTTGATGGGAAATCCACAGAAAACTGGTTGTCATGGATGAAATTTCATTTACACATTCATTATATCACAAAAAGGATGGTAAACTACTTACAGCTTTTAATACGCGGTCATAGAATTCAATCTCATTGTAGATATCGTTGTCATCCACATCTTTACAGCTGAAAAAAGTGAAATATTATTATTATTATTTTATACATTTTCTTACTTGGGTTAGGGTTATGTATAATAGTGAAATACATAATGTACCTGAAAGTTTCAGGGCCTCAAAAAAAAACACTATTTATCATGTAAAAATCCCAAAGCTATTCTATAGCAGAGGTTGCTCTTTTTCAGCTCAGGAGACTTGAGTTATGGAGCTACATTTAACTCAGATGTTTCTCCTGAAATTCCTTTGGATAAATAAAACAATGCTAAGTTTGTGTTTAGCAAGAGTGGCCTATAGAGCTATACAATTAGATTTTTTGATCTATAAAATGAAATCATCTGATTTTGTTCAAATGTGATGAGACATGTTTGCATTCATATTGAGCACAGTTTGAGACATTGTTGAGATCTCTGAACTCTAGAGGAGATTATAGTCTTATCTCAGGAGAAATTTTGAGAAGCAGGATAGACTCTTAAAAATAAAGGTTCTTTAATGGCATTGAGGGTTCCAACCTTTAACATTCATGGAAACTTTTAAAGGCACAAAAGGTTCTTTACACTGGGGGGAAAAGGTTCTTTAGATTGTAAATTGCTCTTCACACTAAGAAAAAAAAAACGGTTCTTTGCAGCACTTGTATGTATAAGCAAAATTCAGAATTTGCTTTGTGCTTAATCTCATTGCTGTGTCTGAGAATCATTTCAGTCCGAATTTCCTATGGGATATTACTGAGAAAAACTCAAAAACAATCATACAAATAAATAAATATTTGATATAATAGATATTGGAAATAAGATAATTTTCTTACCGCAGAGTAATTTTTGTGTCCTGAATATCTACCTGAACATCTTTTGGGTTTTGAACCGCAAAGTTGATAGTGATGTACTTTTTCCGGTCATACCACAGTGTTCTGGCTGGTTGACTAAAGAAATGAAAAGAATGTAAGCAAAGTATTTCTCATTTGGCTACTCTTTAAAAACGAAACTTTCTGATCTAACATGATGCAACCATTTTAAGTCTAAGTTCAGAGTTCATTGTGAAAATCACATGTACCCTTCGTAGAAGACATGAGCATGCGGCTTCTACCATTTCAAATAAACATCCATGTTCACACCTACCAGTTCTCTGGTCTCACAATCTTTGGCATCTTGATTCTCGTAGATTTGATGTAGTTTGTGTAAATGTTTTGACTGATTTTCCTTATACGTGTAGAAAAGACTTGACTGGAGAGAGTTCAGTGTGTGGCTCGCTGGCAGAGTGATTGACTCTATTTTTAGGATGGATGGTATCAGCTGGTGGGAGAGGAACATACCACTTCACCCCCACCCCCCTTTGGTCATCCCATTTAAAGGAGGTGGTGGAACACTCGGGAAAATCACTGAAGCTTCTACCCTCACCCAGACATTACACAAACCCTCCCCCGGGTGAGAATCTGCCAGAGCAACATGCAAACCTCAAGCCATGTTTATTTGAGTCTGATGCAAACATCACTGTAGCTTATAAGGGCTGTTTTCAACTAAGAAACAAAAAAACTTGTTGCTGTTCATTAACAACAGTCTTTTGGGGACCTAAAAGCACAAACTTTTGAAACCGGGTTTCAAAGTGCTCGTTTTTGAAACCGATACTGTTATCGTCTCTGTGTAAACTACAAAAACGTGAATTTGTGAAAACGGTGATCCGCATGTGCATTATGTGTTTAGTTTATAGGCACGTAGTGTTTCTTTACAAAGTGACATCGCCAACTACTGGCCTGGCAGCAGAATACAGCGTTTTTAATCGTTTTTTTTTTTTTTTTTTGCGGATCGTTGTGAACGGGGATCGTTTTGACAGTGTTGTTCTTGTTGTATGCAAGCGTAAAATGCAAAGGAAAAACGTTCCTGTTTATAGTGCAGCTTTGTCGCATAAACACACTCGTAAAGCCCATACTTTTTAAAATAAAGAGTTAAAACACAATTCAGTTCAGTAAACTTTACACATATTGTGCCTATTCCTGTTTTCTTTCATTTGTGATCAGAATCTTGCAGATATGAAGCAGAAAGAGATGAAAGGCAGTATGCCTTTGAGGAAAGAGAATCCTTAGAAGGAACAAATTAATGTATAAAATCATAAACATTTTTTTGCATTTAGTTTTATTCTTGTCACAATCAAGCGTTTTGTTTGTTTGTTTGCTTGTTTTTTCACATGGGCCGGAGAGGGCTCGGCATAACATAAAATCAGAATCATTCTCTCGTTTTAGTGATTCCCTAACTATTTTTTGTTGTTATTGTTCTAATCAGGCTTGTCCGGTCGGGCAAGTAAAATTCTCTTTTACTTGTCCCTTCAAAAAATTATTGATTATCGTTAATGTCGAGCCCTGGGTTAATATGTGTTTCCCCTAATGGTTTCAAAGTGGGGGTCCTACAGCGCCATCTGTAGAGATTGTGTGCATTAAGTCAATTTTTTGCAATGTAAAATGTATATCATTTTTAACTTAGGCTACATTTTTCAATAGATTGACAGTAGCTTAGCAAGTAGGCCTAACTAAAAGTAGGGCACTAGCTACTAAATATATAGGCTATATTTTTTTTTTCAGCAGCATGTCAATAATTTATTATTTATTAAATTATTCAATATATTGACTTTACTAGTAACTTAACTACATTCAATTAGTGAGACAGAGAAGCTGCTCTTTTCAAAACAGTGTTCCTGCACTTTTTTCCACAGAGATACTTTATTTATTAAGGATCGTAGTTGATATGTGAAGGGATTCGTTGATTAATTTAAGAATGTTATTTTGACATATTCCCAAATGTGGAAAATGGGGGATTTTACCTCAGTAGAATTCATCCTAAATTTAGGTTACAATGAATTGCTCTGGGTTTGTAAAGATGAAATTTACTTAGAAGTAAAATATAATCAAAATGAACATAATTTGAATTAATATATAAAAGAAAAAAAGATCGTAGTTTATGTTATCTGCACCAATTTGTTAAAACATAAAAAAAATACATTTGACATTCCTCACATTGGTCGGCGCTTCTTTTCTTTTTTTTTCCTTTTTTCCTTTTTCATTGGTCGGCGCTTCACCGTCGCCATGTTTGTCGTTTGTACGTCACTTCCGCCGTGATCCTGTGTGGCGCGAGTCGCGAGAGAGTGAACAATTGGCGAGAACAGAAACACACAAACTTATGAACACATTGCTGCTGTATTATATCAGATAGCACAGAAGAAATATACCCGTTTGACAACCCCGTAAAAAGGACAGCGTTTGGATTTATTAGACGCAACATGCCGCGGAGAAAGGTGAGAGAAGATGCGAGAATTGCCCAGTCGCCTCAGCGCGGGCTAAATGCTAGCTCAATGTTTATTTACATTCTCGGACAAAAATAGTGTGTTTTCAATTACTTTATGAAACTTTTTGTCAACGCTATTAGCGGATAACATTTTATCGCATGAGAATTGAAAAATGCCGAAGTGCCGCCGAAATGGTGTGTTTTAAACTGATAATGAAGCTAGTTAGCAATTTGGCTTTAAAACACAACCCAGACTGTATAATAGTAAAATGTTTCCGTTTGACTTTAGTGATATATGTATTTTGTGAGTGTCTTGTTGTTGGTATCTATAATTATTATTTTTATTCTGAGCTGTTTACACGTGCATGGCGATATAACTGTGTTGACACCATGTTTGCAGAGAACAGCAGGCAGTAGTTCAGACGGGACTGCAGATTCTGATGACTCTGGAGATCATGAGAAGACCGACAGCTCTCATAGTGAAGCCAATCAGCGCAATAACACCCGTCTGACCCGAGCGTCACTGCGCCTGAGCCAGAGCTCTCAAGGTATACACGCACAGCTGATGATACATTGGTTTCTCATACAGTATGTGCCAGTTTATGGGCTATCAAACTTAAGTGCGAACCTGGTGCGCATCAAACAAGTGGATTCTGGTGTGGTTGGGCTGAAATAAAAACCCAACATGGACCAAAGACATCTAAACAAACCAAAAATAGGATGTGATGTCTCAAGATGCAACCCCTAAAAAAGAAAGTACTCAAAAATACGTGTTTTTTCCTCATCATCGTAGTTGCCCATTACAGTTTGATATAGGTGTCGGAACTGCATCTTCTTGCTGCAGATCTTCATTTGTGTGTGACAGAGGTATTCCTGGTGCTGTTTTGACTCCTTTACACATTTTCTAAGCTGGTTGTGAGTTCTCAGGTGGTAAAAATACCGCCATATGTACACGCACACAACGGGCGCATTTAGCACACAGTATCATTTTGATTCCTTTATGTTCGGTTAAAAGTTCTGTTACAAAATATTCGCCATAAAAGCAGTTTCTTTGTTTTGTATCTTTAGGTTCGGTATTAAAAATTACAGTGTGAATGTTAAGCGAACCCTGGACTATATGCATCATTTTCTGTTTTGGTCCGGACCAAAAGAACCAAGAAAACCGAACTACAAGTGTGAACACCCTTTGAGTCACTTTGGATAAACGTACTGTATGTGTTTAATTAATAGATGTAATTACAAATGTATTGTTAGTTTAAAGTTACTTTAGAAAGTACTAGTGTTGTTTAGTGAATTTTTGCCAGGGAAATTCAGGCATTTCACTTGGAGTCCATGTAATCGGAAATTTTGCATGACAGCAAAAGATTTCCCAACACACATTTTGCATGTGGATTCGCTGCCTTGACCAACAAAACAACTGCTCGATTTTTCTTCAATTAATCCGAAATCCTGTCATTTATTCCCAAAAATAAATAAAAATATAATTATAAACATCACAATATAATTTGCAGACAGCTTTTCAATTTTCTTTTGAATAAGAAAAATTAAATCAAATGATCAAAAAAGGGACCACTCAAATCACTATCATAGGTGAAAAACAAAAAGCACAAAGTGTTAAATGGTATGACACTATATTCTTCAAGGACACTATATTCTTCAAGGACATTTTTCTTCTAAATATATTTTATTATAATTATTAAAAGTTACTGTTTTTGTTATTCCCTGCTGCAAAGCTTTATGTATTATATGTATAACCTATACATATGTTTATAAGAAGTTAATTCTGTTCCTGATCTAGATGCTCCTCCGGATGTGAAGCAAGCAGCAGAGAGAGACGAGTCTCCCCCCAGGACGCCCACAGGAAACGCACCCTCATCCGAATCAGACATCGACATATCCAGCCCCAATGCATCCCACGATGAGAGCGTGACTAAAGACCAGAAAGACTCTGGCAGCGATCCCTCTCATCGTCCAAAACGCCGCCGCTTTCATGAGAGCTACAACTTCAATATGAAGTGCCCCACACCTGGGTGCAATTCTCTGGGTAATTGCTCTTCAAATTAATTTCCTTTTGCATTTGTTTAATAATCAAATTCAGTGCTAATGGTTTACAAGGACTTAATTGGAAAAAAACAATGTTCACATTGTTTTAAAACATTTCAAATTTCACTGGATTGTTTATAGTTAAATTAAAAAAAAAAATTAATCTGTATATTTTACTGAATTTCTTTTATACAGGACATTTAACAGGGAAACATGAGCGACATTTCTCCATATCAGGATGCCCTCTCTACCATAACTTGTCAGCAGATGAGTGCAAGGTGTGTTTAGCCCAAAGTATACTTTGTTATTTGCTATTATTAAATTGTATCTTTTGGCCACTTTCTTGGATTGAATGAGGTATGATCTTCAGGGAAAAAAAATTGTTTTGGTTGACTGCTAAATTGCAATGATCATGTAGTGTAAGCATGTGTGCTTTATCCTTTTCTAAATTGTTTAGCACTTTTTCTGTTGTTTATCTTTGTGCTTTTCATTTCGATCAGGTGAAAGCCATCGAACGTGAGAAACAAGAGGAAGAGCGCAGTCAGGGGCAGAACGAGGAGAACAGACACGCTACTCGACATCAGGTTCTCACCAAACAGATGTTCGCTCAACACTAAACAAACATCACACCAGCGTGTTAATGCCTCTTAAGTGCATGCATGCTTTTGTACAAAAAAAGAGACACTTGCATGAAGTCCTAACGTCAGCCGCGTGTTGCCTTCCATTTTTAAAATGAGATGTGATTGTTTGCAAGCCATAAATTCTGTGGTAACCACAGTGAAGTTATGACTGATGAGCTATGCATGAAGAGCTTTATCTGGATGAGACACAAAGTACCTTTTAGTAAAAGTGGGATGTAATTAATTTGCATTGCTTTTCTACAGGCTCCAACTCCAAGACAGGTTCGATATAAAGAGAAGGTCATGGAGATTAGGAAGAGGAGGGATTCTGGCCTGACAAAAGACCAAAAAGAAAAGTACATGGTAATAGTGTTCTCTTAGCGATTTTTAAAAATGTCTGTATATTAATGTGTTTGTGTAGTCATATAAGCTAAAAACCGCTGCAGGGATGACGTATTTTTATAGGCCAGCCCAGAAGTTACAATCAAACTGGTTCCCTTGGCAAAAAACTAATAGGATTTTTCATTGGCTTTTAGATAATTACATAAAATGAGCTCTGGGACCAACAAGAATTTGATTTTTACCCATTTTGTCTTCATGAACTTTTTAGAATTTATATTGTATATCATTTTCAGGCATCAGGGAGCCGTTATCAATATGCAGTGTATTGATATCACCTTTGAATGCGCACTCGCTTTTAACTTTCGATTTCATGATCACAAGTAATCTGTAAAGAGAGTGGCAGTACTGACCACACATTTTACAAGATAAGATATTTTTCAATAATGTTAAGGATCTGTTGCACACCAAATCTTCGCCATCGTCCTGTCAGTCATCTGTCCTTACTCTGGTCATGGAGCAGAGCCGACGCTTTGTTTATAATTGTGTTGTCCAAGTGAACTAAATGTTTTTCATATCTATAAAAAAAGCTAAATGAGAGTGGGGGGCGGTGCCGCAGTGGGGAGGGAATGTAATTGGTGTTCGGCCAAACACTGTGTAACACTACCGCAGCAAGCCTATGGGGTATAATTGTTTATGTATGCGATTCGACTACATCTGTTCATATTTGATGTGTCAGGAGCACAGACAGATACATGGCATCACTCGAGAACCACTGCTGGAGAACATCACCAGTGATTATGATCTGGAGCTCTTCAGAAAAGCTCAGGCCCGCGCATCAGAGGATCTGGTATGATTACACGTTCCTCGCACGTCACACTTGACACTGCAAACTCAACTCAACTGACAACGGGAACACACTTTACCCTTTGGCTTGCATCCTATCAAATTGTAAATAAATTAAGAAAATAATCAGTTGAGATGTGATTTTCAAGTATTTAATTAACTGACATTACAATGTGGTCATGTAATATATAAAACACTTTTTGTTGAATTTAGCAAAAATAACTATATGATGGTACTGTAACTGTGATATAAAATTACTCGTACTGTGATTTTGGTTTTACTGCCAAAGTTCTTCTGTTATTTTAGCTGAATTGGCTGTATGTATAAATTTGATGTCCAATGTTTTTGCAGGAGAAACTGCGTCTGCAGGGTCAGATCACAGAGGGGAGTAACATGATCAAGACCATCTTGTTTGGCCGTTATGAGCTAGACACTTGGTACCACTCTCCCTACCCTGAGGAGTACGCTCGTCTGGGGCGTCTGTACGTCTGTGAGTTCTGCCTTAAGTACATGAAGAGCCAGACCATCCTGCGCAGACATATGGTATGAAGTCTACCTTCCTACCTGTTAAATATATTTGAAAGGAAAGTTAAGTTTGACATTTTCATTCCTCTGGGGTATATGCAGGCCAAATGTGTGTGGAAACACCCTCCTGGTGATGAAGTCTACAGAAAAGGTGCCATCTCTGTGTTTGAGGTTGATGGGAAAAAGAACAAGGTGAGGAATTGATGTTAAATGCACTCATTGTTCTTTGTTGCATGTATGCAAAGGGGTTCTGGGTGTGTTTGTAGCTTTGTGAAATAGACCATTTCCCCTCTTAAATGAAATTCTAGTCTGTTGATGAGTGTTGTTTGCTACATATATTACTGATATTTTCTATACCTGTCTTAACAGATCTATTGCCAGAACCTCTGTTTGCTGGCCAAGCTGTTCCTGGACCATAAAACACTGTACTATGATGTGGAGCCTTTCCTGTTTTATGTCATGACTGAAGCTGATAACACAGGCTGTCACCTCGTGGGATATTTTTCAAAGGTAATGTGGTGCCGGACTCAGCTTATAGTGACTTGCATGATCTAAAATGTACAATAACATAATCACTCATCAACACATTTGCATTTATGGCCAGTGTCCCACTAGCCATTTTTTTACCTCATTCACATAGACTGAAGTCTTTGCTGAGGTAAAGGTCCACTCCTCTTAGAACATCAGAATAGCTTGAAATGATTTAAAGCCAGTCGGTGAGGTTGTACTTATGTGGTGTTGGCCGTGACCAGTTAATAACTGCCTCACATTTAATAACTGACTAGTGAAGGGTTTAAAACCTCCAATCAGAGCTTTTCTGGCTTTTTCAGCTTTTAAAGTTTTACGGTTTTACCAGATTTCATAATGTAAAGAGTGTGTAAATACATATGACAAATATCAAATCAGATAAACCCTGCGTACGAGTTGACATTCTCTTGCTTTGTGCTTGCGTGAAAGTGCAATAATTCTCAATAAAGTTCACAAATGAGAATTATTGTGATTTATCTCAATTTATAATTTGAGTAAAATAATCGTGAATATCTCTTTATTTATTATCGGTTAGCCCCATAATTTATACACATAAATTAAAGCAGAGGCAAAAACAAGTTTATGAATGTCCTTTTTTCTCAATGAAAATGGTGGATGAACTTTCCACAACCATGAAGGGACAAACACACAGAACACGCATTCAAAAGTCTGTCATCCCTCTTTTTTATTCTTAAAGTGGTTAGTGGGATGCTGCTTTAAACTGGGGAAGGAACAATTGATTTAATTTCTCTGTTTTGATCTGTATGTTTTGTTCTAAATATGTGAGTTAGGGATGGGACGATACACTTAAACTCACGATACGATGCACCTCGATATGCCAGGGTCACGATACGATACGTCACGATACGATATCAAAAAAGGAAAAAAAAGAAAAAAATATTACTGTATAACAACAACTTATTCATTTGCTTTGGCCGCCAAAGCAAATGTGTGTCCCGCCAAAGCCTTTTTTGATCGGCGAGTGATGTAGAATGAATTGACTGCTGCGCTTGACAATGACAGGGCGCATAACGAGCAGAGAGAGAGAGAGAGAGAGCGCCCCGGCCGCGCGCGCGCACTCTCACGTCTTCAAACAAAACGAGCGCTGTCTTGCTCTCTCTCCCTCGCGCATATTAATCAAAATCAATTGACACGATAGTAAAAGGTCGGAAGACCGCAGTTTCACGTGGAGCATTTGGAGATTTTTAGAGATTAGAGACTCTAGGCTTACTTAGACTCAATGAACAACATCTCAACACTTAATTATAAAGGCCGGTCTCATATAGACGCCTGTCTCAAATACAAGCCGGTGCAGTTCGACGATTTGGGAAAATAAAAGCCCGGGCTATTATTTGAAGTTTTACGGTATATATATACATTTGACTCCATGGTCGGCTGTTTGGGGGCAAGGCAGTTGGTACTGATGCTAATATTTGTTAGCTCGCTGTAGACTGCAGTGTTGTTGTTGCAACATGCGCTGTCTTGACGTGATGACGTACCGCACCGTTCCCCGGATATAATTTTTTTTTTTCATTTAGTTTTAACCTGCTTGATCAGCAGATGGTGCTGCCAGCCTGCCACCATAGACTGTATGTCTGCCCCATATACATACACACACACATATAATACACTAAATTATTTATATACTACGCAAATCATGCAGCAGTGCCATCTATCTTTATTTCGCGATCCATTTTTTTCCACCTCGATGCGTTTCGTCACGTTTTGTATCGCGATATTTCGTCAAACGATATTTCGTCCCATCCCTAATGCGAGTAAGGATCAACAGGTTTAGAGTGCCAATCTACGGGGGTTAATTATTTGAAGTTTTATTTTTAAAGAAAGAAAAATCTGAACCAGGCTAAAGTGTTTTGTGGGGGTACTAACCTGAAGAGCACTTCACCCTAATTGTGTGCTGAAAGTCTCATAAATCAGCAGAACATGCTAATATAATGCCACGTTTATATGCATGTTCATTTTGAAAAATGTTAGCCTGTAGTGTCTTTGAAGCCTTTTCCTAGATCATAACATTGTCAGGAGAGTTTTTATAATTGCTGCTTTTTATTTCCATAGGAGAAGAACTCGTTCCTGAATTACAATGTGTCTTGTATCCTGACTATGCCACAGTACATGAGACAGGGCTATGGCAAGATGCTGATTGATTTTAGTGAGTACCTGTGATACATCCCTGTCTGTTTTTAGGGCTGGGCGAAATGGCCAAAGAACACTTGGCTTTTCATTTATTAATTTAAAACAAGTGAACAGTCAGCAATAAAATAAGAACAAATGCACAAAATACAAGCAGAGATGAATACTAAATAACAAAGTTACAAAGTCTAACAGTAGTATTCAGGTACAGAAATTAATAATTTAGCCTAAATGTAAAATAACACTTTGTTATAGTTTAATCTTTGTTAAAGCTGTATGTTGTGGTTTTATTAGTATTAATGACTCAGACAAAAGTAGGAATATTAGCTGTGTGCTGTCATTTAAGACCGCAGAATAAACTGACAAACATCCGATTTCTTTCTCAACTGATCACTTATGAGAGAAACGAGAAAATACTACCGGGACGGGCAGTATTCTCTCTCTCTCTCTCTCTCTCTCTCTCTCTCTCTCTCTCTCTCTCTCTCTCTCTCTCTCTCTCTCTCTCTCTCTCTCTCTCTCTCTCTCTCTCTCTCTCTCTCTCTCTCTCTCTCTCTCTCTCTCTCTCTCTCTCTCTCTCTCTCTCTCTCTCTCTCTCTCTCTCTCTCTCTCTCTCTCTCTCTCTCTCTCTCAAAATTCTTTGAATGTGTAAATTGGCAAGACAAAACACGTTCAAATTATAAACAAGCTCATGAAGTTTGAAGTTTAGCAGAGACTTGCTTGCATAAGGCTCGCCCACTGCTGACAGCAAAATTTAAATATTTGCAAGACTTTCTAACATTTACAGATGGAGAATATACCTCCTGTGAAATGTAAGTTATGCACTGAGGAAAACGCATCTTATTACACAACTTAAAGGAGAACTCCGGCGCAAAATGAACCTTTGGTCTAATAAAACATTGGTACCTAGTCAACCGTTCTCTGAGATTTGTTTTCATGATAATTGAATGTAAAGAGTTTTATCTCTAAAAACTGTTTAGCGTATAACGCTAGTAATGGGGGCATTTAATAAGTAAAAAGAAATCGCTAGTTTATACCACTAACAAAGCTCAAAATAGCCCCACACGAACACAGTAACATAATGAGAGTCTCTACATGCAAAACGAAGCATTGAGAACTTTGTAAGTGTACAGACCGTTTAATAAGAAGATAAAGATGAAGACAGTCCACTTCGTGTATACAGACAGGAGCCATCTTTGGAAAACAGACTCGACTAATCAAACCACGAACGCCATTCACACAGTTCAGAAGTTCACTGAACTTCATACAGTTCAGCTCACTTAGCACGTCGTTCGTGGTTTGATTAGTCGAGTATGTTTTCCAAAGATGGCTCCTGTCTGTATACACGAAGTGGACTGTCTTCATCTTTATCTTCTTATTAAACGGTCTGTACACTTACAAAGTTCTCAATGCTTCGTTTTGCATGTAGGGACCCTCATTATGTTACTTTGTAGGGCAAGCCTGCTTTAAACTATGCGCGTTAACTACATCGGAGTTATTTTAAAGCCCTTAATATAAAGCATATCTCATGTCTTTCCACACAGCAGCTCACTCTATGTCCTCCACTATTTTTCAGATGCGCTTGTAATATGGTATTGCCTCATCCTGTATCGTTTTTAAGATATATATTTATATCGTACAAACTCGATATACCGCCCCAGCCCTATCTGTTATATTTGTACCAGTTTGCGATTAAGTGTGACGAAGACCTTTATGGATTGAGTGCTGGACATAAAAACTATTTACATTTGTAGACTTTTATCATCATCAGATTGTCATACAGAGTTGTAATGCCATTACCTCTGGATGCTGTTATTCCTCAACACGTGCATCACATTGTTTGTTTGTCGTGGTTCTAGGTTACCTGCTGTCGAAGGTTGAAGAGAAGGTTGGTTCTCCTGAGCGCCCTCTCTCGGATTTGGGCCTCATCAGTTATCGCAGCTATTGGAAGGAAGTTCTGCTGCGGTACATGTGCAACTTCAAGGGCAAAGAGATCTCCATTAAGGGTAAGAAAAGTTTGTAGGCATGTTCACTATGACATCCCTGTAAAATCCTTTACAGGTTTAGCATTGTTTCTTTTTTTCTCCTGTTCAGAGATCAGTCAAGAGACCGCAGTGAACCCTGTGGACATTGTCAGTACGCTGCAGTCACTTCAGATGCTCAAGTACTGGAAGGGGAAGCATCTGGTCTTGAAGCGACAGGTATCAGGAAATTATTTTTTTCTTTTTCCATTTTTTTTTTTTTTCATTTACTGCCTACATGCTTTTATAAGTTTGTTTATGATAGGGCTGCTATTTCATAGAAGGTTGATGATGATTCTTTCAATTATTTCTATTCAATTTAAAAATTAAGCAATTTTATATATAAAATATATATATTTTCAATTAAAAATAAAAATTCTATTTTTCTTTTTAATAGCAATTACACTATGGTTTCTGTTTTTGAAGAATATATCATTGCATTAAAATACATTTCAATTACTTTTTTTTGTTCAACAAATAATTTATCAAAAAGAATATTTTAGACTAAATTATTTTTCCTATGCATGTAAGTAGAGATGGAACGCAATGAAAAATTTCATAACACTATTATAGTGATCAAAAGGATCATGGTTATCAATATTATCACAGTATTGTTCAAATTTGCTGGAAAAGTTGTCGAAAACAAACAAATAAATAACATTAGCTATGCTCTTTTTTATTGCATTAACATTAAATTAATAACTAAGAACGATGGACAGATTTTTTATGTACCAAAAAATGTACATTAATATTACAATTTAACATGTTATCCACTAATTTAACACGTACTAAATGTTCAAATAAGAATTTCTTGTTTTTTTAAATGATAAACCTCACATTTCAGCCTTTTTCATCAGGCATTACACAGGAATGTAGGATAATACATTATACCCGTTCCTTCATTCATTCATTTATATGTTCTTTCATATAATTTCTCTCCGCGCTCTGCCTTCCGTCATGTTTTCACACAAAAGGAAACCTACGCAGCATGAGACGGTTGCTCTACGTTGCTTAATGATGAACCGTATTCACTCTGAGTTTTTCAAATCGCCATAATCAAATACGGTTTTAATGACAATTATAATATGAAATGGTGTTACAAACCGTCTGGAATTTTTATCGTGGTTTATCATTAAACCGCTAACTCATTCATCCCTAATTGGAATTCAATGGCATTTATCTTGCTTTTAGAACAAGCTTTTTTCCTAAATGGAAATACTTGAGTGATTTTGAAAGGGTACTTTTACAGGAGCATTACAATACTGTATGTGCTGAGGGAAAACACCTCAAGCTCACAAAACAGCACATTCTGTCAAAACACCTAGCAACACAAGTTACTCGGTTTAAATCAGTACGTTTTAAGGTACAATGTAGATGTATATTAACATTTTATAACCATATCTTATAACCATATAAGTAAATTATGTAACCACAGCTGCCTTTTTCCGGGTTAAACAGGATTTGTGTTAGCTATTTTGTCTTTTTCTGGGACAAACTGATTATTTTTTTGTTTTGTTTCTGAATGGCACAGGACCTGATTGACGAGTGGAAGGCCAAAGAGACCAAAAGGGGCAACAACAACAAGACCATTGATCCTAGCTCTCTGAAATGGACCCCTCCCAAAGGAACCTAATGGACTTACATGTTACATTTCATACTCAACTGCCGTTAAATATTTTTATGACTCCATCAGTAATGGCTTTTGCAATGGCTTCAGCTGTTACATATTGTCATTTTTGTCTCTTTTTATGTGCTCTTTGTAACTCTGGAATCTCTTACTTTTGTTTTATACAGTGCTATTTATTTTTTTGATGTCTCTGGCCAAAGTATTTTCTTTGCCCCAACATATATTTTAAAATTAGAAGTATTTTGAGTTTTTAAAAGCAAAAAAACAGTTGATCATCAAAAGAATGTAAAAAGAAAATGGGGCCTTACAAAAAAAAAAAAAATACTTTAGATTTACATTGATTACACATTCTTAATTTTTCTTCAAACATTGTTTCTTGGTTTATTTGGGAAAATGTTTTCATGTAAATCAGAACCAGGGAAAAAAGACCTGTCATTTTTGATAAATACTTTTATTATGTCACATTTGATATCTTAAGCAAGACATTTATTTGCTTAAAAATGCTCACAGATGATGTTCTCATTAAGTATAATGTTGGTTCCAGTGAAAAGTCAAGAATAATTGTATACCGATACACCGAGGCCAGTGAAGTCTGTAATACAGCGTTGGAAAATGTTAGTAGTACTGCAGTCTGTCCCATTCCTCTTGAAGATCTGCTGTGTGAAGAACATGATTTCAGATTTATAAACTGCTGGTTCATTTTATCATTTTTGCATAAATGCATTTCTGATAACAGTGTTGTACCTTTTTGTTTGTTCAAATCTGCAGATTTGTCCATTGCTGTACTGGTCTCTGGGATTGTTCTTGTGACAGCACCTACAGATTAATATAAGCAATTTTACGCCAGGTATAAACCTATGCAGCATAGTACTAAACTGTACTAAATTAAACATTATATTGCTGGTGTAAGCAGAGCTATTTAAAGCCATACCTCCTAAAGATCTCTTGCCCATGAGTCCCACAAACATGTCCCCCTTATGCCCTTTGAGGAAACAATTTATGTTTCTTTAAACCAAGTTTAGACAATGGCCAAAAAATGAATCAGTTGAGATGTAAATACGCTATACTATTTAGCAGTTTTTAATTCAGATATGTGCGTTTACTCACTTCTTCGTTCCATTTTCACAGGCTGGAGAACTAGAACAAGTAAGGGAAATAAGATTATATATAATGGTCAAAAATGCAATCTAATTTTTTTTATTTCATTACAAATTGTTGCCAGCATAACTTTGGTAAAAAAAAAAAAAAAACTTTTGACAAGGATTAAAATACTGCATTAGAATGTTAAATACTCAAAACCTAATTTAAAAATGCTAAAGCTGTTAAAAAATCCTTTTAAATTAGACTCCACTGTATTCTGTTGTAATAATTACAATACAATATTTATTTCAAATTGTTAGTATAATTTGAGTAAAACATTTCATCCCAGAGCCAACAAAAGCAAATCTGAAGTCTTACCGGAGCGTTTTCCCATTAACCCATAAAACGGATGAGATTTGGATCTCTTTAGTAGACTGGCTAGTGTCTCCTCCACTGGTTCATCCTGTGTTAACAACCAAACCATTTTGATAGTGGATGTGAAAGCAACATTGCATATCCTTTTAGTTTTAGATGAAAAATACAACATTCTTCATTCTTTTAGTACCAACAATTCCAAAAAATGGATAGAATACAGACTAATTTATTCATCATAACAGTAATGATTACTTTAATGATTTCTGCATACATTTATTTAAAGCAGATTGTTCATTACTCACCTTCCAGTTATCTGAAATCCAGTGGTCTCTGTTTAGAGTGAAAGACAATCCTTCAACACTGCAGGCAAGAGCAAGTATGGTGAGCATTAATGCTGAGAGTTTACAAATCTCCATAAGGACCAGAAATGTGGAATTACAAGTATTATATGTGTTTAAAAAAACAACACTGACAATGAGCTTAAAAATACAAAAGAAAACTTTCTCAAATAATAGATTTTTTCCCCGTCGCTATAGTCTGTCCAGCTGGCAGGAGGGTCTGCTGAAATCTGTGAGTGGTGGCTGCATTTATATCCATACGCCTGCCAACCCCCTCCCAAATCACGTCACCACCATCTCTCTGCCATAACCAATTCAATACCACTTTAAACAAAATATCAAAAATAAATACCACTTGACTTAAGTGATAAGTGACTCCATTTTTTGATCCAGGATTAATCGACGCATCACACGTCAATGAAAATGCAAAATAATTAATGAAACAATGTTTGATTTTTTAATGTTATTTTATCCATTATAAGGTCATTTTATGGAGGTATAGAATCATGGATATAAGATGTACAATATTGCATTACTCCCTTAAAAAAAAAAACTAATTGCATTAGTTAGTTTTATGGAAAGTAATGAGTTGCGTTACTTTTGCATTACTTTTTCTCACCTGGGATGGGCTTACTTGTTTTTGTGTTTTAATAACAAAAATGTTTTGGCAGATTTAAAGGCCCTTTCGCACCAGAAATGAATAAGCCTCAGGCTGAAGGAAATGCAAATTGACTCCAGTACAGTAGAGGGCGCCGCTCAAACAAACATTTCAGCTGGACCGCAGAAGAATAAAATGCAGGAGAAGCAATAAAAACCAAAAACATTAAACACAAATCAGATTTTTATCTAAGTGATTTTTATTTAGGTTGAGTCGGATCATCGAAGATCAAGCAGCAAAGACATTGGTTAATAAACTGAGACTAAATACATAAAGTATATTTGTGTTATTTTGCATTTAATTATTGCAGGTTTGTGTAATATTCTGACTTTGCATTTCATTGTTTTTATTCATTTTGAGGAATACTAAATCTGTTTTTGTGCAAGTGAGATGAGTAAATGCCTGCTCACATTAGTCTATAACTACAATAACCGTCATGTTTACACGGCGCACACAACTGCACTTAGTCCCGATTTCTCTCAAAATGTCAGTCAATAAATGGGAAAACAAAGTAACTTGGGTTACTTATTTGAAAAAGTAACTCAGATACTTTGTTGTAATTTTAAAGTAATACTAAGTAATCTGATTACATACATTACTGGTCGTTACTTACCCCCAAAACTTATGATTCGTAATTAATAAGTGCACTGTGGGATAAACATACACAACAGTAATGCATACTTACATTTATCGGTACGGTCATATGTTTGAAATGACATTAGTCATTATTTGACCTCTGTTTTCTTTGTTTGTACAACATACATAAAGAGGAGCTTATATAATTATATTTGTGACATTTTGTTTTCTGAGCTAAACAAATTGACTAAGATGTCTATGATACTGTAACAGGGCTTGGCAAACAATCCCTTCTGTTGCGCAAGTAGTGTTGACTAAATCACTAAGTACTTAATCGTTCAGTAAGCTCTTTTCACATAAGATCCCTGTAAGCAAAAGCCCATTGCTTTCAAATGAGCCTGGGTTTACAAAATCAGTAAACTCAAATTGTTCAAGGAATTGTTTGAGCTTAGTAGTTGAAAAGTGATTTAAATTAAGTATTCTGCTAAAAAAGTGATTCAGATGGTTTAAAGTGTCAGTCCTATGCATCATCATTGGGCTTTGTTTAAATGATTCAGGTTCATGCGCACGTGGAATACTATCTTCTGGACAGTGTCTTGTGATGAAACTCACTTTTTGATTGCAAACCACTAGAACAAGACCCTTTAAGATCATGGATTCATGCTGAGGGTTGACCTTTTCTTCATACATTTCTTCAACCTTTTCTTCATACGTATGTCTCTTTACAATGAATAATGGTATCAAAATTAAAAATGAGGATTTGATTAAGTCAATGTCTGAGCAGCATCCTTCCAGAACGCATTAATTGTTTCTTTGAAGCAATTTAAATGTTCTTATTAAGTACTTCAAAAGACTGATGCATTGTTTGTGTTCATCGGACAATTAGATTAGAAAATTGTTTTTTAAATTACAAATGACTAACATATCGGGCATCGCAAAAACACCTCTCACTGAAACCTAGATGACACACCGGATTTGTGCTCTTTGATCTCACCACAGGTGCTTAACAAAGCAAGAAACCAATTTTCGATAATTTCACCTGAACGCCACTCATGCGCTTCCAAGCCCACAGAGGTCTAACATTGAGTGCTGAATCAAAAAGAATCAGAGGCTCTTCATTTGCATATGAAAACTGCTTCATTCAATGGGGTCCGACAATGCTGACACCATATTACCATGTTATACTCAACTGTTTGCCATATCAGGCAGAGTTATAGGATGGAATATACCATCGAAACGATCACCATTACGACATGCACACTCAATTAGGCCTAAATGTAAGATTAATGATTTGAACCGCAAGTAAAACTTCCATCCATTGCAAGTTTTAACATAAACTAATGTTAGTTTAGTAAGTTGATCAACTTAAATGAAATGGGTAGATTTCTGTAATAGTACCTAAACTGAATGTGTTTTAAATACAATAACCAGGTTTATATGTTTATCATCAGTAAATCCAGTCGATTTCAATCAATACATTTTAACTAATTGCATATTGCTTGTTCCACAGCTAGCCATATTTTAACCATGTTCATCATACTTTTTAACTGAATCATTTTAATTGATTTCACAAAGATTTATGCAGATTCTAAGCAATTTTTAATAAATGCATTTTGTAAATAAATGGATGAATGAATGAATGAATGAATGAATGAATGAATGAATGAATGAATGAATGAATGAATGAATGACATGGTATTTTCGAGTGCAGAAATCTTACCGGTTTCATTATTATGTTAGCCTGGGAAAACCCACACATCTTCCGGCAAATTTGCTCTGAAAGTTAGTCTGGCAAAGAGCTCATTCAAGCTCATTTCCAATCCGCCGAAATCGCGGCACCAATCAGAAACGTTGGGGCGGGCTTTACACGATGATGACAGCGCTGGGATTTTGAACATGATTTTGAACATGATTTTGTAGCCTACATTACAAAGATGGATGCCGCGGTCGAACATCACTCGTTCGAATCAGCTATGCGTCTGTTTTAAGCGATTTGAACGTTTCCTTTTAGTTAAAAACCTAGCAAAGAACAACACTCGGAGATGTTCATCCACCGCTCTGCATACGTCATCTCCTTCATCGCTCTGATTGGGTTTAGGTCTATCCGCGACGTCCGTTGGTGACGCCCCTCTGGAAATGATTTGTCTATGACGCTTTGCCAGACCATACTCAGTTACAACTAAGAATGGTCTGGTTTTAACCAGGCTATATATTATTATGTAGTATGACTAACAAATATAGGCTACACCACATTAAATGGGTTATTTCGTAGAATTTAGAAACCTTGTTATTAGCGACACTGGTGGCCGACAAGTGAACTGCTCGCACTCGTGCACGCGTAAAGTACAAGAGACTGAACGTCAACGTGCTTCAATGCCCCGCCCCGATGTATTCTATTCAAGGCACAGTTCTTTTTCGTTCTTTGTTTAGAAGTAAAAAGAAGTTGAAAATAGCCTACCTTTGAGTTTGCTGTGATATACTTTTAACGAACATCCCGACGCCGACGCTGCAGAGAGTGACGTTTAGATGAGTGCTGTGGCTTTCCTCTCAATAACAAAATAAACACAACAAAAATGCAGCAGCAAAAAAGCAGCAGTTAAGAAAGCATCTGGATAGCGACCTGGATATGTTTGCACCACTGCTGCAATTCACCGGCTTCTATCGACAGATGAGGTAATTACAATTACACTGTTAGTTTGATTACAAGAAAGTATAGGCCTAGGCTATATTTGAAAATATAGATTATATATGTGGGAGTTTGAATTAATCCCTTTATTTACACGCAAATTGACATTACAGTAGCTTTCAGCATCCTGAATATTTTTTAAGCGTCCATTTCATGTGTCAATGGAAGGGTCTCAGGAGCACGCCTAGTCACATCCTTTTGATTTTCCCTCCAAAAACGTCCCGAATCCTTAACATAAAAATCAGTCTACCGGCTTTACAGGCTCCATCCGAAATCGCATACTTCCCTACTAGTAAGTGAAAAACAGTATGTCACAAAAGAAGTTCAAATTCATGTTCAAATTAAATTTCACAGTAGCCTAGCCTAAGAGTAGACAAAAAGAGAGAGTAGCCTTGGCAAAGAGAAGTCAGAAAATACCGGGTGACCTAGCTACTACTTCCTGCAAAATTCTGAAGCATTCATGAACACTATCCCATGAGGCCATTGGAGAGGATTTGTTAATGGACTGGACCCTTTTCATATTTCCTGGTTTCACAGAAGCGGAAGTCGTCATTTGGGTAAACTTCTATTGCGGTGAATGAGACTAAATATATTTTTTTGTTCCCATTTGCTCAAACATGGCGAATGTAGCACGTCCAGATTACATTCATACTACATAGAACATACTTTTTAGCAGTCATGAAATAATGACTTATTCAAAATAAGTATTTACTCAAGAGAGTATGCGATTTCGGACACAGCCGACAGCGTAGGGAGTCGGGTAAGGTCTCATTTTTTAGTTTCATGACAAGCTGTTCGCACATTGACTATCAAATGTGATTAATACTTACATAAAGCCCCTTACATATGGATACTTTATATGCACTTCAAATATATAAATCATACATTTATAGGATTAAATATTTTTTGAGTGCATTAACCTGTGCATTTATAAATGTATAACACTGTTAAAGTAAATGAAATGCTATATGCTATAGTAATCCTTATACGTTTTGAGGTCAGCTTTTCCGCTCTCTTGAGGAGTGTCGTGTGCTCTTGGTGGGAAATCGTGACTTGGAATCTGTATGTCTTGATTGCATCTACTTTGACCCCATGACATGTCTTTCAATTTCTTTTGTGCATCAACTGATTGCCGATCAGATGTTGCTTTTAATAGATGTGAGGAGACATCCTTTGCCTTTGTAGCTGTAGTTCAACTTGTCCTGTAATTTCCAAGTATTTTTCCCCCCAAATCACACAGTTGTATTTGAGTGCACTGCAGGTCCAGGTTTGCATTGATAGGAGTGGAACAGTGTGTGCTGGAACAGGTTTTTATCAACCTTTAAAACGGATCATGTTCAATTTCTCTGAGATTTGAAAGTTATCCAAAACGTTAAGAATGTACCAGCACAGTTCAATCAGAATATCTTCTGTTAACTCAATCATTTGAGTGTCGACTTGCAAGCGTAATTTAAATTTCTTTGAAATATGACGTTTGATCATTACCGTTCTTGGGGTTTTCAGGGAAATAATAAGCTACAGTCATCTAAACAATCCAATAGGAAAGTAAAATCACAAATGAAAAATATAAAAACTATTTTATCACATTTGATCCAGACCTCTAACTATCTGATTGATAGTTTATATTTTTTTTTAGCAAAATTGTAAAAATGTCCACCTTCAGGTCGTGGTACACGTGTCTTTTTGCTGTGGATTTTTTTTTTACTGATTTCTATAAAGTTAAATGTATGAGGACATTTTATATTGAAAGTATTTCAAGGTAAACGCTTATTGGACTGAGTTTACTTGATTATCCATACATCCTTTTTTTCTTTTTTGACAAATCATGTTAAAATGTGAGTATCAGATGATGCATATCTGATAGGAATGCTTTTTTTTCTATCTCTCAGTCATCATTGAATTGCATTACATTATAAGTTTTGCCTCCATAATTAAAATTACAGAGCTTTAATCATAAAACTAAGCATTTCAATAAGATCTTACTAAGACATTATTGGGAGACATTTTATAAAAGTAGCCTGCTATACTGGTTTAATTGATTTATATTACAAGATATCATAATGCCATCTTAATTTTTGGCCATATAAATGTCAGCAACAACATCAATGTTTATATATATTTTTCTCTTCAAGTATGAGCTCCATATTATGTCGTAGTATTATACGCCATAAAAGAATAAAATATGATACACAGGCTGTATGTGATGGCATATAAAAAAAAAAGAAAAAGAGGATGGACGTGTTAGACATGTTTACAGTCTGTGTCTATACAGAATAAAGACAGCGACTCTGTGGACTGACTCTCGGCTCTCCAAACGTCTCCTTTCTTCTTAAAGGGCTCTGTTAAATCATTGTGCTCTAATCCTGCGATGACAGATTCACCGTCAGATTGGCTAAATGCCAGTCTGCGTTTGTGTGTGAGAACAATCATTGAGAACACTCCATTTAATGTCCTTTTAGATTTCAAGTCTTATTAATTTAATTGTAGCAAATTAAGTCTGCTATCAGACCTAGTTGTTATTTGTTGTTTTACTAGCTATTGGAGTGTAGCAGCACATAAATCAGTAAGGAAGATCTTTTTGAAATTTGACAGGTTTATAAAGATGATTACTTATATATCCCATAAATCCAATTCAATCCATATAAACACTTTATGTTTTCAATCTCACAGTCATTAGAATGAGAAGGACCCACAAGGTTGAAGTACAAAATTATGTATCACTGTCAAAGAGTGAAGCCGCCATTTACATAGTGCTACTAATTGAAAATTAATTTTAATTAATTTCAATTATATTCATTCATTGTTTTTTTCTGATTTAATATTAGCGTTATTACCCATCTCTTGTAACCCACTTAGAACCTTTGATAAACGTTTTCTATAGTTTATTCTGTGAAAAACAGTAGATTTAACCGAAACAAACGAACAAACAAAAACACATGTAATGTAAACAAACAAAATTCACACAATATATTTAGAACAGACCTGATGAACAGTAAACACGTGACTTCCATATACTTTCCATTAGATCTACTAAACTGGTTGGTAAATCGCTTTTTGTTTTGCTGTTAGAATGACGAGTGCTTCACCTTGGGTGTGTGTTTTATTGAGGTATAGGTTTGCTTTTATTTGTTTGAATTGACCAGATGGTATTGTTCACAAGATTTTTTTTGTGCCTTTCATGGAAATTAGACACCACTCAGATGCAGCTGCTGTGTACGAAGGCAGGATTGTAAACCTTTGCTTGGGGACAATTCCTGTCTGACAAGTTTATTTAGTCCTTGACCTTCCAAGATTCCTGAGGTCTCCTCCCATGGAGTCATCACATAACCAGGCTGAACGGTCTGAGCAGAGTCAACCAATACCTTTTATCTCAGGTGTGATCCTACCAGGGTGAGGCCAGCATCTCTTCAGAGATGACACTTCGTTTTAGTCACGCTATTCACTATTGTCTTTACTTGTGCTTCAATAATAGTTACAGAATTTATCAGTCAAAACAAACTATTGATGTCCATACTGATAGCCATCCTTGGATTTCTGCATTTAACAGAATCGCTACTGGAATCCCACAGGGTTCTGTACTAGGCCCAATAAAAAAAATAAAAAAATTGTACCACATGGTTTTTCCTGCTGGTAGCATAGAAGTCACTGTAGTTGGCAGTTCAAAGGTAACTCATAAATTAGATATCCACATTTTAATTTATATATATATGTGTGTGTGTGTGTGTGTGTATGTATGTATGTATGTACAGTATATCGATGAACTTTCAAAAGCGAAGAGAAAATGCTGTTGACTCATAGGCCGCATTACTTATACAATTACAATAATATTAGTCCCAGTGTTTGTCCCATGTGTTTGGTGGGTATATCACGCCTCTGCTGTTGTTTAATGACAGTTTTCCTATATCAGTGTTAATCATTTTGCATTTTGTTACATAGTTGCATTCAGTGTTTCATTTTTTTGGTATGATATATTTTTATATTTTTGGTTTTTATACTTTTGTGTGAAAAAGAAAAGGTGGCATTTCGGTCAACTCTTGATCTGTAAAGTGTAAAACGACACAAATTTTTAACCACTGGTTTAAATGTAAACTAATCAAAATATAACTGCAGTAGAGTAGACTTCCAAATGGCAGTGCATTTCAGGCCACCACATGCAAATGAACCCCTCCATTCTGAAACCCTTAGCTGTATGCAAATCTCCCTCGCATCCATCATGAAATGATCAGAAACTAAAATGAACACTCTGGAAACATCATATTTGCCTCTCAAACATGCCTACAAATTTGCCCTTTAAAACTGGAGCTGCTCTGAGGTGACAGATTCTTATTCTGTCATTAGAGGGCAGTCTTGTTTCATTTATGAAACATTGAAAATACCCTGACAGATCCCTGTTCACTTCTTTTTTTCTTGGCAAGTCTGCTCTGTTTACCAACATTAACTTGACTTTAATCTCACATTTACCATTTCCTTTATATCTGCAGTTACCAAGTAATAACCAATCATCATCTTGCATAAAAGTGTGATTACCTGCGGCTAAAGTATGAATGCTGTTGTAATTCCCAGTCAAGCTTCTTCTGTGACAACAGTGGCACCAATCCAACATTTTGATATATTGGACGTTCATGTTTGGACCATCTCTCCATACCTGTAACTGTTAAAGGACAGGTAAAAAATATACAACAATGCTTTCATAAGAATATGAGCAGACAATGGCATTTCAACTGCTTAGTTTTATACCATATTCATAGTTGTTTGTGATTTTACTGACTTGATAGTGTCAGCATGTCTTTATCCTCTCACATTGACTTTCACACAAAGAAATACACTTGGCAAGACACTAAAATGTGATGAGCATAAATCTAGTCCATCCACACTTGTAACAAGCAACTGTTATCCTGCAGTTATTCTTAAGATTCATTGGATCGTTTCTCACGTTTATGTAATTTCACACCAAAAAACTGCTTTCACCCCCATGGATAAAACAACCTACATGTTGTTATGTCAGATAACAGTGGCAAAATGGTTATATAACATTCTGGGTTGCTAGCATGGAGCAGACAGACTCCTGAAATAAGTAAGTCACAATAGCGGGCGTAACATCCAGACTTGCACAGAGCTATAAATTGTCAGAGAGACAGCGTGTTCTAATGCATATTCGATCCCAAAGGCCTGATTCTCATGTTCCTCGAGTCGATTTTCTTTGATTTCGTGACCCATGGCCATGGCACATTATGTGGCCTACGAGAAAGCAGAAGGGAGGCAGTAACATTTGTTTTTATTTCAATATTTTTTTTTATCTCTTCTCTCTCACTTTTCACCAGGACAGCCCAGCAAACATCCAGATCCTTTGAGACAGCATTCTTTTTTTTTTCTTTTTTTTTGTCGTCACATGAGAATACAACTTATTAAAGCTGTAAAGCACCAAAATACATACAGCCTGAGAAACATTTGACTTACATGAAGCAAATCCAAGAGAAGCAAACAGTTTATATTGATAATAAATGTTTTGTAGTAAATGCTTTGTATATATATATATATGCTATACTGTATTCTTAGTGTAATATAATATATATAAGTGATTTTAATATAAATTTTTTAGTTCTTACTAAATATTTATTTAATTAAATAATTGTATATATAATTAAGAATTGTAATAATTGTATAACATTTCTGGTTTATTGTCGATTCGCTCCTAAGACAGACGTGAAGAAACTGACCTATTTTGGTTATTTCACATAATGTATTTATTTATATGCCGACCACTTTATTAGGTGCCAAGCAGCATTTTCTGCAGTGAACGGTTGCCATTTCAAACAAACATCAGTCATGGACACAATGACATTTTCTCACAGACATTGTGTGTTGATGTGGGTCCCTTATAAACAACAACCCAGATGCTCTGATATACACTCTCGTAATAAGGTTGAGCTCTTTTGCCAAAAACATAACGGTCATCGCAAGCAACTATTTACCATTTTTAACAGGATCACTCTTAGTGGTGTATTGTGTTTGCCTGTTAGACAGCTGATCATATGGCTACACACAGAAACCAAACCTGCAAGTGTGTTATCATGGTTATGTCCGAACATTTTTCCTTTCAGCAGTTTGAAATTACAACTGCATACATAATGAATGCAGTTCAGTTTTTTTAGTGCAATTTTGTGTGCTCAGAACACCCTACAATGCTCTGCTTTGCATGGTCAAATTTGCTTACTTTGTCTTCCAGCCAATAGCTAGCAACTCTGGTGAACCACAGAGGTGCAAAAGCCAAGAGCATAATGGTTAGACTGGGAGTGCTTTATAACTGGATCTGCAAATGTCTGTGAGGAAAAATGGCAATCAATTTACAATGTGGCATTGTGTCAGTCACGTCAGAATAGATTATGATTTGACATATCCCTCATGTCTATTTGACCTTCTCTATAATTATCAGATCTAGTGTGCTTTAATGCATTCCTACTGTTACGGCCACACAGCAGCAGTTATACTAAGCCTTGATGTATGTCACTGATTTATACTAGGTTCAACAATATGTTATGGATAGCCTATGTATATTTAATGTCATTTATATTGAAACTTGTCATGTTTTTTTATATATTTGTATAATGATAAAGCTGCAATTCTGTACATTTTAAATATATTAACTTTAAATATAATATCAAATACAGACTATAAATGATAATCAGTTACCTTACATGTGCTTTAGTATGTTAGTCAACACATCAAAATTACATTTAATTTGACATTATAAAGTGCATTTTTTGCACTTAAAAAGTTTAAGAAGCGTATACTCTCTTGGAGTACACTTAAGTAGCCTTTTATTTCATTAATATATTATCTGCATGTACAGTTTTTAAAAATATATAGTTGTATGCTTTGAAGTATACTTAAAGTGCAAATTCAATAGAATCAATTTAGCACTTCTTTTTCATAAGGGTTCTCACGTCAATTGGAGGAGCTAATTATAGCTTATTAAGTAGTGCTAACTTGTGGTTGAAAACAGTTAGCTATGGACTTCAGTATTAATAGTAACCGTTTACATTATACTGTTGCAGTGTTTGTCTTGCTGCTAGGCGGGTGTTGCTATGGAGTATTTAGCCTATTATAGTAAGCCTAGATGTATATGACAGATTAACATTCGATTCACATGTTGTCATTTAACTTATATATGTCAGTTGAACAATTAAGTTGCAGTTTCCATGAATACAGTCAATAATTGGTAATATTTTTAATTTTATAAACAATTGGGGTTAGTAAAAGGAAGCGTCCTTTAGCATTTTTTTTTTTTTTTTGTAATTTGCAACCTTTACCAAATTTTAAAAACTGCTTTTAAATATGCACAATTATAAAATTACTAAAAATAGAGAAAAAAAAATGTTTTTAAAGGTAGACTATGTAACTTTTTTGCTTAAAATGAACAACATTTAAATTATGAGTCAATACCTAATATATCCTTCTTCCAAAACGTGTTTTTGGCCCTGTCTACACCTGGTGTTCAAATGCGCTTTGGTCGATCGGATCACAAGTAGACGAGGTATACCATTTTACACCTGGTGTTTTAATCCATCTCTTTTGTCCACTTTCAACCACTTCTGTCCTGATTTCATCAAGGAAATGGTCTATATGCATTTTTTTTCTCAGATCTTTCTATCTAATGGACAAAATAAGCTTGCGGAATTTAGGCTACATACGATATGCAGAAGCTTCTGTTTCCGCTCTGACAGTCGCAAGACCAGCCGGACGCTGTGAGTGTGTGTTAGAGATCAGGAATGGTGAGAGAACATTGTGCTTGGTATGTTTTTCCTGAGAGCTTTCATGCAGAAACTGATTCACTATGGTAAGCATATTATAAGCGTTAAATTTTAGATTTCACAGTAAATTGCGTACATACGTCACTCATCTGTGCGTGTCTTGTTAAGTTAGTTAGTTAGTATAAGTTAGTTGTCAAGTGAGAAAGGTTGACATGAAGCCCACAAAATCTCAAACCTCTAGGGAATCACTTCTTTAAAAAAAAAAAAAGACAACGCGACAGAGCTCGTAATAAAACAAGAATCAACATTGTCATGGCTTTTCAGAGATATCGAGAACTGTGGGATATGAAATGTTGTAAAAGCGATGCAGAGATGGTGTTTTTATTTTGCAGCAGGATGAGTAAGTTATTTTATTCAACAGATAAAGTGCCATATGTAGCGCTCTAGCAGAGCATCATCTATTGTGAAGGGTCATTTCATTATTTCATTATGGTTGTTGTAGTGCTGTGCTGTGCCGGAATTCATTTTCAAGGAAGTGCCGTGTCTTTTAATGGTATAGTGGTATATGGTAGCCTATTTTAATGGCATATTTGTTAAAAAAATCCTTCAGAAATCATTCTAATATGCTTATTTGTTGCTCAATAAAAATGTCTAATTATTATCAATGTTAAAAACAATTGTCCTGCTTAATATTATTAACAGGATTATAGGATTTTCAAGATTCTTTAAAGCAACCATTTATTCAAAATATGAATCAAATCAAATGTCAATTTTGATCACTTTAAAACTTACCACAAATGGCTTTTAAATGGTAGTGTAATATAATTTCCTCAAATATATGAAGAGGCAAAAACTGTTTTCAATGTTGATAATAATAAGAAATGTTTATTGTGCAGCAGATCAGCATATTAGAATGACCTTTCCCAATTCTTTACTGTATTTTGGTGTGCATAAGAGACATCTTAATTATTCCAAACTTTTGACTGGTAGTGTAGAATGAGATTATTGACTCATCTTCCCAGAATAATGTAAAGGGTCCAAATGATATTAAACTTGGTTCTCATACAGACATTTTACTTGTTTAAAACTAGTTAATTTTCATGCTGTGTTAATGGTATGTTGGATAATAGATTATCTAGCATACTGTATGTAATAGTCCTCAAAAAAAAAAATGTACTGAAGAAACCGACCTGATAGCTAGCTATTGCTCACACGCACACACAAATTTACACAGAGTTTGATGCCATTGACTTTACGAGGCTTGTTTAATACATACGGTACATTTCTTCCCCTCCTCCGCTGTATTTGCAGGCGGCTTTAGCGCCAGACACCCTGAGGCAGCGGTAGCGCCAGTGAGTCTTCCCACCTCTGTTTTTGTGGTGGGAGATGACATGTCGAAGCTTTGAAGAGCAGCAGAGGGAGGGAGGGAAGGACTGAACACATCACTCTGCGAGAGTACAGAAATGTCATGTGGCCAGCAGTCCGCCCAGATTCCCTCACTGTCTAAGTGGGCCGGAGAAATGTAGACAGGAAGTAGAACTCTCTCTCAAACACACATACACGCACAATTAAAAAACCCTGAACACTGTAGTGGCATATTTCCGTCATACTTGCCCTGTCTGAGTTGTGCTGTTCGTCAGCATTGCCGTGTGATGCTACAGTCAGCTCAAAGCTATGCCAAAACCCACACCTAGCTTTCAGAACTGCTGCAACACAGCACAGCTCGTTTAAGAGAAAGAGAGAGAGAGAAAAAAGAAAAACTTGGAATGTTGAGTCTCTTTAAATACACCAAACAAAAAAGGGAGACAGCACAAACAGACCCAGACGATCCACCCACCCGCAACACCTACACCAAAATAAATAAAGACACCAGGACAAACACAAAATCTTCTTAAGTATAGCACAATGCTTTCTGTGTGTGTGCACAAACGTGTCTGTTTGTCTTCACACTTGTGAAGTCATTGTTTCAATTTGGGTATTTCTGGCGTTTGCTGGCATTCTTGTGGTTATGAACTGCCCCGACGCTCTGAAAAATGATATGTAAGTACAGCCTGAGAATAAGTTTGTATGTTTATTGTAGCTCTTTGGAATACTTCATTCCGATTGGTCAATCGGTTTTCTGCAGTCAAATATTTGCTAATCTGGCTGTAGTATCATGCAAATAATCTATCACAATGGATTAGTTAATTAGCTAGCACTCTAAGTAGAGACTGAAACGACTAGTTAATAAATTTAGTAAAAATGGCCTTGGAGGACTTGAGTAAATGTTTTGTTAGTGGCATAACAACAGCACACTCTTATAATAAGCAGTACATTATCGTGCATTGGTGTGGATGCTAATGGACCCTTTTCACATTTCCAGGGTTCTCAGAAGCCGATGTCATCATAGTTGGGTAAACTTCTATGAATGGGTGAACAGGAGTAGACAGCAAATATAATTTTTGTATTTCCATTTGCTCCAATAACAAGAAAAAAAGTACATTTTTGTCATTTACTGATGTAACCGGTCCTATTCGACCCATTCTGAGCGGGATTCGAACCTGCGTCTCCAGCATGTGAGATGAGAACGCTAACAAGGACGTTAAAGACCGCAGTCTCTCCAGTGTCAGTCGCTAGTGCACCTCTTGAGGAAGTGAGATTTACTCAAAGACCTCTTACTAGCTTGCCTCTGTTACCCTTACCCCCCTAAACCTCTCTCCCACCTGGGTCACAGCACCAAATGTAACCATTCCTTCTCGGCCCACTTCAAGCAGGATTCAAACCTGCTAGCATGGGAGGCAGGTGCGCTAAAAAGAACACTAAAAACAACAATGTGCACACCTATTGAGGCCAGGGAAATGAGGTTTACTTGCACAGCTCTTACAAGCTTGCCTCTATTGAACTTACCCCCCTAAGCCTCGCTCCCATCCGGGTCACGGCACCAAATGTAACCCTTCCGGTTCTACTCACCCCGCTCTGAGCGGGATTCGAACCGGGGTTTCCGGTATGGGAGGCGGGTGCGTTAACAAGGACGTTAAAGACCACAGTCTCTAGCGTCTTTTGCTAGCACGTCTCTTGAGGCCAGGGGAGTGAGGTTTACACACACCTCTTACTAGCTTGCCTCAAGTACACTTACAAGCTAATATAACACAATAGTTTTAAAAATAAAAATATAAAAACCTTTACCAGATTTGCTATGTTGATAACTGGAAATGCATCATCACAGTCTGTGCAATGGGCCCCATATCCACCTTTTTCCTACATGCCATGACGCTTTGCGAATTATGGGAGTAACTAACTCTGTGAACTCAATGAGCATTTTCAAAAACTGTGTACAGTGAGATGACATTCTATTCTCTCTTCAACCATCAAACATGGATACTTCATGAATAAGCTTGAGTTATCTCATCATTCATGATGCAACGCTTCCCTGCCAATGACGAGTTTCTACGGCTTTCCGTGTCATCACTGTTATAAGGTAGAGTGCGCCATTACGCATCTCCTGAACGAGTACAGTATCTCCAGATCAAAACGTAGGCAAAGAAGAATAAGAAACGAGCAATCTCATTTGTAAGCTGATACATATGAAAAATAACGTGATCGTCATCAATAAACAGTACAAAAATCGAAATGGCCTGATGTTACTGAATGAAATGTCTGAGCTATAGGACCGTGAAGCTTTGGGGGTTTTGATGGACTCAATCTACTCCATCTATTTGTTGATCATCGTTCTGAATGCGATCTGGATGTAGACTTTGACAAAAACGTGATTTTCTCAGCTTCTTGCTTAAAATGTTGCTTTTTTATTAAACTTACCCACATTCAAGTGTTGATAAAAAAAGAAATGCATTAGGCTAGAATAAAATGTCTGTTAATCAAAAAAGTTAATTTAATTAACCATTTAGTGATACAATTTCAAAGTGATTTCTGTAATTTCGACAGACAATAAATATTGCTTTAGAAACATTTCAGTTAACCCTGCTAATAGGGATTAGAAGTGAAAAGGGGAGACAATTATGTTTTAAAGCATCCGTGTGAAAACAAACCTGGAAAGACACTTGAGGTTTTGGGAAGAAAAACGAAAGATTCCAGTGAATCTATCATAATTTAAATCGGGAGAGCAGACCACCAATGTGCAGGATATGCTGTCCTTTTTCATATTGCTACAGCGTAAAAAGGAAGAAATAAAATGATCAATAGGAAAAGACTGAAAATAGCTCTTTCCATAGATTTTCTTGTTATACCATGTCACATTAAAATACAATAAATGATGTAATTGTCTTGAAGTCTGAACATGAGATGAGAACATGAATATTTTTCAGCTCATTCAGTCAAACTGATGGATAAGGATTGTTTGTAGCACAACCTTATGATTCAACAAGATTTTGTGAGTGAAACTTCCTCAAACCGGAAGTGCCTTCCATAATAGGCTCGTTAGAAAAAAAGCGGATAGTTATTGTCTTTAGTGGGAACTGATCTTTGTACTGACACCTAGTGGTGTGGATGTCAAATCATGCATTCAGTAATCAATGCCATTAAATAAATGCTCTATTCAAGTGGTTCTCATCTAGGACCCATCAGTGAGCCTCAGCAAATTTCCAGGATGGGGCGCAGAATGCATTAAAAGCATTAAAGGTTTAAGCTTTCAACCTCTTTAAGGGAAAAGTACTGGGTCTTCTCAGGGTCTTGCATGTTTGCTTGTGGTGAGTTGGATGGATGTGTGGGTACACCTGTACACTGAGACACTAGACAGAGGCCACCAGCGCACCTCCTGCAGGGTTTATGTCTGCTTGGATCTCCTGTCTTCATTTCGAGACAGAGATTAGAGAGGAAGCCCTCTGCATCCCTCCTATAGAGATCAAACAGCGCCAAACCCACGTCTCCAATGCACCGCTGCAATCGAGGGTATACCGCACACTCCTAGACAAACAAGCCGCCAGACCTCTGTACACGGAGCAGCAGATGCTCACGCTACGTTTGGAAGACACATATAGTATATATGCATAATGTATACTCTTTATCTACGTTTCTGCATTTCCTTTAGCTTGCACTTGTACTTAGTTGAAATGACCAATTGTTTGCAGTGTTCCTCATTTGTAAGTCGCTTTGGTTAAACAGGTGAAAGAACACATTATGCAAAATACAAATTTTAAACCGTAGTTTGCTACACTATTGTCACATGACCTTGTCACTTTGCATTTCTTTATTTCGCAAATGGCAGGGGTTTTTTTATCTTGAAAATGGATTAATTAGCATGTTCAGTCCATTTCTGTGTTAAAATCTCTTCATTTTTTTGCGAAAAAAAAAAATGCTTTAAAAAAAAAAGTTGCTTGATATTGATCCAGTTCATTTGTCACACAGAAAGTAAATAAATATATAACGCAGTGTACAAATGCAGTGTACATTCTACATACTGCAGACATAGTAAGTAAGAGTAGTATGGTGACATTCATTTTTTAATGCATTCTGCTATCATATAGTTTCAAAGAAGCTTTACAGAAAATCATGATGTTAATGTTTATAGTATCTTATCTTCATGCCTTATAGTCGCATTTAGCAGATTAGAGCTGAATGATAATCTGCAGGTGAGATTTGCTAGATTGTATATTCCAACACACTCTCATTGGAATTTGTATAGTATTTTATGTTTTGGGGAATTGGTCACTAATTTGTGCGACCTCTTTGCTGAAGGTTCTTTAAAAAAAAAAAAAAAAAAAAAAAAAACTTAAATCCTCACTTGTCTGGTTTATGCTACTCTGAGCAATGTTTGAACTTTGTATTTTGAGCACTTCTTGGGTTGTTATTGTCTCTTCACGATGACTCGTTTGGTTAGTCCTCAGATGTAAGTCGCTTTGGATAAAAGCGTCTGCTAAAAATGACTAAATGTAATGCTTACGGGTAAGTTTTAGGGGTGGGCCTTCATGCTTCCTTTTTTTTTTAATGTTTCCATAAAAATCACATCGTACAAATTCATACGAAATCACCACCTCGCAAAATAGTTTGACTGGCTTATCCAAATACTCGGATTCAATGTCAGTGCCAACAAAACGGCAGAGAAAACCTCTGTGGAAATATGTTGGTTTCTGATAGACTTCAGACACCTGTTTGATTTGCTGTGGTTTCAGTGCTGCTTTCATTTGGATTTGGCAATAACTCTATTGGATGACCTCCAAGCTGTGTTGATTAGTTTTTGATTTCCACGTTTTGATAACCAGGCCAGTGGAGGCCGGCAGCCTTGTGATCCGGGCTCACCGTCGGCCGCTTGCTGTAGGATGGCTCAGAAAGCACAAGGAAGTGCACAGAGTTTCTTATCTGACTGAATCACTCTTTAACTGGCCACAGAATGCCAGACTGCTCCGTCTGCACCTGCAATTACTGCCAGTCTGAAGGTTCTTTAATCAGGATTTCGGAGTGACCTCATCAGTGACCTCCATCAAAAACAAGCCTCATATTTAAATGGCTGCTTCATAACAGTTTACTTTTCTTCCAACGTATTATTCTACGCAAGAAGCTCAGCCGCTTCATATGGATGTAAAATCATTAACTGCTATGAGACCTTTGGGGGTTTGGTCATGTTGAAACAAGTCTGTTACACAAGCAAACCAAATGGAGACAATGCATCAATCAATTTATTATTCCTTTATTATACATTATTAGCTTTCTTTCTTTACTTATTTATTTACTTACTACTTTAGAACTAAATTATTAGTCTTTTTTTCTTTCTTTTTACTTTCCTTCCTCACCGGTGGGCCCAAATCCATTACATTTTTAAAACAGCAATATCCTATACTAAACCTAATCTAATCTTGACAAACTATATATCATTTGAAAGCTTACAATCTCTAGTTTCCATATTTGGTGATTGATTTTCAAAATAAATTACAGAGGAGCCATAATTTATCAATTTGCAACAATAATATTTTCATACTCCTAAGGCGTGTTTAGACCTTTATTTTGAAATAGTGATGAACATGAAAACTCATGAAAGAAGGGTAGAAACCTAAGTTTGTTTTCATGCTAAGAGTTCAAAAGATAGCATCCATTCAATTATTTTAGAAAAAAAGGTCTGAATTTTTTTATAAATATAAAGAAAAAATTATATGATGTGGCAGGAAGCTAAAACGCACATGCGTGTTCTTTTTATGTTTCTTAGAGGTTGAATTCATATCAAAATCTGCCAAACTTCTCATATTACTTCTGAATAGGATGTCTACTTCATAAATTGTATGAAAATTGTGGAAATAATGGTTCAGATCACTCAAAACACATTTGGAAATGGAGGCGCCCTTATTTGGGCAGTAATGGAGTCTGGTTGTGACCTAGTGAAAAAGTTTGGTACTGCGCACAAACAAAATCTTACTGAAAGCTCATTTTTTGAGATATCAACCTAAAATTTGAAACACAACTTGTTCAGATTTTTGGCTTTGATTTTTTTTGCAGTTTTAGAGTCGCCCAGGTTTTTAAAATATATATTTTATATAAAATATGAATAATTAAATTTTTTACATTGTACATTTTCATAAACTCAAACTTCTATAACTTTTTTTTCTGTTTCACTTTCTTAATTTATTAATATATATATATAATATTTAATATATAATTTATAAATCTTCCAAATGTCTTCTTTAAAACAAGACCAATCTTACGTCTCTATTCCAAAGTATTCTTGAATTACAGCCATTTAAGTTCGAAATGTGCATTTTCATGTATATTCAAAAAAAGGGGGGTGACACTTAAAGGGTTAATTGTTTATTGCAAGTTGTTATCAGTATTTATTTGTTTATTTATTCATTTTAAATTATTAGCTTTTATTCATTCTAAGTTGTTTGTTTATTTCTGTTTATTAATTGTAAATTGTTACCATTGTTTATTTATTTATAAATGACTAGCTTTCTTTCTTTACTTATTCAATTATTTATTTATTCTAAGTTGCTATCAGTATTTATGCATTTTATTATTTATTTATTTTAAATCATTAGATTTATTTCAAAGTTCTTATTAGTATTAAATTATTTTCTTTCTTTCTTTCTTTCTTTCTTTCTTTCTTTCTTTCTTTCTTTCTTTCTTTCTTTCTTTCTTTCTTTCTTTCTTTCTTTCTTTCTTTCTTTCTTTCTTTCTTTCTTTCTTTCTTTCTTTCTTTGTTATCAGTATAATTTTATTTATTGATGATACATTATTAGCTTTGTTTATATATTTATTCTAAATAACTTGTCACAAGTATTTATTTATTTATTTACCTCTTTTGACGTGCAGCTAGTAAGCAAGCAACCAACCAAAACTAGGACTAACAACAGCTTATATCATTTTGGTTAGTTTTGCCCTGACAAATGAAAATTTCTAAGTTTATATTGTCTTTCCATTCTTCAGATGAAATCTTAGTATTGTTGTGGTATTGCTCGATTATGTCATTGAAGTGAAAGGGCTGTAGTAAATAAACATGTTACACACATCATTAGTGCGAAAGGCTGTCATTATTCTAGAGTCAGGTGAGGTGTCAAAATCTAAATCACCCACTCTGCCAGATCAGCAGTATGTAATTTCATTAGATAATTATAGCACTCAACAGCTTAACTATGACATACAACATCAGTCATACCGAACACGGCACTCAGTCATGATATACTTTACACGTTGCCCGACGTGACGGCGTGCTGCGTTCGGTCTGGCTTTGGCTCGGTTAGGTACACCTGGACGAATGCCTCAGCTTTAACTGCAAACAAAGAGACACCGAAGAAACCAAATAAGCAGAAACGACAGTTACAGATTCCTCGAGGGATGAGGGCCGTTAGGCTTTAACAATGTGTTAAAACCTTTAAGAAAATCACGAGCTGTCAGAAATGCTTATGAGCACATGAAAATAACCCCTCACAAGGGGGGTTTCAAACCCTCAGAAAACAAAATAACACCTCCACACCTCCCTCTTCCTGGTCTTTCTCATTGCGTCTACATTTTCCATGGCTGCTGGCCCAGCTGCTGAGAGAGCTGTTCCTCGAAGCCGCAGTGTATTTTTGAGGGAGAGCGCCCAGGCAAACACAGGCCTCTCAGTTCTGGGCTGAGGCTTGGCAACAGACCTGACCAGTGAGCCAGGCAGCCAACACTCCCCACAGCATGTGAGAGCAGGCCAAAGAATGAGCCGTGTGTGTGTGTGTGTGTGTGTGTGAGGGAATCTAGCTCAGGGCAAGAGCTTCGTAAGGTGTGCCAAACTGCAGAACATGTCTGTCCTCGATTTATGCGCGTATGTGTGCATGCATTACTTGTCCGGCTGATCTGCATTCGGAAAGAGTGACTGAAATAATTGTTTAATTCTTTGACCAGTACAATTAACTGTAAAAGAATCATAATTGTCCAAAAGTGCAATCTGACGTGTGCGTGAACGCATGCCTGGGATTTTTGTCCAGTTGTTTGCGAGGCGTTCCTGCACGTGTTTTTTAGTAGAGCCTTTAATATTTGCTGCCTGTGTCAGGCTGTTGTGATTGCTCAGTTTTAGATTCATTCATTCATTCATTAACATTCTTTCTTTCTGTCCAGCTTTATTTATGTATGTATTTATTTATTTATTAGCATTTTTTTCATTCTTCCCATAGCCAATCTTCCCTTCCCAAATTATTTATTTATTATTTCTAAGTTGTTATCTGTATTTATTTGTTTGTTTATTTATTATAAATAATTACTATTCTTTTTTTTTTGTCTATTTGATTTTTTTTTAAATTGTTGTTATCGGTATTTATTTATTTATTTATTTATTTAAATATTAACATTCTTTCTTTTTTGTCCAGCTTTTATTTATTTGAAGTCGTTATTCATATTTATTAGTTTTTTATTTATTTCATTTAAATTATTTATTTATTTGTTATTATAAAATAATTACTGTTCTTTCTTTCTGCATAGCTTTATATATTTATTAATTTATTCTAAGTTACTATCAGTATTTATTTATTTAAATTATTGACATTCTTTCTTTCTGTCCAGCTTTTCTTTATTTGTTTATTTGAAGTCGTTATTAATTTTTTTTTGTTTAATTTAAATTATTTATTTATTCTATGTTGTTATCTCTATTTATTTATTTGTTTGTTAAATAATTGCTATTCTTTCCTTCTGCATAGCTTTATTTATTTATTCTAAGTAATCAGTATTTGTTTAGTATAAATTTTTCTTTCTTTCTTTCTTTCTTTCTTTCTTTCTTTCTTTCTTTCTTTCTTTCTTTCTTTCTTTCTTTCTTTCTTTCTTTCTTTCTTTCTTTCTTTCTTTCTTTCTTTCTTTCTTTCTTTCTTTCTTTCTTTCACCTGTAAACGTTACTGTAAAAGAATCAGAATTGTCCAAAAGCTCAATCTGACGTGTGTGTAAATGGATGCCTGGGATTTTGGTCCAGTTGCGAGGCGTTCCTGCTCATGTTTTTGAGCAGAGCTCTCATATTTGCTGCCTGCGTCAGGCTGTTGTGGTTTCTCAGTTTGTGTTGTTTCATCTCCGCTCGTCATGATATGCAGGGGTCTGGTTGTTGTAAAGCTGGAGGAGGGCCCAGATGTGCATAGATTTGACCCATCCACACAGGAAGAGGAAAAGGGAGCGTGTTAAATTGGTTCCATACGTTCAGCTGACAGTGAGGTCATTGCAGTGCGTTACACGGGTGACAATGTGTCAGAGTTGGGGTGGTGGGGGAATATCCGCCTTCAGAGACAGTGTGGTGGCTTCAATACTAGAGCTTTTGGGTGGTTGCCAGGGCATTGCTATTCAGTTGCTAAGGTGTTCTAAATGGTTGCTAGGTGATTCATTGCTCGTCCAATTAAAAAGAGCCCACTGATATTTGGGGCCCTTGATATCGTTGCTTCAGGGTCAAAGTGCCTGTGATTTATAAAAAAACAAAAGGAAAAATATTTTTTAATAAATTATGCCAAGTTCTTAGAAATGTACTTTTGTTGAATTTTATGGTTTTGGAAAACTTTTATACCATTTTTTTAAGACTCATTCGGTGTAACCATCAAAAAAAAAAAAAAAATCATAAATTCATTCATAAATATTATGTTTTGTGACACTAAACATTGGGCAACACATGTTTTGGTGATATAAGTGATATATCAAGAAAATATAATACAAGATTATGCCATAGGTCATTTTAATAAGGCCATAATAAGACCCAGTAAGGCCAAGGTCATTTTTTTTTATTCATGCTCCCCACAAAATTAATAAAAACTTTGATACAGAAATTAAACTGTATGTGTGATATGCTTTTAGGCTATGTTTACACGGAAACGATCTGAAGAGAAAACGCAAAAGTGGCGTTGCGTTATCACTTTTTATTCTGCGTTTAGACGAGCGTTATGGTTGGGAAATCCGCGTGCATATGGTGACGCAAAAGTGTGTGAAATTCGATGTAGTATGCACTCTAGGCGGCTAGGTGGCAATGTGAAGCACTGCCACACAACAACACCAATATCTTAGAATATTTTGTACAACTGCTGAAAAGACTCTTGTATGTTTTTCAGAGCTGCTAGGGCAACTTGAAGGTCCGACGTATGGAAATAATCTGACATGTTGGTTGTTATTTTCCTGTATTGGCGCATGCCTGTGACGTAAACGCGTACGCGACGAGAGCCACCGTGAGCAGATTTGCGTTTTTAATGTTTAGATGGGAACGCGACGGTGGAGCGTTTTTAAGATTTCCACTCTGGAGGGTGGTTTCACTCTTTTGCGTTTTTAAGCCCCCAAAACGTCGTTGCCGTGTAAACAAAAGGCACATCCGATAAAATATTTTTACGTTTTCACCCGGAATCGTTCTCGTGTAAACGGGGCCTTAGGCCATGTCCACACTAATACGTTTTCGTTTGAAAATGTATATTTTTCTCTCCGGTTTGGCCTTCCGTCCACACTGAGACAGCGTTTTAAGTCAATGAAAACGAAGCTTTTGGAATACGCTCTCCAAAGCAGATAAATTTGAAAACGGCGTTTTTTTGCGTTGTAGTGTGGACTGTGAAGCCGGAGGTATTTGAAAACGATGACGTAAGTTTAGTCATGTGATCCATGTTGTACCAATAGATGTTCATGTTATGTGCTATTCACTTTTACACTGTTGCTAAAATATGTTACTTTGCACACTCTTCATATCACAGTACTGCAAAGATGACAGAAAATGTACTCACATATGCTGTCCTGCGGCAATACAGGAGAGCAGTTGCGTTTTAGACCAAACATATGGTGACTGAGTGTGACCTAGACGCATCAGTGATGGTGAGATATTTTGCTAAAAAAATTATCCTGTTAGAAGAATTGCGCGATAACTTTATTATTTATTTTTCCATCTGTATCATCTCGGTGAGCTTTTGTGAGGTTTCACGCATGCGCAGTAAGGTGAATTTAGAAGTTTCTCATCCACACTGAAACGTCGGAAAAACGCCTGAAAACGCTAGTGTGGACGGAGAGCATTTTTAAACGAAAACGCCGTTTTCAAATGTATCCGGATTAATGTGGACGTAGCCTAAATAAAAAAAAAATACAAAATGGGACAAAAAATTGTGATATTGCATTGCTAGTCTGACTAGATATTTAGCACATGTTATCATCTGCCTGGCGAAAAACAAAAGTCTGATTGCTTAGAAAAGTAACAAATTACATCTATTTGTCCATAATATTACATGTTGCACTTTAAAAAAGACTATTAAAATAATTCACTGGATTGAAGTCCAGATTGCTTTATGGAGGAAAATACTACATTCTCTGTGTGTATGACACTTGGGAATGACATTAGTGCTCTTTACCTTCACCACAATCTCAGTCAACTGAATTTAGGAATATCCTCCCCGGGGTCTGTATGTCTGGGCCACAAAATACAAAACCACTGAGAAATAAAGAACTAAACTAGAAAGCATAGAACTATACGGGCTTGATTAGTCTTCTGTACCTTTGTCTGTCCGGCACACTCGTGTCATCAGTGTGCCAAACTGAGAATCTACATTTGGGTTTGGCTGTTCTTGTCTGCGAAAACCACAGGAAAAGGAAACGTAAAGCCCTCTGAAAGCTCGAAAAACATTGGCCGGAGTAAAAAAGGCTGGAAAAATGGAAAGAGTTTATACTAACATTTAAAATTGTAACATTCAGGCAGACTGCCTTTGTTTGTGTGTGTCCTCTTTTTTGACATTGGTTAATGTCTTAACTTAAGCTTAACTGTGTTCATAAGGAAAATTGTCATCATTTACTCACTTTTTTGAGTGTGTATGACTTCCTTCCATGGAACAGAAAAACAGTTATTTATAACTAAAGTAAAAGCAACTTGAATGTTCAAGCTACTGAAGGCCTAAGAGGCCATGGATTATTTATGTTTTCTATCTTGCTTTCTCGTTATCACAGCTTAATTTTCTTGTGATCTTGCCATAACAAAAGTTGTTTTCCTGTGATCACGACTTCATTTTCTTGTGATCTCGACATAACAAAAGTTGTTCTTTTTACAACACTGCACCGGGATTCTATTGTTTCTTTTGTAACGAACGCAAGTTCCACACAAATCTGATCGAACGATAAACCATGCACTCGTAAATCTTGTGGATATTTCAGCAAAAAGTTTGCTTTGCTTAAAGGTGCAACACGCAAGTCTCTGAGTTTTTGCAGAACTACGCCCCCTCTGGCGACAAGCGAAACTGCAACCAGAGTTGTGCACGCTCATGGACCACACGCATCTTTTATTGGATATGTTTTATGTTTCATGTTGTACTATTCTTCCGAACACAATTCCTAGTTTATGAAACTGTTCACTAACAAGGGTAGTAAAACCAATTCTGATTGTACATGTATCTAGCTTACGCTAAAGCATTACACATTTTACGCATCGTCATTTGTTGTCATACATAGATTGGCCGTATCAAACATTAGAGACTGGGCTATATCTTACCGTTTTATCAAGAAAAAAGCCAACTGAGGATCCCGTTTGAGACCAAGAGCAGACCGGAGATCTCTCCATTTGTTGAATGCCTTCCCGAGTTTGACTCTCGTCTTACTCCGACGCCTGTCTGACTCCAATTTGGACCTTTTGGTGGCACTAGACAAAATTTTTTGACTTTTCTTTACTTTACTTTACGTGGAGTTTGCGTTGGGGTTTGGAATGGACTACAAGCCGGTCTCTTTGAATCCATCTTCTACCTTTGACGCACGAGTTGTCTTCGCTGATGCTAAGAATGGCGGCGCCGGCGAATACACAAACCTGCGAGACATAGCCTGGTGAGCGTGAACGCGCATGACGTCACGCCCAGTCTCAAATTCGAGCCCGAATCCCTCTTATATATTTTACTGTACAGGATTATAGAGGCAATCTCAGGCCTTGTCCACACGGACACGGGTATTTTTATAACCGGAGTATTTCCTACAGCGTTTAAAAAAAAAATCCCATCCACACATGCTCGGTCTCCGTCTACATGAAAATGCAAAAACACGTATCAAGCGCGGTCAAGAGCATGCCACGCCAGCAGGCGGCGATATAAACCTTAACCGTAAAGCCACGTTGGCCAATCAGAAGCGCAAATCTGACGTCAAACACAGCGGATAACGGCCCACACTCTGACGTCGCAAGGCAAAAACCCCGGTTTCACTGTCTACACGACAACACTGTAACCGGCGTTTCTGAAAATCCTCACCCTGGCAGGGGTCTTCAAAAATGTTCGGTTTCAGTGCGTTTTCGTGTGGACGAACGGCCGAACCGCGTAAAAAAAGTCACGGTTATAAAAATACCCGTGTCCGTGTGGACAGGGCCTCAGTGCGCAGAGAAGGGCTCATTCAGCCCATCAGGCAGTTCTTTAAGCATGTATAGGATAGAAAAACAGGTATTTTTAACATGAAAAGTTGCGCAATGCACCTTTAATAATAAAGTCTTCAATAAATAAATAAATATAGGCTAATCAATCACTTGTCAATCAATGTTCGCTAAGCATTTTATTAGTGTAATTACACATGTTTAAATGATTCATTCAACACCTCAAGCGCAGGCAGATTGCCTTCAGAAGGATGCCAGATTCTATTTACAATCTTTTAGAGCTGTTTGGATTCAACCCACTTTATTTTCCTCATTAGTTTGATATAAAATTATATTACATCATTTGTTTGTGATTTCTATTCGTCATGTAGGATAAGCTGTGATGATATCATGTGCGTTACACTGGCTTCCTCCTTCAAGCCATGCTATTCCATTAAAAATAGGTGCAATACTCCAGATTTACAAAAAACTCAACTTTAATTGTTGATATAAGTACAGTATTGGGATGCTGTTTATGTGTGTTACATTGTACACATCTTTACATATCTAAATCACATTTCTTATCAATAGACATTGAGTGACACACTGAGGTAAACTTGAAAATGCTTGGTTGTTAAAAAAACACATTATTTTTCACGTATTTTACATTATTACAGCACCTGTCTCCCCAGTCTGTCCCGAACGCATTATTTAGTTCCGGTTTCGATGAAGCCCCTCCTTCCGAAATACGAAATGTGCTGTGATTGGTTAGCTGGCCCAATATGTTGTGATTGACACCGCTTAGAGTGTGTTTAGGAAGTGTCCCGCCCCTCCATAAATGCAAGTTCTGATCTAGTGTAAATATTAAGGATGGTGGCAATTTCAAACCAATCCAAGCCCGATTCAGACCCTGACAATGTTAACAAACAAGAGTATCGTCCAGAACGGACTTTGCAAGCACGAATTTCACAGGACGTTTCAGAGTGGTATGTTTTTATTGTACAATATAAATACGATGTTATCCACCATTTATTCATAATATTTGTCGAAAACTACGGTTATACAAACTGTAATGATGGTTAACAATGGTTAATTTTCCTAAGGGGTGGTGAACAGCCTTACAAAAGCGAGAGCTTACAAAGGTACAGTAAACACTATATCAACACTAATGTTGGCTAGCAAGCGAGCGGAGCAACAACATCAAACTGATCATTAGAACTGTTAATAGAAGTTGTGATCCACAAACAACAGATTGTCCTGACAAAGAGGAAACTGCTCCATTTCAGGAGAAGCTTTTGTGCGTAGCCTGCATTGTACTCTCTTAGTTTCTGGAAGCTGTTCTCCGTAACGTGTGCTGCACCCGGATAAACATAGGGTTAATAATGTTCAGGAACAATGTTTAAAATAAATTTGACCCATTCTAAGTTTGTCAGCCTTAGAAAGGTCAAACAAATGAGTTGTGGAAAAACAGCATCTCTTTGCATGCTCAAACTGCAACAGTACAGACTAACTGAAGTTGAAAAAGTGAAAAAGCATAAGTTTAGTATCACACCGTGCGCTATTCGGTAGTGAAACTGTGATGAGTCATGCATCTAGCAGTTGGAACGTAACGATAACAGATACACTTTCAAGCAAAATAATTATATTGATTCAAGCATTTAACATTTAGAAGTTATTTACTTGTCTGCACACAATACTGCACAAATTATAGCGATCACGAAGAAGTAAGGTCTTCACTTTCTCTGTCCCAAACGTGTACAATATGGGCCAATATGAACTATCACAGTAAGGTGGATATATACCACACCCCATAATTTATATTCAGTTATACTGCTACCTGTTGGCACAGTTGTGTAACTTGGAGAACAACTTTAAAGTTGAGATTACGAGAACATATTAAGTCGTGATAACGAGAAAACTACTTAACACCTGTTATTAAGAAGCATTTTTGTCAATCCAATCACAAGTGGACGATGCTAAATACGGGTGTAAACGGGATCTAAAACGTTTTGAGCTTGTCCACTTTCGACCAATTAGAGGTAGTCGAAAACGCATTCGACCGGATTGCTTTCGTAGTGTAAACACTCATGTGGTCGAATGTGTTCGAACAGCCACAAAAGACCGTCTGCTCTCCTCCTACTGACCTAATGCGTAAACATTATGGGAAGCGCGGTAGCCAGACGGGATTTAAACTTTGTCAGCTAAAGACCTTTTGGTTTGAAGGCGAAAACATACCAAGCACAATGTTCTCTCTCCATTTCAGATTTCTAACATGCACTCACAGCGTAGTTGCAACTTTCACTGCAGAAATGAAAGCTGCTATCTTATTTCGTCCATTAGATTAAAAGATCTGAAAAAGCCTGTACATTTACCCGTCCATAGACTCTCCCCTCGAAGAAATCAGGACAGAATTGGTCGAAGACTTGATTTTGTCTTTCACGCGTATTTCTATGGAAGCTTGTTTCCGCCAAGAATCTCACTATTCAGACCTTTTTTTCCCTCAGAAAAAAAAAACAGTTTTGACTGTTTTCTTCTAAATTCTGAGTTTACATCTCGCAATTTTGACTTTTTTCCTCTGTATTCTTAGCCTGGAAAAACCCAGACAACTTCCGGCAAATTTAGATTTGCTCTGAAAGTTAGTCTGGCAAAGAGCTCATTCAAGCCCATTTCCAATCCGTCGAAATCGCGGCACCAATCAGAAACGTTGGGGCGGGCTTTACTCGATGACGACAGCGCTGGGATTTTGAAGCAGATTTTGTAGCCTACATTACAAAGATGGATCCCGCCATCGAACATCACTCGTTCGAATCAGCTATCGCGTCTGTTTTAAGCGATTTGAACGTTTCCTTTTAGTTAAAAACCGAGCAAAGAACAACACTCGGAGATGTTTCTCCGCCGCTCTGCATTTGTCATCTCCTTCATCGCTCTGATTGGGTTTAGGTCTATCCGCGACGTCCGTTGGTGACGCCCCTCTGGAAATGATTTGTCTTTGACGCTTTGCCAGACCATAACTCAGTTACAACTGAGAATGGTCTGGGTTTTAACCAGGCTACTGAATTCTAATTTAAATCTCGCAATTCTGTGTTTGTTGCTCCCACCACAGAATAAAAAAAAAATGAAAAAGGTAATAGCAATATTTTTAGCTCACAATTGCGAGTTTATATCTCACATTTCAGACTTTTCTTCTCGGAATTGCAAGTTTATAACTCGCAATTCACAAGTCTGAATTGTGAAATATAAAGTACCAATAAAAAGATAAAAAGTCACAATTACCTTTTTTAATGTTTGTTTTTCTGTGGCAGACAAAAATCTTCCATTTCCTCTCTCGCTTAACACGCGTCACACATAGCCTGGCTCTGTGTTCCTAGCTATATTGAGTGTGTCTAACAGTCTCTGTGGATGAGTGTAGAGTCTACGAGATGCTCCAGTGAGGTGGGCCATCTGGTCACTGCCGCCGGGCCCTTGAAGTGCTGTGAGAGAAGCCGCTGCGGTCGGCCATGGAGACTGGAGGTTTGCAGCACAGCACTTCCAGCCCTTGTGCTGACCTCAGAAAAGGAAATCTGGGTTGGAGAAACAGAGGGGTTGCTCCGGAGCTATTTCCAGAGCGCTCTGCCTATCCAGTGCCACCCACGAGATTCCATATGACAGAGAGAGAGAGAGAGAGAGAGTGTGTGTGTGTGTGTGTGTGTGTGTGTGTGTGTGTGTGTGTGTGTGTGTGTGTGTGTGTGTGTGTGTGTGTGTGTGTGTGTGTGTGTGTGTGTGTGTGTGTGTGTGTGTGTGTGTGTGTGTGTGTGTGTGTGTGTGTGTGTGTGTGTGTGTGTGTGTGTGTGTGTGTGTGTATGCGTGCGTGCGTGTGTGTGTGTGTGTGCGTGTGTGTGTGTGGAGTCCCTCAGTTTGTACTATTATGGCATTTTGTATTAAGTGCACTTGCAAATGTACTTCAGAAGAATACTTGAAACATGTTTGATTTTTTGCTTTGTTTTAAACAGAATTTACCCATTATAGAGTGCATTAGTGCCCGCCCACTTTTTCATCATCGTTGGTTCCAAAAGTATTTTTCCAATTCATTTTTCCCATAGGGATTTAAAAAAAAGTATTTGTTAAAGCGTTATCAGACATGATCCAAGCCAGGTGGATCACAACATTACAAACTTTTATTCCAAGCAAAAAAGTATTTAAAAATCGGACAAAAAGACAAAGGTACAAGACTGTGAGGGAAATAACTACAATCCCATAAAGCACTGCGAATGACAATCAAACTTTGTTAAAAATCCATTTTGCAATGGAGAATTTTTTTTTTTACCTGAATGAGTTTTTACCTACTAAACCTGACTTCTTGTTGTTTAGACATTGCACCAGTTAGTGGTGACGACTGTTTTATGAGCGAGTCATTGGATCATCAGTCAACCGATTTGTTCAAAGGCACTGATTTATTCATGGACAAAAGCAGAGTGAGTTTTTTAATCGTTTAGGCAAACGATATGTTCAAAAACATTCGACGACTTTTATGAGTGAGTCATTGAATCATCAGTCAACCGATTTGTTCAAAGGCACTGATTCATTCATGGACAAAAGCAGAGTTTTTGAATCGTTTAGCCAAACTGATTTGTTCAAAAACATTCATTGGCTGTGTCCCAATTCAAAGGCTGCATCCTTTGAAGGACTCGAACTTCAAAGGCCGCGAAGGTCGGACTGTCTACGGAGGATTGTTGTCGTCTAGCAGCTGTCACAGTTGCCTTTGATGAGTGACAGTAACGTTTTCACTAGACTTTTTTGAAAGTTAAATTAAACTGCCTCAAAACAAAACAGGGTTCACAAACTGTCTAAATATGTTCACCATGGTCCATTTCTGTATTTAATAAAGAGTATAAACTATATATAATCGCATCTTAAGTCAACATTTGAACTTTTTATTTTTTTTACATTTGTATAATCAGATATTTGAGTAAGTTATTCCCAATACAATGAATTCTGGGGTAGGCACGGCCATGAAGGATCCATCTGTTGTATCCTTCATTTCAGGATGCATTTGAAGGAGCCTTCCAATTGGGACAGCCTTCGTCGTGCAGCAGTAACGCAATCGGACTTCAAATGCGTCCTTCGAAGGATGCAGTCTTTGAATTGGGACGCAGCAGTTCAGTATCGAAACAAATATGTGTGAATCATTCACTAATTTAAAGGAAAGTGTTGCTCTTACTGTTACTGCTGTGGCTTCATTAGGAACTATTTTCATGGGAGGAGCAACAGCACTCTTGCTTTTTGATGGGGGCTCATAAGAAAAAAAGACTGGAAAACACTGCCTTTCTCTGATGTAAGGACATTCCAATTGGACAATCGAACATGACCACGTTTTCATAGAGTTTATTTAAAAAGATGCGTACAATATTATATGCATATATCCCCATTTTTACTCTTTCTCTGACTTTATTAAGTTTTGCTAAGTTTACTAAAGGTTGTCTTGTCACGCTCTTCATACTGAATATACTGAGACTCTGTCCTTTGTCGTTTCACTCAGTTACAACGTGCACACACTGTAACAACAAAACCACAAAGGGAGTTTCAGGAACCATAAATCATAAATCAGTCTTTTTTTTTGATGCCACGTTTTAGTCTGCATACCTTAACCAAAATTTGTAGGTTTGTATTTTCTTTTCCACGACTGTATAAGCAGTCACTAGTCACTACTGTTGATGGATATACAGAAGGGAAGATCATGAAGAGAAATATGAGGCTTGTGTTACAGAGCACGAGCTCACGATTCAGAGAGGCAGAACGTTTGGTTCAAATGAGCTCATGGGCATCTCTGTTTCAACAGACATCAATCGTATTCTGTGGTTTTGGGGTTTTACTTCTAAGAACTACCTTTTTATAATCAGTGGGAGTCTGACTGTGAAGCTGTAGTTACTGTAGAGACTGAAAAGGCTGAGTATGCTTTTTGACATCAACATGGACTGGAGTGACATTTGAACAGCAACTATAGAGCTATTAGCATTAGGACTGGGTTGACAATATCAATTACTGGATTTTAATATATCTTCATTTTGATAAATTGATATTGGTTCTTAAATCCCAAGGTCAATATTTTGGTCTATTTTAGTTGATGCGTCAACAAAAGTTCACTAAACATTATTTCTAACGCACCTCCCATCCAATAATCGCAATAAGCTTTGTGCTTAGTTACTTTTGATATGAATCAATGTCTTAAGGTGATGATACACAGGGCAACTTTTTGAGCAATGTTGCTGGGCAATCTTGCCGAGCAATTGTTGCTTGGCCAATTTCCCATTGAAAATGGGCAATACATTTCTATCTGGATAATTTAGATCAGTCGTTGGCCCTGTGTCTAAACTGGTTGCCCGTTGACGGCAACATTGCCCAGCAACATTGCTCAAAAAGTTGCCCTGTGTATCATCACCTTTAGCTTTCAAATTCTGTAAATTTTTATTACAAACTTCTTTGCTCGAAAATTTTATTAGAAGACAAGCTAACTTTATTTCTATAGTCCTCTTTAGACATTTTACTACCTATAAGTAACTTTGCAACTACACGTCAACAAACTCTCATGAGAGTATTAGTAGACTGTATGCTTAATATCGGCTAACACTTTATTTCTATAGTCCTCTTTAGACATTTTACTACCTATAAGTAACTTTGAAACTACACGTCAACAAACTCTCATGGGAGTATTAGTAGACTGTATGTGTTATGAAGTTAGAGGATAGACGAACCCAAAAGCAGACTGAATGCTCTACACACAATTTATTGAGGACAAAACAGAGAAAACAAAACCCACGAGGGGGCAAAACAAGACTCGAGGCAACAAGTAAGACTAAGACTAGCTAATAAATAAAGACTTGACTAGAAAGGAACTAATAACAAAAACTCACAACAATACAATAAACTGGAACTAGACAAAGTACTCACAGAAGTGTGCTATAAAGATAGACACACGATGATCAATGATAGACAGAGTTTGACAATGAACCGACAAAGGACAGCAAACACAAGGGGATAATATAGGGAGACACTAATGACAAGAACAGGTGAAACTGACTAGACAATAATGACAAGACGAGGATAACAAGGGGGCGGGGTAACGTAACGAGACAACACAAGCACATGGCCCAAGCAAAAGGTCATGTGCCTGTACACAAAACATGGGTCTGCCATGATCCTGCCACAAGACTAGAGAAATCAAAGACATGATGGCAGAATCATGACAGTATGCTTAATATCGGCTACAACTTTATTTCTATAGTCCTCTTTAGACATTTTACTACCTATAAGTAACTTTGCAACTACACGTCAACAAACTCTCATGAGAGTATTAGTAGACTGTATGCTTAATATCGGCTAACACTTTATTTCTATAGTCCTCTTTAGACATTTTACTACCTATAAGTAACTTTGCAACTACGCGTCAACAAACTCTCATGAGAGTATTAGTAGACTGTATGCTTAATATCGGCTAACACTTTATTTCTATAGTCCTCTTTAGACATTTTACTACCTATAAGTAACTTTGCAACTACGCGTCAACAAACTCTCATGAGAGTATTAGTAGACTGTATGCTTAATATCTGCTAACACTTTATTTCGATGCTCACCCAGCAGACTATAAGTAACTTGGCAACCACAAGTCAACTTATTCTACTAACCCGAACCCTAACACCTAACCATAACCTAACAGTCTACTAATACTCTAATGCGAGTTAGTTGACATGTAGTTGCAAAGTTACTTATAGTCAGTAGAATGTCTAAAATGGACTATCGAAATAAAGTGGAAACGAAGAGAAAAATAGACCCAATTGAGTGAATTGTTGACATGTGAAACAAGTAGTCTTTTGTTTAAGGGATGTTTAGATATTTTTACTAATTAAGATTTTTATTTTTCAGTCTACCAGCCTTAATCTGCAACAAACCAATGGCAATGATCATGGAATCATGGAAGTCATGGAAACCAGTGGCTTTTGGTTTCTAAGCATCTGTCTAATCAATCAGGAGCCACCTCGCTGCTCAAAGTCCTGTGTGAATGAAGCAGGCAAGCCACCCAGGAGGACCTCCAGGAAGTCCTGTAAGTCTCCGGATGGAGAATTTTAGGTTAAAGTTATTTTAGGTAGCTTTGCTTTAGAGGAAATTATAGCAGCAGTGGTAAAACGGAGAGCGAGAGAGAGGGGGAGAAAAGGACAGGCGGTCAGTAAAGTGTATAATTTTCTCATTTCTCTCATGGAGGATGAGGTATTCCTCGAGAAGGCTTCATTAGATTTATGAAGCCTCTGACCCCAGATAAACAACGCCGTTCTTCTTTAGGCTTGGAGACCGCAGTGGAGGCCTCGGTGTCTCCTGCTGTAACCCTTTCTGCACGCTTGCATACGTTATCTAAACTTCATCTCGTATTGTAAAACTGTCAACACTATTCACCAGTGCAGCCATTTCCATGGAAAGCTTAGAGGCCACAAATGAGCAGTTAGCAACTGTTAGCACGTAGGGTCGTTTTATCATTGTACTATCATTTTATGCAATGCTGCACAGTAATGCTGCCTGCTACTCTCAAGGGAAGTGTAAATGCATTTTGAATTGTTGCATAATATTTTTTAGTTAAAATAATTTAGTATTTTTAAAGTGAAATCACTGTTACAGTAACATAACAAAAACTCAATGCATATTTCTGCTTTTCAGCCGTGCAGGGGTCGGTTTGCTTCCATTCTTAGTGCCACTTTAAAAAAAAATTAAAAACTAACTGAAGGACATTATTTTCATAACGTCATTATGCCCCAAATGTTGTTGCTAGAGCTTAAGTTATATTGAACCTGGAACATTCCTTGATCACTTAGCATCATTATGCTGTCTCTGTGTCTCTTTAAGCTTTAATCACGGACTTTAGAGGGTTTACATCTCTATTACAGCAATGTTATGCAAAAGCGGCTTCTTTTTGGAGATTTTCTCCGATTTTTATTCCGATTTTGCTTTGATCTCCATGACAGCTGGAATCAAGCTCTTCAGTCTCTCAAACGCCGCTGAAAGAAGCGTAAATTTCACCATTAATGAGGTGTGGCCCACCTTAGCAAACAGGTTCAGAAACACTGAGCCTTGGTTCTCATGCAGGCGACATTAGTTTGAATCTGGCTCGCCACAATTCCTCTTCTTCTCCTAATGAATTTGCACTGTTTTATCTATTTATCTACTGTTTTATCAAGTGTTTTATCTATCCTTCTAAAAAAGAGTTTTATTACAAATCTGATTTTATGGTTTACTGCATTTTACTATCAGCATTTAGCATAGTTTTGTTTTTCAGAACAAACCCGTGACACTTTTTTTTTTACACTCAGTTTAGAACTATTGCTTTTTTTATGAGATCATTTGTGCTGCCGAACACATTCCACCCTATTTCTACAATGTAGAGCGATGTTTTGCCAGACAGAAACGTAGTTACTTTAACGAGTCTTTTCTCCATCCCACCACACACTGTGCCATGCGATTCCTAGTAGCACATCTATAAAACAGCAGTGAATGACATTAATAATGAGTTACTGATGAATAATGAGTCTTTGGCTCTGTTCCAAACCTAGCGAGCTGCCTTTGACTGATTTAGATTGCTCTATAGGCAACAACTCAAATAGTTGCACGCAAACAGTGCTCTGAATTTGAGACTTGACTAACAAATGAATTTAAAAGGATGTTGCAGGGATGGTGAATTTTAAGTGTAAGATATTTTCACGTTTCATACTTTTACATAAAAGGCATCAGTAATACTCCCCTGTAATTAAAAAATATATGTTTTACTTGTCTTTAAAAAGGCAGTTGTTAGTAAGTGGCTAATTGAGACTACAGAGGTTGCCGAACAGATAAACTCATCTACTAGTCCGCTTTTACAGCCTCATTATGTTAATAATCACAATCTTGCAAACTATTCTACCTCACCTGGTAGTAACATAACCTGGTGGTGACGTTGAAGTCATAACGGTAGTGTATTTCGTTTATCACCTACGTTTAGCTTTTTACTTCTGCTGATTATATTTAGGCTTCAAAATCCATAAAAGTTGTTTATTTGTGAAGATTATGATGAACAAAATGTGTAAGAATCATAAACTTTTGTTGGTCACAGAGCTTATATTGTCATTGGTCCAAAATTCCACTACTTATACCTTTGCATTAAACATTGAATATTTAATTGGCTGTCAAAAATATACTTTTAAAAAAAAATTACAAACCTTCTCCAGATTTAAGTTAATTCCCAGTATTTATATTATTAGATTGCATTTCATTTGACTTTTTTTTTCACTGAGCTTGTTGCAATACATAATGGAATTAGCTTCTCTATAAAGGTTACATGCAAAATTGCCTTAGAAATTTGTCTAAAAAGGCCCAAATCTTAGGAGTGGGGAGTATTTGAATGATGCCTTAAAATGCTGCCTATGTAGGCAGCTCACTTGGTTTTGAAACAGAGATGAATGAGCTGTAGGGATTGTGGAGAGAGAGAGAGAGAGAGAGAGAGAGAGAGAAAGAGAGAGAGAGAGAGAGAGAGAGAGTAGGGGGTAGAGCTGGCTAATTATGGGCCCTGTGCTGCAGCTAAACTGGCCTGGGCGGTCTCTGGAGCCAGTGGGTCTGGCACAGGGAGGTCTGGCCACAGACCCCAGTGGTGACGGCACAGAGTCTGGGACGAGTCGCAACACCAGCCCGGGTTTGGAGCATTCCACACATAACCCTCCTCTTTCCTCTTCTCTCATCCCAGCCCTTCCCAGCCGTACCAGACAGGGAATTCTGATGCGTGTGCGTGTTCTTTTTAATGAACATTTATGTGTGTGTTTTGGGATGCAGGTGTGTGTGTATGTTTTTATGCATGTTTACATTGTTTTTTTGCATGTCTGTTTTTGAAGAATGTGTGTCACATGTTTCTTGGGATTTAGATCTAGACGCTTGCATTTTATTGAGCCTTTTCTGGGACAGTGGCAGCACAGAACCATACAAATGGATTATATAAGTCAATGTGAAATTGCATTCGCAAAACATTAGTAACATTCAGTAATGTGTCATTTCTGAGAATATTCAATGCTATAAAATATAAAAAGGGACCTGGAATTTTTTTGAATGGTGAAAATGATGGTATAGAAGAAGAGGGATTTCAAATGAAAGGCCTTGGTGACATCAGCTGAAAAGGAAAGTTGTTTCAGAGTCAGTTATTTTTATTAAAATTTTCGAAGACAATCATTTTGACAGGCAAAAAGTATCCGGATAACCTGCTACTTCCGATATTCTGAATTGCGCATCCAATGGACACTTTACTATCCCGTGAGGCCAATAAGCAGTGTTGGGTGTAATGCATTACAAGTAACACCAGTTACGTAATCAGATTACTTTTTTTCCAAGCATTACTTTTTCAAATAAGTAACGCAAGCTACTTTGTTCTCCCATTTATTGATAGTATTTATAACCTTGTTGTGCAAGTCTGATGTGTGGAAATGGGCATGAATGTGAATATTTCAAATGATCAAAAACCATGCTTTAGTTTGTGTGTGTGTGTGTTATAAAATGTATGTACAGTGCAGCAAACCAGTGCAGCAGGTGTGTGGGCCACTAAGCGTAGTTTCATTCTGCTTGTCAAAAGCAAGATCAAACGAGGCAGCCCGTCAGCAGTTGTCCATGCACGCACAGCTCAGATTCTTATCAACACCTTCTCCATCCCATAATACCAGAACACAGACACATTTTTCATCTTATTCTTTAAACAAGTGAGTGTGTGAAAAGAATGCAACACAAAAAACTCTGTCGGTATTCTCTGTACTGTCTGTATTCTCAGGTTATCTGAGGCTATACCCATAGTGCGTTTTTCATTTTAACAAGGCATTTTAAAATGAAAACGTCCATACTGGCGTTTCCACTGCGTTTCAGAAAAGATCTACACGACCAAAAACGCATGTCACGTGACCATTCATGCACACCAGGCATACGCGTACAAGTGTAAACAGCTGATAGTTGCCGATTGATCTAATAATAGCTTGCCTCTTGCACATTTAGGCAGCTACAGCATTATAAAATGCAAAGTTTTAACTGCACAATTGCTGCTAACAAGGACAACAAAGTCAGCAAAGTCAGTTTCGTCTTCATGTTATTGTTTACACGATCGTCGAGGCTGGTCTGTTATTGTCGTGTTTGGGTAGCGTAATGGTCATATGATAGGGGCTTGACGAATCAGGGAAGGATACGCAATGATCCAGAAGACCCAATCAGGAAGCGAATGTGGAACTTTTTCAAAAGTCTAGAGCTGCATCCGAAATCGCATACTTTCCTACTATAGAGTAAACGAAAAACAGTATGTGACAAAAGCAGATTCTGATGTGGATATGATACTATTTTTTAGCAGCCCTGAAGTAATTACTCAAATTCTAAATTCTAAAGTCCCTATTCAAGAGAGTATGCGATTTCGGACACTGCCTATGTTTTGGTCCATCTTCACTGAAACACAGCACCGGAGTTTTCAAATTAAAATGTTTCCCAAAGCGTCCGTTTTCGAGGGTCGAAAAATCGGTTCGCAAAGGTTATGTGTTTTAAAACCAAAGCCCACTGGTATAAATGCAGCCTCAGTTTACTGGCGTAGCAGTTGCTCTCAAACGTAGGATAAACTTTAATGTTAAGATCAAAAATCCAGCCCATTCTTTTTCCAAACTTTCTTCTGTGGTGATCTTCAGGCTCATCATCTTGAATACATATATTCTTTATTGTGGTTGTGGCATCCTGGTGTATAGGAAAAGAAAAACTTTACAGCTCATGGCAGATAATATCTTGCAAACTTTCCAACAAAGTGTTTCGTACTTGTTGTCAATGAGGGAGAAATGAAGCAAAGCAGCAGTAAATTGTGCACAACACTTAATACACTGTCCTTCACGCTCATCTTTATGCGGGTTACACCAGCATGAGTCAGTGATCCATATAATTTGTTGTGGCAATAGCAGCAACACTTCAGTCCTTTCAGTGATATATTATATTTTGTGGTTCATCGTCAGAAGATCTAATGACTATGAAGATATGTGTGGTATTATGTACATATAAATATTGTTTTTATTTGTAGCCTACTAGGCCTAGTACGCAATGCAGATAATACATTTTTACACTAGAGCAGTGTTTTTTAACTTTTTTGTCTTGTGTATACCCTGAAAGCTCCATCAATAAGGATCCAGAAATGTGTTTCTTTTCACAAATATTACACAGAATATCATTTAACTTTATTATCTGTACAATGATCATTGACAACATAAGTCTTTTAAAGAAAAAAACACTTACAAAGTAGCACGTAGATTGATTCATCCATCCCATCCATTTTCCAAACCCCTTGTCCTGTGAAGTGTCATGGGAAGTAGCACATATATTTCAAACAAATAGATAAAACCTTACACACATTCGTTTATTTTTCTTTCATTAAAGTGCCCCTATTATGCTATTTAAGAGCATCATAATCGTATCATAATCATAATCGGTTCAGAGTCGATTCTTTCTTTTGGGAGACAATAACTTTATATATTGTGCACTTTCGACTTAACTTTGCAGTGTTTACATTCACAGACAGCTACATTACACACTGCATGAAAGGGAATATTTGAAAAACCATAATAGTGGCACACTTTGAAAATAAAAATAAAAACAAGTAGATTCATTTCCCCCCCCCCCCCTGTTTTATAAGTTTAACCAGGCAAAAGAACCCCTGAAACCCACTTAAGTACCCCTGGTTGGGAGTCACAGGCTTCAAATGAAATAAGACTCAGCTGATGTAGTCACGTACCTTTTCGTCTCTCGGCACATTGTGTGGTCCCACTGATATAGAAAAAGGTTGCTGTGGAAAAGGCACAAGGCCGTTGGTAAAATAGATTCCTTACCGCCTGTGCAGAGGAACAAATCTGTTGCATTCTTGAAAACAACACTGGAAGAACTGCATTGCACTGAATCACATTAGCACACTGGCTGCTTTCAGTGTCATTATGGTCAACAGATTATCTATTGTGAATGAGTAAACAGTTAAATGTGTTTGTAAAATATCAGACAACGTGTATTTTGATTTCATCAAGTCATGAAAATTAATTAAAAGATGCTGGAAGCTGTTTGTGGGGAAAAAAAAGGGTCTCTGCTTGCCAAACTATTTCACTATCAGATTGCAATTTGGATATATATGCAAAAAAAGTGATCAATTTAAAAAATAATATACATTAGGACTTATTCAGGGACACTGTAGTGCCCCTCAAAGTCTTTTTTATTACATAAATGCTAAAAAAAAAAAAACCCACATATTATTTAAATTTGTATGGCAATATTTATTCTAATGTCTTTAATTTATATGTAAAAGTAAATACTGTAGTATAAAGAAGTTAGACAAATTGGAATTACAATAATAAACATCCAAATGCATTATGGTAATTTGGAGTGAAATGTGCTTTTATGCAAAATATGCTTTTGTCTTGTGAGTGACATGGGCATGTTTTCAAGGGTTTGAATCCCGGACAAATTAACCCTTACAACTTTCATTTATTTGTATGTGGACATCTCTTGGCAACCAAGTGCATCTTTTTAAGGAAACCAGTTTGAGGATGCTGTAGGTACACAGTGCTCATAAGCACCCAAAATAAACTCTTAAACTGGCAGGCGGATGCCACAAAAAAAAAAGAGTCCTTGTTTCTTTTTTCATAAGGTCCTTTATTTTGACAGGAACAGGAGAAATGGGTATTTATATCCCTGGCTGTGTGCTGTGGCCTCTCCACAATTACAGACTGTTCATCCCAGAGTCTGAAGAGGGAGGGATAGAGGGATGAAGGGAGGGGGACAGCGGGACAGGAGGGAATGCAGTGGGGACATTAAGGGAAGTCCTCTATGTCTCTCATACTTTCTACATATATATATTATATATTATTTTCAACCCTAATTCTGCCCCTCTTTCTAAAATGATCCGTTTTTAAGGGACGGCTCTTTTATGGCTTGTCAGTAAAGGCCGCTGTTATGATTGGCTCCCGTCATTGCATAGGAAACAGTATCAGCTCCCACCTGCTATTGTATGCGAGTACGAGTAAACCGTAATTTACAGACAAAGCATTATGGAATCATTTACTTATGGTTTGTGATGCAGCTGCTGTCAGATCCAATACAGTTGCTTCTTCATCTTTCAACACAAGTTTCTTTGGAAACTCTCCATTACACTGTGCCTAGTTTACAAAACAAAATGCTCCGAACAAACATAATCATCCAACTACAGCTGGGGTCCATTTTTCGTACCTCGCTTAATACATCTAATATGATTTGACAGATGCCAGATCTTCTAATCGTGATAGATGATCTCTGGCTAATTTGGTTCTTCAAACGAATTTGCAGATTTGATTCAAATATCTGGATAACGCCAGTGGCCTATAGTGTGATGTAGTGTTGTCACGATACTAGAATTTCTAACTTCGATACGATACCTTGAAAAATATCGATATTCGATATCATTTTCGATACCACGGAGAAAAAACTGCCACAATATTAAGGGGGTATTTTTTAAATTTAAAGCTAAATATAACAAGTCTAGAACATGACAATGAGGTATATTTTACATGAACAAAAATGTCCTGAGTTCTATTTGTTTATATTTTTTAATTGGACCAGAGCTAACATGATGTATTTTTATTACCTACTGTTATCAAAGATTAAAATATACTGTAACAAAAAAGCACTTAACAGTATCAAATTGGAGGATAGAGAGTCAGTAATGTATAATAATACGATTAAACATTCAATTTTCAGTTAAAGGCATGTCATTATTGAATTTAGAGATGCCATTGTCTAGCTGTTTAGCTTAATTAATATCTGTGTAATCAAATTGATGATAATAGCTAATGAAGGAAAATTGCAGAATTAAATAATAATTTTTGAATAAAGTTAAATAGGCACCAGTTAATTTACATTTGATCACAGTTACAATATTTACTTGTCTAAGATTCCTCAGTCAGATTAGGCTATGTTAACTTTAAGAATTAAAACGAGACAACACAGACTCTTATCAACAACAATACTAGGCCATCTTGGTTAATGTTTCAGAAAAGTTCAAATGGGAAGAGTTACAGTGTTTCCTTGAGGATTTTTTTTTTAGCAGTGGGGGCAGGTCTGTCCAAACAACAAACACCCCTGATGCTGAGCATATGCTGCTAAATAGTAGCCTACCCCTGGAGCCTGTTCCTTAAGTCTGTTTTCACCTATACAATAATTTAAAAAAATTAGTGATGTGAGGGATTATTGATAGTCAAACAATGTTGGGTGCCCGCAGCCCGCTCGGGTGTCCCCGCTATTCTCCGACATGCCCGCTCGCGGTGTGTAGCTCGTGTCCGCGCTATTCTCCGACATGCCCGCTCGCGGTGTGTAGCTCGTGTCCGCGCTATTCTCCGACATACCCGCTCGCGGAGTGTAGCTCGTGTCCCCGCTATTCTCCGACATGCCCGCTCGCGGTGTGTAGCTCGTGTCCGCGCTATTCTCCGACTCCGACATGCCCGCTCGCGGTGTGTTTTTTACGCGTGTCCGCGCTATTCTCCGACATGCCCGCTCGTGGTGTTCTTTATCAATCAATAAAAGCCGGTCGCGGGGGCGCGGCCCTCGCCATCTTTCCATTCACTTCACTTTTGCTATTTAACCAGAGCGAATGAGACGAGTGCGTCACGTGTGGTATTTGTCAACGCGCCTTTTGAGAGAAGTGAAAGTGACTGCTCGGCTAGTATCGATACTTCGGGAAATTAGTATTGGTACCGTTCAGATATTTCAGTATCGATATTTATCGAAATATCGATATTTTTGACAACACTAGTGTGATGATGTATAACTATTCGTCGATGTCTTGCTCTGGAGGCAGTCATTTATTTCAAAATATTTGCCCGTGTGACATCACAGATCTTGCAATATCAAAACGAGCCGTTTTTGGATTAAATAAATGCTTTGTTTATAATGAGGAGAACGTTTTAAGCTATATGAAACTTGCAGGATGTTTTAATGATACAAAGACCATATATGTCAAAAGATCCAGGCAAATTTGATTTCTGATGTCATGATCCCTTTAAATCTGTGATGCACAAAATGGCAAATTTTGAAAGATCTGGTTACTCTATTTAATGTAATTACAAATAAGTGCAGCCTGGAGCTTTTGAAAAGGACATATCTCTTTATAGATATCTCATATTATAAAGGACAAAATATAGTCTTAATGACAGCTTTGTGTGAAGAACTGATAAGCTGTCAGCGATGTCAACCGAATCAGCTCAATCATGATCTAATTAATCAGACATGTTTTATGAACTGTGTCAACTTTGTTAAAACAACACTTCATTCAACACTTCATTGTAACATTGTCAATATTTTCACACCGTTCTTTTAACAAAGCTGTCATATTGTTTCAGAAGACTGTTTAGACTAAAGCTCTTTATGATACTTTTTTATGATGATTTTTTGCACCCGTTTTTGAAGTTTCAAACCAGGCCACAATCATTGAAGTTACATAGAAAGGAGTGCAATCCTTTACCATTTTCTTCGTTTGTATCCTATGAAAGAAAGAAAGTTATACAGGTTTGTAATGAAAGGTCTATATTGTATGATTTGCTGTTTATTTATAGCAAACAATTCTTTACTAGGCCTTGTTTACGACTATTTAAACCTCATATAGGCTACAATACAGACTGAAGACTCGTTTTACAAGAATCTACTTTACAAGCATGTTTCCACCAACAAAATGTACTTGTAAAACTGGGTACACCTGTGTGGTTAATATCTGACCGATCGGCACACCTCTGCCGATCGGTCAATTGGATTTTTGTAGAATAAAATGGTAATTTTAAATCTCCCTAATACCTAATAAATACCTCAATCTCATTAATAGAAACGGTATTTACAAAAGTTTGGAATAATTCCGATTTTTTAAAAAGATTTCATCATTTATTTCATGAAAAATATAGTAAAATCAGTAATAGGCCCTTTTATGAAATACTATTACAATTTAAAATGACTATTTTCTATTTGAATATATATTTTAAATTGTAAATCCTGTGGTGTCAAATTATGATGGCAAAGCTGAATTTTCAGGATCATTACTCCAGTCTTCAGTGTCACATAATACTTCAGAAATTATTCTAATATGATGATTTGGTGCTCAAGAAACATTTATTATTTTTAATCAATGTTGAAAACAGTTTTGCTGACTCTGAGTAATATTTTTGAGGAAACTGTGATACATCACGGCCAGCAGCCATATCACCCTGTAGCCCAAGACTGGTTGCCCACTGAAGCTAAGCAGGGCTGAGCCTGGTTAGTACCTGGATGGGAGACCTTAAAACCAGGTTGCTGCTGGAAGAGTTGTTAGTGAGGCCAGCAGGGGGTGCTCACCCTGTGGTCTGTGTGGGTCCTAACACCCCAGTATAGTGACGGGGACACTATACTGTCAAAGAGCACCGTTCTTCGGATGAGACGTTAAACCGAGGTCCTGACTCTCTGTGGTCATTAAAAATCCCAGGATGTCTTTCGAAAGAGTAGGGGTGTAACCCCGGCATCCTGACCAAATTTGCCCAGTGGCCTCTGTCCATCATGGCCTCCTAATCATCCCCATATATATATATACACTGATTGGCTTCATCACTCTGTCTCCTCTCCACCAGTAAGCTGGTGTGTGGTGGGCGTTCTGGCGCACTATGGCTGCCGTCGCATCATCCAAGTGGATGCTGCACATTGGTGGTGGTTGAGGAGATTCCCCCTTCCATGTGAAGCGCTTTGAGTGCCTAGAAAAGCGCTATATAAATGTAATGAATTAATTATCATTGCCAATCAAATGTTTGGGGTAAGATCTTTTAAAAAATATAAATTAATACTTTTATTTAACAAGGACACATTAAATGGATTCAAGTGAAGTTCAAGTTCAGTGACACTGAAGACATATGGTTAAGATTTATATTTCAAATAAATGCTGTTCTTTTGAAATTTCTATTCATCAATGAATCCTGAACATTTTTTTTATCTGTTTTTCAACTTTGATAATAATAAGAATCATCAATAATAATTGAGCACCAAATCAGCATATTAGAATGATTTCTGAAGGATCATGTGACACTGAAGACTGGAGTAATGATGCTGAAAATTCAGCTTTGCCATCAAAGGAATAAATTGCATAAATATATTTAAAAAGAAGAGAAGAGTTCTTTCAAAAACATTAAAACAACTTTATTACAAACTTTTCACCGCCAGTGTAAATACAAATAAAATTGCAGAATACACTTTTTTTCTTTATCTATACTGTATATCTATGAGGAATTTTTAAAGGATGATTGACTTACAGTCGAAATAAATTTTATTAGATATTTCTTTAGTATTTTTTTTTTTTTTTAAGGAAGAAAATCATTGATGTTGTGCATTTCGTTTATTACGTTATGAGAATTACCTTGTGGCTGAGGCTTCCCTCAGGCTTGCACTGTGAGGACGGGTGTACGTCTTGGACTTTGGAATCCTGCCTTGGTTTTGTATGATGGTTTTGGGGGCGTTGAGGAGGGCTGACGTATCCAGTATGCCTGATGTTTTTTCAGGGGGCTGTGGTTTTGCGGTGCCTGAAGCCAGGGTGGTGTCTGAACCACCTTCTCTCCGCTGGCCATGTGCCCAGTGTCCCAGCGCTCCACCTCAACTATGTCACTGCAGCCAAGCCCGTCTAGGGCAGCCAAGAAGATGGCGTGCAAAGCAACAGGAAATACAAGACAGCCTTGTTTATGAGTACAGTGTGTGATACAATGCTGCCTGCACTGGACCGACTGGTGCCTTTGAGCTGACATCTTTCAGTGCTCCCTGTAGCGTCTGTGCTCGCAGGATTAGAGAAGACCCAAATTTCCCCAGTTAAAGTTTTAAATGTCCTTAAAGGACCATATTGTGTTTTATATAGAGCTGTTCAGTTTGTAGTCATAAAACCCAGAAAAGAATTAGCGTTTTTGAGCCAAGGGTTCCCTAGGGTGTTTCTTATGGGGTTTTATGGTAGTTTTCGATTTATGGAGAGAGAAAAAAGGTCAGTGTTGAACATAACTTGAAGAGACATTCTTGGTTTGCTTGAGTTTACAATTTCATTTCCTGTGCTTCAAAAAGTTGCTAAAACAAGGATTTCAACTACCACAAGGATGTGAGTTTATGTGCTCAATGAGTCGTCCTTGTAACATGTAGGAACGTGTTGGAAACTTAAATGTTTTTGAAGCACACAGTGGTTTCAAAACAAACATTTGTATGGAACTTATATATCAATGTGTGGTAATATTTTCTTCTATATTGTGACGTATATACCCAAGTGAAACAGGTTCTATAATGAGAAAAAAATGTAGGATGAGACTTTGTTTTGTCCATCAGGAATTTAAAGAATAATTTATAATAAACAATGCAATAAAATAATAAGAATTGTTCATTTTGATTCCACGATGACTTCAATATCTCACACGTTTTGCAAATAGCAAACCCTTTTTGTCGTGATTGCGACTTTATAACTTGCAGTTTGACTTCATATACCACAATGTGAATTTTCTTATTTTAAACTACCCTTTTATTTTTTTATTTGTGTGGAAATAGGCTTCTATACTATGCTTGAGATATGATTGTGTGTAATTTGTTTCTTTAAGTAATGGTAACAAAATACCTTATTTTACTTAAAAAATTTATAACTAATATTTTACAAACCCTTTTAAAAGCCTGCAAATAAATGCCACTGAGCTATGTTGCCTTGTGGTAAAATGATCATGACTTTAATTTCATTGAGCTGAAGGTAAATCATGTATCCTGTAACACTCAAGGAAAGCCTCAGAAGTCTACCTATATTCTTGTTTAATGGTATTGTTCTTCCTTATTCCTGCATTATCTGAAACCGATATAGAACGACTCTTGAGAGTCTGTCAAAGGCTTAATGGGGAGTCAGGTTGCTTTTGATATCACTTTCTGTTTGTGAGACTGATCGCACTTTGTGGCACATGTGCTTATGTCTCAACAGTCTGTAACCTACTAAGTGTTGGCACAGCAACTTAGTAGTTTGCGTTTTGGCTCTTTTGCAATGCTACTATTTCATCATGTGACACTTACAACTTTGTTTGCTCATCTTTCTTCGCAGATATGGTTGCCATAGCTGCATAACAAATTATTTTAATATCTGCCAGTCAAGATAGGTGTCACACATTGTTTGAAGGCACCTCATCATAGTTATAGGCTAGATCAGAAAGAAAACATGGTAGGCACTCTGGTGAAAACGCCTAGAGAGCATTTTTTTCAGAGACGCTTTGCTTGTTATGATACGGAATATCCACGAAAGTGTTACTAGTATCTCATTTCACAGATAGTTTGTTTCTGTGTTGTTTCTATATTAAAATGTCGATACACTGTAAAGTATTTGGTCTTGTTTTAAATTATTTTGTTCCGTTATTATGCTTGTTGTTGTCATCTGTTGACGTTGTACAAGCAGAATGTGGCGGTTGGTCGGTGTGGTATTTGTCCCGCCCCTCCTCCACTGTGATTGGTTTTACCCAAAGTTGAACATTCTTTAACTCTCTGCGACCGGTAAAAAACGTGAGCAATCAGCGCTTGAGCATTAAATACACGCTCAGCGCCTCATTACACTCCTGTAACGCGGCGCTCCCATTGAAAACAATTGAAAAAATACGCCAGCTGCGTAAAAAAACGCTTTGGTGGACACAGGGCAAATGACCCTTTTTCTTTATAACCTCTACAATTAACTCAGGCATGCTGGATATCAGCTTCTGGGCCAAAACCTGACTGCTGGCGATCCATTCTTGCCTTATTAGTGCTCAGAATTGATCACAATTTTGTGGACTTCTGCTTGTTCACTTGTCTTTTGAGGATTGACCACAGGTTCTCTATTGGATTAAAATCCAGGGACTTGCCTGGCCACGGATCCAAAATTTCAACCTAATGATCTCCAAGCCACTTCACTATCACTCTTGTGACATTGTGCTTCATCATGCTGGAAAATGCACGGATGATCACCAAATTGGTCCTGGATCGTTGGGAGAAGTTACTTTTGCAGAATGTTTTGATACCATTCTTTATTCATAGCAGTGTATCTGGGCGAATTGTGAGAGAGCCCAGACCCTTGGATGAAAAGCAATCCCACACATGGATGGTCTCAGGATGTCTCACTGTTGGCATGACATGCCTCATGTTAGCATTAACCTTTTCTTTTTCTTTTTCTTAACCAGGATTTTCCAGATGTCCCATACAGTCGGAAAGGGGCTTCATCAGAGAAAATAACAGATTTCTGCCCAATCCAATCCTTGTACTGGGAAAATTTCAGTCTCCCCTTGATTTTCTCCTCAGAGAGGAAGCTCTGCACTGGTGGTGACACGATTCCATAACTGACACCTCAGGAGGAGACCGTCCTGTCGCTGGACACTCTGGGACGTCCTGAAGCCTTCTTCACTGCAGTTGAACCTCTCTCCTTGACGTTCTTGATGATTGAGTTAATGATTCTTTCAGGTGCAATATTCTTTGCAGAAATTCTTTCCTTGCCATGTGAGGCCATTTTGATGCACAGTGATGATGGCTGCACATCTTTCTTCGGAGGTAACCATTGCTAACACAAGAACACAATAGCTATGTTTCCATCCACACGTTTTTATCCGCATTAAGTGATATCTAATGACAAATGCGTTATGGAAACAGTAAAATTCGATTGAATTTCATGAATATCGACTCAAATGAAATACGATCGGTCTCATCGGATTTTATCTTGATCGATATATGGCTTATGCGATAAACGCGGATGGAAACGTTATTATGGCGCGATCCATTTTGCCTAGTAAAACTTTGTTCGCAAATGTTGGCTTGAATGTTGTGAAATTCGTTGAGAAAATGAATGGTAACACCTTAACATGTCTCAAATCAATTCGATATACCAATTTGATCGCAAAACAGCATGCAACGTCATTACGCACTGGTTTTTATCCGCTTTAAAGCCGTTGGATGGAAACACACATGGCTAGTGATTGACCGTGTGTGTGTGTGTCACGAATCAGTCTCCCGTGGTTTCCCTCGTTCACCACCGAAGGACTCCCACTCCTGAATATTGACTTTCCCCTGTAAACTCCATTTCCCATAATCCCGTACCTGGTACTGATTACCTGCACACCTGAAGCTCATTCCCTGGACTATTTATACAGCTCTGTTTCTCTACCCCTTCGCGAAGTTTTGTTTTGCCCTGCTGACAATTTTGAGCGTTTATATCTTGGTTTCCTGATTGTCTTGTATTGACCCTGGACTGTTTCTCTTGTTCTGACTCTCTGCTGCCTGCCTCTGTGATTTTGCTTCATTTGCCTGGATTTACTGTGTACCGTCTGCTGCCTGCCTCTTGTCTATGTTATTGTGATACCTCTGATATATTTGCTGCTTTTGCTGAACGCCAAACTGAATGTCTTGGCATGGCGATCCAAGATGGCGGCGCGCACAGACGCAGCGGCTCACAGCTCTCCCTATTTGTGCTTCTTTTGTGTTTATTGTATGTTGTACGTTCGTCTACCCACACCACGAAACACTACAGTCATCTGGATCTACTGGACATCGGTTTCCAACTGAAGGCGACCATCTCCGGCGACTTTCACCGCACTCACAACATTCCGGACGAGATAGCGAGACCAGCGGGATCTCCGTGGATTGTTATCGGGTCTGGCAGGCGACGCAGACGGCGACGCGAGAGGAAACAAAAACGAGGCTGCAGGGCTGGGCTACTGCTCAAGCTAAGGAAACAGCCACTTAAACCCCCGCTGCCGAGCCTCTACCTTACAAACGCCAGATCCATGGTACACAAAACGGACGATTTGGAAATACAGCTGGCTGGTAATCGTTATGTTCGCGATTGTTGTGTGCTTATCATCACAGAGACATGGCTACGCACACAAATCCCTGATGCCACGGTGCAGCTAGCAGGCCGCACGCTACACAGATGGGACAGAAACAGTGACTCCGGGAAGAACAGAGGAGGTGGGCTCTGCATCTACGTGCATGAAGGCTGGTGTAATAACAGCACTATCTTGGACAGACACTGTTCTCCTGACTTGGAGTTTATGTCGGTGAGATGCAGACCCTTTTTTCTGCCTAGAGAGCTTGCCGTTGTTGTCATCACTGCAATCTATATACCACCAGACGCTAATGTAAACACGGCTCTCTCTCTGCTGCTAAATGCCATCAATACTCACCAGCGCGCCCACCCCAGTGGAGTCCACATTATCGCAGGGGACTTCAATAAGGTAAATCTCAAGACTGTATGACCAAAATTTCACCAATATGTAAAATGCCCTACAAGAGGGGGAAACACTCTGGATCATGTATATTCCAACATCAAGCATGCGTACAGAGTTGTACCCCTTCCCCATCTGGGCCGGTCAGACCATCTCTCCCTGCTCCTCACTCCTGCATACACCCCCCTCAGGCGACAAACAAAGCCCACAAAAAAGATCATCACCACCTGGCCCGAGGACGCCCTCCACCGATTACAGGATTGCTTCGATAACACACAGTGGAAAGCCTTCTACCACGAAGACCTGGAAATATTCACAGACACAGTACTGTCCTACATCAAGTACTGTATTGGGAATGTCACTGTGGAAAAGTGCATCTGGGTGTCCTCAAACCAGAAACCCTGGATGACGCGCCAGGTCCGCATGCTCCTCCGGGCCTGTGACTCAGCCTTCAGGTCAGGCGACAAAACATCGTACAGCGCCGCTCGTGCCAACCTGAGCATGTGCTTGGCAGCTATCACAGGTCTTCACAGACATCTTCAACCTATCTCTGGAACAAGCTGTCATCCCACCCTGCTTGAAGTCTGGATGCTCTTCGTTGACTTCAGCTCAGCTTTTAACACAATAATACCGGACATTCTGATCCCCAAGCTAACCAACCTGGGGGTGCCACCACAAACCTGCTCCTGGACAAAGAACTTTTTGGTCAACCGACCCCAGCAGGTGAAACTGGGTCCTCACCTCTCTTCTTCCCGCACTCTCAGCACTGGTTCTCCACAGGGCTGCGTGCTGAGCCCATTACTCTACTCCCTCTACACATCCGACTGCAGTCCCGCCCACCCAGAGAACATCATCATCAAGTTCGCTGATGATACAACGGTGGTGGGGCTGATTACAGGGGGAAACGAGGCGGCCTACAGAGATGAGGTCCTGAAATTTAGCGAGTGGTGTGCATCAAACAACCTGGCACTAAACATCAACAAGACCAAGGAACTCATCCTGGATTTCAGGCGGAACAAAGCCGCACCTGCCCCGCTGTACGTTAACGGTGGATGTGTAGAGCGAGTCCTTCAAATTCCTCGGCATCCACATCTCTGCAGACCTCTCCTGGTCGGCCAACACCACAGCTCTGGTCAAGAAGGCCCAGCAGCGGCTACACTTCCTGAGGGTCCTCAGGAAGGAACAACTAAAAACTCAGCTGCTGGTGACCTTCTATCATTCCACCATCGAGAGCCTGTTGACCTATGCTGTGACAGTGTGGCACTCCAGCTGCACGGAGGCCGACAGGAAGCGACTGCAGAGGGTGACAAACACTGCACAAAAAATAATCGGCTGCCCTCTGCCCTCTTTGACTGCCATCTACAACTCCCGATGTCTCAGTAGGGCCAGAAACATCCTGAGGGACACCACCCACCCAGGCTCCCATCTCTTTAACCTGTTGCCCTCAGGCAGGCGCTTCAGGTCAATACGGGCCAGAACCAACAGACTCAGGGATAGCTTCTTCCCCAAAGCTGTCACCATACTCAACCTACACTCAGACTTGCACTAATGTATTGTACATGTATGTATGTGTTATTCATGTGTGCACTTTTAGAGAGCTGCTCTCCAAATCTCATTGTACTGTGTATAATGACAATAAAGGCTTTCAATTCAATTCAATCTGTTGCTGGTTATTTACCTTTGCCTGTTCTGTTTCACTCCTACTCTTTTAATAAACCCCACGTGGATCCTCACTCGGCTGACTCTTCATTACAGAAGACTTCACCAAACACCGATCCAGCGGCTATGTATCAACTATCCACTGAGGTCTCTTCCCAAGCTAATGTCTTGGCTGCACACCAACAACAACTTGATCGCCTAACATCAATAACTGAGGAATTAGTCAAGGCGTTGCAACGTCTCCACTTAACCAGACCAGATCCCAGCCCGCCTGCAGCGAGCCCACCAGTCAGCACTTCCTCATCCAGCACAAACACCGCCAGCCCTCACCTGGCTTTCCCTGAGAAGTTTGATGGATCACCTACCAAATGTAAGGGATTTTCGCTCCAATGTTCCTTGTTTGTAAATTGGCAACCCATGTTATTCCCCAGTGACAACAGCTGTATAGCTGTACAGCTGTGTGCTCACTTTTAACTGGTAAAGCTTTGGAGTGGGCTACTGGAGTGTGGAACGATGGTCGATCATCATTCTCTTCCTTTAGTAACTTTTTGCAGTGATTTTATGAAGTATTTGAACCTCCAGTAGGCGCCAGAGATGCGGGCGATCAGTTACTAGCCCTCCGACAGGGAAAGTTCACTGCAGCTGAGTTCGCCCTCTCTTTCCGTAAGCTGGCAGCGCAAACAGTATGGGTAGAGGATACATTGAAATTGCTATTTCACAAGGGACTGAATCTAGAACTTCAATCTGAACTTGCTTGGCGCGTTGAAGGGATGACACTGGATCAATTCATCAATCTAGCTATTCGAATTGATAATCTGATAGAACACTCCAGCAGTATCTAACTCAAATGACCCTGACCCCATGCAAATAAATTGGATATACCCTTATTTCTTCAGAGGAGAGAGAGAGAGACACATTCGCCAGAATTTGTGTTTGTACTGTGGACAACCTGGACATATAAAAGCCTCCTGCCTGACCCGACCACCAACTCGTAACGCCAGTGTGATGAGTGTTCATGATCATATTTCACGTTCGTCATGTGTTTCGCCAGATCTCATATCATTCCTCTAATACCCTGTGATTCTCTGTTGGTAGTGGCAGCGTTAGACGGGCGGCCCCCTAGGTGCCGGTCACGTCCATCATACCACCAAGGACATTACGCTGGAAACTGGAGCCGTTCATACTGAGACAATTCGTCTATGGTCAATCCTAGGACTTCCCTGGTGCAAGCACATAACCCCCAAATTTCATGGATTGAGAAACAGATCATTCACTGGTCTGACCAGTGTCTCTTGAACTGTGTGCAACCTGTTGTTCCCAACACCATTCGAGCTGCAACTGTTATTGTGGATCCCAGCTTCCACCAACAGATGGGTCATCGTCTACATTGACGACATTCTAATCTATTCCGACTCTCTTGAAGAACAAGTCAAGCATGTTCGCTCTGTTCTGCAACGTCTAATCGGCCATCAACTTTACGCTAAGGCTGAGAAATGTGAGTTTCACCAATCTTCTGTGTCCTTCCTGGGTTCTGAAATTAGCCCTGAAAGAATCGCCATGAATGACAGTAAGGTGCAGGCAGTGTTGAAATGGCCACAACCCACAACAGTCAAAGAGCTACAACGATTTCTTAGGATTCGCTATATTTTACCGACGCTTTATCAGAGACTTCAGCAAGATCGCAGCACCCCTAACATCCATGATGAAGAAAGGAGGGAGAAAGTTATCATGGTCTTCAGAAGCTTTACAATCTTTTCACGTCCTGAAGGATCGTTTCACCTCTGCTCCCATCCTACACCATCCTGACCCTGAACGAGAATTCATCGTTGAAGTGGACGCATCCAACACTGGTATCAGAGCCATTCTCTCTCAACGCCATGGTACCTCCCCTAAACTTTTTCCTTGCGCATATTTCTCTCACAAACTCACCCCAACTGAACAGAACTATGATGTTGGGAACCGTGAATTCTTGGCCATGAAAGCGGCCAAGAATGGAGACACTGGTTGGAGGGGCCCAGAGATCCATTCCTTGTCTTGACTGATCAAGTAATCTTGAAGATCTAAGCACTGCAAAAAGGCTTTATTCCAGACAAGCAAGATGGGCATTATTCTTTACACGCTTCAATTTCATTGTTACCTATCGACCTGGATCAAAGAAGACAAGGCTGATGCTCTATCTCTGCAGCATGAATCCATGCCTCTCCCTCAACCCGATGAATCCATTATCTCTCCAACACTCATTCTGGCCCCAGTTCAATGGGACATCATGACCAAAGTGAGGGAGGCCCAGAGTTCAGATCCACCTCCACCAAAATGTCCACCGAGAGTTATACAGTGGGTTCATTCATCTCCCCAGTTCTGGCCATCCTGGTATCACAGCCACAATTCAACTGTTAACAAATCACTTATGGTGGCCATCTATGCAGTCAGATACAATCTCTTCTGTCCAGAATTGTTCCTCTTGCAATATCATCAAATCCTCCAAGTAGGGGTGTGACGGTTATTATATAACCGTGAGACCGGCGGTTATAGTTGAACACCGTCATTAGAACTCTATAACAGCCAAAACCATGTTATTAAAATATTTTTATCATAGAGAATGTTTAAATACTAATATCAGCTTACGAGGGAAACGGAGGCGGAGTTAGTGGTGCTTCGGAGGTTGCTACTGCTGGAGATGATTCGGGAGAGGTCTGTGCCCCTTTACCAATCAGAGCGGCACCCAGTTTGCGCGTCTAAATTGCAAAAAAAATTGTTTTTTTTGTTAAGGATTTGTTTACTGTGTGTGATTCATTTAATGGAAAGCACATTCACTTCTAGTTGTCTTGCTGTTAATTTTAAATAAACGTAGAGCAAGTAGCTAATCAGTGTGTGCTCGTTTATTCAAACTAAGTTGTCCTAAAACATTATCTCTCCCCTCCCGGGGTTTCTGGCTCTCCACCCATGATCTCCGCCTTCGACAACCATGCAAGAAACTCAGTCCCAGTTACGTGGGTCCTTTCAGAATAATTAGGCAAATTACTCCTGTATCATTCCGTTTGGCTTTACCTGCAAGTTATCAAGCCCGCCGGTGGTCCGCGAGGGGAGTCAGTCATGATTCAGTCTTCTGTGGTTTCCCCCGTTCACCACCGGGCTCCCTCTCCTGAATATTGACTTTCTCCTGTAAACTCCATTTCCCATAATCCCGTACCTGGTACTGATTACCTGCTCACCTTAAGCTCATTCCCTGGACTATTTATACACCTCTGTTTCTCTAGCCCTTCGCAAAGTTTTGTTTTGCCCTGCTGACAATTCTGAGCGTTCATATCTTGTTTTCCTGATTGCCTTGTATTGACCCTGGACTGTTTCTATTGTTCTGACTCTCTGCTGCCTGCCTCTGTGAAATTTTTTTTTTCTACTTCGTTTGCCTGGATTTACTGTGTACTGTCTGCTGCCTGCCCTGACCCTCTGCTTGCCTCTTGTCTACGTTATTGTGATACCTCTAATATATCTGTTGCTGCTTATTGACCATTGCCTGTTCTGTTTCACTGCTACTCTTTTAATAAACCTCACATGGATTCTCACTCCGCTGACTCTTCGTTACAATGTGTGTGGGTGTGTGTATATGTATTGGGGATGCACAATATATCGGCCACCATATCGGTATCGGCTGATATATGTTATTTTTTAATGTTATCGTTATCGGCCCAATAAGAAAATCTGGCCCATATATTAAAGCTGATAAATAATGCATTATTTCCTTCAGCTGAGACACTTCAGATGCGCACTGTTCACCATGATGGTTTTGAATTGCTTGAAATATGATTGGAATCACTCTAAAAAAAAGAGAGAGAAATTCAGTTAATTGCAACAGTTAAGTTAATTGTGTGCTTGGAACATGGCTTTTAATTATGAGACTTGTTTTTGTAATCAGGCTCTTAAAAATTATACAAGATTGTTCGTCATATTTGGAGGGCAACAGATCGCTCCTCAACCACTTGACATGATGACAAAGTGTGTCTGACCCTTGAGATGTGCGTTGTCACTTGTTTTTTTCTCTTTCTTCCTGCTCGCTCTACACTTGAAACAGATCAAAGGTGGCACCTCCTTCACCTGCCCCTGGAATCCACCTCCTCTCCTCTATCTATCAGCATGTCTTTTCACCCAGTGCATGGCAGCGGCCCAGGCCGGATCAGGCCTCAGGGGAACGCGCATGATGGACAGGTGGCATCGCTGATCCCATTAGAGCTGTGCATGTGTGTGTTTTTGGGATGGGGCTGGTTGGGAATGGGAAGGGGGTGAAGTGGGAGAGACCAGGGTGTGAGCCTGTGCAATCAAACAAGTCACAGCTTCGCTCAGGTGGTTTTTCTGATGTCTGCGGTTTAGACAGGGCGTTACGCGATGTTCACCAGAACTTTGAGCAGAAAAAAAAACAGAAGAAAAGAGAGGGATTCAGCATGTGTCAACACGCATACCTGTTGCCGTGCAGAGAAGGCCCTGAAGGCACGATGGGAGTTTCTCATGAGTGTGACGAGCCAAGCCCAGACAACAGACCTGCGAGAGCACTATGCTCACCTGAGCCACACTGGCTTAGAGTGGCGTCAACCACCAACACCTTCACATTCTTCTACGTTTTTTTTCCCTCTGCATCATGTTTGTGTGGGCCGCTGCTGACTGTGGCTCGCTCTAGAGGTCTTGTTTTTCTCATGAGTTTGTGGGTGGTAGTTAGAGAGCCAGTTCTTAATGCTCTATGATGTCTGTGTGACTATACAGTATTATGCACGTCACAAAAGAGTGGATAATGCGACTGGCACCAAGCACTCACCATGATTGTCACCTTCATAATAGAATATGAGATGAAGGCTTAGAAAACTTCTGCAGTCAAATGACTGTGTTGGCTATTGGGTCAGTGACGAGATGGTTTTTTTTTTGTGCAGATCTTTTTTACGTTCTGTAAGATTTTCTTTTCAATCTGTTAAGTCATTCAACTTAAGTCATTCAACACATAAAAGTAAAAGTAATATTGATTTATTTACTTTTTGGGGTGGGGGTGGGGATACAACAACAACAACAACAACAAAAAGTCTAGGGTTAAAAAAAAGAAAAAGTCTGAAAAAAATTAAGTTTGATTTAAAAATATTATTAAAAAAATAAATTGTGCAAATTGCATTGTAATACAAAATATAAAAAATGTTAACATCTTATATATTTATTTATTAATTTGGACTGTAAATTTATTGACATAAATTAAACCCCCTCTTCATATACCCCACCCCGCAGTGAAAGTAATAATAATAATAATAATTCATTACATTTATATAGTGCTTTTCTAGGCACTCAAAGCGCTTCACATGGAAGGGGGAATCTCCTCAACCACCACCAATGTGCAGCATCCACCTGGATGATGCGACGGCAGCCATATTGCGCCAGAACGCCCACCACACACCAGCTTACTGGTGGAGAGGAGACAGAGTGATGAAGCCAATCAGTGTATATATATATATATACAATGTAATACTTAATACTTAATAATACTTGAAAACGTTTGTCAGTGTGGTATAACCGATATGCAGGAAGCCATTACAAGAAAATCATAAAATGGAAAGTTACATCACTACTTTTTTTTTATTATTAGATATTTATAATCAGATATTTTGACCAAAATGTCAAATGGAAAATCCACCCCAAAATATATTAAAATTCATGATAATTGAAAAATACTTTGAAAACAGTTTCAACGTGTATTTTGAAATAATGATTAAGGTAATGATTGTTTACAAATGGACTGTGTATAATGCTAAAAAATATTATACCAGCAACCAGTGCATATTCCAATTCCATGTATGCATTTTGCAGATGCATTTATCAACGTGACTTATAATTGTATTCAAGGTCTATAATTACAAGGTAAAAAGGCATTCACTGGGAATCGAAACCATATGCTGTTGCTAGTGCCATACTCTACTTTTTAAGCTACAGGAATTCCCAATTAGCCATATATGATTTGTTAAATAGATCACTGTGAATCATAGTCAACATTTTTCACGTTGATAGGAAAATCAATTTTATACAATGTTATGTTTCTGTTAATTCTTTGTTTTCTGTACTGTCTTGAACTGATACTGCAGTATACTATTTGAATTAGAATCCTCACCCATTTATTATTGTGCACAGAAAAATAAAACAAACTGTGATTAGTCACTTTGGACGAACAGGTCTAAGTGGGCGGCTCTTTTGGCCAGTCTGCAAACCGGACCAGAATTTATGGCATATTTAACAGCCATATTAACAAATGACTGCATGTACTACGGTTTAAGAGGTCAGATTTGCCAATAGAGCACTGTACTGGCAGACATTCTGAAGACATATGAAAATTATTAGAGGCCTAAATTAGATCAGGCAAGAGCTCAGCATTTGTTATGTAGTTTTTACCAATAAAATTTGCCATAATTCATACGAAAGCTAAGCACATAAAATACTCTAGTAAAATGCTGGTGCAAACCCACCGCAGCTTACACCCTTACAGCCACATCTGCGATTAAGAGGGAATATTCTGTACCATTTCCGCATCCCGACTGACATCAAAGAATCCTCGCTCTGTGAAAGGTGAAGCTCAGGCATTTTGAGTCTGATGTTGCACGGCACAATGGGAATGATTGCAGCTGTCTGTCATGACAAATAACGTGAAAAGGTTGCACAAGACAGACCTGAGATAGAAGGAAGAGGCTGTTTGCACATTCCTGTACCTCTCCTTACCTGCTCCATTACGTAAGGACAGTCTTTTACTCCACCGACAGCTAACAGACACTGAAGGACACATTCCTCAATGCTGCGATACCGATCTAACAAATGAGAAAAAGGAAATGAGAGCCAGTACAGTAGGTAGGCAAAAGTGTCTTGGGGGGGGGGGGGGGGGACAATAATTAGTTTTAGGTTACAGGTCCCATTTACCAGTTTTGTCATTTGAATCACAAAAGCTGTAATTAGGTTGTAATTGCCTTGCCGCGAGTTGTCAATAATTTACATTAGTCTGTGCTTTGGCCCATGTGCATGAATGCAATGGATGCATCCATTAAAGTAAGCCCTAATTGAAGGACAGCTGATATGATAATTAAGATAAGCTAGTCGCAGGGCCCCAGGTGCCAGTTGTGTTAGCACTGTGATACAGCAGGTTCTTCCAGAGCTGAATCAGTAGAAGTATCTCCATTGAGCATAATTGCTGACATTGTCATTGCAGGGGTTTCTCCCATTCAAAACAGTGGCATGCTGTTGGGTGATAGTGTTGTATACAAAGATATAGCTCGCTTCAGGCACTTGATGCTAGCACTTTAGATGAGACCTGTGTGCACTTACGTGGCATTGATATTTGAAAATGAGTTGTTCTAAAGAATAAATAAAGATTTAATAAATAAGTTGATTCAAGCAAGACAGTTTTTCAGGATTTTAATTCAAACTAAACTTAAGCCTGGTGCGTGCATGCTGTACAATTTTGCTGTCTGAGACAAATCTTAAAAGATGGATTTTGATGCTAAATCCTAGGGGGGGATCACGCTCGTGGTACGATCCGAAGTTCTGCCTAGCCAGCTCTAAGACCAGAAGACGACCATGTAAAGAGTGACATTACAGTGCAATTTTAAAGATGTGAATATTTTCTAGAAATAAAAATTCCAGATACAGCAAATACATTTTTGAACTTTATGTATTTGATTATTCTTTCTTACCAGGTTCTTCAAAAAGTCTAGTCACAATCAATCACAACAATGTATATACAATCACAGATGATTCACAAATAATCACATTAGTTTAGAAATAATTATGCGATTAAAATTTCAAATTGTAGCCTGTACACCAACAACACAACAAGATGACATTTTAAGCTCCATATGTAGCCGAATCTATGCTGGTTTGTATTGGTTTTCTCCAGTTTTCTCTTTGTTTTGCCTCCAGCTAACGCCGTAACGTAATTGTGACGTCGGTGCAAAAAGGGTATATAGGAGTGCAATAACTGGTAAACACCGGCAGCTACGATAGAAGAAATTCAAATGTCAGCTGAGTAGCTATCATTGTAGAGATGCGTGACATGTATTGATGATGTAAAACACTCAGTCAAAGATGTCAGTCATGAGTCATGACTAACGTCTAAGCTATGATGTGTCTGATGTGAAAGATGTTGCACAGTTTGTGCTTTGTCATCAGGGTCAATATTGTACTAGTCTCTATGATCTGCTTAGGCTTACAACTTTCATGATCATTTATGACTTTTCACTTTCAGCCCACTTTTCATGATCCAATTCCCAATGGATAAAATATCCCCAAAAAGTCCCAACCTCCACTTTTTCTTATTGAATATCTTGTTTCAAATTTGCAGCCACATCACATTATGGAAGTAGGTTGAATGGTGTTTCATGTTGACTTTATCTTAATTACATTTGCCAACCTAACATTTGTCTCTTAATATATTACTTTCGCCCCCCCAGAGCAATAGCCCTTACAAAAAAGTAAATACATACTATTGTATTATGTTTTATTGGTACTAAATGATTGTCATATTGATTGGCTTTCCATGCTACTTTTTTTGGTTATTGCGATCCGCTCGTCAACAAAGAAAGTCTGCACTGAATCCTGAGATTAAATTCATCCTGTCAGAGCACATTTAAGTGCCAAGTCAAAACACATGGTGAAAACGGTGCATAAAAATGAAACTGCGTTGAAAGTGCCACTTGAGTTGGGTGTCGAGAACAACAGCATCAGTGTCTTTCTGGTGTCTTAGGTTTCCAGCATGCCACACATGGGCACCAAGCCATAAAGTTTCTCTCACGCAAACAGTTGGCTGTTCCACATGGCTCACCAGCTTAACAACAGGAGGAGGGTGTTGTGCCATTAAACATATCATTACTTCACTTGGAACTATCAGGGTGTCCTTACAGCTCGATGCAGCAGCTTCATTCATACCAACTACAGTTTGGATTTCACCATTCAGGCATGTGAATTTAGGAGCTATTTAAAAATGTATATCTCAGATAGCATGGCTTCTGTTTCCACACGTCTAACTTTCTACAGAGTTGTCAGACAAGTTGACAAAAATATATATATATTTTTTTATGTATGTCATCAATATTAGATTTGGTGACCTTTTTTACCAACATGATCAGCTGTGACAGAGCACATAAGGTCAGTCTGGTGGGTGTAAAGAGCATCACCGGTCAAAGAGGTGACGCACTTGTCTTGTCAAGGCGCTGTAGGTGCTCATTGGCTGTGGCTCTGGTGTGAATAAGCATGTGATGTGGGTATTAGTCACGCTCATGCTGCTGGTCTCTATAATTGATGTGTGGTTTATAGCTCTTCCTGGACAACCGGAGGATTTATGCCCTCCCAGAACGGGCCGCTGCTTCACATCTTAATTAAGTAAATGGAGACAAAGTGCACATGAGAGCTTGTGGTGCCTCTCCAGCACTTCACAACTCTTGTCTCACCTCATCCCTTAATATGTCTCCACTTGAGCACTGTCCCGTCTTCCCATTTTACTAAACCTGCTTTTTCCTTCTTATGATAGCTTTGTGTCTGTCTTAGAGTGATTTGGGTCATTCTGTGAAACAGAAGCCTTTTTCCAGATTGAATTTCTTTTCTCTTGTATTGTTCCACCTTAAGCTTGTAATATATGTTGGGATATAATTATGGTTTCAGTTTTTATAGTTTTAATTTATCATTGTGAGCCTTGTGCTTAAGCTTGTAAAACTTTAAGATGCCTCCCAGAAATGGAATTTCATACTGAAATTTCTATAAATATCCACTTTTAAATTGTCACTTGTTTACTTTAAATTTTACGATTTTCTCTTACTGAAAAACCTAGGAAAACAAAGTAATAAAAATGACAGAATTTAACGTTCTTAGAGTTCACTTCTTGAACGGATGATTATGTCATTGAGTTTTTTTTATTAATTTAAAAGATCATTGCTTAAAGGGGGGTGGGGGGTAGGAGTATGGAGCCCCTAAAGGTAGGTGGTAGAAAAAAGATGTCATTCAGTGGGAAATATCAGTTTACATTTCCAAGCATTCCTTTTGGCATTAATTGCAATTAGGGCTTGACATTAATTTCTTGCTCGCCAGCCACGGTGGCTAGTGGTTTTCCAAAGTTACTAGCCACTCAGCATTTTCACTGGCCACAATTTTGACATTAATACCATGGAGAAAAACTCCCATCTAGATATTTTTAATATTATCTCATAATTGGGCAGCAGGTATATTAGGCTGCTGTCACTTTAGGGGCTTTCGCACCAGGTAGTTCTAGGAACTTTTCTCAGGAATATTTTCCTGGTTGCATTTGCACTGCCAGTATAAATTCTGAAGTGACGTACGTTATTCAGTACTGTAGCTTTAGAAACTCTAAAGCTACAGTACTGTGTTATCACTGTGAAGCTGCTTTGATACAATCTGTATTGTAAAAAGCGCTATATAAATAAAGGTGACTTGACTTGACGTAAGTCGCGCCTGTTGTGACTTTTATTTTGATGGCGGCGGACCTTTATTTTGACGGCGCTTAAAAACGCCAGAGTCTGAGCACACAGTGCTCACATTCCCTGTGTTCATTAGTTTACGATCTGTCTAACAGTCCTGTCTACTACGTTATTAGATAGAACAGTTATACATAGAAAGACAGTAAATGAAAAGGTATTAGCATATGCTGTGTGGTTGATGTCAAGTGTTGCTAGCTGAGCAGAAATAGATAATCATATTTGGCTTGGTCCCTTCGAAGTTGCGTTGGATTTTCTCCTCAGCGTAAAGATTAAGAGGCCCATCTATCACTGTTTTCCATGTTTGTAGAGTTAGTTCGTGGCGTAAATTGAGGCTATAATCTATGTTTACACAGCTTTTTAAAAAATGCCGGGTGCTGGTGTTTCGCGTGCGTTCGGCCAATCAGCGTACACTAACATCACTGGTAGTTCCTATAGTTCTAGTAGGAGCTAAATTAGTTCCTCCAAAAGGGGTTCCTAGAACTAAAAGCTTTCAGGCAGGTTTCCTCAAGCATCTTGGAAACATTGCCTCAGTTTTTCTGGATTTCGTCTGTCTTCGTTTTTTCTGTTTCTTCGTGTAATGACAGACTCGACGATGGCGAGATGAGATCTCCGTGTGGATCATACCGGCTGTTGTCAGACTCCTTGTGCATACAAAAATCTCATTATATTATTACAATTAATGGCAAAATGAATGTTTGGAAATGTAAATGATATTTCCAGCAAAAGATATCAATAACTGGCTTAAACCCATTTTTTGTGTGAAAAATACTAACATGCCTAAGACTTTTGCGCAGTACTATATATAATATTTTTTTTTTTTTATCAAAATGGGCTTAAATTGGAAACATTTGAAAATAAAGGCCTTTTCTCCAAAAGAAGTCATGATAGGGAAAAAGTAGTTGTAGGTGGTATTTATTGAAATCTTTAGAAAAATATAAATTAATATCTGGTTCCAATTTTGACCAAAATGAACTGACCCTGATTATTAAAAAAATAATAATAATAATAATTGTCTGATGTTAATATAGCCTCTGGTATATTATGAGTCATAGAATAATGCAAAAGTGTGCTATAAGATAACTTCTTAAGGAATCTTCATCAATCTGCAAAGTCATTTGACTGTAAAACCTTGTTTTCAGTAAAAAGTCAATTCAGTTAAACAATTCTCCATTGAAGTTCAAATTTAAGATAAATCAAAATTCAACTTAATTCATGATATGTTCTAGAATACAAGTGTGATTATCATACGGTCCAGGTGAAGTACATTTATTTGTTTGATTTGTGCGGTGCTTGCCTTGTTGTGGACTTTAAATATTGTTGCTTATCTAGTGTTGACACATCCAGTGTGCCACTGCCAAGAAAGACTCTGCAAATGAGAGGTGTGAGGCTAGAGGTCTTGAGCTGGGCTAATGGAGAATGCTGTAGTGGTCCAGTGTTACTGTGAATTATTGAACAAGATCAGGTTTCCTGTGGTAACACTCTCTCACACGATGGAAAGAAAGCCAACACCACTAATCCCAGCACCTTGTGTGTCGACTTCAACATCCACAACTTTGCATCTGAGTGTTTGTGCTTCAGTGTTTTTTGTTGTTGTTGTTGTTTTTATTGTATGGTAAGATTTATACCAGATCTAAACTAATCAGATTGGGATGAATTTTGTCTGCATATGCTAATGCTAATGCTAACATGTACTTGTCGAATTTAGAGTAGCGATTATTATTCTGATGGCGTTGCGTTTGAATTATTCAGCATACTTTGGGCTTCAGAAGCCCCCAGCACTACGCCATAATTACACCCCCAGCGTCCGACGCAACCAATGTTAACTACAGGTAATATCAGAATGAATGTTTACGAGATGAGCAAACCGAAAGACTTTCTTTGAGTCCTGACTTTCTAAGTTTGGGGCGTTTCAGTTAAAGTATCATTGTGGAAGTTAATTGGTGTTGGGGATAATTAAGTTATAATTGTGAAGGTTGTCTGTACAATTAGTTCTGTGTCCTGTAAATGACGAATAGTAATAACCTAGCAAAAATACCACTTGTGCTCTTTCTATGTAACCACATAAAAAAAAGCTTAAATACTTAAAGTATCAATTACACATCTAATGAGCATCCTTTTTTTTTATAGCTTTAAAAAGCTGCAGCAAAAAAAAAAAAAAAAAAAAAAAAAAAAATTTATATATATATAGTGCTGTTAAATCGATTAATCACATATAAACATATTATATAAACAAAAGTTTTTGCTTATATAATGTTTATATATATTGCTATATATATTATATATGTGTGTCTGTGTGTGTGTGTGTGTGTGTGTGTGTGTATATATATATATACACACACACACTGTATATACTGTATATATATATAAAAAACCAACATAAAACATATATATATATGGGTGTGTGTACACACATACATTAACAACAACTTTTATGTTAGATGCGATTAATCTATTTGACAGCACTATATATAATGTTACTAATATATATATATAATAATATATACACATATACTGTATATGTGTGTGTGTGTGTGTGTGTGTGTGTGTGTGTGTTTTATGTTGGTGGCTTACATAACAGCATTGTTCCTGTGGGTGAAATTATTATTTATTTTCTTTCAAATTAATTTATGTTGATGGTACTTCATTTTTAAGTCTCTTTTTGCATTTTTTTTAGCATACATATGCAATTTTATGTAACTCGAGTCATAATTCTTCATAGTATCTCTGGGTATTACCAGATCCTTATATTCCCACACACCCATAAGACCAGTATACAAATTCTTTACAACTCTTCAACACTCCCATTGTTTACTGGCATCACAGCCTACGGATAACATGGGAGTGTATTTTTCCTCCTGTCCACCATCCCCAAATACCTTGTATCCTTAAATAGTGAGTTGTAACTTATATTTTTCAGTCAGACTTGTTTTTGGAAATGTATATTTTCATTGCAGTGTTTACTATATAAATCATTCTAATGGTATTTATTTTAAGATTGTCCTTTTTTGGAAAAACTTAAGATGAATGAATAAAAAGGGCAGAATTTAAAGTTCATGTCGTGCATTTTCCTCTTGTCGTGTCCACCATCCCCAAATACCTTGTATCCTCAAATAGTGAGTTGAACCTTGTATTTTTCTGTCAGACTTTTTATGAAAAATTCAAAGGTTCCCCCGATCCGATAACTTTGACACAAACAGACACGTCGAACATGAAATCTTAAAGGATTACAAAGATTTCCCATTGGGGTGAGGATTCTGCCTTTTAAGTCAACCGAACACTTCTTTTTATTAGCATGCATTGTAACGAGGGTCTTAGCATTCACACACCACAGCGCAATGGAAATTCCCATCCCATTCTATGTGTTCCCCTTCCAGTGAGGTCATCTCACCAGCATAACCACAGCTCGCCCACTCCAGAGAGTGACAAGAAGCAGAGAAGTCCTATTTACACATGGCTTTTTGAGGATACACCGCTTGGTGGCAGTGTTGAGCCAGTATCAGTCTGACAGACACCCACCTACCCAAACACAGCTGTGTGCAGAACATAACCACTGGAGAAACACAAACTCTTCTTTGTACAGTTAGTACAGTGGGGGATATTTGCATTGAGTTTGTGGAGGCATTTTTCTTTTCGGATTAACTGTACCTACTATGTTTTTTATAACCTTTTCTTAAATATCCCTGCACTTTAAATCATTGTCACTAGTCCTATTGTCACCTGGCGATAAGAGGAAGTATTGTTCCTGTTCTTTCAACCAGACTTACTTGTCACTGAACCGTATCCTGTCTTTAGCTTCTGGGACTGGGTTGAAGGATGAGATGTCTCGAGAAAATATAATCTCCAAAGAGATAAATAATCAATCATCAATCTGCCAAACAGGGATTCACTGGTGTTGATGGTGGGTCATCGCCTCTGGGAAAGCTGCTGAAACTGTAATACCTCCTGATGGGAAATGATACCACTGTCAAACTGACTCATGCTGTCTACACAGCCGCATATAGCTGTATTTTATTCATAAACAATGACCAAATATTTTAAATGTAAGTGCCACAAATTGGAGATTTGAATGATATAATATAATACAGTACAATATAATATAATATAATATAATACCAGAAACAGAGCCTATATTAAGTGAAAACAAAATGGCCTGAATGAATATGGTCCATTTAAATGAAAATGATTCATTGAATATTAAAAGCAAAACAGTATGTTTTAATATTTAGAGAGCTATTTTTTCCCTCAAAAATATAACTAAATTATAATACTGTATAGTCCAAAATATTTACTGTGTTAGTTGGTCACCAGTCGGGACACAAGTTGAATATATAATATAATATAATATAATATCAGGAGCAAAGTCTATGTTAAATGAAAAAGTCCTGAATATTTTCATTAAATATGTAGTATGTTGTAATATTTACACATAATTTTTTCCTCCAAACAGTATCAAAAAATTCTTACACTGTATAGTCCAAAATCTTGACTGTGCTGTCGGTCACTTGTTGGCACTTGTTGAAGCTCCGCTATAAATTTCATGTAATCCCTAAATTTGTTTACCTAAATATTTAAGCACCCACGAGTGTTTCTTTGATATTTATATTACCAATCATTGGTCTGTTTTTTATATATTTATAATTATAGCAATGTTGATGATTTCTCCTATTGGTATAGGAGTTCCTGGCTAGTTCTCGCTGCACTAGTAGGTGTTTAGCTCGAGGGAAATATGTGTCCACCTCAAGGGTCTTTTGTTCCACCTGCGAGCTGAAGGAGTCAAAGGTCGCCTGCACCTGAGGGCCAGGTCCAGTAAACAAAAGCTTTCTTTTCTTTTAATTCTATTCGCTTTCCCAAACAAGCACTTCTTGTCACGTGCACGGAGGACAAGCACACAATGGCCTGACTGGAATGTCACAACAACTGAACCTGCGACCCTAGACGGGGCTTAATATGAAGTTTTATAAACCCTTATTTTTGGATCACAATATCCTTCAAACGGATTCAGCATGAGTTCTGTGTGTATTCGTTAGGAAGTTTTGAGGTACGATGATTTCTGGCTCGTCAGAAATATAATGGGGATCTTTCAAAGGCGGCCCATTGTTTTCCAGTCGAGAGCTGCATGTGCCAGATTTCACAGGTTACGCAATTTAGGAGGATTTCGAATGTTTTTGGACGAGTTCCCTTGCGTTTGCACCCATTGAAAAGAAAAAAGCTCCTTCCTCCCGGCCTCTTCCTGGTTCCTCAGCTCTGCAGTGGGTCTTCAGCCCATCTGGCACCGAGTCAAGGCCAGCAGATGGGAGTCTTTATCCCTGGTGTTGTGGGTGTCAGGCAGTTGGCCTGTGGAGAGCAGCGGCCCTGTCAGATTGGCCCCTGGTGAGAGACAGAGCCGTTGATCACAATGGGCTCAGGTTGTGCCTGTTCAGACACGAGTCGGCCAGGTGAGGGGGGTCTCAGAAGCACAGCAGGTATTGAGCCCGGCCCTCCTGACCCTCTGTAATGCTCCCCACATAAAGCCTTCCACCTGGGACGGGACACAGCAGGTTCCTCACGCTTCCCACCCTTCTGCTTTCAGAAGCGCGCGCTCTCGCACAGGCACCAGCTGTATACCTGCTCAGAAGTGTCTCTGATGAGATGAGGAACATGATGAGAAACTGCATTTCCCACAATTCTCCTGCTAGATTCAGAATTTGTCATACTGAGAAAATGGCATGCCTCTAAAATCAGACTAAAATGACATACTGGGTTCATATTATGTTTTGTTTTTTACATTTCAACTTGCTTTAGTGTGTAATGTTGCTGTTTGAGCATGAAAAAAAGGTCTGCAAAGTTACAAAGTACAAATTCACTCCAATGGGAGTTATTCTCTATAATACTACTCCCATAATAGGTCACCTTTAATATAATCTAATAAGGAAGGATGCAGACAGGATCCAAAATGAAACCTCGCCAAATGCCAAATGCAAGGAAAAATTGGCTTTGGTGAGTAAACAGTGGCCGGTAATGTTAAAAGGAACAACATAACACAGATCAACTTGTAAGATGTAACCTAAATGAGGCGAATGATACAAATCAAAGACAAACAAACTTTCTCAAACAGACTTCCCAGTCTTATAACGACTTCAGTGGAACTTCAGTGGTCGTTTATCTGAGATGTTTAAAGGTTTTTTTGCTTACATGTGATGGTACAGATGTGGAATATTCTTTCTTGAGGTAAGGCACCAAAACCAATATATTAGGAACAAAATCACTGCTCTTTGTGTGACTATACACAGAATGAGACTATCACATCTAATATATAATTCTGTGATTATTAACGTGATGACACAAACGCGACTAAAGGCCCATTCACAACAAGGACGATAACTATAACGTTAAAGATATAGTTCTAAAAATGGTTCTGAATATATAAAAGAATAGCAGAGTCCAGACCACAATTATAATGATAACGGTACAGAGGAACAATATCGATGGAATCACTTTCAGAACCATTTTTTCCAGTTCATCAACAATAAAAACATTGACTGCCATGGCAAAATGAATATAAAAACTAAATGACAAAAATATTAATAGAAATTACAAAAAAAGTGTATGTATATATATATATATATTAATTTTTATTAATTATTTTTGTCATTTAGTTTTTATATTTATTTAATTCCGTTTTAGTTTTAGTTATTTTAGTACATCAAGTTAAACAAAATGAAAATGAGAAATGTTGCATTGGCAGCTAGCTGAAATGAAAATAATTTCAGTTAACGTTTAATTTATTTCAAGTAAGACCCTTTTGGTAACACCTTAGTTTTGGGTCCAATTCTCACCATTGCTTATTAGCATGCATATTACTAGGATATTGGGTGTTTATTAGTACTTATAATGCACATATGAATGCCTTATTCTGCCTGACCATATTCTACATCCCAATTCCTAGTACCTAAACTTAACAACTACCTAACTAAATATCAATAAGCAGTAAGAATTGGTTAGAATTGGACCCTAATCTAAAGCGTGACCAAACTTTTTTATGTATTTAGTTCTAATGTTGGTTTTAGTTAACTATAACATCCCTGGTTCAAACCTACGTTTCACTCTACTAGACCGATTTACGTTTTGCATTTTTGTGAAGTCAACATTGTCAACGGTGGCACCACTGAGGAAGCTACAGGAGGAAATGCCCGCAATGATACTTTGTGTATTGTGGAGGCGAGGCGTGCTGGGAGGATGAGTTCGACCAGTGTGACTCAGTACATATGACATGTCAACGTATTTATGAGGCGTTCCCAAAACTGCTGTCTGTTCTGACTCACTTCTGACTGAACAGCTGCATTGCTAGTGTCTTATCAGAGCTCGGTTGTCTTTCTAACTTGAATTATGATAACAGTTTATTATGAACCTTTAGTTTAACGTTTTGCCTGTGTTTAGACCGTTGCACCTAAACATTTCCAAAAACCTCATTGCTTGGCACAGCGTTCTTTCTTTTAAATAATGGTGCCCTTGTTTGTGTGTATTGGTTCTTTGCTTGCAGACTCTGCACTAAGTCACCTCCGCTTGTGGTTGTTCAGGGCATCGTTGGCATCCCATGTCAAAGCTGAAGTGTTTGTTGTTTTATATGACTTTTTTTTTTTAAGACTCTCAAGGATTAAAAGTAAAGAGCTGCTCCCTGTGTGCCGGCACCCTCAGGCAGGACTGGAGCCTTTACACACACACACCCCAGTCACGCAAGCCGACATGTACACGCAGTGCCAGAACAGCTCCTCTTGGAGTTTTGTGGGTACTCTTTGTATTTATATTTGTTGAAGGGTATTATGAACTTCTGATCGATAATTGGGTCCTCAGTGACCTCATTATATAAACATTACACACTTTTATGCTAATTGTTTGTGCTAACATGTTTTAGATGATTTTAAAGGAAGTGTTTGGAGGAAGAAGAAAGTAAAAAAAGTGTATGATTATCTTTGTGTGTGTGTGTGTTATACATTACAAGTATATATATTTATTAATTGTTAATATCTATATTGCTCATATTTAAGTTTTGAATGTGTATATACAGTGTATATATGGTAACACTTTACAATAAGGTTCATTAGTTAACTACATTAGTTAACATTAACTAAGAATGAACAATACTTCTTCAGCATTTGTTAATCTTTGTTAATGTTAATTTCAACATTTACTAATACTTTATTAAAATCTTGTTAACATTAGTTAATGCACTGTGAACTAACATGAACAAACAATGAACAGCTGGATTTTTATTAACTAACGTTAACAAAGATTAACAAAAACAGTAACAAATGTATTGCTCATGGTTAGTTCATGTTAGTTAATACATTAACTAATGTTTAATAAATGAACCTTATTGTAAAGTGTTACCGTATATATATATATATATATATATATACACTGTATGTATACAAATGTACAAATATTAAATCTATTATAATACACTTGCCAAAGAGAGACAACTTAGATATGGATATCATATCTGCATTTTCCTGTTTCAATTCATTACAGGAAGAGGCCGGGAGGAAGTAGCTTTTTTCTTTTAAATGGGTGCAAACGCAAGGGAACTCGTCCAAAATCATTCGAAATCCTCCTAAATTGCGTAACCTGTGAAATCTGGCACATGCAGCTCTCGACTGGAAAACAATGGGCCGCCTTTGAAAGATCCCCATTATATTTCTGACGAGCCAGAAATCATCGTACCTCAAAACTTCCTAACGAATACACACAAAACTCATGCTGAATCCGTTTGAAGGATATTGTGATCCAAAAATCACAATCAAAAATCCATTCAATTCATTATAGTCATTACAGAGGTCAAATGGGTTGTGTTGTGAGTATTTCATGTTGACTTGAAATGAGAATGAAAGTTTATTATGCAGTTATTTTGGAGAGTGCAGTTCTCACATGAGCATTTATGAGAGCGAATGTGTATGTGTGAGGGGTCTGGTGTGTGCCGCCTTATTTAATTGAGCATATGTTGGTATCAAGATAGATCCACCTAACTTTCTTGTCATAAAATGATGTCTCCTGTACTCCAGAATTAGGATTATGTATGTAAACATGTGGGTGGTGCAACCATAAAAATAATATGGGAGTGTTAAGGCCAACAAGTGGCCTGTCAGTTGAAGCAATTACGCTGTCATAGAAACATATATTCTCTCCACTTTAGTTGTGTCACTTATTTTATAGATTGTAGTAGCACTTTAGAAAAATGATATTTTGCAAACAGAATGTAACTGAGCAGGAATGTTTACTCCCATATTTGTGAGTCAATAGAAACTGGGCTGGTCGGGTTCTTGAGACTACAGATCCTAAAGGTTCTTTGGAAGAAAGCCGGGCTGTGAATGTGTGCCAGCTGCACAGTTTGACAGCAAAGAAACAGGCTGGAGGGCATTACTGAATGAGAAATATGAAAGATGCCGGCCCTTTCACCATGACTGCTATGACACGTTGTAGCATAATAACAGTGTTTGTATCTCGCTGCTGTTATGAACCTGCAAATCGCGCTTAGTTACCACTATTTAATATTTGTTTACTGGGTCAATGACATAGCACTCATTTTTTTCCATCCTGGCCTACCTATTCATTTATTTAAAAAACACAAAAAAATACAATGATGAGCGTGTTTTTTATTTTATTTTATGTTAGCGTGCTACAACTGTCCAGAAATCATAGTGAAAGAGAGCTTCATGATTCTTCAAAACAAAACCCAAGTAGTTTGTATAATCTTTGTTATTATTTATTAGAGAAAAAACAGCTTAACTTCAAAGTATAGTGTGACCAACTACATCATGTAATTCAACCAACATTCAGAAAAAACCCCCACACAAAACTGGATGTGACATCATACAGAGGACCCCTGCAGACCCCTATATTAAGTGAAAAATGATTAAGATGTGTACTTCACTTCACTCACTTCACTTATCCCGTAGTCTTTTGGACCGTAGGGGCACCACTGAAGACTTGGCAACCAACTTCTTCCATTCATCCCGGTTCTCTGCTTTCCGCACTGTGTCACTCAGCTCTAGACCTGTCCGCTCTCTAATGTTGTCTTCCCATGTTGTACAATCACATGTAATTAAGATGTTTTTTACTTAATGGCTACTCCAAAATACCTTTTTATTGTTACGAATTTAAGGCCTTTTTTCAAAATGGTATAAAAGCTCCCTGAAACCAACACTTTCCCCTTTTCTTTATTGTGAGCACTCTTATATGTCATTGACCCTACTATAAATTTTGTTAAATGGAGTTACACTCTGATTGATAGCTGAAATTGTCATCAAATTAGCTGAAATATTTAATAAGAAACACACGAAGGGTGTCCGATACATATAATTTAGCGAATGTCACGCACTTGAATTCTGCAACATTTAGTTCTGGCCATGTTTTTATTTAAAGTACAGGCTGCAAATATTGGATAATTGCCATGTTTGTTCATCCCAGAACACCCAGAAAGCTGTAATGGGAAACAACAGTTCATGACCCTCGGTAACTAATGGATTCAGGAACATTCTACAAATCCTCCTTATGTAGATCTCGTCACTCACTGAGAAACAAAAGGTTTTCTGTAACACTCATCAGCTACACCCGTTGGCTCTAGCGAAATACATGAGCGCCGACACGCCGTGCCAACTGCCCAGCCATCATCACGCCGCTGACAGACTGAACCCTGGCAGAAAGTCAAAAGAGCAACGGTGACATAAGAGTCGAGGACAAGGAAGTACAAAATATAAATCTCCAATCCTTCACGGGCGAGCCAACAGGTTGTCCCTGCTTGTGCCTCTCCCAGGTGTGGAGCCAGCTTTATCCCTATTCTAAGGCTTGTGAGAATCTCCTACATGCAATCGGGTTTGCTTAGGGAGGAGCCGGTTAACCTGAGGGCTTGAGTTGTACTTAGGGCAGCGAAGTTCTCCACCGATACCTAAGAGAGTCTGTATACGGGGTTGTAATGGAGTCTGCTGGTCTGCACTGAATCACGGTTCCCAGCAACAACGTGGCACTTTTATTATTGACAGGAATGCCCCAGAAAACAAGTCATGGTGAGAACCAGACATAGTAGGGGGAGGTTACCTTCAGAACACCTCAAACCTGTCGCGGCATGCGCAAAGTCCCTTCCAAGGTTCTACCACTTTTTATAGTGTTTTGTGAACTTTGGTCTCCATGTGTGCACGAGGAACGAAGCCCAAGACTGCCGTAGAGTTAGGTTGAAAATATTTAATCGATTCTAATTTGGATGATCCAATATCGAATCTTAAAGTCCCCCTGTAGTCAATAATTGTATCCCTTAAAACTCATTTTGATCACCAAAATAACATGTTTAAACGTTTTTTCCTATAAAAAAAATGTCTTCATGCCTTAAAGGGGTCATATAATGCCATTTTTGTACAAGTTAATATGAATGTTTAGGGTCTAAATGAAAACTTTGTAATAAGAAAACACTCATTTTACCTGGTCAAAAACAGCTCTGTTTTCAGTACGCCGTTTCAGTGCAAATGCCTTTAAATGATAATGAGCTTCGCTCACTCCGCCTCCTCTGTTCTGCTGGCGTTTTGATACAACGCACGTGGAGTGTTTCCTTGAAAACAGTTGAGGGTATATTTTGGAGTAAGAATGGCAGCGGGAGTCTCTGAGGACACATCTGTCCAACCGTATCAGTTTGAACCGGAGTCGGACCCGGAACAAGATGACAGCCGCAAAGAAGTTCGACAATTAAGGCTCGAACAGGATGTTTCTGAATGGTTGGTTAACGTAATGTCACTTTGATCTATTTTTGTATGTACTGGCAGGGTAGAGTAGTGAGATACGAACGCTGTGTGTCTACTGATGCATACGTTAGTTCATTGACAGATTGACGTTACAACTAATGGTCATGAAAAACCTTTTTTTTCGCGATTTGCAAAGATTAATATAAAGGTTAATAAAACTTTACACTCACTTCTTCTGTAGGTGCAGCAGGAACATGAATAGTTGGTACCGATTCTTTTTTCAGGAGCAGCTTCTTAGCAAAACCAGCTCATACTGACCCTCGTTTATAAAGCAGTCTGGTGTGAGAAATGATTCGCGCAAACATGAACGCATTGACGTTGCTCGTGGGGAATATTCCCTTCGAAAACAAAACTCAGCCACTGCGTCTTCAGCGGTTCGGATTTAGGAACATCAAAATGACTGTGTTCGTTATTACACCCAAGAACAGAACACCACAATCACTTAGACGCCATTCTGCTCCAGCGTATCAACAATGACAGACTATGATGACAGCTCGCTCAGGGCGGGTCTGTGTTGAAACGCTGCTGTCAATCAACAATCGTGGGAGGGGCTTCTGTTTTATTGACGTCACAAAAACGAACGGCTCAATTTGAGGCAGGGGAAAACATATAAGGAGATGAATCATTATAGGAATTTGTAACTTGTTAAAGTGCATGTACCATTATATGACCCCTTTAAAATAGCTTGAATGTAACTACACCCTTGCTTCATTTATTATACGCGGATCAATGAATATGCTAATTAGCCCCGACTGAGGTAATCGCTGCACAATGGTATCGCTTTTTACAACCTCAGACACATAACGGTAATATGATTAGACTTTTGCTTGACTATGTTATGAAACAGCTAATAGTGTATTGCTAATGTTACATGAACCATGTTCCCGTTCGCCATCTCAGAGTCAGATGGCTGCCTCAGTATCCTTAGAAACGCTTTGAACAACTCAGAACGTCAGTGGAGAAAGGCATATAGTTCATCATAACAGATTTTTCAAATCAACAGAAAAATATACCGGCATCTCTTTTGACTTCACTGCTTTAGAGTGGTCATAGTTAATGATATGCTAAAGCCCGCCGGCACGTTGACGTGATTGGTTAGTTTGTGACGTCAGAAACACCAGCCATTTCAAACCACGTTTTAAAGACTGTCTTTAGTTCACTGCAGATTTAAGAGAAAATACTCAGCAATGGTGTTGACTTATACATTTGCAAATAGTTTGTCTTAAAGCATATTAAAAAAAAACACATAGACTTATAAACAACATTAAAAACTTGATTTTCACCTCAGGGGGACTTTTAGTCTTTGCTGTTTTTACAAAACATTTTCGCAGTGCCTCTCATCCGTTAAATCGTGATAAACTTTGTGCTGTGTTATTTTTGATATGAAACAAAGTCTCAGCTTTCAAATTATGTCAATTTTATTATGAAATTTAGGCAATAAATACTATTTTGGCGCTCTTATGACAGTGACAGATTGCTGTAGCCACCTCAGTTATAGTGAAGCGGAACTGATCATCTCTTCCACGTCACTACTAGAACGAAATAAACATGAATGAAGATCAGAATGTATTGTTGAAAGATATAGTAGATCTTAATGAAATGTATCATGTCTCATGTAAATGCACTCATATGCACTATATTACATATCCCTTATATTTTTCTGACAGCAACTATTTAAATGAAAACTTATTATCAAAATTGCCTAATGTGCAATTTAAACATTTGTGCACAAATAAATGTTATAATTTGAATAATATTAACCTTTATTATTATAATATACCAACCGACAGGTTTCTCTGTATAGTTTGCAGCATTAATTAAGAGACTTTTTTTTTCTTGACATGTACTGAACCTGATATATATACAAATGAATCGAATCAAAGTGAATCAAGATCGGAACTAAATCGAATCGCAAGCTTGTGAATCAAAATCAAAGCGAATCGTGAAATATGTGTCGCTACCAAGCCCTAGCGTAAAACCGAATTCAGGGCTTCTGTCTGCCCCCATACGGCCAAGTTCCCAGCACTGGAGACGCCAATCGAAGCCAGACAGCAATTAAAGGCTGTCTTACTCGGTCCTCAGAGATGTTCAAGGAATCAGCCACAACACCCTGAAACCATGGGATTTGGGCACCTTATCGCAGACTCTATCTAATGACTTGTGGAAGGTAGTGGAGGAGTAACCACATCTAATGGCCTCCCCCTGCTTCCCCTATGTGGCAGTGCTGCAGTTCACGTACAGTGTGCAGGAAGTGATTAAGTGGGCGAGATCAAAGACACTGGACACGATAAACATTCCTCCCTAGGACGAGTCGCTTGAGGCAACAGCTCGCTTCCTCCTCTCGGAGACTTCCACCACAGCGCACACATTGTCACCACATGACCATCCAGGATGTGTAGAGCGTCTTTGTTGGTGCATTGAGTGTTTCTTGAGGCTGAGGATGTGAGTTTGTGTTTGTGAATGGGTTTGAATGGAGTGGAAAAAGGTAAAAATACTGAGGACATAGAGTCTTATCTGAGGGACACTCCTTTAGCGTGGGTCATCGCTCTCAATACACTTATAACTTGGGGTCTGTCACAAAGATCTGCTTGGAAGATCTAGATGCAAAAAAAGACAATAATTTGACATTTTTCGTGGTTCCAATCCTAGTTTTGTAATGAATATGCTTTATGGGGCTTTATGTAGCCTACATTAGGGCTTTCTATTTGATTGTTTATATAATTTCAAGGAAAGTAACAGAGTGGAACACAACAGAATTGAACAGAAGACCTATTTAACAATTTAATAACAGCTTACTAAAAGTTTTTAAATAGAAAGAAAAAATAATTTCAGTAGTTTAATATTCACAAACACTAGTTCATATCACGTTATCTTACATCAGAGAGTCAACTTTAAATTTGAGATTTTTAATAAAATGTTGATAATATTACAGATTTTTGTAATTGGATGAAACAGAATGCTTTGAGGTAAAAAAAAAAAAAAATTCAGCTTATTTCAGCTGTTGATTTCCCATAAAAGGTTGTCACTTCCTGGAGAATTATGTCATTAAAGGAACTGGATTTATTCAGCAAAATGATTAATTTAAGGAATGGCAATATCCTTGACAATATAAGGAAGTATGGACGCCAATGAAAATGTAAAACATTTATATATGTATGCATGTTCATATAAATTCAACCCATTTCCAACTTTAATATTTTATCCAATATATTATGACATATGATGGGGACATGATGATAATGTACTCTTTTGTAAGAATGACTGATTAATGTCCCCTCTTGGCTTTGTCTCAGTTTATAGGGATATGTGTTAGTGTGCGAGTAATGGGCCAGCCCATGTTAGGCACATTATAACAGGACCTGTAGCCTGCTAATTTCACACATGGTTCTGTTGCTGTTCTACAGCTGGCCTGTTAACGGACTGCCATTGGGAGTTTATTAATCAGACCAGCTGCAGGTGTGTGCATCTATGTGTGTGCATTTGTGCGTGTGAACGTCTCGTGCGTGTGTGTGAGCTGCTGAAGGAAACGCAATGAGGGGAACCTCTCTATTCGGATGACGTCAAACAGTTTGGAGCTAAACGTTATCACAAGTTGGAACTGGAATCATTTGAAGGTGCAGTAACGTTGGTAGTGTTAAACCAATTGTACCTGTGAAACAGTGAAACCAGGCCATTGCAATATTTTAGACCATGATAGAATACTTTTATAAATTTGAAATGTATGGCATTGAATATTAAAGTATATTCACCATACAGCTGAATATATATTAAAACTGATAATGTTGGTAAATAGTAAAAAAAAAAAAAAATAACAACCTTAAAACAGGTTGAATGTAACAGTTTAATTAAACCTTGAGAAAAGGGTCTTTGACTCCTTATTGCTTTCTGCTTTGTGAAGTGGAACTCCCTCCATCCACATGCGAAAAGAATCCGTCATTCCTTCAACTTCAATGGACGGAGGATCACACAAGCCCTCAGTGATCTGAAAGAGACAATTATCTACAATTGAGCTCTGTCAGGAAGAACAAACCTGCCCTTAATAAGCTGTGTGTGGGGGTGCTTTGCTGTTTCAGATAGTCGAGTGTCCTGTCCAAAGACAACGGCCCAGGTGAGTGACGAGGTTGCCCCTCGGCTAGGGTCCTGAACCCCTCCTCTCTCTCTCTCTCCACTCTACATGCTTGGGTGATCACAGGTAAAGGCTGGTTTGACTGGGCCAAACTCCAAACTGTCCTCTCACCTGTGTCTGTTTAATGAAGAAACACCACTGGAGGACAGTGTCTGTCTGATCTATGTGACCCACAGCTCTTTGTTGGAGCATCACTTGACCTTAGCTCAGCTTTTGAAAAGCCTCTTTTGTGCTGCACCGATGATCAGTGGGAGCTTCTTGGACTGCAGGATTTTGGTGCTCTCATTAATGTATTGCCATTATTTGCCTTTTTTTCTGAGTGGTTTTAGGGTGCTGCTATTGGGTTTTTAAGGTGTTCTGGTTGTCAAAAGAGCCCATGCCTCTATGATATGAGCTTTTGTCCCGGATTGTTTTCTCCATGTTATCATCTGCGATGTGAAAATCATAAATCTGATCACTCACCTCAACAAGCCGTATGATCCACCACTCAAGACAAATTTATGCGCCAAAGTTTAATACTTAGAGGTTTAGTTCTCCCAAAAAATGAAAATGTTCCCATAATTTACTCGCCCTCAAGCCATCCTAGGTGTTTATGACTTTCTTCTTTCAGCCAGACACAATCGGATTTATGTTAAAAAAAATATTCTGACTCTTCCAAGCTTTATAATGGGAGTGAATCCATCATAAAATAATTCATACGGCTCCAAGGTGTTAATAAAGGCCTTCTGAAGTGAAGCAATGTGTTTTTGTTTGAAAAATATCCTTCTTTACAACTTTATAAACTATAATCACCGGCTCTCCCGGTAACGGCCATACGCGAGGAGTAGCGTAAGCTTAGGTGAGACGCCTCTCGCGGTTCAAACAAATAGGGCAACAAACTCAAGTTCCTCTGACATTTGTCTTAAAAAATCTCGTTTTAGACTTCTAATTCGTGACCTGTGTTTAGTTTTGCCCTATCCTCTGCACTTCCGCATTCGTCAATACGTCAAGCGTCGGGTCAGAGGTCACTCTTCCGTTACCGGAATTAAGTTATAAATACGGATATTTTTCTCACATAAATGCATCAGAAGGCCTTTTTTAACCCCCTGGAGTCGTATGGATTACTTTTATGATGGATGGATGTGCTTTTTGGAGCTTCAAAAACTCTATTCACTCCCAGTTTAAAGCTTTGAAGAGTCAGGAAATTTTCGATTGTGTTTGGCTGAAAGAAGAAAGTCACATATACCTATTATGGGATAATTTTCATTTTTGGCTGAACAAACCCTTTAAGTATGACGATTAATAATAGTCAGGGTTGTCTTAACAAACACTCTTAATTAGGCCTATAGAAGAATCTGTGTTCTGGTTTGTCTAATTGTATTAACAGCTTCAGAGGCACTGAGTACATTTGATATTCTGCTGTACGATTCAGAAAATTTGGCAAAGCAGAACAATTAGTTATGGACATTATGTCATAGTAGACACAATATTTCATGGGCTTTTCATGTGCTCTCCATTATCAGTCCTATTTAATTAAGTGTGACATGATTTGGACATGGTAATTCTCAGGTGGCCTCCATTTCATTCTGGAAGGAATAGTACCATGACTTAGTTTGTCTTAGTTTGCCTTTCCTTGACATTTTCAAATGTATTCCTCCAGTTCAGATGGAATAAATGACTTAGCCGTAGGCAAAAACTCTAAGAGTTGGCGTTTCTCTAACACTACAAAGCTCTGCTGTCATTACATACAGTGCATCTGGAGAAACAAACAACACAGATTGTGCACAGGCCCCCGTGAGGCAGAGCGGTTTCATTCGCGGATTACAAATTGGAGCTCATTTTGAATAATTATCAGAGCAAACCCACATATGGCTTCTAGCAGGGTCCTCACTGACTTTGTCCTTGTGCCATTAAAAAACATTTAATCTGATAGATTCATTTGTCTTTGTGTCTGGGCCGGCGAAGTCAATGGCAGACCGGAGTGCTCCGATTGGCCGAAGGATGCGTTGACATCACCAGGGGTGAAAGGTTGAGTCAGGACAAGTCTACAGGTTCTGGGGTGCCAAGTTTTTTGTTGAGACTTTCCATGTGTGAAGGGTTCTTCTTGTTGTTCTTGGGCTTATTTGAACATCTGTGCCGGACTACCGGTCAGGCCCAGTGCTCTGGAACAAATTCAGCCTGAATCTGGCTGCAAATTCCATTTAAACAAGAGGGTAATTTAGCAGAAGAAAGTTTCAGGGTGGACTTGGAAGGTGATTTAGGGATTGGCTATCGGAGTCCCAAATGCAGAGGCTTTCCTCTTCACACCCCATCAAACTCTAGATAGTGATCTGGAACCGGCTTTGGATTATAACGCCAATGCTAGTTTGAGAAATCCAGTATAATTGCTATGGAAAAATAAACATATCTACAAAGAGTCATTGTATTTTTGTTTAGTATAGTTGGTACGCTCTTAAAAATAATGGTTCTTTATTATGGTTCCATGAGGAACCTTTTACATCCATGGAAACGTTTCATTCCACAAAAAGGTTCTTTATAGGAAAAAGGTTCTTTATATTTTTAAAATTTCCTTCACACTAAGAAAAAAAAATTCTTTTAAGAACTGTTCACTGAAAGGTTCTTTAGGGAAATGGTTCTTCTATGGGCCCTCCTTTTGAAATCTTGAAAAGTCGTATGAAGCGAAAATTGCGATAGGCTTTTGTTCCCTATTGTGATTTATATCCGAGTGAAACGTCTTCTCAAACAAGAAAAGAATTAGGGCGGGACTGGGGGATTTATTGGATCGAATTGGATGGTTGTGGTTTGCTATTGATCGATCTCATGGGAGTGACAGGTTGTCCCACCCTCGCTCCAGTAAACACATCATCAGAGAAGAGAAGAGATGTCGCTGCTAGAGGGAGGGGAAGTTATTTCGATTTTTTTGCACGGATAAATTATTTATAATAAATACTGCAATATTCACACTGAGTCCGAAATTCGCATCCGAAATTTTCGCACGTTAAAAAATAAATACGACCTCACGTTATGTCAATCACGCTTGCACACTGCCTCCGAAACTTTCGTCCGTCATAAAAAAAATCGAATCGGGTTCGATTTTCTGCGTTTTTCGCATCCGTAGCAATCAGTTTGAATGGTGTTTGAATGATGTTTTGACAATTCAGAGCCACCGAATCTCGAATACGAAAAAACGCATACGAAAATTCCGGACTCAGTGTGCAATGGCCTTTAGAGTGTACACGTTTGCAGTGATTAATGCAGGTGTGGAAGCCATTTCTTCTGGATTTGCAGGGATGTGGTTTTGTGCCACACAAACTACGTTCCATCTGGACATTCAGTTTTGGCCAAGGTCAGAGTTCATGCTCCTGAAATGACAGTCCCCACAGCCCTAAATTGGCCCATTTATTTTTAGTCTAAACAGGGCAATCCAAGCTATTAAAAGAAAGGCCGACATGAGGCAGTGTGTTAATTGCAGCTGGTCAGACAGCGCTTTCTCTCCTCAATTGCTGCCATATGTTCTTATCGAGACATGTCTTTTCGATCACTTTCTTTGCATCCCATTCACTTTCACTAGGAGATATTTTGAATATTGTCAAGTTGTAAAAAGAATCTCTAAAACTTGCGGTCTGTTGTGTCTGAAATGCATTGATTTTTGCATCATTTTTGTCCTGTTTATTTATTTAAATAACATTAAAACTTGAATGCAGCTGTTTTATGATTATCATTTTGTAATGTTTTTTTTTTTGGAGGGGGGGGGGGGGGGGGGGTGTATAAAGTACAAATATCCTAATATCATAATGAACATATGCCCCATTAAAATTACATTCTTGAAAAGGTTTTATTATTTGTTAGAGAAAAATATAAAAACTTTGATCATTAATTATTAATATAAAAAGCATATAATACACACACACACACACACACACACAAAGATTACATTTCTAAAAACTTTTGCACGTGCATTTTTATAGATGCATTTGCTTTTTATCCCAAATGCATGCATCTCGCTCATCTGTGTATATGAGGAATCCTTGTTATTTCTATGATGGCTATGAAGCAGAACATACAAATAAACCATCACAGCTTTAGCCCTGGAAAGTATCAAAGGATTATGGATGTCTGTTTTGGACAAGTAAAGTAATTGTTTTGATTAGAGCCTGGTTTTGGAAAGACTAAGTAATTGGTTTGATACAGACCTGTTAGTGGTCACAGTTAGTGTGAAACCAACAGCATCATCATTAATGGCTGTGGTTGATCGAACACAAGGTGAGCTCTGTTTAATCTAACGCGTTATTAAAGAGGTTTTCGGCAGGTCCACGTGGAATTCACAGAACACTGGAACAGCCGTCATTCAAGTTCTACACATATCCTGCCCCTTTTGTGGTTGTTTATTAAATGATTTTGGCTAATTTGTAGGGATGTCCCGATACCACTTTTTCACTACCGATACCGATACCGATGCCGCAGCTTTGGCTTTTGCCGATACCGATATTAATCCGATATTTTTATTTTATTCTTAAACTAATAAAAAATATAGCAATTTTCTCAATTAGCCACCTAAAATATACCTCCTATATAGTCCACAACAACAGTTGATTATGAAAGATTGCCACCCTTTATTCAAACACTACAAAAAAATAAAGAAATATATAAATGAAAGAAAATACAGGTACTTCAGTACTTAAAGCTAGCTAGCTACCAACAGGTTTAAAGTTAAAAGAATTTAAACAGCAGCATTCTACATTGTAAATACCAGTACAGTTTTTGTTTTTTAAATCAATTAGAATTTCTATAACTGTGTGTTAAACTGATTATCACTCTTGTGTGTGTTAAACACAATCTACTTAATACAGACAGCTTCATTATAAAGATAAACAACAAATCCCCAAAATATATGATCATAATCTATGACAAAAATGCTATTATAAACTAGATTAGTGGATAATACACATTGCTCTTTTTATTGTTGTAAAATACATTCATGAAAAACAAGATAACAAAAATGAAAAAGATAATTATTTTAGATATAGCTAAATCTGCTATAAAATTGAGACATGTTTTAAGTGTATTGCACAGCTATTTAATGAGGCAGCAACATTAATAATTATTAATGTTAATAAGCTTTAATTGCGTCAATGCATTATGATATGAAAGGCTCCAATACAGTGCGGCACAAAGCGCTTATGCGCATCCCGAGCGGAGAATGATGCGCTTGAAGCCACGTGGAGTTCCAGCACGCAGCGCGTCGAGTCCGCTTTGAAAAGTTCAAAGCACAACGGAGATACATATTGATGGACAGTGTATTATACAGTATCTATCTATGCAATCGTTTATTGAGCCTTTTCTTTTAACAGTTTTAAATTTCAGTTACTGTGCGCGTGAAGAACAATTATAGTGCTCTGACTCTAGTGTTGTGATCAAACTGACAGCGTCCGACACCCGGTAGAGAGTAACACGATTGAGTTACAGCAATAAAGTCCAGCAAGATAAAGTTGTTTTATGCGAAAACATAGACCTTTATCTTACAGATCAAGTATAATAGTATTAACATTGAATCATCTTGAAGATAGTTTCATCATTGACTGCAACCGAACGCGACGCGCTGTTTGAATGCTGAATGGAGAATGACTGACAGCCGCAATAGTATCCAGCTGCAGACCCGCAGCACCACCACTTTCAGAACCCCAGCGCCAGAACCGGAAGTAATGGGCGGAGCTTACGTTCTAACACCAGCGCCAGGACCGGAAGTGAGGGGCCGAGCTTACGTTCTAAACCGAGTAACGCCACCTAACGTTTTGGAGCGTAGTTTGCTTAGACACGAAACCGAATTATTACACACGAAGCGTCATACTTTATACATATTATAATGATACATTAAGGTATAGTACAATAAGCATTTTAAAACGTTGATTTTGTGTAATATAATTCTATATAGTTATCCGTTTCATTGTATTATGAGAGTTACTTCCTGATCATGATGGTGAAAAATAATGCTTGAAACTTATGGTCATTTTATATAAAATATACTTTATTTCACAAGAACATGTGCAGCATGCATTTTTCTTTATGTAAAATAATGTCAAAAATCTAAAAAGAGAGAGAAAATCCGGCATTGTTTTAAAAGAAACAATAAAAATGTACCGTACTTCAAATAATAGCCGAGTCCCAAATAGACGATTGTCTCTTTACATGCCTGGTGTGGCTGCAGGTCTGGGTAAATATAAGGCCGGCCTCAAATAGAGGTCGGGTCTGTTTTTTAGTTTCAGGTTGTATTCTAAAACCCGTCAGATCATCCGCTTTTTGGCGGCCGCCAAAGCAAATTTTTGTCCCGCCAAAGCAAATTTTTGTCCCGCCAAAGCCTATTTTGATCGGTGAGTGATGTAGAATAGAATGACTGCTGCGCGTGACAGGGCGCTTAACGAGCAGAGAGAGAGCCCTGGCCGCGCGCGCGCACTCTGACGTCTTCGAACAACACGAGCGCTGTCTTGCTCTTTATTTGTCACATACCAGTTATAGTTCATACAACGAGCAGTGACTCACTGTGTAATAAAAACATACCCTAAATATTATTTAAAAGGTGCAACCATTTTAAATATTTTTAAATAGGCCTACTTGCAAAAATGTGTCATTGTAAATAATTCCGCCCCTCCCTCACTTCCGGTTCTGGCGCTGGGGTTCTGGCACTGGGGTTCTGAAACTGGTGGTGCTGCGGGTCTGCAGCTGGATATATCTCGACAGCCGCGAGAGGGAAAAATTTACGTGATCTTGAATTTAATTACTTAAATATTAATTTATATCTCACATAATAGCTTCAGAACACTTATAATAGAGTGCACGAAAACGTTATGGTACTTTAGAATGTTTTTGTGCATTTTGTGGGGCTTAACAATAACACATAATAGTATACCCACAATATCGGATTTGGATCGGCCTCGTCTGATCGATGTCAGATCGATACCCGATCCCGCAAAAATGGCAGTATCGGAGCGATACCGATCCTGAGTATCGGATCGGGACATCCCTACTAATTTGATTATGATTTGAGAGATTTTCTACAAAAATCAGCATTAAACAGACGTTTTATCACAGAAGTGGAGATCTTCTGACCTGGAGGCATGCAGATGAAAGTATACACTTGGTTTAGTGATTTTTGAACTTGCACAGCTGATGTTATCTTCTGCTTAATGGCCTCTTTATTTTACGCAATGTCGTTTGGGACTTAGTAATCGCAGGTTTGTAGTGTGCACTTGCCTTTAACAGCCAAACTTTCTTTCAGAGCTTCTGGCTTTCCTCCAGTTGGCCAGATATTCTTGCTTTCCTCTGTTCCTGTTCACTTTTCGATTCCTTACTTATTTTTGTATATGAAAATATGACGTTGCATGCCATGTTCATTTCAATGCATCTATGAATGAACATTTATTTTGAGTGTTTGCATGAGAGAGAATATGACTTAAACTCCAGGCTCCGAGGTGCTCTGGTTTGTATCAAGCTGGTGATGGGTGGACTCCTCCAGCCCACCCGCCTTGAACCCACCTGATTTGACTGATTTTCCACCTTACTTCCTCATTAGTTGTTTTCATCTGGAAAGCAGCCGTTCCAGACGAGAAATTTATCATTGCCAAGTTACACTGGTCTCCGTTTTGTAATGGTTGCCTTTGGACATGCAAAAAAATGGTGCTGGTTTATATCACAGACTTTGAGATATACAAAAAGTGCACCTGCAAGAGCTACATTTCTCACTCAAGTTTGCAAGTGTGTTTGGCCTCTTACTTTTTGCTTTTTTTCTAAATTATTTTCATATTTATATTTATTTTCAATTCATATTATATTATTGGCATAAAAATTAGGTGAAAAATATATCAGTTAACATGATTTTTTTGTATGTTGTATGTTTTGCTTGCAGGCATCACTCAAGCTGACATGAGAAAACCAGATGATCCATGTTATCCAGCATGAATGTTAATATGGTCAGTGTCACAAATTTGCTTACATTTGATTAGTGACCTAGAAAGGAGCAGAACTTTAATGCCCAGTGAGTTTCTTTCTATTGTTGAACGCAAAAGAAGATATTTTGAAAAATGTTAGTAAACAAACAGTTTCTGGTCCTCATTGATTTCCAGTATTATGAAATAATTGAAATCAATGGGGACCAGCAACTTTTTTTTTTTTTTTTTTTGCCACATTCTTCAAAATATCTTCTTCTGTTATCAACATATAGGTTTAGAACAACTTGAGGGTGAGTAAATGATGATAGAATTTTCATTTTTGGGTGAACTATCCATTTAAATACCAGGATTTAATCTGCACTTGACTTTAAAAGCCAAAGTTTCTTTCAGATCTTCTGGCTTTCCTCCAGTTGGCCAGATATTCTTGCTCTCCTCTGTTCCTGTTCACTTTTAAATACCAGTATTTAAAATCCCCAATGTAGTCTCATACAGTTGGACTCCACTGTATATGGTTCATTATGGAAATATGTTTCATTGCTTAAATAAATACTGCTGTTAATTCACTGGCTAATGGGAACTGCACTTTAGTGTTGCACAAAGGCAGAAAAGCATGGCAAGTAATTGAATTTAAAGAATATATCAAGAATACGAATATATTGATAATATACTCTTTAACCTCCAAAGCTGCCATCTGTTTGAGCATGTTTACACCTGGTCACTTCATACGTTTTCTCTGATCGGAGAGCTGCAATCTGGTTGTCGAAACCACATTTGTAAATTGTACTCCTCCCAAAATGTTCAAAAATAAAAAGTGTGAGAGCGTGTTATAGGCTTTATGACATTATAGCCAGATACTGCAACAAGCATCACTGCAGATGAGTAGCTGAGGATCGATTCAGCAAGCCAGCGCGCAAACTATATACTGTATATTAGGGATGGGTGATATGACTAAATTCTTATTTCACGATATGAGACCTTTTATTTCACAATAACAATATGTATCACGATATAGTTATTTTTGATATATATTTAATTTAATTTCTGTTAATAAAAATAAGGAAAATGAAGCAAATTACAAACAATAGGACAAATTGAATTGAATACTCCACACAATGGGCATTTTGACATAACTGTATGTGTATTTGACCATTCAAGCGCAATAAGACGTGAAAGAGAACTGAATTCACGATTGTATGCAATATATTTACATTCCGCAATATACACGATATAGCAAAATCTCTGACGATAGACATTTTATACCGTGGTAATTAGGGGTGTAACGATACCCTCTTCGATACATATCACGATACTGAACTCACGATACGTTATTATTGCGATACTCCAAGACATATGATAAAAGGTTAACAAAAAATGTACTGGTGATTAAAATGCTAAATTTGATATTATATTGTGGGTGTAAATGAATAGGCTTGGACTTGGTGTTGATAACCCAATGCACAGGACAATGGTGATTTTTTTCTTACACAGTAATTTATATTTTGGGTGAACTATACACAATACATATTGTCACTATCCACGATACATGTTGCATTTTTGTATTGCGATATATTGTTACAAATATTGTTACACCTCTAGTGGTAATTATATATATATATATATATAGGGCTGTCAAACGATTAATCGCATCCAAATTAAAAGTTTGTGTTTACATAATATATGTGTGTGTACTGTGTATAATTATTTTGTATATAAATGTACATATGTATACATTTAAGAAAAATATATTATTTATGTATAAAATGTTTATATTTATATAAAATATACATTATATATAGGCTACATTCAGTCTATATACAGTATATACATGCAAATATTTCTTAAATACACATGCATGTGTGGGTATTTATGTATTAAAAATGATTATACACAGTACACACACATATATTATGTAAACACAAACTTTTATTTTGGATGTGATTAATCGCGATTAATCGTTTGACAGCCCTCGTCATACCACGTGACCCTGTATATATATAAGATGTGATTAATCGTGATTAATTGTGAGTAATCGATTTGACAACAGTAATTAGAACGTTTAGTAAATTAAATAGTATATGGGACATTTGAACAAATCAGATAGCTATCCAATCAGTAAAAACGCATAAAGTGACCTGGTGTAAACATGCCCTTTGCAATACTAAACAGATTTTGAGGCATTTTTTTAACTTTATAAAAAAAATGAATATTAATTATATTGATATTAAACATTCGTTTTATTAATATTCGGTTAATTTATTTTAGTATGAATATGTTTGAATTAATTTAATGACCGAAATTTTGAGCAGCAATACACAAACTTCAGATTCAAAAACAATAACTCGCTTATCTCTTGTGCTCACTTACTGACTGCCTGAAATCCTAAATCCAAAAATAGCGCCTGATTCCGGAACCTTTTTCCCTCATTAGCCCTCTTCCTGAGAGCATAATATAGGTGTTTCAAGATGGTGGGTTTGGGCAGGGTCAGGTGGGTGGGCTAAGAGGTCTGCTATTAAAGTGCCAGAGGCTGTGCCCCCACCCAGCTGTCAGTCAGAGTGATAAAGCCCAGACGCCCAGTGTGCCCCATTACCATGTGGTCCCTATCCAAAGACCCCTATCACTGCACAGCCCTATTACTCCCAAATTTGGTGAGGTTATCTCATTCGTTCAGAAACAGTTCTTCTTTTTTTTTCAACTGCTGACTGGAATCTAATTTCCTGTTTATTTATGTGGTCCTTGGTCTACAGAGTCAATTTTGTTGTTTTCTTTTGTTGTTGCTGTTGTTTTGTTATTTCCTCTGTAACACAGTTTGATTTTTACTGGAGGGCGATGCTTAAAATGTGCTGTGCACATGTACCTACAGACACGGATTCAAGATGCTTTCCCACCAGTCCACTCAGCTTATTCTCACTTGTGTCCTCTGAACTTTGTGTGTAATCAAAAATAGTTTGCCCCAATGATAGTAAAGTATGCATTTGGGCAAACACAATTTAACGCGTATTTCAAAATAAAAAATCCTTTTGAACCTATTTGACTAGCAAAATTGAAACGTTAAAGCCATCATTCCCAATCGCTAAGGCTAGAAGTGGAGCAATTCCTGCTAGAAAGCCACATTTATGATCATTTTATGTTATTTTCCAGCACAGTTATTATATAATTAAAAGGCTGGACATCAATAGCATCAAACATCATTGGTTCTCGAGTGTATATACACACGCGCATGTGATTTGAATAATTATTTCAATTACGGTCTGTTTCTCACACAAAGCAATCATATGAGAATATTTGAAATGCGCCTTGGTCATATGGACTGCTTTTATGGTGCTGTTTTTTGTCCTTTTTGAAACTTGGAAGCCACTATTACCTGTTGTTCCATGAAAAAAATATGCACAAATTCTTTGAAATTTTTATTTTTGTGTTCCCCAGAAACGAATATAAGCATATGGGTGTGTAACAACATGAGGATGAATAAATAATAACAAAAGTTTCATTTCGGGGTAAACTATCCCTTTAATGTAACACTATAGACGTTTGAGAACAAATAATATATAGATATTTCTGAAGGATCGTGTGAAACTGAAGCTCTGCCATCACAGGAATGAATTACATTTGAAAATATATCAAATTAGAAGACAATTATTTCATATTGCAATAATACTTCACTATATTACTGTTTTTACTGAGTTTTTGATCAAATACATGCAGCCTTGGTGAGCATAAGAGACTTCTTGATGAGTCCAAATGTATCACCGGAAGGGTACAGTATGTCTTGGACTTTCGTTGTGTGTTTTATCACAAAAAAAAGATTTGTTCATTATGATATAACAACATAGCTTTTTGATTACATCAGTGATACTTTTATTTAAAGTGGATGTCACTAATGAATGTTTAAATTAGGCTCACCCCTCATATTTACCTAAGAAACAGCTGGAGTGTTTGATAGGAGACTAGCACCCCTCCAGTTTTATAGCTAATCTCCCTGAGAACTTAAGGAGTGGCTTAGGAGTGGCAAAAACACAAAACTCAGGCATTCCCGAGTCCACAGGGGGCCATGGGTTGGGTTAGAATGACTGGCAGGCCTAGACGCAGCATTGTTTCATAGGGGGCGGGTACACAGGTGGGCAAGTCCCGGTTTTGTTGTTGTTGTCATTGTTGACGACGCTCAAAAACATTCCAGCCCTCAATGCTGGAAGGTAACAAGATGGCAGAGTGGGGGAGGAGTGGAAGAAGTAGGGAAAAAGTAAGGTTTTCAAATCTCAGAAGCTCAACAAAAAAAAACAATAGAGGATGAACCTTCAAGCCATGTGACCCCATGGGCTCTCGCACTCATTGATGCATGACAATGAGAAGGACACTGTGCAGCCCGTTGCCTCGGGCTAAACCACGAACTGAGGTGCAGGCCAGGTTTCCGTCTAATATTTGAATGTGCAGTACAAAGGTTGGCGAGATCTGTGTCATCCCGGCCCAACGCCGTCCCTGGTGTTACTGGAGCACGGCGTGGCCAGCGTATTACATCATGGATGCAAAATGATGGAAGGTTGTGATACTGAGATTTTATGGAGTTTATCCTCTTCGGTTGCAGGCAGTCACACCCTTCCTGACCACAGCTCCCAGGCCCGATAAGAGATTTTTCTGTAATCCCTAAAGCCTTGTGCTTTGTATCCAGTATTTAGTTGAAGGGGCAGATCAGAACTACTCAGCTTTTTGTGATTTACCTGTACTAGGTGGACTAAAGCCTTAACTGAGGATAGCTGAAGAAAGACAAGCTATTGTTTATGCTTTCTTTGGGATCTTCTGCTTTAACACCTGTGCTGTGGCTGCTGTGTACTGTACGCATTTGATTACATATGCTGAGAAACACAGCTGAATTCAAAAGAATTGGTGGCTTGTTTTCTGGCTTTTGTTTGATAGAAACTTTAGGTGCACTTTCAATGAAGCCTGTATAATATCATGAGACGTGTAAAGTACTTGTCACTCTACTTTCTAAGTATAATTTTGGAGAATTTGTTGCTACTTTATTCATTTAGACTTAAATTCTTCCAGTTTTGTCAAGCTTACTGTGCTGACAAGCCAATTAAATTTCAGCCATGCAAGTTTGACTTTATTTTTCTTTATAATTCATCCTTGTGACCAGACAGTATTCATTATTTGACCAGGACACAATATGCATGTGTGTTTTTTTATAAATAAAAAATAATTATTAAAGGGGTGGTTGATTATGATTTCACTTTTCTAATTTTAGTTAGTGTGTAAGGTTGCGGTTTGAGCATAAACAACATCTGCAAAGTTACAACGCTCAAAGTTCAAAGCAAAGGAAGATATTTGCTTTTAAAGAAATCATTTTTTAAGGACTACAATAAACGGCTGAAAGGGACTACACGGCATTCCTCTCGGGTTAGTGACATCACCAACCCTAAAATTTACATAAACCCCGGGAACACGCAGTGAGAAGAGGAAGAGTTGTTGTATAGAGAACATTTGTGAGTCTGCACAAATGCAACACAAATGCATTTGCATGTCACTCTGTGGCATCTTACAACAGTTCCCACATGAGCGATTTTATAGATTAACACGAAACAACGCATTTTTACTGACCCTCAAAAACCATGCTGTAAAAATGATCTGTGGGGTATTTTGAGCTACAACTTCACATACACACTCTGGGGACATCAGAGACTTATTTTACATATTGTGAAAAGGGGCATTATACCACCCCTTTAATAATACCTTTTTGCCAGTAATGGCTGATTCACATGACTCAAGTGTGCTCCGATGTAAATCCCATGCTGATGAGTTTAAACAGTTCCAGTAGATTGATTTTAGCATGTTATATATAGTCAGGACATTAGCACAGTCTTATCAACACGTCTCTAGACTCTCAAGCATTTCCTTTGCTCTGGGATCAGCGTTTCTCATCAACATCTTGGTGTTCTTTGAAGGTTTTGCCTTTGTTTGATGGATGTGTTTGAAATACATATGCTTGCGTGAATGATAAAGAGAATCTTGGAAACTCTTGGCAATTCAGACCAGCGGAGTCCATCATTTTTGACAAACCTCAAAGCTGAATTCCTCAGTCTAAATTGCCACAGGCAATACAATGTTCAAGGCTCAAAAACATTGTTCTTCCTATTACTTTCTCGTGTAATTTATGAACTCTCTCTCTCTCTCTCTCTCTCTCTGGCACAGTTACATTAATGGGATCTTGAATTGTTAATTCACACAAACATGTGAAAACGATATGTTTGCGTAATACTTGTTGCGTTGCAGCACTCATTCAAGTTCCTTTATTTTTATTTCTGCAGGGACTTGCTCATTTGGGAGGCACAATCACTGTAGAATTGAATTTGGAGAGGTCGTAATCACCTCCAATGTGGGGTGAAACAGAACCGTTCTGCATCATTTCACTTTCTTTCCTTGCCAATTACGAGATTTTAAAGCATTAAAAAACACCCTCCTCTTTTTACCAAACCAATCGAAGGAACTGCTACAGCCAAGTCAATCAGATAAGAGATTGGTTTTTCTTCTTGAGAAATATAGACAGAGAAGGTTTTCTCCAGCAGATTTTAAGTTACCCTCTGTTGTTTTTCAAGGTTGGCCCTTGGGAGCTGATAATGGGTAATGGGGCCCGTGTTAACGTGACCAAGAGAGGCCGAAAGCTTATCAAGCGATCTCGCTGTAGCCTGACTCAGAAAGAGGAAAACGACAAACCCTCTGGTCACATCTTGATGGTAAACACAGGCAACGTTAGAAAAGAGAGCTAAGACCCTGATACCACACGCATACTAGTGTTTATTTGCTAACACAAAGATTTCAATCCATGTCCCTTGTTGTCTTACCTTAAAAAGTAGAATTAAATAGACGCTTGCAATAAACTAGCTTACAAGTGCTGATAGGAAAATGTTACATTGGCAGTCCAAGCCATTGCAGGTCATCTTTGAGTTAGCCAGAAGCATCTGTGTTTATTTCTTCGTGCTAACCACTGAATTAGCCCTCGTGAGATTGAGAGGTGACATATGTCAAGGGGCTAACAGCCTACATGTGGGAGAGGAGAGCAGCAAACAGGTGTTGGGTTTGATTGGAACAATTATCACGGGCAGAACACACCTGTCAACCCCTTCATTTGGCGCTCAAGAGTTCAGGTAGTCGGTGTACTGTATCTTTGTGTTCAACCCAAGCAAAAGTGGCAGGACTGTAGGTTGGAATATTGTTAAAGGGATATTGTGGGTTCAATACTTTTTAAGCTCATTTAGGCGTAATGCTCATTACCTCACAAATGAATTTAGACTTTTCCCTCCTTTAAGAAAATCACATCAGATTAAAACATTAAAATAACCAGTTATTGTGGCTTGACACAATATCTAAAAGCAGCTTTTTACAGCTCAAATAACACAAGTTTTAAGAGTTTAATAATTCATGTAAGGGCTTTTATAAAATTATAAGCTTCACGTTTCTGCTTTTAAATCCTCCAAAGAATTGCCCAAATTCACTTCCATTGTAGGTGTCTCACTGTGGATATTTATCTTTTTTTTTTTTTTATACTGTATTTTTATTCTTTTCCTTTTGAAAAAAATAAAAATAAAATAAATAAAAAACAGCCACAGCAACATACAATTGTACAGAACAATCGTTTGGTCACTCATACATTCTTGCATAAAACAAAATTAATGAAAGTATGTATGTCAGTATATACATCAATACGTCAGTATATATACTCAATAAACATGTCATGAATTCGTAAACACAATCCATCTTTCCCAATACTGCAAATACTTATCCATCTGTAGGTTTAAAGCGAAAGTCATCCTCTCCATATCTTGGACACTGGACATAATGTCCAGCCATTCAGCCTTTGTTGGGGGTTCAAATTGTAGCCACTTTCGTGTTACAGCTTTCTTGCTGGCTGCTAATAATATCTTTAAAAGGTACTTGTCTTTTATCATCAAATGAGCTGCTAAGTTTCCCAGATAAATTGTAGAAAATGAGCAGTCAATTCCATCACCGAAAATAAAATGTATTACTTGTATTACCTCCTGCCAGTATGACTGAATAGCTGGGCAGCTCCAGAATACATGAAAATGGTCTGCCAGCTGTTCCCCACATTTCCTCCAACATAGACCACTTCCCTTCTCGCGAGACTGAATAGATTTTAACTTGGGGGTTGCAAAGTATCTAATAAGATTCCGCCAACAGAATTCTCTCCACATACCCGAGCTGGTAGAAGTCGCTTGTATAGAACAGATATTCAGCCAGTCTTCCTCTGAAATATATAGACCAGATTCTTTTTCCCATTTTAATCTAACCTTAATTGTTGAATGTTTCTTTATGGATTGAATGGCTAGGTACAGTTTTGAAATAAGTTTCCAATTATCTTTTTTTTTATACATGTCAATAAATAAGTCAATTAAATTGGTGTCATGCTTCTCCATGTATCGTATCTCTTTATTAAAATAAGTCCTTGTTTGTAAGTACCTAAAAAAATCTAGTTTTCCCAAACCATATTTATTATAGATCTCCTGAAAGCTATATAATTCTCCCTTTGAATTTGAAATTTAACTAAAAGAGGTGATGCCAAGCCTATACCAGAGCTGAAACCTCCCATCAGCCCTTGCTGGTTTAAAGTCGGGGTCAAAAGCAACCCATTTTAATAGACTAGATTGTCTTTCAAGTAACGGAGATTTGCATTCTTTAAACCAGATTCTAAGAGGAACCTTAGTCCATTGATTTAAACTTGTAGAATACTGTTCATATAATGGTTTGCTACCCAGCACTGATTGCAATGGTACAGTCAGCTGCGAGATCTCCAAATCCTTCCACTTTGCTGTATACTCTGGATTACAGCAGCATGCTAAAGGTTTTAGCTGGGCTGCTTTGAAATAATCTGATAAACATGGCAGCGATCTTCCCCCTTTCTCTTTCGGTAGCTGCAGTGTTTTAAATTTAATTCTTGGCCTCCTACCCCCCCATTTGAATCTTGAAATCCACTTATCCCATTCATTAAATTGTTTTAAAGGGACTTCGACTGGTAAGGATTGGAAGAGGTATAAAAGTCGGGGGAGCATGTTCATTTTCACTGTATCTATCCTGTTATGCATCTCTAAGGGCAGTTGGGACCACCTATCTATATCAGATTTAATGTTCTTACTTATAGGACCATAACTGCTATCAAACAATTTAGAAATATTCTTTGTTATTATAATCCCCAGGTACTTAATACTTGATGAATTCCAATTAAATTTTAATCTACTCAACATGTCATTCTGAGGGATATAGTTATAATTTAAGATTTGTGTTTTTTGAACATTTAATTTATATCCCGAGTAAGTGCCGAATTGCTTTAAGATGGACATCAACCTGGGGATACTAACCTCTGGTGTAGCAACAAACAACAAAACATCGTCTGCGTACAGACAAATCTTTTGTTCGAAACCTTGAACCGCAATCCCCTTTATCTCCTGTTCGTCTCTAACTGCCTGTGCTATGGACTCAATAAATAAAGCGAAAAGTGCGGGGCTGAGAGGACAACCCTGGCGGCAGCCTCTTTCCAGGTTAATACTCTGAGTGAGATGCCCGTTGATCCTTATTCTAGCCTTTGGTGACGAATACAACGTTTTAATGCATCTAATAAAATCATCTTTAAAACCAAATCTTCTCAATGCCAAATACAGGTACTCCCAGCGAACCGAGTCAAATGCCTTCTCGGCGTCTAAACTAATTACTACTGCTCTGATGTTTTCTTTAGTGACATGATCAATTACATGCAGCACACGCCTAATATTGTCTTGTGTCTGTCTGTCACGTACAAATCCTGTCTGGTCTGAATCCACTAATTCTGGTATTATATCTTCCAGTCTTTTAGCTAATATCGATGCATATAATTTATAATCCATGTTTAAAACCGAAATTGGCCTAAATGCACTACACTGCTTTTTGTCTTTACCCTCTTTAGGGATAACTGAAATTATTGCCTCACTCCATGTTCTTGGTGGCTCGCCTCCTTTAAGTGTATAGTTAAAGCAATCAAAAAGTATAGGGACTAATTGATCTTTAAAAGCCTTATACCACTCGGTTGGAAAGCCATCTGTTCCCGGCGCTTTATTAACTTTTAATCTAGAGATTGCTTTCCTATTAGGGCTTCATTTTGTACTTCACCTATGGAAGGTAAGTCAAGTGATTCTAAAAATAAATGTATTTCCTGTGAGCTGGTTGTATTTGGTTCCTTGTATAGATTTTTATAGTAATTTTCCCAAATATTGTGAATATCTTCTTGCTTATGACAGATTTTTTCAGTTTTGGGATCCCTAATTTCATATATTGTATTCTCAGCCTGTTGCTTCCTTAGCCTCCATGCCAACAGCTTCAAAGCCTTAGGGCCATTTTCATAATATCTCTGTCTAATGAATTTAGTTTTTTTTCTCTAATTCTTCCTCATATAATTTATTTATTTCCTTTTTAACATTGTTTATTTGATTTAATATATATGGTTTCTTCTTCTCAACATGTTCTATCTCTAAGAGGTTCAGATTTTTTTGTAGTTCAAGCAGCCTTTTACTTCTTTCCTTTTTTCTATACGATGTGAGAGCTATGAGTTTTCCCCTGATCACTGATTTTAAGGCATCCCACAGGACACTTGGTGATACTTCCCCGTTATCGTTGTTATCCATATAATCTACCAGTTCTTTTTGGACATATTCCTTACATGTACTATCATTTAGAATGCTTGTATTAAGTCGCCATAACATATCCTTCTATTTATTATCTAAATGCAGGGTCAAGTAGACAGCTGAGTGATCAGAGATATCTCTGACTCCTATCTTGCAATCTAAAATTCTGTGCCTGTCTGATTTACAAATAAAAAAATAATCAATTCTTGAGTAGACATCTTGACTTGCAGAGTAGAATGTGAATTGTTTGTCTGTTGGGTGGAGATCCCTCCAGGCATCAATCAGTCCCAACTCCATCAAAAGTTTTTTTCGTTATACTAGCTCTGGAAGTTAACCTCTTTAGTGTATTAGAAGAATCGAGTTTAGGCTGTATTTGGGTGTTCCAGTCTCCTCCACATATTAAGGCAAGGCAAGGCAAGGCAAGTTTATTTATATAGCACATTTCATACACAATGGTAATTCAAAGTGCTTTACATAGAAGAAATTAAAATAATCAAAACAAATAAGAATAATTACCACAGTTTAGAATAAAAAAATAAAGTACAGTAAAAACAGTCGGATGAACAGTGGCACAGTGCTCATTCAGTAAATGCATAGCTAAACAGATGTGTTTTGAGTCTGGATTTGAATGTGACTACTGTAGGAGCACATCTGATCTCTTCTGAAAGCTGGTTCCAGCTGCGGCTGGCATAATAGCTAAAAGCAGATTCTCCATGCTTAGAGTGAACCCTTGGTATTTCTAGCTGATGTAATCCTAATGATCTGAGTGATCTGTTAGGTTTATATTCAGTGAGCATATCTGCAATATATTGAGGTCCTAGCCCATTAAAAGATTTATATACCAGTAATAATACTTTAAAGTCAATCCTAAATGTAACTGGGAGCCAGTGTAGAGACCTGAGGACTGGTGTGATGTGTTCATATTTTCTGGTTCTGCTCAGAATCCTGGCGGCTGCGTTCTGTATGAGCTGCAACTGTCTTATGGTCTTTTTAGGAAGGCCAGTGAGGAGTCCATTACAATAATCCACCCTGCTGGTGATGAAAGCATGCACAAGTTTCTCTAAGTCTTGATTGGAAACAAAGCATCTAATTCTTGCAATATTTTTCAGATGATAGTATGCTGATTTAGTTATTGCTTTGACATGACTACTGAAACTAAGGTCTGACTCTAGAGACACACCAAGATTCCTGACTTGATTTTTAGTTGTTAGACCCCTAGCGTCAAGGTATGCATTCACCTTGAGAACTTCATCTTTGTTTCCAAACGCAATGACTTCAGTTTTGTCTTTGTTTAACTGAAGAAAGTTTTGGCACATCCAACTGTTTACTTCATCAATGCATTGGCACAGGGAGTCAATGGGGCTGTAGTCGTTAGGCGATAGGGCTAAGTAGAGCTGTGTGTCGTCTGCATAGCTGTGGTAAGAGATTCGGTTCTTTCTCATTATTTGGCTCATTGGGAGCATATATAGGAGCATATATAGGAACAGGAGTGGTGCAAGAATTGAGCCTTGAGGGACTCCGCATGTCATGGATGTCCACTCAGACTTATGGTTTCCTATACTCACATAATAACCTCTCCCTTCTAAGTATGACCTGAACCATTTTAGGACTATCCCAGAAAGCCCCACCCAGTTTTCCAGCCTGTCAAGAAGTATGTTGTGATCGACAGTGTCAAATGCAGCACTGAGGTCAAGTAGTACCAGCACTGATAATTTGCCTGTATCAGTATTTAAGCGAATATCGTTTATTATCTTTATGAGAGCTGTCTCTATGCTGAGATGCGATCGGAAACCAGATTGAAAATTGTCAAAGTATCCATTCGAGATTAAGAATTTGTTCAGCTGATTGAAGACAACTTTTTCAATGATCTTGCCTATAAAAGGAAGATTTGAGATCGGTCTATAGTTGCTTAATATAGTCTTATCCAGATTGCTCTTTTTCCAGCAATCTGGATAAGACTATATTAATATAAAAAGATACTTTAATATAGTCTTATCCAGATTGCTCTATTAAGACCCCAGAGGATTCAGAAGCAATTAACTGAAAAATTTCTTTAATACAGGAATTGTCCAGCTCAGGGGCTATATACACATTAACTAGTGTAACTTCTTTCTGATCTAGAAATCCCTTAACTAAAACATAACGGCCCTCTTTATCAGTAAATTCAGAGACCACTTGAAAATTCACACTATTAGAAATTAGTATTGCTACCCCTCTTCTTTTCCCTTTCTCATATGATGAGTAAAATACATTCTTAAACCCTAGTTTTTTTTTTTTTTTTTTGTGTTCTGCGCTGTTGAAATGAGTCTCCTGCCAAAATATGATATGTAACTTTTCCTTTTTCATCTTTGCAATAGCCTTGCTTCTCTTAATTGGATTGTGTAGACCATTTACGTTAAGGGTAATCACCCTATATTCCTGACATTGCCTTTAAACCACAGCAAGACATTGTTTGTAACCCACATTATTGGTGACCAAACCTGAACTATATTCGAACTATATGACAAAATCAGAACATCACAACAACAAAAAATAAACCAACAAATCAAAAAACACAGGTAGACCTCCATTATGAAGTAATAACCACTTCGTGATGTGGGGGAATAGTCCAGCAGCTAACCACCAGAGCCCCCCTTCAGTGCAACCTATAGTACACTCAAGAATGTACTGTATGCACTTAGAAAAGTCAAAAACAAATGTAGTACCCGTACTTATCGGTCAGCTATATTCTCATTAAAGGCTAAGGGTGATTTTAATCAGTTAAACTGGATATTTAAACTCTAACAGAACTGAAGAATCAACAATATATAGGCTATGTTAAATAGGGAAAATATAATGAATAAAGAATAACAGACTTGTGGGGATGTTACCATCACCTTAAAAGACTATAAGGTAATTTAACCTCGTCTTTACTCCCACACATTGAGGACATTAAATCTAGGTGCAATTGTCATTAAAGCATTAAAGGGATACTCCCCTTTTTTTGGAAATAATCAGTTATAATCAAGAAACTTCACTGCCGTACCATGAGTGCAGCAGGCGTAATGATATGACGCAGCCCCTGAAAATAGGCCACCTTCCGTCAACACAACGGAACTATTTTCAGGGGCTGCGTCATATCATTACGCCTGCTGCTCTCATGGTACGGCAGTGAAGTTTCTTGATTATTACGCAGGAATGAGAGTATAGTTCCTAGCCATATCAGCCTAGAAAATCGCAACTTTACATTTTCCGTCGGTCTTAGTGCACGATGTAACTACAGAAGAGTCAAGTTTTAAATAGGAAAAATATCAAAACTCTTTGGTCATTTTTTTTTTAGAAATGCTAATGGTCTTGTCCACTTCAATGATGTATGCTAAGCTATGCTAAAAGTGGTACCGCCAGAACCGGAGATCGGCTGAATGGATTCAAAAACGGTAAAACTCAACAGTTTAACTCTGGGGGAGTTGTAAAATGAGCCTATTTCCAAAAAAAGTGGAGTATCCCTTTAATGTCTCTAAACAGACAACTGCCTCGTTTGCTCAATATTTTCCACTCTTATAATGTAGTCACTTAACGGCCTGTTGTCTTCCGATTCCATTACCTTAATGGCTCTAACGTTAGATCTATCTTGGCCGGTGAAAACTCCGTAGCTTCTGCTTGATCCATTCCTGGCGGCTCGGCCGATTTGCCATGTTCGCGCTCGTTGATCGCTGCCAGCCGGCCTTCCGTGCTTTTTCCGCAGACGCCTCAGCAGTTTTCTCCCACTCAATCGGGAACCCCCTCTTCTTCAGATCCTCTGCTGCTTCCACTGCGTTTCCATAAGTAATCGGCCCAGTTTCAAAAAAGACTCGCAGTTTCGCTGGTGGCGGTGTTTGAAACCGTATTCCCTTTTCTCTGAGAACCCTCCTGATCTGCGTATACGCCTTCCTTTTTGCTAGCGTTTCTGCAGGATAGTCATGATCAAAGTAGATCCTCCTGTCGCTGTGGTAAATCTCCTTTTTCTTCCACGCAGAATGCAGAACCATCTCTTTAATTTTAAACTGCTGGAAGTAGACGATCACCGATCTGGCTTGCGCTTCTCTAGGCGGTTTGGGGCCGAGCGCTCTGTGGCATCGTTGTATTCCAAGGTCAACATCAGCAAGGGGTTCCAGCTCTTTTCTAAGAAAGTTTTCTATGAATTGGAAGATATTGTTTCCCTCAGTTCCCTCTGGGATCCCATAAATGCGAACATTGTTACGCCTTGAGCGTGCTTCCAAGTCTGTTAGCTTTAACTGCAAACTTTCCTGAGCTTGTAGTGACTGGCTCAGTGCCTCTCTAAAGTCCACGGACCACTCTTCAGCTTCGGCTATCCGAGCCTCGGCCTCACTCACTCTGTCAGTAGTCGTTTTTAGATCGGTTGCGACCTCGTTAAGCTTCTGGTGAATTTCCTCTCGAAATTCCTCTAGCTCCTTCTTCAAGTCATCTCTGATTCTGTCTCGAAAATTACTCAGCTCAGTCTTCAACTCCGTTGACATCATTTTTATGTCTGCGCGGATGGCGGCGATGTTAACTTTCATATCCTCATCTGTTAGTTTAGCATTTTGTCCATGCGCGCCATTACTCTCTCCTTGTTCCTCGTCCATGACGCCCTCAGTCGTTATTTTCTCACTCTTCTCCGCTTTCCCAGTCTGTTTTCCCTTGCCTTTCCTGTATTTTTCCCCTTCCATCATTAGTTATACAAAGATCAAATCTTAATATTTTCAAATTGGGGAATAAACTCCGACCGAACGGGAGTGCGGGATAATGCGGCCATACGCTTCGAATTACCACCGGAAGTCCATCGGATATTTATCTTTTTAAATAAAAGGCTGTAATCAATATTATGCCACAAATGCTGTCAGTTTTGCTTATCTTGTACTGAACGTGGAATATTCCTTTATATTCATATTTTTAAGGATACCCAAACAGTTTTTCCAACACAGAACATGGCGACATTTCTGAAAAATGATATTACGTTGCTTCTTGCATGTCTCGCCACACTTTCAAAGTGAAATTTCCAGTAAGTGGCATTAAAAGCATGTTCAGTTTTATCCGGAATGTGAATGTGAATTTAATGCAACATTATCTTGGTTATTGTATGTATCCCGACAGTTTGGAAATGAAATGTCCAGTGAGTGCTGCTGAAAGTTGAAAATAAACTACCTACCCTAAACCTGACCGATAGTGTTAATAAAAGCAAACATTAGACAAAAGCGCATTTGCAGAAGCTATCATGCCATTTCTTTGAGCTCTTTTTTCCATCACCTCTGCATCACTAGTTCAGTGCTGTACCATGTGAGCTACCTCTATTAAAAATTTAATAGACGTCTAACATATAGCCTAGACTAGTCATCAAAGATAACATGTCAAAGAAATAAAACCAAACACCTTGTAACCGCTGTTGACTTAACTGACATGATGGAATACCATACATCTCGCAAGTTATTTTGGCATAAACAAAATTCAAGGTTATTTTGACTAGAAGTGGGTTACTCATATAGCAAGACTACATCGAGTTGACCTAGATGGCGAAATGACGGCTATTGCTTGCTGGGACTAAGCAAGTTTATTAGAATGTTGTATTTATGGAGCTGGTTATGCGATGCCAATATCAAAATACTGTAGTATTGTAAAAGTGTTTTGAGGTCATAACATAGTGTTGTGCAAGGAACTGCACAAAAATAAGTCTTTATTAATCCATAATCTGTACTTGTAATCAAAATTTGTGTGAAAAGGAATACAAGTTGTTGGTGTATTACCCCAATAGTGCTAACTTCAGCTGAAAACTGCAGTCAATTGTAGGTATAGGTACGTTTTTGGAAAAATGTAGATAGAAAAAAAATGTGGTCGAGGCAAGTTTTTCCAATGATCCTATGTTGTTTTTCTCAGCCCAAAGTTCAATTCAGCGCTCCTGATTTGGCAGTTTGTGGCTTTCCATTGTTTTTTTTTAAATGACACCCTAGGGTTTTTCTTCACGCTGTTTCTGTTCAATCTGAAGAGTACCTTGTTAGCAAGCAAACATATTATCTCATTAGTCTTGTTTGTGGTTTGTGGCTCACTCTCTCTTATTCTCTCTACCACATCCTTTTGTGATCTCAACCTAACTTCCCTATTGGTAGATCATTAAGACTAATCAAAAGCCACAAAGGCTAGCCACGTTCCTCACTCCTTCAAGCGCTTCACACCTGTCAATGATAATAAATCACAGCTCTCTTTTGTTTTGAATATAAATGAGTTCTTCTATAATCCTTCTCCAGCATTTCAATGACAGGAAATACTCTATTTCCATGCTCTATTCCACCCATGAGCGTATGTTTATGAATTTATCGTGTTATTTTGCGATAATGATTTCTTGATCTACCTCAAATAATTGTGTGGACTCAAGAGGAACAGACAACAACAGGTCCCACAACCCAAGATCATTTGTCTCACACGCATCCCCAGTCAGCATCACAGAGAGGCCATTCACAAGAACTTGTGGGAAAAACAGGTGTTTGAATGATGTAAACATATCCCAGTTTGCATTGCCTTTTTCGACAGCCTCTTGAAGGGACAACCCACTTTGTCTGAGTAAGAGCAGAGCCGGGTGATTATGGCATTAACACTCGGTGGTTGCACAGTAAATACAGCGCAACTATTGAGAGCGGCAAATATGGATCTTTGATGACTTGTTCCCACAGGAAAGTAATCCAGCTCAGTGAAATGAGGTCTCAGTGGCTCTTCTGTATGTGTTCTGATGTTTGTTTCATACAGTGGACGTTCTCAGGAGAGCCTCTGCGCTGTTTAGTGGATTTTCTCAAAGTGCTTCTTTGTTGACTAGGATTATATCCCAGTGCATGTTAGAGGAGCTATTATTCCGAATGAGCGCTTTATCTTTACCCAGTGGAGGCTAGTGATTGGCAGGCAATGGCGAAGCACAGCAAATTATGCTTCTCAGATTTTGGTTTTGCTATACGGATTACACAGTCAGCTGATTCTTGGCATAATTCCTCAGTCTAACTCCCTTTGCGTTCATATGGCCAAGGCGGCACAAAAAGGGTTGTTCTCATTCTGGTTAAAATTAGGGTCCACCGTCTCTTACAGAGTCTCATAAGTCAGGTCCCGTTGAGGAATAGGCAAGAAAAAGGACTGAAAGACATAAAAATAGGAACCTATTGATGACCAAAAATCTTTTTTTTAAGATATGTGGCTTTCTTTTCTTTCTTTTTTTGCCATGTTTTTGACTAAAATCTATTAGCATGGTTTCAATGCTTCAAATATACTTGTTAAAACTTTTTTTTTTTAAAAGCCTGATTTACGTAACCAATCCAAGATGACATTATAGCTTGACGTCCATTTCGGCCCGTGATGAAGAGAGCCGGGATAATTATGTAAGATTATAAGATACATTAGAAAGTTTTTATATATATATATATATATATAATTCCAAAATGTGCGTAGTATAATTAGACAATACAACAATACATCCTCAAACACATCCTCAGTTTATGAAGCGCAATCTTTATTTGTGACATCAGACTATGTGAAAACATGACAGAAACAATATAAACACGTTGTTGTAAAAATATTTATTTGAATTTTTGTATAGTTCAAACCCCAAAGAGACATTTTTTAATGCATAGCATTGGTGAAACAGAAATCACTCCTACCTGTCATACAAACTGTAAAGTGACCAATTATGGATGCTTGGTTCCCTTCTATACTTTTCTAGAACTTTTTTTTCATATATGATCCAAAATCTCTTAAATTCATATAGTCAGGATTATTTTTAATATTGCGAACAAATCAGACCTTATAAAAACATGAAAACATTTTTAAAAAAAATTATTATTCTTTAAATTCATAACTTGATCTTCTGATCTTCCCTTTGTTGCAATCAACAGCAAGCTCACATTCAGATTTGCCTCCATTTTTGAGTGCAACGCCCACATTTCAAGCGATGGATAAATCCAATTCCCTGCCCTACTTTTTTTTGGGGGGGATAAGCCTTTCACTCGAATGTACGTCACAATATGGAAGCAATGATCCGTCGCTACTTTCGTTTCATCCCGATTCCTGTGGCCATTGTGGGCAACTTGTAATTGCATATTTTTGTATAATTTTCAATGCAGATCATACTTTAAACCACTCATTACCAAGCATTTAGATACCAACTTTTAGTCGTAAGATGATACTTTAACACCGTTAATCTTCTATTATTAATCATTCGAAAAAATACTTTTTAATTCCAAAGAATCACCAAGCATATCCTCCCTGGATTTAATCATTGCTGTTTGACAGTTGCTCGCTGTGTATTTCGACCGCAGTCATTTTTCATAATGACTGATCTCTATGCATGCGTGAAATCATATCTACAGCATTCACCGTGAAACCCGACTCTAGAGGGATACAAAGTTCACTGCATTCCTGGTGATGTGTGGGACAGTGCATCACCCCAACTGGCTGCATGCCTCAACTTCACCTGAGGTGCAGGCAATAAGAGAAACATGCTTTGATCTGCTGCCCCACCCATGGACAGCCTCTTCCAATGGATTAATTCATTACTGGACCTGTTGATGGCCCTGGCCAACCTCTTCAAAGCATGGCCGTTTAGTTCAGCTGAGAAACTCTACGTTCTGAGACTTTTAAACTCTCGTCCTCCCTTGGGCTAGAGGACTGGTATTTAGCGTGAAAGGTTAAAGTGAAACACCTTCAGTTCCTCGGGTTGTGCTGTTATTATTGTAAGAGCCGACTTCGCCTCATTCCCACGGGTAATAAACTTCAATCAGCTGGCTTTCCACCAGCTCCAGTACAGTTTGGAGGCTTTTTTCAAATGTTTTATTTTATTTTATTTTATTATTACTTTTATTTTTAGGTCTGCACAACTTCACATTGGTGGCTCGTTTAGTTTTTAATCCTTTTTCGCCCCAAATGCTCAGTAACTTTTCAGATCTTGAAGTTGGATTTCATTCAGTTCTATTGAATGAACCATCGGTCAATATTTCTCCAAAAAAAGACACCTTCACTCCTAAAAATAAAGTTTCAAAAAGGGGATTTTCACAGCGATGCCATAGAAGAAGAATTGTTGATTCCGCAAAGAAACATTCAGTGAACAGTTCTTAAAGCGATAGTTCACCCAAAAATTTAAATTCTGTCATTAATTAGTCACAATTAATTCATCTTCGCAACACAAATGAAATCTGAGATCTTTCTGTCCCTCTATTGACAGCTACGCAACTACCACTTTGACACTTCAAAAAGTTCATAAAGAGATCGTAAAACTAATCCATATGAATTGAGCGGTTTAATCCAAATTTTCTGAAGAGACTCGATTTGAGCTTCTGCAAGAACCAATGAGGTTTGTTCTCGAGCGTCAAGCAGGTTCGGTTGAGCTTCTGGCTGATGTGGTTTCGCTGATCAATGTTTAAATGTGAATAAAAGCCTAAACTCAATCTGTTAATCATATAAAGCGACCGAGTCTCTTTGGAAAATTTGGACTAAATGGTAAATGGACTGCATTTATATAGCGCTTTCACAGACCCAATGGCCACCAAAGCGCTTTACATTTGCCTCACATTCACCCATTCACACACTCATTCACACACCGACGGCGGTGTCTGCCATACAAGGCGCCATCCAGCTCGCCGGGAGCAGCTGGGGTTAGGTGTCTTGCTCATGGACACCTCGACACTTGGTCAGGTGGAACCGGGGATTGAACCACCAACCTTTCGGTTCGCAGACAACCATGAACCACTGAGCCACTGAGGACTAAACCTCTTAATTTATATGGATTAGTTTTATGATCTCTTTATGAACGTTTTGAAGCATCAAAGTGGTAGTTGTGTAGCTGTCAGTGGAGAATACAGAAAGCTCTCAGATTTCATCAAAAAGATCTTAATTTGTGTTCCGAAGATGAACGAAAGTCTTACGGGTTTGGAACGACATGAGGTTGAGTAATTAATGACAGAATTTTCATTTTTGGGTGAACTATCTCTTTAAAAGAACCATTTTTTTTAGAGTGAAGAACATTTTAATAATCTAAAGAACCTTTTTTACTTTAAAAAACATTTTGTGCAATGCAGATGTTCCATGAATGTTAAAGGTTCTTCATGAAACCATCAATGCCAATAAAGTACCTTTATTTTTAAGAGAATATGGCGCTATAGGTTCCAAATTCGACAAATATACAGATTTGCCTCAATAATTAAAAATCTTGAGACATTTAGCGAAATTGAAACTTGCATGTATGCCAGTCTTTCCTGCACGTGACAACGAGCACGGTGTCATGTCTGATTTATGAACAAATGATTCTTTTTAAAATTAGTCAGTCAAACCGATTCATGAAACACTTGCATCAAACTCAGTCAGTGAACCACACTCACTTTGTGATTTCACCCGATTCTAAATGAACCGAGAATCATTTCTGTGATGTATATTTTAGGTTTGTCTTTATCAACTGTTTGGTCATATAGCAGTGTGTAAGTAAAAAAATATGCTTCTGATGGAGTAAATCTGTATGTCAACTGAATATACACTACCGTTCAAAAGTTTGGGGTCAGTGAGAATTTTATTTTTATTTTTTGGAGGAATGAAATCAATACTTAATTTGATCGAAAGTGACAGTAAAGACGTTTATAATGTTACAAAAGATTCTATTTCAAACAAATGCTGTTCTTTTGAACTTCCTATTCATCAAAGAATCCAAAAAAAAAAATAAACTGTACAACTGACAGACCAACAACTGTTTCAACATTGATAATAATAATAAATGTTTCTTGAGCATCAAATCCTCATATTATACTGATTTGTGAAGGATCATTTGACACTGAAGACACTGACACTGGTGATGCTGAAAATTCAGCTTTGATCACAGGAATAAATTACACTTTACTATATATTCACACAGAAAACAGCTGATTTACACTGGAATAATATTTAATAATATAACTGATTTTTGTTGTATTTTTAATCAAATAAGCGCAGCCATGGTTAGCAGAAGAGAATTCTTTTTAAAGTATTTAAAATCGTACCGACCCCAAACTTTTGAATGGTAGTGTAGTCATTTGGCTGCTAAATCTTTTGTTTTAGGAGCCAATGGCTCCTTTTTTTGTTTTGTTTTTTCGTGCCTGAGAGATACTGTTTTTTCATCTTGCAGTACTAATAGATCTTTTCTTTGAGTTTTTTTGTCCCAGAACAAATGGTATTCTTAAACGTGGATCAAGTTGTGTGGAATGTCTTAACCTCGGGCTTCTGGACCACAGTTGGGCATTGAGGCGTGCAACCCCCTCAATCTCACCCACGCAGACCCACATCACCCATAACACTTGCCAAGTCTGATGTCAACCCTGCTACACACAAGTCCCCAGGCTCATGTTCCATTTCTGTTTTGACACCAGGCCCTAATTACTGATGTAAATGATTGATCACCTGGATTATGCTGCAAGGGTGGATGGAAGTCTTCTTCCTATCAAGTGAGACTGGGTCTGCTAAACTAGTACAGAGGTAAACAGATACCCAGCCCATCCGAAGAGATGGGAGATTAGGTTCTGAGCACCTGCAAATTGGACCAAAGGCTTTTCCCATTAGCAGACACTCCACTGGCCACAGTCTGCGCACAGGTGTTGGAGGATATCTGTGGCCCTTTTGTTCAACCTAATCCCACTCCATTCTGCTCTCTGGTTCTCTCCTCCAGGTCTAAGCCTTCTTTTTGACACCTGAAGGATTTGACCATTGGCAGGTAAACTCAAGCACTTTTGAAATGTGATTTGGCTAATTGGGTTTGGAGTGGAACGCTAGAATGCCTTTGGGGAAATGCTCCAGATGGCTTCGGTCACAGTTCAGCTGAATGTCTACCGACCACAGCATCTAAAGAAACATGAGAGATTTCAAAGTTCACTTCTAAAGGGAAATCACTAGCATATCATTACCTTTATATCTTTATATTGTTGTAAAATGCAACTCCATCTTATCATAGTGTGTTTTATGAAACTCCTAACTAGGTTTATGAATGTTTTACTAATTGCAACAAGATGGTATTTGTGTTGGGACCCATTTAACATTTTAATTTAACTGCACTAAGAATGACATATAATGTGTATGGTTAACCTTTGGTTACTTATTTGGAAACCAATTTCTAATGTTTTAGGTTTTATGTTCTTTTTAGATAAAATTTTTTAGAACCATAGGCTAACATTCTCAAAACGTTCTGGTATCCAAATTGTAGTTGCATTTAAGCAGATGTTTAGTCTAATACTTCAATTTGATATTATTTTTAAATTTAGGGTTGTCATTGCCATTTTTAATTGAATTAATTACATTATATCATGATTGATTAAATAATAAAATAAAGGCCAATTCATTGTATTTATAAGTAATTGTTGTACCCCCATTTAAATATTAAAAGACTACATTATTGTAGCCAATGAATAAATTATTGAATTTACAAAAAAGTGTCTTTAGTCAATAGATTGATTATTATTATCATTATTATTTTGATATAATAGAAGCATAGTTCTGCAGTCCACAGCAATCAATTTTAAAATAAATGGTTTGGGCTTATTTTTTTTGTATTTTTTTTTGCTTTTAGCTTCTTTTTTTCTTTTTCTTTTTTCTTTTTCAAAAAATAGTCTTCATTGTTTTTTTTTATAACACCATCAAACGTTTACATGACATTTACACAAAAAAGGACAAATTACTTAATAACTGAAATTGAAACCTGTTTAAAGTACACATTTTGTAAAGTTCTAATTTAAAATTGCAAAACAAATTACTAGTTTCTGTATTTAAGTGCTGATAGCGAGTGAAGAAGAGGGAGAAAAAATTATATTACAAGACAGCACATATGATAGCATTTTCTGGATTATGACAACATATGACAAATCTGTATCAACCCACACCCCATCCTTATCCTTATCCCAACTTCACACACACACACACACACACCCTAAAGACAGCCAGACTTAAAACCCCCATTCATCTGAAACAGGTATGAAGACAATCTTGCCAGTCTTTCTCCTAGGGGCCAGGCGAGGTTTACCTCAATCTTCTCATTTTCCCAGACACACATGGCCCTTGCAGCTGCAGTCCAATTGATCTAGGTGCTGCAGGGAGATAAATTGGAGGGGAAATGGCTTAATTGACTTCACTTTCTCTGCTGGAATGCAATAGCACTTTGTTACCCACCGTTACCCACCAATGAGGCCAAATCTTCACACGTTTAGGTTGCTCCTGTTATGTGGTCAACAAGAACTATAATGTTTTTGCGGTTTATTGCTTTCTGACAATTTGCTGTACACTTTTGAGCAGTAATAACTTTAAAGAATAATTTTTCGATCTGAAAATACCCATTTTTTAACATGAAGTACTTTTTAATAATCCAAATAACCTTTTTTTCCACTTTAAAGAACCTTTTGATCAAAGGAACTTTCAAAGGTTCCATGGATGTTAAAGGTTCTTCATGGAACCACAGATGCCAATAAAGAACCTTTATTTTGAAGAGCAGTGTTGGGTGTAATTAATTACAAAGTAATCTAATTACTGTAATAATAAAGTAATGGATTACTCTTTTTTTTATTTAATTACAGTTACTTCTGATGTAATACTGTATATAGAACAATTATAGCCTATATAAAACAACAGCGAATCAAAATTTAATGTTTAAATGTATGTTTTTAATGTAAACGTCTCCCTTTACTTCGGTCAGTTCAAGAATAATTTATGCAATTGTATATTGTTTATTTGAAATAATCACAAAAGTGCAGTTTCGTGTCTATCCTTGTTTTGTTCAAATGGTCGAGGTTGATATGGGATTTAGAAAGTAATAAGTAATCCAATACTTTTTAGAGACTGTTGAAGATGTAATTAGTATATATAGTAATTAATTACTTTTTTTTAAAGTAACTTACTCAACACTGTTTACGAGTGTATCCAACAGGTGCATTGTGTTCTAAAACTGTTCAATAGCACCTCAATTAAAAATGTGTTGTTGTTTTTTCTGTTGAATAAAGTGTGCAGGTGCATCTCTGCTGGCTTCCACCAGTGGGCTGGCTAGATAAACAGGCTCAGGTCATGACTCCCAGAGCTGCATAAAGATGAAAGCGTTAAACAGGCAGACGTATGTAACCTGTGCGGCTTTGATCTTCTTCAAAGGTCACTGATCCATTCACATCAATCTTCATGTGACCCTGAGCCACTGTAGAGGGCGCTGTCTTTCACTTCAACAATAGGTCATTTCTTTGTGTGGACATATTAAAATGTGACTGTGGAGCCATGAAGATCACAGTGAACAGAGTTACACCGACATCATAAAAGATCAATCAGTGCAGAACTTTGAGATTGCCGCACATTTAAACTTGCAACAAACAAAACACTACGGCTCTGTTCCTAAACCTATTGAGATGCAATGCGTTCTACAGCCTAAATAGGCAGCTTGCTTTTTTAAGACAGCATACTAATAGAAATGGAACCACATAAATGCTCTCCATAAGCAGTAACTCAGTGCATCATATCAAACATGATGAAGTGCACATCAGACTCAAATAAGTTATTTCAATAGAGTTTGGAGATAGCATGTTGCTAAGTTAACAATTATTACAAATTAAATCAATAAAAAAAGTATACAGGTGTAATCGAAATTATTAAACCCACATTGCAAATCAGGTTTATTGGCAAAATGTACAGACTTTCAGCTGTTTGCAATTAACGAATCGAACAAAAGTAATTGAAATAGCTCATCCCAACACATTTTTCAAGTGGTTTCCCTAAATTCAACCGAAAATGCCACTTTTAATGACTTCTGCAGTCTCAAAATGATTCAACCCCCTGAATAGAATACCTCACAACAGCACAAATCTGCAAAACAGGTGTGGTCTCAAGCACACCTGATGCAACTAATCAAGGGCTTCATTAGTTGCACCCAGTGGCGCCTCCAGAAATTTTTCATAGGGGTGGCCAGATGTAGCCTCGTGAGACCATCCTGATCTCGCGAGCTTTCAAGGTTTCACTCGCAGATCAGTCTGGATACTTTCCGTTAAAGAAAATTTGGGAGCAGTTCACCAAACGAACGTCCAATCAGCGTTGGCTTTGAGGCGGGTTGAGGTGTGACGCAACGAGAAGCGCGTCAGTTCAGTCTAAAGAACATGTCGGCTTCAGCGGATGAAACTAGCATCAGCGTGGCTATCGAGCAAGTTTTATCGGAATTACAGAGTATTTCTTCACTGAAAGAAGAGCAAAACACTGCTCTGGAGGCTTTTCTCAGAGGAAAAGATACGCTCTATTAGTACGTCACATGCTTCGTTGATCTGATTGGTTGATTTGGCCCGTCTATCACCAACATAGGCCAATCAGCTAACCAGTATTTTCGCCCCTTACCAAAACTACTTCAACGGAAGGTTTCCAGATGGATATGCGGAGCAAATCCATCTGGCGGAGTCAGGTTAGGCCAGATGGGGCCACTTAAAATCTTGGGGTGGCACACCAAAACTATAAACCATAATTTCAGAATTTTATTCTACTGTTGTAGTAAACCGGCCTTTAGAAAACTATCAGAAAGACTTAAGGAAACTCCTACTGATATACTTTGGTTTATTGTGTTATATTCAATGTTAGCTTACTAATGATATTAGTAGGCCCTACTAATATATATTATATTATATATAATGATATATATTATATATATATATGATATATACAAGGGCCCTTGCCCCGTGGCAAATTTCCAGATACTTACATAATTGTGATGAATTTAATCATTTTTAAGTTATTATTTTGCAGTGTAAGATTACAGTTAACACCTTTAAATATTACATAAATGTACTATGATTTTTTTTAATAAACTTAATGAGTGTATAAATCAGCAGCAAAAAGTAATTCTTGAAAAAAATCTGCACAGTAATTTTATAAAAATCTAAATATGTTAATAAAAACAAATTACTATTAGTCCTCTTATAAAATTCAATCAGGCAATCATACATTTCACAATTTTATATTTATATATTAATGTCAAGAATTCAGAAGAGCATATATAACCTACACTACAAAGAAATAATATACAATTAAATTATGCTTATTTTAAATGTATTGAGCAGGCTAGGTATAAAAAAATACACTCACCGGCCACTTTATTAGGTACCCCATGCTAGTAACGGGTTGGACCCCCTTTTGCCTTCAGAACTGCCTCAATTCTTCGTGGCATAGATTCAACAAGGTGCTGGAAGCATTCCTCAGGGAGTTTGGTCCATATTGACATGATGGCATCACACAGTTGCCGCAGATTTGTCGGCTGCACATCCATGATGCGAATCTCCCGTTCCACCACATCCCAAAGATGCTCTATTGGGTTGAGATCTGGTGACTGTGGAGGCCATTTTAGTACAGTGAACTCATTGTCATGTTCAAGAAACCAATTTGAAATGATTAGAGCTTTGTGACATGGTGGAAGTAGCCATCAGAGGATGGGTACATGGTGGCCATAAAGGGATGGACATGGTCAGAAACAATGCTCAGGTAGGCCGTGGCATTTAAACGATGCCCAATTGGCACTAAGGGGCCTAAAGTGTGCCAGGAAAACATCCCCCACACCATTACACCACCACCACCAGCCTGCACAGTGGTAACAAGGCATGATGGTTCCATGTTCTCATTCTGTTTACGCCAAATTCTGACTCTAACATCTGAATGTCTCAACAGAAATCGAGACTCATCAGACCAGGCAACATTTTTCCAGTCTTCAACTGTTCAATTTTGGTGAGCTCTTGCAAATTGTAGCCTCTTTTTCCTATTTGTAGTGGAGATGAGTGGTACCCGGTGGAGTCTTCTGCTGTTGTAGCCCATCCGCCTCAAGGTTGTGCGTGTTGTGGCTTCACAAATGCTTTGCTGCATACCTCGGTTGTAACGAGTGGTTATTTCAGTCACTGTTGCCCTTCTATCAACTCGAACCAGTCTGGCCATTCTCCTCTGACCTCTGGCATCAACAAGGCATTTCCGCCCACAGAACTGCCGCTCACTGGATGTTTTTTCTTTTTCGGACCATTCTCTGTAAACCCTAGAGATGGTTGTGCGTGAAAATCCCAGTAGATTAGCAGTTTCTGAAATACTCAGACCAGCCCTTCTGGCACCAACAATCATGCCACGTTCAAAGTCACTCAAATCAACTTTCTTCCCCAGACTGATGCTCGGTTTGAACTGCAGGAGATTGTCTTGACCATGTCTACATGCCTAAATGCACTGAGTTGCCGCCATGTGATTGGCTGCTTAGAAATTAAGTGTTAACGAGCAGTTGGACAGGTGTACCTAATAAAGTGGCCGGTGAGTGTATATTGGCTTTTAATAATATTTCAGTGCGCAAACCGATGATAACATGAAAAACAGAGCGCACACAGTGTGTATGCGCATCGCGGGTGCAGAATGATGTGCTCAAAGCAACATGGTGACTCTATGTGTGCAGCGCTGCGCTGCATAAGTGCGTATTTATAAGTTCACGTCACAAAGCGAAGAAATGTCGAGCGCACAAATCCTAGTGCGATTTGTTCCTTTGTTTCAGTTTTATATTCCAGTTATTGTGCGTTTGATGCCGATTCATAGTCCCTGTGATGTGTGTGTGATGATCTAGCAAGCACACGGTATGAGTCGTTTAAAAACAACAAACTCCAACAAAATAAAGTAATTTTATGCAAATCTACAGCCTTTTATCTACAGATCATGCATTATAATGTGAATATATAATTTGGAGAGAGTTTTACTGTGCATCCAAGAGGCGCGCGCGCTGTTTGAATATGAATGGAGAATGATTGACAGCCGCAGAGGAGGGAAAACGAGTTTCCGTATATACTTTAATGATGTAAATAGACTTCTGTCCCTCACATTAAGCTATGGAATGACTTCAGATGACTTTGTCACCCAAACTGACGTAAAAAAAAAGCGGGAGGCGCCGAAAAGCGCGCTGTTTGCATCCCTGCTTGTCAAAACGTGGCAAGACACATCAAAAAGCTGCTGTAACAGTAGCTATACTGTAACCATTTGGCACTTAAAAAGCACGTCACGACACATAATGCCCCGTCTTCTTTTACTAAAGAATATTTTTTACTTATTTATGAAATGCATAACTGATGCTACTAAAATTTATTCTGGCCGTTGGGGTGGCCGTTGGGGTGGCCAGGAGTCGGCCAGGGGTGGCCATGGCCACCCCTGGCCACCCCCTGGCGGCGCCATTGGTTGCACCAGGTGTGCTTGAGCTAGAACACATGAAATATCTGAACTGGCTATGTTTAAGTGTCTGCATGTTAGAAATATGGCCAAAAGAATGTTCCAAAAAGTTAAGAGAAGATATCATCGCCCTTCACAAACAAGTAACAGGATACTAAAAGATAGCAAAGGCACTAAATGTTCCTAAAGACACCGTTGGAAGCATAGTTCGTAAGTTCAAAGTCGGGGCAGAAAAAGGAATCTATCAACTGCTGCAACCAGATTTCTGAGAAGGTAGGTTCAGAAAACCCTTGAGTGACTGCAAAAGACCTGCAGTAAGACTTGGTGGCAACAGGCACTGATGTTTCAGCTTGCACATTAAGGCACATACTAAACGCATGCCAGAAATCCCAAACGTACACCAGAGTATGTCTAGGGGAAGAAGAATGAAGCTTATTCTGAAAAGAACACTCTCCCTACAGTTAAGCATGGTGGTGCTCAGTGATGTTCTGCGGCTGCTTTACATCCTCTGGCGCTAGAAACCTGCAGTGTGTGGAAGGCAAGATAGATTAATTGAAGTATCAGGAAATCCTGGGAGAAAACAAGTCATGCCATCAGCGAGGAAGCTGAAACTTGGGCATCATTGGACCTTCCAACAGGACAATGATCCCAAGCTACCTCAAATTCCACCAAGGCTTGGTTGCAGAAGAAGTCCTGCAAGATTCTACAGTGGCCATCACAGTCACCTGACTAGAACCCCATAGAAAACCTCTGGTGGGATTTGAAGAAGGCGGTTACAGCACACAAACCCAGAATATTACTGAACTGGATATACTTTGCTCACGAGGAATGGGCTAAGATTCCTCAGAAACGCTGCCAGAAGCATACATATATATATATATATATATATATATATATATATATATATATTAGGGGTGGGAATCTTTTACCACATCACGATTCAATTCGATTCCGATTCTTGAGGCCACGATTCGATTCAAAATCGATTTTCGATTCAAAAAGATTTTCGATTTAAAACGATTCGATTTTATCCATAATGATTTCTAATCGGGTTTCTGATCATGATCTACTCTCATCTGCTTTGCTATACAGAATGACAAACGGAGACCAGTGTTTCCTCTAGGATTTTTTCCAGCTGTGGTGGCAGGCCCATTTCGCCAGGGGGAGGGGGCGTGGCCCATGAGTGATATTGCCATTGGCCACGCCCCCTTACCCCAGGTGTTTAAACCTCCCCTAAGTATTATAACATTATAACATGAAAGGCTCGAATAAGAGCGGCAAAGCGATTATGCGCATCCCGTGCGCAGAATGATGCACTTGAAGCAACGCGAAGTCACAGCGCGCAGCGCTCCGGATTGAAAAGTTCAAAGCACAAAGCGAAGAGATTATATCTGTCTATCCAGACCCGTCGCCAGACCTCAGTCTTAAGGGGGGCATGTGAAATGCATGGGGGGGCACAATTATTATTAGCCTACGTATATGTAATCGTAGCCTATACTCTATTCGCGCAGCACGTAATCGTCACGTTAAACATAACCAACAGCTTTATGACCAGGTAGCCTATAGCCTAGACCACATTACATAGAAGCAATGTTATGAATAACCAACATACTTGACTATACAACATATTAGATGTAACACCAGTCCAGAAGCTTCTCTAAAACATTGCATTTTGAAGCAGTCAACAGAGGGATATGCATTGCCAATGAGACACACACACACACACTGATGTTACATCTGACATTTAGCGCGTTTCCATTACAGATTTGCGCAAAACTTTTGCGATTTTTTCTAAATGTCGATAAAAAACTATTGCGAAATGACGGCGTTTCCATTTACTGATGTTATGCGACTACAACGTCCTTTTTTCCCTCTCGCGATAAGTCATTTAAACATCAACGGGTAGGTTTATACAGCCCGATCTCATGAAAGTGCGTATAGCCTATATCCCTAAATCACAGCCACCACCACAATAGACATTATTATTAATAGAAGGAGACGTGGTGTGTTATCCAAGCATTAATGCCAGGGAAAGACCCGTATACTGCGAACGGCATAAGGAGTTTCTGGGTGTTTCTCCCTCATTTCTGCTCCGAGGTCTGATTGTGGCATTTCTTTGAGGTTTAGAATCCAGTATTCCTGTAGCCTATTGTTTCTTTTATGAATTTAATAAAGAACTCTGTCCAAAGTACAAACGGTCAGTGTACATTTGCATGTGTCCATTCGTTTTTCCTTATTTAACCCGTATTGCAAAACGTAAAATGAACGGTGGTTGTTTTTTTTAAATGCAAAGTTGAACACCAATTTTTTTTAAATTTGAACTGTACACAAATGCTGCGCAAAAAAAAAAAAAAAGACTAAATTTAAGATGTTTGTTTATGACTTTTTGCCCCTTTATTAAACATTTAAAATATTCACAACTTAATACAAAAAAAGATGAAGTAGATTTTAATGGTTTTCTAAGGCCAAATTAGAACCTGAAAATTATATTTTTCCCGCAGTGCTGAATGAGAAGAGCCATATTTAGGCCTATGTCTCTGGAACCACAGCCTACAGAAAGGTGTCTTTAGGTGAGTTATAGGCTAATGACAATAAATGTGTCTGAAAGAATAACGAGGCATTTTAATTTTATTAATAAACTATTGTTTTCTAAATTAGTGTCGGCTAAAAACATATCTCCATCTCCGCTGAGGCGCGCCGCGCGAATGCACCTTTAGAGAGAAATGCACCTTTCATACGGATTACATAATCAGAAGGTATTAGCTTTCGATTCGAATTTGTTCGTTTTAAAGTGGAAATTTCAAGCTTTAGCCTACATAGGCTATACTTTGTTTCAGTTTTTGCGCTACAGTTCACGGAGATCATGAAAGCGCGCATGATTGTTTTATTTTATTTTACAAAAGCACAACGTTTTCTTGTTATTGTGAGTTTACACAAATAAAAGCATAGTTGCGCGAATAATGTATTATTATTTTCTGTATGACCAGAAATTATAGAGTATTTTAAGTTGTTTCCACTGTTGATAGGAAAACGCAAGTGTTCGCGCCCGCGTCTCCCTGCCTGCAGCGCGCGCTCCACACTCTGCACAAACACTTGGATATGCGTCAAAATCTGTGTTTATTTGTGATAATCTTAGCCCTGTATTATTATTGTCTAACCATTATGAATGACATTTGACTAATTGCTTTGTTCCTTTTTTTTGGATAAAAGCATCTTCTAAATATGGAGCCTAATAAATGTTATAATAAGGATGATAATTATTAGCCTATTATTATTTGCGTATACCACGGACCCCAAACACACCGCGTATTCTAAGTCAGGTGACTGTAAATGCGCAAAAACTGTTTCCATTGCAGTTTTGCGAAATATTCCTTTTTCGAATTGCCTGAAAAACCTCCTCATGCGAGCGTAAAAACTTTTTTGCGATAAATGGGAGTTTTTGCGAAATTGACGTGTTTCCATTGAGCGTAATTTCAATTCGCAATTTCAATTTGCGCAATTTGAAGGGTAATGGAAACGCGGCTGAAGCTTCAAAGCGCGTATCGAGTACGCAGCGCAATTTCTCATGAAGCTCTGTGCCGGAGCGCGTATTGTTTTCAGAGAAACACGTGATCAACGAAAAACGAAGCCTCACTTTCTTTCCAGTCACGTTAATACTTCACTTTGTGTGTTGGACTGTTTGAACCCAGACCACTACTCTACAGGTTTTTGGACGTTTAAGCGCATTTACTAACTCTTTTTTTAATTATTTGCCCATCCCTAACACACGCACGGTTGCACGCACACACACGCACAGAGACTTTGAACCTACCGGTACTTTGAGTGGAGGCAGCGCTGTCCTCTCTTCAGACGAACTAAAGCGAGTAGTAAGCCGGCGAAAACTCATCTGACTATAGCTTTAAAATGCGCGGTAACTGTTGAGCGGCTACACTGACGTGATACGTCACGTACGTATCCTAACTTTCTTTTTAGTGAGGCCGTGATAGGCTGTTGCAGTGTAGATTCCCATCAATCAAACACAATCACACCATTGTTTCTTTATATATTTTTAATGTTTTAATGATAAAGAATGCAACTATTATAATATAAAATTAAAGTAATTTTTTTTAAGAAAAAAAAAATGTGCCTGGGGGGGGGGGCACAAGCATTTTTGCGGGCGGGCCCGGCCCCCTATGGCCCGCCCATAGCGACGGGTGTGTGTCTATCTATGCTTAAATGTATTATAGATTTGCAACAGTTTATTGAGCATTTTCTTTTAACAGTTTTAAATTTCAGTTACAGTGCGGATGAAGAACAATTCATAGCGCTCTCCAGTGCTGTAATCTAACAGACACCCGGGAGAAAGGATTATGATTTAAAAAACGCTATAGCCTAACGCGACGCGCTGTTTGAATGCTGAATGGAGAATGACTGAGGAGAGATGAGTTTCCATTAACTTTAACTAACGACTTAAATATTCATTTTTACCTCACATTATGCTATTGAATGACTTTAGAAGTCTTGGAATATAGTGCGAACACTTTATGGTGCTTTACAATGTTTTTTATGCCTTTAGCTTAACAATAACACAATAGTATGCACATTAATATCGGACCTCACTGAGAAGCTGCAGCCGTGGCGGGATTATTTTAGGTGTGGCGGCCCGCCACGGCAGAATGAATGTAGAAACATCATATTTAGAGGCATCAGAAGCTCTATAAAAGCATCCATATTTGCTTCCTCTAAATTTGCCGCTCACGTTCAAAAACCGGCTGCGTGCATGATCGTCCCGTATAGGCTATAGTTACAAAAATGGAGGCGAACAGCCAGCTGATTTTATTTATTTATTAAATCGATTCTTGGACATTTCAGATCGATTCTGAATCGTTGCAAATGAGAATCTAGATTCTTCTGTGAATCGATTTTTTGGCACACCCCTAATATATATATATATATATATAATTGATTTGATTTTTAATAGATATATATATATATATATATATTCTAAATGTATGTTATATATTATATGAATATTACTACACCATCTCAAATCGATTTTTCAATCGTTGCAATTCATTATGTTCCTACTCTGTGAAGCATACAGTACAGTACTTGGATTTGACATGCTGCTTAGTTGAAAAATGTCTCCCAGTTAGTCTGAATTTAATGTGAGACCAAATATTCACTATAGGGTTCAAATCTGTAATCAGACCAAGGCCAAAACATGAGCCTGATGGACTCGTCCTCGAGCCACTTCTTGGTTGTCTTTGCAATTTGGGCAGGAACATTGTCTTGTTGACAAAATAACATCTCATCATTCCTCATTTGTGGGAAGCAAGCCATTCTGCAATATTCTCCTGTATTCCAAAGCATAAAAATGCATAAAAGATAAAAAATCTATGCTTCACTAGATGCATTTATTATTATATTTCTCAGCAGATTTTCGAAGACACCACTCTGGAGCATCGCCATGGAACTCTGTTTCATTGTGATTCATCACTCCACACTGAACTTCCCATAATCCACCAAAACTTCATTCTGTCTTTGATGTTTTTCTGAGACAGCAATGGCTTTTTAAGTAGTGTATTTGCTTAAATCTTGTTCATTTCCTGACCAATAATGTGTGGTAAAGACAATTAAAAGCTTAATGTTTAGCCATTTTGGCCTAGGACCATTTTTTTTTTTTTTTTTGGCCTAGGAGTGTACATATGCTCTGAGACTCTAGTGCTTAAAGTTTTAAAGACTGTGTATTTACAAGTGGGAAGAGACGGATGTCTCTTTTCTGACTTAGAGGTTGTCTAAAGAGTGTCTCATGACATTCAAATATGACAGCAGCAAAACCGTGATCCTTTGAAGTCAGCGGTTGTCCCTCAAATGGCAGACAATCCGACGCTTAGCAGACACAGAGAGAGGAGCAGAGGGAGGGGAACAGCACCTCACTTCTTCCTTCTCTTCTTCCGCCCAGGGCCCGGCAACAAGCTTTCAAATATGACAAGCTCAACACCCATGGACACTCCGTCACAAAGCTGCCTAAGGTCACAGGAGACACCTTTATCATTGTGATTTATTTTCATTGTTCTGCTTTACTCGTTGAAAGAACATTTGAGCATTATGGTGCACATGTTCTCCAACATAATCTGGACATATTTTTACCACCTTTGGTAAATTGAATAGAATGGTGAATTTGATCTTTCAGACCTAAATTTGGGTTCAACATGCTTATTCAGTTTGTGTGTTCCCATATGTCACCATCGTCAGATACAACAAACACACATGCTCTCATGTCAAATAACCCCTATAAATATTGACAAAATTAGCACTCAGCTTTGAGAATGAATTGAAAATAGAAGGTGGTTTGAAACTGTCAGCTCCATCTATTAAAGAAGGTCTGACAGTGATATGCAAACTACTCATATTTTGCATATCGCATCATAGTAATTTGTTGGTCATTTTTCTGCCCTAGTGGGGGAAAAAATGCAATGTTGAAATACATTTATTTTATGCTAAGTATAAATACATTTACATATTATGTACTTAATATAAATATAATACTATTGTACTTTTAGTATACTAAATTGATATACTTAAAGTCTGCTAAATTGGAACAACTAATTTTGCACTTGATGCACTTTAGTTATCCAGAAATAATGCTGAGGTCGAACTAAAGATATACTTAAGTATATTTGATTGTGCTAAAGTGGAACTAAGTATTCTTTAGGTACACTTTAAATATCTTGAATTTAAAGACTGATATTATACAGAGATCATACAATCCTTACTAATAGTGATATTAAAACATGTTTTAGGCTTGATATTAAGAAATGTGCATTGTGCAATAAAGAAGTACTACAAATAAAGTTTAATTATATTCAGTCAGTAAGCCTCAAGCATTATGTCAGTAAATATGTTAATGGATTTGTAGTATATTTAGTTTGAAATAAATGTATTTTAAATACATTTTGGTATAGGTGTATTTTCACTAGGGTGGTGTTATCTTGGCAATCTAAAAATCCCAAACAATTACTTGGAGCTGACATCATGGTTGTGGGATGAAATATGATTACATAATCACTTAAAATTATATAAAAAATCTCACCAAAGCTACAGACATGGACCTTCGGAATATGGACTAATTAACATATCACCTGATTTTTAAATGTGTTATGAATGTATGAGGGTGTTAACAAAAATATAAACAGCTTTAAAATTGTATTCCTTCCTGTCAGGATACAGGTTTATTTTATATGTATTAAGGCTGTCAATCGACAGAATGTTTTTAATTAACTGATGGTAATTAATCACTTTTCAAGTCAATAGCTGAAAAAAATAAACAATAATAACAAAAATGAAAATGTACATTATTGTTGCAGACGAGTAAATTACTAAATAAACATTACAAAATGTATCTTATAAAATCAGTATTTTGTTTGTATTATTTCATGGTGTTTTTTTTTATTATTTATGTTATTAAGCTCTTAGAAGAAAAGGTTCTGTCAGACACTTCATTTATAGAACCTTTTCATTCCCATCATGACATTATTTAATAGATTTAGTTTTAATTCATTTTTATTATAAATGAAATGGCTCGTAACCACTTTATCACTAGGAAAACAATGAAATACCTGTTAAACATTAAAGTGTTATGCAATCATTTAAGACATGCCTCCTTATACAAAACCTTTCTGGCATAAAGGGTTCTTTAAAATTGAGTCAAGAACCCTAGGGTTCTACACTGAACCCTATTGATTTTAAACATACAGTGATTTATGCTCTGGTTGACAGTTGGGTTTAAAGGTAATGATCGATAATATAATATCATAACTGTAATAAAGTTAAGTACATTCTAGTGATCATCTCTGATTAATTAAAAAGTGAAAATGTTGCTATTTTCAAAACTGGACCAGATATGTTGTCCCATATCTCAGTGATCTGATAAGCTGTCCAACATCCAGGCTTCTGTGTTATTCATCAGGCAGCAGGGACAGCCCGGGCGCTGCGAGGGCCATTGTGTGCCATTGTAGGTCACAATGGAACTTAACACTTGACAGGGCCGAGGGACTTCTTGTCAGGAGCTGAACTTGATCCTGCTGGTTTGTTTCTATTGAGGAGCTCAGGAGAGAGGGATTCGACCTTGGGGCAGGCGCTTTCTCAATATTTGATTCGTGGGAGTGAAAGGATGGAAAAATCATATTCGTTGATTAGATGGCAAGAGCACTTCGAGGTGTCTAAAGTATCAGTCGGTCATAGAGAGGCGTTCGTTGTTGAAACTCAAATAAGTGAGAATGTCTTTCTCAAGTTTCCCGTGCAGGAAGTGCTCTTGTTTTGCTTAGACAGATGTCAGGTCCGCCGAAGCTGTCCGTACAGATGGACTGAACCGAGATGGTTAATCATAATGCTCGGCGGATGCTATGGGCATAGCAGACCACAATACCACGGTCTAGGGGAGTTCACGTTACTGACGGGTTAGGTAACCTCAGAAGGATAATCCCTGGACCTGGTAAACCGGTCTTTAGAAATTCCCTGTGTATACATGGAAACCTCAGGCCTTGTCGCCATTGTCAGTTGATTGGATGTGCATGTGTTCTGCTCCACTCCCTTGGGATAAACCTTCAACTGTAGGCTGGACCGTTTCTCCTCCCGTCTGCCATCCTCATGTCCTTCATTCTCCAATGGACAGCATGCTGGTTCAAATAGAGCCTTTTAAAGGGAAAGTTCACCTACAAATTCTGTCAGCATACTCATGTCGTTCCAACCCTGTGACATGACTTTCTTTCAAACCAGGCTCAGGGGAAAAAATGTGCCTCTGGCGACATATCTGCAAAATGATATTACGTTGCTTCTTGTAGTATTTGTGGCACTCTCAAAGTGAAATGTCGAGTGAGTGGGGCTAAAAGTGTGTTCGGTTTTAAGACAGATTAACGCGAATCTGACGATGTTTTAACAGGTTTATTGTTGTACTGTACATATTACGGCTGTTCTGAAGTTAAATGTCCAGTGTGAGATGCTAAAAATGTGTTTGAAAATAACGTAGCATCTACACTAAATACCTGATAGTGTTAACAAAAGCAAGCATGAGATAAAAGCACGCTTGCTGGAGCACTCATGTCAATTTAGCTTGCTTCTACAAGACTTTGAGCTCTTTATCAGGACTCGTGTTTCTCAAGTGCAATTTCGTACCAGGTGAGCTACCGGACAAGTTTAGATTACAAATCATACACTATGGTAAAAGTGTTTTGAGGTCATAGCATAGCATTGTACAATGAACTGCACAAAAAAAGTATTTATTAATCGATAGTCCCTCTCTGTAATGATCATTTTTGTGAAAGGGAATAAAAGTTGTTGGTGTTTTACTGCCACTAGTGTTCATTTCAGCTGGAAACCAACCCGATCTCACGGCAATTCGTACGTATTTTACAAGGTGGCTATTTCGTACGAATTCGTACAACGAATGACCTACCCTGACACCCCCCCTAAACCTACCCCTCACTGAGGTTTAGACAATTCGTACGAATTCGGATGAATTAGCCACCTCGTAAAATACGTACGAATTGGTAGTGAGATAGCGTTGTGGAAACTGCTGTTAGATCAGAACATCCCACAGATGTTCAACTGGGAAACACCTTGAACTCTTCATCATGTTCCTCTAAACCACTCCTGAACAGTGTGTGCAGTGTGGCAGATTGCATTATCCTGCTGAAAGAGGACACTTCCACCAGTGAACACTGTTGTCATGAAGAGTGTACCTGGTCTGCAACAATGTTTAGGTGCCACATGTCAAACTTACGTCCACACGAATGACCGGATCCAGAGTTTCCAAGAGAGCATGCTCAGAGCATCACACTCCCTCCACCGGCTGGTCATCGTCCCACAGTGATCCTGGAGCATCACTTCCCCGGGTAAATGGAGCACACGTGCACGACCGTCCACGTAATGTAAAAGAAAATGGGACTCGTCAGTCCAGGCGACCTTCTTCCACTGCTCCATGGTCCAGTTGTGATACTCACGTGCTCATTGTAGGTGCTTTTTACGGTGGACGAGGATCATCATAGGCACTTTGATTGGTCTGTGCTCCATACGCAACTTGTGCCACAGTAGACCTTCTATTGGCTCGGACCAGACGGGATAACTCTCCTTGCCCTTGGGCGCCCAACACCTTGTCACTGGTTTGTGGTTTGTTCCTCCTCGGACCACTGTTGGTAATTTCTCACCAATGCAACCCACAAGCCTTTCTGTTTCATGGATACTCCAACCCATTGCCTTGCCATAACAATTCGGTCTTTGTCAAAGTCGCTCAGATCTTTATATATAAAATGAATGTGGGTCATGTGATATAGCTAGTAGCTCTCACAGTGCTCACTAGAGTTTTGTTTCAGTGTAAACTCTAAAAGGCCACCTCTCGTCTCTGTAAGCACCACAACATTCCTGCCGCCCTGTTTTCAGTGACCTCAGCTGAACTGTGCCCATCTCCAGCAGCTGCACCAAAGCGTCCCAGATGCGTCTCCTAGACACCCCCGTCGCCGCAACGCCCCCATCACTGCTGATCTGAGCTCATTTCTGAGCACTTCTCTTTTTTGTGGTCCATGGTGACATTTACAGTGGAAAAAGCCCAAACCTCCTCCCCAGTGTTGTCTCGTCCTCTGGAATGTGTCTTTTGCTCTGCTTGAGTGTCAGAAAACAGCTCAGTGGTGCTTCTGCACTCGCTCCAATTCAGTTTTCCTGCCGTCCAGATGTGAATGTTTAGCATGTTGAATAATTTCGGTCTGTCAAATCTCATTCTGCCTCTTTTTTATTTTATTTTATCCCCTTTATTTCTCTTCGTCTGTCCTTCAGTTTGCACTGCTGTGTAATTTGATAATGAAATTAAGTTTGAGTAGGATTTAATTTGTTGTGTAGCTATAAAACAAGTTAATATATATACACATTTTTATGTTTTAATTTAATTTGTAAATTAAATCCTATTAAATGTTGTTGTTTTTTTAAATCAGATGTTGTAACTACTGATGTCATAGACTAGAAGTGGAATATTAACTATTATTAATTAACGTTTATGCTGACATTCTCACCGAATTATCTAATTGACCACTTACAGTAGCAGTCAAATGCGAACTATCTTACACCTGGTTCTCTGTTCCATCAAATCACGGAAACGGTGGTCGCACACACAGACAGTCGTTTAACAGTTGGTCAAGTCATTCGTGCAGAGAGATTCTAGCACCTTCCCTCACATTTCTGTCTGGCAGCAATTACTCTGGTGATGAATTCAGAGCCCAAGCCAAAAACCAGACACACACACACACATTCACAATTCCCACAAAAAGCAAGAGAGGCTACTTTTCAATACCTGAAAGATTTCCTTCTTTGTCCACTTCTGCAGGTGTCCAGTGACTTTTCCTCACTTGAATGAATAAAATGAAAATATGCAATTAAGGAGCTTGATATAACTGTTTCATTGCAGTAATACAATGTATCAGGATTATTCTTTGACTTTACCGGTATTACTGTTTTTTTTTTTTTACTGTAATACAATATTACCGTTTTACTGTATTTTTTATCAAATAAATGCAGCCTTGGTGAGCAGAAGAGACTTCTTTCAAAAACATAAAAAAAAGAAACATAATTATTCTGAACTTTTGACTGGTAGTGTATATAAACATATAGCGCAGTTTTAGGTTACCAGAATTTTATATATATATATACCAAAACCAAATTACTTTAAAGCCTCTTTTAGAATTTAGAAAATTATCTAACTTAAAATGCACTTCAGAAAGTTTGAAAGTAACAAAATTATGGACCATAATTTTCAGTGTCACTGATCATAAGTATCATAACTCTTGAATTTCATATGTAGGTCTGCGAGAGCAAAATGACCACAAAATTGAACTTTATGGTTAATCAGTGATGAAAATACTATTTGGATTAGTCAGACTTTAACTTGTCAACAACACCACTGCTATTGTTTACTTCCTTCTGTGCATCTCTTTTAGCTTCTATTTCACAAAGGTATTAGACATGTTTTATACTTCAGATTCTTCTCTGTCATCGTCTCACTGTCATTTTTAATCATTTAATCCGTTTTGAGTCACTTTGAGTCACTCTGCGCATCGGTCAGTTATGTGTGTGTGAGGAGTGGCAGCAGTTCTTTGATGATTTCAATTATCTTTTTCTTCGCTCAAGGAGTGCTGGCAAGTGAAACTGCATATTTTGCACAACTTTTAACCAATTTCTAGATCAATAATCTTCAAGATCTCCCTGCAAACCCCATGCCAAGGTTCCTGCCAACATACACATGACCTTTATGATGAAACGGCGAGGTGCTGTGGGGTTTAAGCTGTCTACACCAGAGGAATGAGACCCGAGGGTGGACCACAGAAAGTCCCATGTCTGCCAGTGGCCCGGAGCACAGATTAACAGTCTTTATTCTACAAAGCACATCTACCTCTTCCTCTGACCCGTAACCCCCTCTGGCCAAAACATGAGTGGAAAAAGACAAATCCTGATTTGTAAACATTGTTTGCAAGAGCCAAGCACGTACACTACCGGTCAAATGTTAGTGAAATAATTAGGATTTTTTAAATGTTTTTGAAAGAATTCTTTTATGCTCACCAAGGCTTTATTTGTTTGATGAAAAACAGTAATATTGTGAAATATAATTACAATTTAAAGAAGTGTTTTCTGTGTAAATATATTTTTAAATGTAGTTTATTCCTGTGATCAAAGCTGAATTTACAGCATCATTACTCCAGTCTTCAGTGTCACATGATCCTTCAGAAATCATTCTAATATGACGATTAGCTGAAACATTTCTTATGTTCAAAACAGTGTTTGCTGCTTAATATTTTTGTGGAAACCGTGATAAATTTTTTTCAGGATTCTTTGATGAATAGAAAGTGCAAAAGAACAGCATTTATTTGAAATAGTTATATTTTGTAACATTATAGCCTACATTACATTTCTTTAATGTCACTTTTGAACAGTTAAACGTGTCTTTGATGAATAAAAGTAGAAAGTAGTTTTTTTTTTTTTTTTAAATCTTACTCCAAACTTATGAATGGTAGTGTATCATGGATTCCACAAGCGGTTTTCAACATTGATCTTGATAAGAAATGTTTCTTGAGCAGTAAATCAGTATATTGGAATGATTTCTGAAGGATCATGTGACACTGAAGACGGGAAAATTCAGTTTAGCATCACAGGAATAATTTACAATTTAAACATATATTAATAGAAAGTAGTTCCTTTAAGTTCTAATAATATTTCACAATATAACTGTTTTTACTGTATTTTTGATCAAATAAATAGCAGAAGAGACTTCTTTCAAAAACATTTTAAAAAGTCTGAATTATTCCAAACATTTGACAAGTGTATAAACGTTGAAGGAACAGTTCAAATGTAACTGCGTAAGAAAGAGAATGTAGTAAACATTCTAATAAATAGTGACAAAAGGTACAAATCATTTCTAAAAAAAAATCACAGAGCAATCTTTCCGCCAGTGATAGAACAATGTTGATGTGACGCACCGGTTTTGCAACACACTTGTGAAAAGGTGATGTGAGATGGTGGAAAGATGGATGACGCACGACTGATGTGAGCAAAAAGGAACGCTGTCACTCCGCATCACTGGACAATGATTGACTAAACAGGACTTTAGCACGGTCCAGGATACACACACTCACACTCACACATGTACCTGGAACGTTTTAGTTCTTTTCTCGTGTCTCACACACGCACGTTCAGGGCAGCAGACGCCAGGCAGTCTGGGACACGTTCTGCTGTATTGTTATTAACGTTCGGTCTCGTGTGTATTAAGGCACGTTGAGGACACATCCCTGCACTATGACTCCAGGGCTCCGCTTTGTTCTTCTCCGTAACACAGGCATAATTATAGCCTTAAAGAGCGTCTACCTTTCCTTCTCACCCTCTCCACTCTATCTGTCCAACACCCCAGACCATAACGACAGGTTTGCACAGGGATCTGCTCTGCTCCCACCACAACTTTGCTCTCAAGTTCACTTTGCCACATTGTACTCATACTTGTTATTTGTAAAATCACAATTTGAAAAATTCAGAAGTCTCTTCTGCTCACCAAGGCTGCATTTATTAGATCAAAAGATAGCCTACAGTAAAATTGTTAAATATTATTACAATTTAAAAGAACTTTTTTCTATTTGAAAATATTTTTTTAAAATAATATTTCATTCCTGTGATGCAAGGCTGAATTTCATGAAGATCAGCTGATTTGCTGCTCGGTTATTAATAATGCCACTCTAAACAATGCTGGGTTGTTTTAACCCAAATTTGGGTCATGGACAAACCCAAGTGTTGGGTTAAAAATGTAACTTAAAATTTTTACCCAAGTTCAACTTTCACTTTCAACTGTACATTTTTTAATTACATTTTTAACCCAACATTTGGGTTTGTCCATATTTTACCCAAATTTGGGTTAAAACAACCCAGCATTTTTTAGAGTTCTTATCATTATCAGTGTTGAAAACTGCTTATACATTTTTGCAGGATTCTTTGATTAATAGAATGTCATTTTTGATTAATTTATTGCACCTTTCTTTTCTGTTTTTTTTTTTTTGTACAAAAAGTAATGTTATCACAGTTTCCACAAAAATATGAATCAGCACAACTGTTAATGATGGCTTTTTAAAAAAGAAAACTTATCACGGTTTCCACATAAATATGAAGCAGCACAACTGTTTTTAACATTGATAATAATCAGAAATGTTTCAGCTAATCATCATATTAGAATGATTTCTGAATGATCATGTGACACTGACGACTGGAGTAATGATGCTGAAAATTCAGCTTTACATCACAGAAATAAATTACATTTTAAAATATATTCAAATAGAAAACAGTTCTTTTAAATTCTAATAATATTCACAATATTACTGTTTTACTGTACTTTTGATCAAATAAATGTAGCCTTTTTTCAACAACATTTAATTATTTCGAACTTGTATCCCAAAGAATTATTTACATGTACTTGCAACAGAACTGATGAAAGTCTTCTCCAAATGAAATTGTCATGTTGCATCCTCACTGTAATTTCTGAGAATGTGGTTTAGCCATGACAATAATTTGTGGGTATGTTTTGGTCCACTGGGCTTGAAGACCATGAGCTTCCATGGCTTGGTTCTCAGCCCATTGTGGTCCCCTACGGCCCCGGAAAACTCGGTTGCGAAGTGAAACATGACCAAAATGAACAAGTGGCACACCAGCACTTTAGTAACATATGGAAGCTGCTTTGCTTTAATGATCATGCACTGAGACAGATGAAGAGGGAGGTATTACTGCACAGTCAGATATGATGGCTGGGATTTTCAGGGTGTGATTAAAATTTACATGTATTGCATTGTGAGATCCTGGACAATACAGTAATCGATGTCAAAACTGGCTGTTATCTGCAGGCTTTTCAGTGCAACAGCAAAATTGCAAAATGATTTAGCCTATCTTCTTTTTGCCTACTTTGCCTGGTGCTTGAATTGCATGCATTTACTGCAAGTTTATGTAAAAGTCATCATTGCTACTGATTTTGGATGGTGCATGTTTTTTCAGGCATTTTTTTTATATATTCACTGCAAATAACACTGTAAATTACTCTGTAATTTCTCAAATATATCTCTTTGATATGACATTCCCATATTTGGATACATAAAGTACTTCCACTTATCACTAAAATGTGTGCATTTTCTGCATGTATTTGTTGTAGTAATCACATGTTCTTGTTAAAATAATTATGCCATCTCTCTCCAATAGTCAGCCGCCCTATTTTCATTTGAATTCAAAATGGTAAACATTTAAATTCAGAACTGCAAACAAAACAGGAAACAAAACGTGCTGATATGGGTGTGTATCCAGTAGTGACTGTCACAACAATCCTGATGATATTTGATTTTTCTATTTTTTTCTTGTGTGAATGTTACATATCAAACGAGAAGAAAGCAGCAGAGCAGTTCTGTCATTTAACACTAACATGATCACAAGTCAATAAACCAGACAAGAGAGTTTCCTTTTGATTTTGGAGACCTAAGCATTACTGACACCTCATGTGGTTCTATATTATAATCATTTTACCCCCGTCGTTTATTTATAATTAACAGTGTGAGTATTCACCCGTCACTCCTCACTCTCCGCTAAATAACCAGGCCTTAAATTTAAAAAATGAAATAAAGTAGTGACCACCAATATTGATCTTAAAATAATCCTGGCAGATTTTGGATAGGAATTGTTGATTGTTGTTAATGTGTGTGTGTGTGTGTGTGTGTGTGTGTGTGTGTGTGTGTGTGTGTGTGTGTGTGTGTGTGTGTGTGTGTGTGTGTGTGTGTGTGTGTGTGTGTGTGTGTGTGTGTGTGTGTGTGTGTGTGTGTGTGTGTGTGTGTGTGTGAGTGTGTGTGTGTGCTGTCATGTGCTCAGAACCCGCTTGGATCCTCCCGCGTAAAACATCAACTGCACTTTTCCTTATTGTTCCAAGAAAACGCTAAAAAGCATCTTTGTAATGATTGTATTGTTCATGAAATTCGTATTAAAGGATACTGTTATCCCCTTCACAAATAGACATATCCAAATTGAATTTTACTTTTAGATTTTATACTGCTCGCAATTTGTTTCATTTTTAGAGTCTTCTAGAGTCAGATCGGTGGATTTACACTCATATCTTGCACTGTAATCTATTTTACTTCATTCCGTGCTCATCAAATTAGGTTATGTATTTTCAGCTTTAGAGGGCTGAGTGTGAGAGGTCACGGGATCATATCTTGCTTGGTTAAACACTGGTTAAAAAAATCATATTTACAATTCTTTATCAGTGAATGTTTTTTGGTTTTTGCAAAATATCAGCGTTTTGTGATAACACGTCAGATGTAATCCTGCTCCTGCTCTAGGGATCGTTTATGCCTTCTTGATGATTTAATCAGTCCATTATTAATTTATTTATTACAATACCTTTAAAACATTCTGTTGTGTCTCTTAAATAAAATTTATCTACCAAGTTCAATGCGTGTTTGAAAAGAGAAATTTACCGGAATTGTTCTATTTTTGACTTGTTTCCCAGACCTTTAAACTTAAAATCAGGTATAGGCTGAATTCTGGCTATAAACTTTTCTTTCCTAAAACTCTAATAAATGCACACAATTTTCAGCTCATTTGATATCTATTTGTTGGCCTGTACAATTCGCCTTTTATATGGAAATAGTCGCTGTACTCACTATTGCTATCACAATCACACTAAATATTTTAGAGAACAATTCCGAGTTTCTCCCTTTTGAGCGATTGAATGTGTGTACTGGAGCAAACAAAAACTGGACTGGATGAATGGAATGGATTAACAAACAAACTTCCAATCATATTAGTTTTCTGAATGGATGGGGGTGCTCTGTTCCGGCCCACTGTCACACCGGGCGCAATCCACTCGATGAGTGAAAGCAATCACTGTAGGCTATACGACTGCAGTCAGTGTACAAATGTTTCCAATAAACATGGAGGGACATCACATAAATAATCACATATTAAGCTGGCTGAAGCCCCCTTATTAAAAACGAACTGACATGCAATAATGGAAGTTTTAGCTACATAGCTAGCTATCTTTCTTTTTATTTGTATTTGATCCTGGCAAGTTGTCACATAATTGTATAATGTAATATAATACTACACTATAATATAATTGAATATAATATAATAATTTGGCAGATTTTCATTGTAATAATTGGCCCTTACAGAGTAACATCATGCTCTGCTGTTCGGTAGTGTTGTCACAAATGGTCTGTTTTCACAAACTGCATCTTTTCCCTGAGATTTCCAATAATATTTTTAATAGAAATATTATTTATTAATAGCATTAAGAATTATAATATTATTCTAAAAAAATATATATATTTTGATTCTTAATATTATAAAGAGAGACAAAGCCCGGGTCTCGTTGACTGCGCAGGTTTGTTTTCTTCCTAATAATTTCTGTATTTAAGTTCACTTGTCTTTGTGGTTTTTGCAAGATAAAGGTCGTGCTTAATTTGAAGATCATTATGTTGTGACATGATCGATATCAGGGCTCAGCACAATTCGATAGCAAATGCTCATCAACTTCATTTAGCTCTCCCTATGGTGTCGCGTGACGCACCAATCAGCGCGCGCTCTCGCGGAGCGCGAGTCAGTCAGAAACACACAGGACAGAGAGCCCGAGGTGACTTAAGATATTGCACGGTTTTGTCATGATTTAAGAAAGATAAAGTCGTATTTCACCCATGAGATTTATTCCAGTGACTTTGGGAAATACGCTTTCGTTTAAAAGTTCGTGGTTATTTTTTCTTGCTCCCGATCTTTTTGTGATGGATCCGGTTCAAGGTCTTTTTCGTGCACAGTGAGCGTTCAATGCAGCACACGGACCATCATCGCGCTTTATGGACTTGACTGTTAATGATGTCTATGAGTTTCATGTCTGATACGCTAAATAGTTCAGATCCTTCAAAATCAGCATTTTTAGAGTTCGGCCACGGACTTCCAACCAACCAGCAGCATTTATCCGGATTCTCGCACAATATTTACCCAGTACATGGACTGCACTCAGCCGGACACCTCCAGCACGATGGTCCCTACTCCACCGCTTCCCATTACAGCCGGCCGCTGGGATACGCCTACCCCGGGCCGGTGAGCGCGCCTGCTCCGGGGGCTTACGTGCCTTACCAACCAAACAACCACAGCAGTTCTTTAGCTCACACGAGGGCTCAGGACACGAGTGAGTATCCTCTTAAAACCGTCCAAATGTGAGGTTTTGACGCCACGAGTTTCTTGAAAGATACATGCTTATGTCTTGGCATTCATAATCAAGTTCACAACAGCTTTTGCTAATGCACATATTTATAATACATGTGCATTAGCAAAAGCTGTTGTGAACTTGATTATACATGCCAAGGCAGACGCATGTATCTTATATATATATATATATATATATATATATATATATATATATATATATATATATATATATATATATATATATATATATATTTATACAAAATGCAATGCATAGGCTACTTACACTTTATGCATGAATCATTATTAGATTAATATCTGATATGATGCCTAATAAAAAAAAAATCTGCATTTGTACCAGTAGCTAATATAATGCAGCGTGTATTTTTTAAATAAATACCAGATTTACAAAAAAAAAAAAAAAGAAAAGGCACACATGGTCTAATTAATTTTAAAGACCAAGGTAAATCAGTTACAAATGGTAAACACAAGCGTCTGAGTAGCCTATTGCACACAAGGTTCTGACCTTTTATTTTAACGACTTTAATTCAAAAACAGTTTTCCTTTTTTTAGGCTTATTTATTGGAGGCTTTACAAGTGTTTTTAAGCTTGGTAAAAAAAAATCCTGGTAGGCCTAGAACTTGGTTAAAAAATATATATATATATATAAAAAAAAAACGAAAAATACACACCATTTCGTAGTTTAGGTATCAGTCTGCATTGTGTAAATTCTTAAAAATAATTTTGACTACTCTTGCAAATTAATGCACTCATCATGTGTTCATGATCCAATATCTCCCATTAATCGACGATAGCCTAAAAATTGCACATTGTTCACATTTCGGTAGCTTATAACATTAGAGCAATAGGCCTACATACAAACTTTGTAGACTAAATCTAAAGTAAATCCATTGTTAAAATATAAGTTATGTTATACATGCATCCATATGAATATATAGGCCTAAATAATATTTTGTGTATGCACCGAAGCGCTGTCGAAATCGATGCCAATTTTGTTATAGCCTACTATAAGCGAAGAAGCCTCTTTTTTCTCAATATTAATATGATTGATGCAGTTGTAATTCTTCCAAAGATAACGATGCCATGGCTTGTTTGTTTTGCTCTTAGATTCAAGTTCAGGCTCGGTAGGCCTGTAAACTTGACCGTAAAGCGAGTTTAATTATGGTTTGCCGATCTTAAAAATGATGACCCATTAATGTTCCCTTTAAAACACCTGATAAATCTCCTGAATGGCTATCGTAAATCAAAAGACAGTAACAGCCATTTACTGTGACATAATTTACGATTTTTCTCAAGGTTAAGCAGGGTTAACCTGCTTGTTTGAAGAATTGTGAGCATTTAGCCTACTGTGTCATAATGCTGTCGTTTTATTTCGTCTGCATGCCTGAAGACCACGAAAAGCCAGCGGTCATTGAGAATGGTGAAATTCGCCTCAATGGCAAGGGGAAGAAGATCCGCAAACCGCGAACCATTTACTCCAGTGTTCAGCTGCAGGCGCTCCACCAACGCTTCCAGCAAACCCAGTACCTCGCGCTGCCTGAACGCGCAGATTTAGCCGCCAAACTGGGACTCACACAAACACAGGTATACATGTCTGGCATCCTCACTTCTGTTTGAGACAATAGAACTGCAACGTGTTCTTCTTGATTCGGGATTAGGCCTATAGGCTATAGTTAATTGCAGATTTTCTGTTGAGGAGAGCAGATGGGGAACGATGTTATGGGTTACATTATGAGATGTGGATTAGTCTATATATAATATGATCTGTTGGCGCACCTCATTAAGATGGCGTCGGTTTTATGGAATTTGTCATATGGGCGCCGCTCGTGCACCATGGGAAAACAATTCATTTCGGACAAAGAAATGTGAATTTTAGATGTTGGTTGGTAGAGTTGCTCCAAAAATAGGCTATTTGGACGCTTAAGCCTCACTGGAAATATAGGAATACCATTGCATTAGAAGCAAAATTTGAAAGAAATATAGCACTAACCCTTCAAAAATTAAATTGAAACTCCTACTGTAGAGGACACCATGACTTACAGCAATGTTTATCAGGCATTTTGAGAGACTCAACAACTGAATAGGGAAAGAAATGATGTATCAATATTTCTATGAAATATTAGATATTATTATGAAGATGATGCCAATTATTACTCATTCATTTTTTCATACATGTTTTCCCAGGAAGACATTGATGTGCAAATAAAAAAAATATATAGACAGTGTAAATATACATTGTATTGACTATCCATGTATGGCCATTTTACACATATTGCATAAAGTAAAAAATAGTATATCAATACCATAGTTGAGGATCATCTTTACAAAGTTTGGTTGAAACCAAAAAATTGATTGGTGAATGCAAAAAGAAATCCCATTATTTTATTTTTTAATCAAACGAGTCCAAGGTGTCCACTACACAGCATAATATTTGAAAAACATATCTAATGAATATGTAATGACATGAAAAAATACTAAATTCAAAAAAAGAAAAGAGTTTCAGGAGGATATAGTCCATGTTATTAATGTGATGGACTAGGCTTGTTTATGGGAACTTCATGGGAATCCACTGAAAACACCAGTTATTAAGTCTTTTTGAAAGTGTTTCTTCTGTGATAAAGGTCTAGTGTAATTTAACTGCAAATGCCTGTTCGTTTTATATCTTTTAATGCAATGATATTCATTGTTTTTTAAGTGCTTTTCGGGGCAACTTTAAATCTATGTGAGATGAGGCTTTAACCCAGTATCATACTGGATGAACATTCAGATGAGACCATGATGACGAGTCAGTCCATACTGGTTTCTGAGCATGTATTTACTTTGCGTCATGTATACGTAAGTAGGCTGATTAGTTTCTCTTTTGTTAAAGCTAAGTGAGGATTTCGTTTAATCCAACCGTTACTTTCATTTTTTTAGTTAGCGCGCTAGCTTTTGTGTTCTTAGTCTTTGCAGTATGGGAGAATATTTTCCCCAGTGCTTAAACTGTTATCCCAAGCATATTTATTCTTGATTGCTTAAGCCTTACGCTTAATAATACATATCCAACTGTTCATGAACGAGTGATGGATTTAACATAATACAGTAATTTCGGGGGCCAGTGGAGATAAATGAGCCTGAAATTTGTGCTGATGTTTTTTAGGAATGGATTTTTCACTATGCAAAAACCCATTTTCGATATTTATTTTTATTTACCTATGCAGTATCTTTTGTACATATATACATTCCCTTTGGGATTGATTAATAAGTCATCTATGTCTATACTTGTTATGTTGATGTCACACCCATTAATGAGTTCCTGTAGGGTGGTGTTATGGACATTGATTTATTTTTATAAATCCCTCCTGCTGACACGCACGTATTAATGCATGCATCAGTGTCTGTGTGTGTGGAGGAAAATGGAAACCTAACATAAGCCTGGGTGCAGCCATATTGCCCATGGCGTACACAGTGTAAGCCTTCCCATTATGCTTGCTCTGTTTTTCATTCACTGCTTTCCTTCTTCGTTTCTTTCCCTCTTCATCTGCGTTCCACACTCGCCGCCCTGAGTGTGACAGGTTGCTCCTCATTTTTGGCCATGGAGAATGAGTTCAGTCTGTCCCACAGCTATAAGGGCTTTCCAGTCTGATTACGCCTCGGTTTCCATCAAAGTGTTCCTGTCATCAGCCGAAGAACGCCTCTCACGTCCACCTCAGACTGTGCTCGTCTTAAATATGCATTGCTTGCGAATCAAACCTACTTTTTGGGAATACTGATATGTATTGGTGGCAACAATCTGAAATCCAGAGCACAGCTGCCAGTTTCCACTTGATCCATAAATGTGATTGAAAGCACATAAACAAGTGCCACACAAGCATATGCTTTTGGCTTTTCCAAGTCCCTCCTTACACATATAACATAGGTCTGGAATCCATCACTTCACTATAAAAGCTGTTTGGCAAACCGGTCTTTGGAAATAAAAAAGAAAATCCTTTTTGCATGTGTTTATTAAATCTGTTGACAGCCAAACTAATAACATTGTGTAAAAAGCCATTGCGTAGATTTTGATTGTCTGAGGTTATGGAAACTGCGTTAGGTGGGCTCTCTGAGTCAGCCTTAAAGCGTGGCTGGGGTTTTTCGTGCGGGCGTTCGGCTGAATTCTTCCCAAAGCACAGTTTTGGGTCTCGCTCTGCGAGGTGTTTCTAAATTGAGTACACATTCTGGCAAGGGAACCATAAACTCCTACATCATTAAGGACACGTCTCAAATATTTGTGCACTAATGTATTTGCAGTGAAATGAAGTTAAAGCTATAAGTTATTTTATAATGCGAATTATGCAATTATGCAATGGCCTTAAGGGGGGTCGGGGGGGGGGGGGGGGTTTGGGCTGGTCTACATACACTGCCGTTCAAAAGTTTGGGATCGGTAAGATTTTTAATGTTTTTTAAAAAAGTATCTTATGCTCACCAAGGCTGTATTTGTTTGATTAAAATTACAAAAGAAAACAGTAATATTGTAAAAATATTACAATTTAAATGTTTTCTATTTGAATATATTTTAAATAAGTAATTTATTCCTGTGATCAAAGCTGAATTTTCAGCATCATTACTCCAGTCTTCAGTGTCACATGATCCTTCAGAAATCACTCTAATAGTTTGCAGCTCAAGAAACGTTTATTATCATTATCAATGTTGAAAACAGTTGTGGACCATTTTTTTTCACCATTAGAAAGTTCAAAAGAACAACATTTATCTGAGATAGAAAGGTTTTGTAACATAAAATAAATAAATACTTTTATTCAGCAAGGATGCATTAAATTGATCAAAAGTTACAGTAAAGACATGTATAATGTTACAAAAGATTGTATTTCAAATAAATGAAATATAACTATATTCATCAAAGAATCCTGAAAGAAAAAAATTGTCCACAACTGTTTTCAACATTGATAATAATAATGTTTTACTGTCTTTTTGCAAGCATCAATTTAGCATATTAGAATGATTTCTGAAGGATGATGCTGAAAATTCAGCTCTGATCATAGGAATAAATTATATTTTAAAATATATTCAATTGGAAAACAGTTATTTTAAATTGTCATAATATTTAACAATATTTTTTTTTTTGTATTTTTAATTTACTTTCAAAAACATAAAAAATCTCACCGATCCAAAACTTTTGAACGGCAGTATAAATATATATATATATATATATATATATATATACACACCTATAGTAGAATTAACGCAACTTTCACGCACAATTGACTAACAGATAAACTGTGTGCTCCTATTTCAGTGTTGTTTAGTTGAGGATATTTTCAGCAAGCAGGTTTTAATATGCAAATGAGGCCTTAACTAATTATATGTACATTTCCAGAACAGAAAAATTGGATAAAGCCAGGTTCAAAATTTGTTTTCTTGTTTCATTTTGTTGACTTTACTGTCTAAAGCAAGAAAAGAAAAACCTTGAGAATATAGATATAAATAAAACTGTGAAGTTTGGTGTATGAAAGTGCTTAGTGGAGATTTCTGAAACTGCCTTTGCATTGAAATTGAAATCTTCAGACGCAAATAGATAAAGTGTTATAAATTAAACACTTAAATGTGTATTTTGGATGTTTTTTTTTTTCCACTATTCTGAAAGAAGACAAGTTATGGTTGCAAACTAGCCCAAAATCTTCAATCTGAGCAGTGCATGATGGTTTTGCCTGTAATGTTAAATATCGGTTAATACTAAATGAATTCTTTTATCGAAATCTCCCAACCAAGCTCTCTGGAAGTCATTTCATTTCAACTCTATTTAAATGCATTTTTACGCTGTGATTGTTGTTGTCAGACACATGCTTCACTGCCTGCATAAAAATGGCAGGGCGGAACAATCGCTGAGCACGCGTGTAATGAAACACAGCGATGTCACTGAGTCCATGTCTGCAAAGACTGTTCAAGCGTGTCAAGATCATAATGATAGAATAGACCACAGATGCCTGTGTGGCGTGGCCTCAGTTGTTGCATCATCTGACATGTATTTTAATGTTCATTTTTGTTCTATTCTGTGTTCTGAAGGTAAAAATATGGTTTCAAAACAAGCGCTCCAAATATAAGAAGATAATGAAGCATGGGCCCGGTGGACCTGAAGGGGAGATGCTCCACACCACGTCCTCGTCCTCTCCCTGCTCTCCGGGTCTGTCTCAGCTCTGGGAGGTCTCCATGGCCAACAAAGTGCCATCCATGCACCCAAGCAGCTACATGAACAATTATGGCCACTGGTATCCCTCACACCACCAGGATCCTCTGGCCAGACCTCAGATGATGTGATTGACACCTCAGGTGTGGACAAACCTGTGAAGGTGCTTTCCTTCGCGACTGCATCATGTGTTTTATTGCTTGGTGTGTTTGAAAGGACTGTGTTTTACTCTCTATGCAAGCAGATGACCCTGAACACACATATTCAGTATATAGCTTTTCAACTTTTTTTTCCGTTCTTTTACAATGTGCTTGAAATAAAGGATTTATGAAAGGATGGATGTGCTGCTATGTTATGAATGATTTACAGACATTTTCGGAATGTTGATGTTTAAATTTCGATGTCACCATGGAGGTAATAACTTTTGTTCTTATATTCAAAACGGGCCTGGTAGGCTACTATATTGTATGCCATAGCTTATTTAAAAAAATATATTTGAAAGAAGTATTTATATCATTATTATTAATAACAGTAATCATAAAAATAAAGTAAAATAAATGTATTAGGTTACATTATGTATTTTAAATATTAGCGTTTTGGAATAAATTGCCCAAAATTATGATCGAAATGATGCTTGAGATCGAATGAAACAACTGCATAATTTACATCACGACATCACTTGTAAATTCACAGATTTATGTGTTCATGTTCTATAGATTTAGCATTTTCTCGTTGTCCAGCTGTGGGCAGACAGGTTGAGATTTATGAATTATTTATGATCAAGGCAATGACTGTAAGGTGAGCTGTTTTATTCGGCTCGGACCAGTTTTTTTATGTCACCTGAAACGCATGTTATTTTCTTGGTTCTGTTCTGTACGCTTATTATTTTACTTGAAATATGAATGGTCTCGTAGGCCTGTTTTTTGGAAATCTCTGATACAATGTCTGTACGTTAAAAGTTGCATCCGTAAGAGAAATATTTCAGGTAAATAGGTCCGATTTAAATTGATTTATTTTATTAATATTGCTACAGAGTTTTATTTTAAATAAAATGCATGCCTTTTTGCATAAATAAATTGTGCACCATGCGTGCTAAATGATCGAGCTAACAACAGAAAGATGAATAGTGAATAGGCCTACCAGTTTAGATGTCCGTGTTTCCGTTGTAATAGACCATATTCTTTAGTCAGAATCATGGAAATAAAATTTGGTCCATGTGGTGATAAATACGCCATCTTTTGTTTTGGCTATAGTTATCGAATTTTAAGTGCAAGATGTTTCGCATCAAATCAGCAAACCTCTGCTTTTCCACATCTTATATGTTCCTCCTTTCTTTATAATGTAATGTTAAAATAATGCAATGTACTGATTGAGTGGATGTCAGCATGATAAATCACTACAACATTCAATCACGTGCAGGATGGAAATGAGATAGGCTACTTATATGGACATTTCAGTACTTAAACTAAACACAGTGAACAAGATGTTTGAGTTCAATTAAAACAGCCCACGTTACGTTGATGTTCATTTGATGTGATTCACAATGATTCATTGCGTGCTCGTTTCGTATCGTTGTATTTTGGCACAGAAAAACGCAACGCGACTTTAGGCTACAGGATAGGCTAATGCTAAGTCTAACTACAGGTTGTTATGCCTTCAAAAAACTACAGTCCATCAATATTACAAGCAATATACTACCAGGAGACACCTATATCAATGTGTTATTGTGGAACACGTTGTTGTTGTAAGTCTAAATACAGGTTTTCAGGCCAAAGCTCGATTAAAAGCAAATTACGATAATTTGTTAGCGTAGCGATTATTAAACCGGGTTGTGTTTTTCTCTGATCCACTGTAATAAGATGCCCACCTGGAGGAATGCGGGTCCACTTGACCTGACTTTGACCCAGCTCACTCAACAGGGTCTTGTCTAAACAGCCTTGTTTAAACAGGCATATTACAAAGCATCTCTGTCATTTCAAGCTCTTTAGACACAGTTCAGCATGCTGTGTGGCTCTTTCAGCATGAAATAAATCTGTTTTTAACTGCAATACTGTCAATTAATTTGCTTAGTGGATTTTTTTATTATATGAAGTATTATAATATAAAATAATGCCTGCCACATGCAAATAACAGAAGTTTGAAATAAACAATAAATAAACCTTTTTCCTGCATGAAACCCTTAATATCAAGTACAATAACAGGCCTGCACATTTATGAGCTTCTGCAACATCTGTGGGAGATTTCCATGCGACGTGTCCCACAGTCTGTTATTTCCTAAACCGTGCTCATCTCAGCCAAACAAGACATCCTAGCGCAGTCACTTACCTCCTCTCTCTCGACAGGTAGCAAACCACACTGAAAACTTCCGTACGTGGAAACCATCTCTCTGCAATTAATGTTCCAAAAGTATGGAATGATTTTAACATGCCCCTCTTTATATACTCCCATCCCTGAGTTTGATTTGTGGAGTTTATGCTGCTCCGTTCAGATGACAGTCATGGGAAGAGAAGACAAGTGTTTTTGAAAGTAGCTAGCTCTCTCACAAGGGAAATTATGGGCAATTTTACATCTCGAGATTAGAATAATGGGTGCTCAAGTCGGACGAGCAGAGAAAAGGGGCTTTCAAACAGGGCAATTACGTGGGAAGCTGATTTGGGAGAGCACTAAAGGGTGATGGGAGTAAAAGGGGATGAGATGGACTGATAGAAGTTTAAGAGATGTCCAGCACTCGGAGGTGCCTGATGAGTTTTAATATAGTGTGGCGCATCGAAACGCATCTAATTCCGAATGGATTCAGAGGCCCGGAGGAGATTTGAAGGACAAGGATGAAAGCGGTTCCCGAAATCGTCCCCGGTTTCCGGGGTGAGAGAGAGTTCAGTGGTTCACAGCTGTCAAGAAAACCTCTCTCATTTGATGGTATTTACATTCGGAGCAGAATGATGCTGCTGAGTGACGCCTGCGGACTCGGGCTTTGAGCGGGTGTCAGGCAGCTGCCCTCTGTCTTTACATGGCAACATATGCGTGTCCCAACCGCAGCTGACCTCCTGTTCAACCACCCCAGAGGCCTCCGGTGCCATTTTTTGGATACGGTTTCTCGTCAAACACGTAAAGATTGGCCCTGTCTATCTTTATTTAGGTGTTGCGGTGCATTGAATCTTAGTATCGTGTTCAAGTTCAACAGTTCAGGCACGGACGGAGCGCACAGGGCCGTCGAGGTGACCATGTCAGCCCACACACCCAGCTTTCGGGTTTCTCCGAGTGAGCGATGCGTCCCAAGACGGCGCCATCTAGATCATAGCCTGTAATTGAAGGGCCACACACCACGAACAAGCCCAACGGAAAACAGATATGTTACATACGGCCCAACTTCAACTGCAAATATTGTATCAAACAGATAGCAGCCGTTTCTTTATGGACCCTATGGCATAACTACCTCAGATGAAAGTGGTAAACACATAAGAGGGGATAAAATGTCTTAGGGTTTGAGCTATGGCCATTGTACACAGATGACGGGATTATCATGTTTTAAAGGGAACTAAGTGGCCTGACAGGTTTTAGGTGTGAATATGACTCTTTCTTCTCTAAGAGTAACCCAATCGCATGCAACATTGAGGCGGGTATTATAAGATCTACATGACTAATTCCACAGCTATGAAATGCCCAGAAATGACTCACAGTTAACCAACCAACCATATTAATTAACTATCATGACATTAATTTATCTAACTGTTTTTTGTTTTGTTTTTGTTCTGTCAGCATCCACATCTATGCTTTGAATTTCATAGAAGTATTTCTGGAGGCAAGATTTGCAGCACAGATGGACTGTTTCTGCTTCTTATTCTAAAGCTACAACTGTTGCTGTTAAACTGAGTGGAAATTTCTACGTGAAACATTTCGTACTGGAGTTATTTTAGTAACCATTTGGCTTAAGTTTTTTCAAATATTTGGCCAATATTTTGCCCTAAAGCAATACCATTTGCCATGATGTCCCATGTGAGTGGCCACAAATTATCCATTTACATATTCAAATTCCCTGGAGAATGGTTTGGAGAATGGAGAATGTTTAATAACCAACCATAAACACGATTTAAAAAAAAAAAAGATAGGCCTTCCACAAAAACAGATTATAGAAGATCCCATTGATCAATCAATTAATATCAGGGAATAGGCCTATTTCAATATTGAATGTTGGTCTGTTTGGGTCTCCAATGGGTCTTTAGCATTAGTGGTTAGACGTATTTGTGCATGAAACGAAACCAGATTATTTAATGGTTTCTTAAATGATGGTTTTGCGTGCTTTCCATTTCCGCCTAAAACCAGAGGGCGTATCGCACGACTTACAACGTGAGTAAAGTATGTTCTCTGTTCTCGGCACAGTCATGAAACAATACGCCGAGATTATTAAGAATTCTTTCATCACATATTTAGGAGACCGTTCCTTTTACCAGCCTAGAAAAAGAACACGGTGTTCAGACAACACCTAAGAATTACAATTTGTTTGAAGTTTTCTGTCAGTTTTTAATTATAATGAATTGACATTAATGATTAAAACAGAAGCCGCAAGGACACAAATTGTCAGCGACTTAAAAAGCACAATGAATGACAAATGAATTATGTTTCCCGTGAAATTAATTATGCGCATAAGTAATACAGGAAAGTTGTCTTTATAGTTTCGATCTTCGAACTTTTAGTCAAATTGTAACACTTTATAATATCTTTAAAACATTAGCAAACATTATTGAATTATGGTTAACAGTTCATTCATGTATAGGCTATATTACAATAGCATAGAATTGTCTTACAACCTTCATTTATACACCTCATTTATAGGCATAAATTAATTTAGCTAGGCCTGCATGCATGAACAGATTTTATTTGGTCATGTTTGTTTTGAATTTAAGTTACTATAAAGTGTTACACAAAACTGTTAGTTATGAGTTCATTTTAAAGCGCACAAAAGGGCCATTGTTGATTTCTACGTTGTAATTGTATTATTAGGCTACATCTGATTTTTTGACACGCGAAAAGTAGGCTATTTCTATCAAATCCGTATGACGGATAATATAATTTTTTTCACACCTAATTTCTCCTTGGTGTTTTGGCAACTGGACGATTTCTGTCCAATTTCCTTGAATAAACATCAACAACACATGTTTTCAGTAGGACTTAAAGGAATTAAATTCTTCCAGAAAACATCTGATGCTGGTAAACTCCAGACCACCAGAAACACGTCACCAACCTATGACAGACTGACCTGAGACCTCGCGAACCTCACATTTTAATTAAAGTTGTTGTCAGAGGCATCATATGCCCATAGAACCCTATGGGACACGTGCCCCCTCAGTTTTTTTAGCCAAATGGATTTTAAATGCTGCTTCCAAAGACAAAAAAAAAAAAAACTTAATATGCTTACATTGATACGATCACATAATGAATTCACCTCAGAGCGGCACGACATCAACAGCTAAATTCACGCTTGTCGTTTATCCATATCACAACTGTTCAGTGTTTTCAACCATATAATGTTTAATGGTTATTTTATGTTTCTGATATTTAAATACACATTGTAGCCTACTAGCAAAAAATAAACACTGATGATGTTTATGGAAGCGGCAATAGCCTAATAAACCTTAGGCCTAAATATAATTTGTCTTTATTGAAATCACATAGCTACACAGGTTATTTAATTATAAAGTTTAATCTGTTCTTTTCCCAGTTCACCTGAAACCTTACTTTCATGTCTTTCGAGATAAGTGGATGAATTTAGGCCTACGTGTTGTAAATATGAAAACTCTGATTCTGAAGAGGCGCCCATCGCCTGTTACATCTAACATATTATAAAGTTGTTTAAACGGCAATAGCTCATATCCTATACATTTTCTACTCAGGAGGTAAATGCGTAAAATAAACTATAAAATATGGACGCATGCTATTGCTTTGGGGGTGAATCTTTGAGTAGATCAAATTCCTAAAATAGGCTATTAAAGTAGCCATATTCAAAAAAAAAAAAAAAAAAATCAATTAGGTTTGAATACATGAACTGCGAATCTGGCTTATATTTATAGGCTAATTATATAATTATATAGGCTAGCACACAAACACACAAACACCTCATCTCAGCACTTTTGATGAATGGCTACACTATTTTTAATTATTATAATGTCACATTTTGTTCTATAGCCTAACAACTAAATTAGCAAATGTTTCTATTTATTTCCTATAATTGGCTGATGCATCATCATCCTCCACATGCTAAACTTAGGCCTAGCCTATCTAAATATGTTACCATTTAAAAGTAGGCCTAAATGCACATTGGTCTTATCATTGTTCATCTTCCCCCATGTTACCCTATCTGATATCTGCCATTTCTTTTTCCACGTTAATAGGTCTACAAGAAAGTCAAAGGCCTACCGACCGTTGATATGTAGGCCTGAAGACCTTATTCACAGCAGCGCCATCTTTTTTTAACGGGAATGAAAGTGAGACTCTGAGGGATAGTCAGTGCGACGTAGCCTACTGTTATGTGTTTTTGGATTATTCTGCTGACGAAACACGAACATATCTTTCCGAGAATTTCAGTAGACAAACAACAACAACAACAACAACAAAAAACAGACAAAATGAGCTGTGGAAAAACATCCGCCTCGCTAATAGCCTACCTGTCATGATGACGCTGCTCTGAATAAGGTCTATGCCTATTAAAAACCGCGGGAAGGCGGAATCTGGGAGGGAACAGGTTAAAGGCCGCTTTGAAATACCATCGAGCTGTACTCATTTGCATATCTACCTGTAAACCTCATGGGGTTTTTCTAGGCCTACGTCTGATGCCTTTGTTTGCCTTGTCTATTCTTGTTGTGACCGACTATCCCTAAAGCGCAAGGCTTTATTTCAGTAGTCACCCCCTCCTTCGCTGTAGTCTATCTTGTTATCTGCCAACAGAATACTAATAAAATCCAGTGACTCCAACATGTCTGCTCGCCTGTCGCCTCCTACAGCTTCTTTGCACGCAGACCTACCAGGCTTATGCATGCAAACACATCACAATATAACATCTGTCTGACTTAACCCTTTCCTAAGAGCCGGAACAAAGCGATATCACGATATTTGGAAATCATTTGTAAAACAGAATAGATCAAATGTGTGCACAATGGCAGATTTTTTGTAACATATTATCAGGGTAAGCTGTGGCATTAAATGAAAGTAGTAAATGAGTAAATATTTTCAATTCTCATTTATTCAGCTTGACAGAATAACAACAAAACTACTTACAGGAATATAAAAATGGTTCGAGCACCACCGTTCAATCTTTCGAAGTGACACGAATTTAGTGGTTCTGTTTTATTTAAACACATATGTACAGCTTTCAACATTTTGTACAAGTCTATATAACTTATGTCCTGAGTCTCTGACGCGCTCGCCGCACCAGCCCACATTGTGGGTGGCGTGACTGATAACTACTCAATAGGGGTTTAATCATTCTTTAAAACGTGCTTTTTAATATTCATCCATCAGTGAACAAAACATGAAAACAAAGGAAGTCATAAAACATAATAACTTAAAACCACTCTAAACTTCCTTTACATGGTTTAACCTACACCTATGTGCATATGAAATAGTAGGTCTGAGTAGCCGGGACACATTGAAACATCGTTATTATTATTATATACTACTGATATTTCAACACAAAGCATTCATATCAACAGATATGCGTTTAAACAGTCCACAAAATGCCACCACAAGTGTGCCGTTCCCCCAGATACTCGCGGAGCATCTTTCAGCTTATATCTGTGGAGTTTTTCAAAAGTCTTTCAAACTCTTATATGAAACTCTTCCATCAGTGTCTGTTAATACACGGCCCCCACGCTCGGTGCTGATCCTGGGTGGTGCACTGGATGCTGTAAATGTGATCCCTGCTGGTACCAGTGATTGCTGTAATCTTCCATGTAGGGGGGTGTGGAACTGAGGGGTGGCTGGGGGATCTGGCCCCGGTTGACCTGGCTAGTGTGCGCGTTACTGTCCCAAACAGCCGGGGATGGAGGGGAGTTGCAGGCCATGGAGTCGCTGGCGTTCGGGCTGTGATCCAGCGGAACCTCGCCGTTCTTGTAAAGTTTCTTGAACTTGGATCTCCGGTTCTGGAACCAGATTTTGACCTGTTCAAAAAGAGTTTTCGTCAGTTTTCTTTTGGAAATTGTAAACAATATTAACCCGATAAAACGAATCATTTAAATTGAAATGCTTAAAAAAAATTAAGCGAAAAGCGATAGGCTAGGCTAAATAGGGGGTCAGAACCCCCTTATAAAAGTTTGAAGTTCAAACCCCCACAAAGGGATCTTGGCAAATTAAGACCTATAGGTTAATTTATTTCCATACAAAACAACATGGTTACAAGTCAAAGCACGTATTTTGGCATAGGCACACCGAACGGAAGTCGAAGGAGCCATAAGAACAGTTGCTCATGTCCTTTTGATAATTTTAGATATTTTTTATGTATTAGGTAACTACAGATTTACAAATCAATAGCCTAATATTATATGACAAACACTTATATACACTTTAATACAAAGTATTTTGTGACGTTTATCTCGAAAGACTGCGTCCCGAAAAGTTGGCCTATTTTTAGTCTGCATTTAAATCTTTAAAATCCTTTATAAGGCTAAAATTATTTACATTATTATTACATAATTTGCACAGTGACTTTGAGTTAGATTACCAACGTTTAAAATTACAAACTATAACGGATAAAAACAAAGATGTTATTAATATATAATGCTGAAATTATTTTTTTACAGTCTAAAAATTGGCCATATGATTAGCTTTTATAGGTAAGCCGTCAATTTTTAAAAGCCTATAAAAAACTTTCCATAGCGATATATTTTGGTCAAATTACGAAATAATTTTTTTTGGGTTATAAAACATTACAAATACATTTTAAACAATTATTAGCTACTTTATTAATTAGCATGGTAAAAACTAGCAATGACATTTCCACACATATTTTATGACCTGATAAGACTGCTTATCCTTATCTCAGTGTGCTCAGTGTCAGCGATTGAAGTGCAAGAAATCGCTTTAAGCTGTTAACACAATGTCAAGTGTCAGACGAGTAATTATGTTAACAGTATTATAAGTGAATGTGAGCTGCAGTGTTACCTGTGTCTGCGTGAGACCCAGCTGTGCGGCGAGTTCCGCGCGCTCCGGCAGCGCCAGATATTGCGCCTTCTGGAAGCGGCGCTGCAGCGCGGCGAGCTGGTAACTCGAGTAAATGGTGCGCGGCTTGCGGATTTTCTTGGGTTTTCCGTTTACCATCCGAACTTCAGTCTCAGGTTCCTCTTTGACTGGAAAGAAAAAAAAATGACAGACCACGTTATCTCAAAGTAGGATTATTATTTCAGGACCTAAAAGAAAACCGAAAACTGATTGGTTTTAATTTTTGGACTAAAACCAAAACATTCTCGCTAAATCGTTAAACAAGTAGGCCTATGCTTCTTTAAAATTAAATAAGCGACATGAGTAAAATGACACGTATTCCAGCTCTGGTAGGCAGTATCAAACGCACAATTTGAGCACAAACAGACTACAGCCTAGTTAAAACATCTTCAAGGAATGGCTGTATAATGTAATTTAGGCCACCAACAATAAAATATATGATGACATCTATAGCCGGAGCAGCGAGTAATCATGATTAATCGTGTTACAGTCGCAATAAAAATGTCATTGGCTAATTGTTTTACAGCGACCGCAAGTCTGATGTGATAAAGAGGCAACTTTCTACCCTTCTGAAGTAGGCTATATTTTATTTGAACCATGTCAATTCGTTAAATTGTGACTTTAATGGGATAATAATACAGAGTAAAAACAACAAAACAAGTGAATTATTTAATAGCCGATTTCTTTATCCCAAGAGAAACGCGAAGTTGCGTTTCTCGAGCCGCTCTCAAACACAATTTTATAATCTCTAGAAAATTATTATTTAACCCGATATAAAGAAGACAAATCCAGCCAATTTGTAGATGTATAGGCATATAGCCTACCTCTGGCATATTTTCTGAATGTAATATCTCACCCGCGCTATGTGGTGGCGTCTGCAGGTCTCTGCTGTAATGTCCGTATTGTCTGTAAGTATTGCTGTAAGGATACTCTGTCTTGGTGGGGTAAGGTCCGGCTGATGCCCCCATCCCAGACAGATTAAACTGGTGATATGAATTCATCTGTTGAGAGTATGGAGGACTCTGGTAGTATTCGTGATGGCTGCTGTAATAACCCATATCTGTAGCCGAGGACTCTGGAAGAGTCGGAGAGTCCTTAGAAGTCGGATGGCAACTCATAGAGTTCGAAAGATCGGTTGAAATACCGGGTATCTTCCTGTCATATGTCGGTCCACTCATCCTTTAGGGAAAATAAAACAAGGATCGTCCACTTTATTTCCAGGGCAGACTTGAACGAGTCATGCAGACGTTTCGATCAGGACGATGGCTGTAACACAATCCTCAATGAGCAGCTTTCTCTAACTCCCTCGGTTGAAGAACTGAATGGCAGAGATATGAGAAACTCTGAATTATAGGGCACATGGGTGGACGCTTGGCTCCTATTGGCTCCTCGCTTCTGGCTTCTCTCTCTCTCTCTCTCTCTCTCTCTCTCTCTCTCTCTCTCTCTCTCTCTCTCTCTCTCTCTCTCTCTCTCTCTCTCTCTCTCTCTCTCTCTCTCTCTCTCTCTCTCTCTCTCTCTCTCTCTCTCTCTCTCTCTCTCTCTCTCTCTCTCTCTAGCCCTGAGGGCGAAGCAAAGAGTCTTCTCCGCCTCGCGCCCTAACGTCTCCAAATTTCAGCTTTTGGGATTTTAGCTGATAATGAAGTAGGCCTATAGAGCTGTACACTGTAAAAAAAAAAACATGATCAATAAGTTATGACAACATGCGTTTTTTAATTTTCTTTAACTCATCAAAATAAGTTAAGCAATTTTCATTTTTTTAAAATAAATTATACAAGATTAATTTTTTAAGTCATTTTAATGTCATTTAAGTTGAAATGACTTTAACATCCACGTTGCTTGTAGCTACTTACATTTCTTTAGTTTTAGTAAAGTAGGCTATGCATGTTTTCTTGGTGCATTAAAAAACATGCTTCACTACTTTACAATAGGCCTAAATATAGCTTAAACACTTATAAATATAAATAGCCTTTATCGTTTTAATTCTGATGTCTATGTGACTGATGTTTAATGTGACTGAATTAGGTTCCATCAACAAAGGTCTACGTTTTTTTTTTAAATAGTCAATTTTTTTAACTCTCTTAAAAATAAATGTTTAAATTAAAACCAAAAAGAGTCTTGGAAAAAAATTAAATTCTACAAAAAGTTCTAGTTATATGAAACATAGCTTACTGGTGGTGTTTAAAGAACCAAGACTTAGCCTATCTGAAGAAACTGTAACGTATAACATCAAGACCTTTTTCAACAATCTAGCTAACTAACTTGAGAACCCAAAAGAATGAAAAGGGATCTTTCTTGCAAAGAACCATTCAGGAATCTTTATTTATAATAGAGTGTGGAAGGCCAGACGTGCCTATAGCTCAAATGTAGGGCATGGTTGGCCATGGCTGACAATCTGTTGGAGATGTGATCATTTCACTTGTTTTCTGGTTGAGTGTGTTTGTGGTGAAAGAGGTTGGAGGAGTTTATCTGCCTCTCTGATCACCCCTGCGGCTCTCACTTGTGTACCCTCTTTATTATGGCAAGGCGTGGTCCCAGTACGTCTTACCCTCTTACACCCAAATAAGCTTTATCAGCCGCTGACCTGTAAATGCAAACGTGGAATAGAGGACGAGACGAACTGTTTACTGCTCCGCGTTATTTATTGTCAATATGCAAATGATATGCACGCGAACGCGCTGTTTCGGTAAACGGGCTCCTCCTTCTGCGAACTTCAGCCGCAAGACATCGGGTTGTCACATACCTGATGTGCACCGTCGTGGCATGTAGTCAAATTCCATGGAGTCTTTTGAAAGACATGCAAACCATTCTTGAGAGCTGGGACATTTTGTGCTATATGTCAGTGTCAGGTATTCAGTTAGTCAGTTAGTCATTAAATGAATACATTTATATAAAAATAAAAACAAACTAATTAAGCCAAATCGTCTTTATAGCTAAAGGTTTAAACCGATCACATATTACTATTTTTTTTAAGAGCTACATTAAATTGATGCCTATCGTGTAATGATTATTGCATGGTAGTAGTTGTGCAGCAGCTGTCCAGGCATGTTCTGAGCGCTGAGATTTCTGGTCTGATACTGCCTCCTTGTGGTTGTAGTGCAATAATTCATACTGGTGGTTAGAACTACAGTTCTCCTTAAAGGGATAGTTCACCCAAAAATGGAAATTCTGTCATCATTTACTCACCCTCATTTTGTTCCAAACCTGTATGAGTTTCTTTCTCCCAAAATGGAAGTCAATGGCTACCGTCAACTGTTTTATTATCAACATTCTTTAAAATGTATTTTGTGTTCAGTAGAAGAAATAAACTCAAACAGGGTTGGAACAACTTGAGGGTTTGTGAACTATTTTTGGGTGAACTATCCCTTTAAGTAGAGGAGAGTGAAAGATGAAGTCTCCACTGTAGGCCTGTATATTGCAGGATAATCTTTTATAAAAATCAAAAGGCAGTCTGAAGGTGTCCTGTGGTTTCTGGCACCAAGACGTTAGTAGCTGGTCCTTCAAGTCATGTATTGTGAGGTGGAGCCAGAGCCGGCCGAGCCACTAAGCGACCGTTGCAATTGCAAAGGGCCCCGTGGCCAGCAGAGGGCCCCCTAGAGTCACTGCTAGCTAGTGGGGGGGAAAAATCGCACAACGAAAGGAACATAAAATAAATAAATAAAAAGAAATGGACCTACTGCGCTCTTTATCAGGCATCATGATAAGCACAGATTTGTTATTTATTTAGTTCTGTATTATGGCAAATCAACCGGGAGCTCCCCGCGAAGGCGCGCGCGCGTCTTGATCCCGACTGCCCCTATGATGTCACTCGTTGTCACTTGGTCAGTCAGTTAGCGACTCCGACGAATCGACGATGTCTGACAAGAAACGAAAATATCTTTCTGGCCAAGAAAAACGACAAAAAAGAGCTTGGAAGAAGAGAAGAAGCAAGAAGATAAAGGTACGTAAGCCTGTAGGCTTAATTTTCCGATTTCTGTAATATGGATAATCTGCACTAAAAGTCTTATATTAACATTAGCCTAAATCGTGCTTGTATTAATTTTCTACAGTTGTTTAACTTACATGCTAAAAACATGCTGCATAAAATTGGTTTAGTAGGCCTATACCATTTGCTGTGGTGTTACTGTTAAAGCATTTAACATAACAATATAAACCCAGTTTGGATTCTACACTAAAGGGCTAACATTAGTTTACTCCTTATGTCCCCTTAGGAGCACTATTAAAGTAACGTTATATGCTGCCAGTAAGCAAAGCTCCAGCTGTTGGTGAGAATAAAGGGGCTGTAAAATGATAACCTTCTGCATTTTAAAAATTAAGTCTAACTTTATGTATAATTATTTTCTTTATTTGGATTGGATTTTAATAGTTATATTGAAATGTTACCTTATTCTTAATATTGTTACTATTGATCTTCTTTGTGGTGTTTTAGATGTTATTGTTAATTTTGTTTATTTGAAAAATCTATGTATTATTTTATATAATATTATATTTAAATGTTATTCTATTTGCTCTATTTCATTTAAATTTTTTATATATAGGCCTATATATATATATATGTGCTGTAGTTTGTGACTTTTAAACTCTGGTGTCAATAAAAATGTATCTTTGTTCAGTGATAATCACTTTATCTGTCTTTTTATTCAGCAAGTTTGTGTGTGTGTGTGTCTTGCACTGCCATTCAGCTCAGTGGTATCATAATTTTCCTGTTAGACATCAAACATAGTATATACAGTATAATATAGTTATATAGTATGGTATAGTTATAAGGTAGTCATTGCTTTTCTTTAGGCCTTAAAACGGTCAAAGGGGCCTCCAACCAAATTTTGCTTAGGGCCCACAAAGGTCTAGGGCCGGCTCTGGGTGGAGCCGGCGTGGATCGAACTTGTTCCCACAGATGTTCAACTGGATTGAGATCTGGGGGATTTTGAGGCCAGGGAAACACCTTGAACTCTTCATCATGTTCCTCAAACCACTCCTGAACAATGTGTGCAGTGTGGCAGATTGCATTATCCTGCTGAAAGAGGACACTTCCACCAGTGAACACTGTTGTCATGAAGAGTGTACCTGGTCTGCAACAATGTTTAGGTGCCACATGTCAAACTTACGTCCACACGAATGACCGGATCCAGGGTTTCCAGCAGAACATGCTCAGAGCATCACACTCCCTCCACCGGCTGGTCATCGTCCCACAGTGATCCTGGAGCATCACTTCCCCGGGTAAATGGAGCACACGTGCACGACCGTCCACGTAATGTAAAAGAAAACGGGACTCATCAGTCCAGGCGACCTTCTTCCACTGCTCCATGGTCCAGTTGTGATACTCACTGTAGGTGCTTTTTACGGTGGACGAGGATCATCATAGGCACTCAGCCTTGGGCGCCTAACACCCTGTCGCTGGTTTGTGGTTTGTACCCTCCTAGGACCACTGTTGGTAAATTCTCACCAATGCAACCCACAAGCCTTGCCGTTTCACAGATACTTTGTCGCGGTCAGCTTGCCATAACAATTCGACCCTTGGTCCTTGTCAAAGTTGCTCAGGTCTTTAATCCTGTCCATTTCTCCTGCACCCAATCCTCTTGTATAATCAGCAGGTGGCGCCAGTAACACAGCGTTTGTCTGTAATCTCACCTGCACTGTTTAAGTTACTGTAAACCTCAATTTTAATGCAGGAAATGATGCTTTAATTAACAAATAATGGCTAATAACCATTACGTCAATAATAATAAATAATGAATTTTGCTTTGCAATTATGTGTGCATGTTTGCATTTGAAAACCAAACCTTTCTGCAAAGTAGGCCTAATGCTATTTTATTTTGTATTATTATAAGAGCATTTATTATATTATATGTTTTTTTCAAGTTTCCTTTCGCTTCTTAACATTGGTTCATTCTTGCTGGTCAGTGGAAAGACTATTATCTGACATACGCTTGGAATGATAGCAGAGGATACATTGTTCACAATTTCACACCCGATCTCCTGGCACTGCATGTCTATAGCATGAGTTCATGCGTTTATTTGGCGTGCTCTTTATACGCAAAAAGTAATCTTTTACGTGCATCTGGTATATTTTGTAGCCTATCATGCAACCAAAAAGTGTGTATCATACTGTATGCACTAAGGTCATTTGATTTCTGCAAATAAAGAGCATGCTAAATGAAAGCATGAACTTGTACTTTAGATATGCAGGAGATTGGGCTCCGCTTTCCATTTCTCAGGAAATCATTTGACAAATCACTGGGCATTTCTCTGATAGGCCTATACGTGACGCTTTGTACATTTCGTTGAAATCTTACGCACATGGCATCGTTTAGCGTGAATATGAGACGCAGATCCCAAGGCGTCATAACCGTACCCTACCCCAGACCTAAACCTACCCATAAGTAACATTGCGTGTTATATTGACACTAAAGGATGCCATGTGCGTAAGATTTCGACGAAATGTCATATGTCGTCACCTATATGACGCCAAAGGATGAGAATGCGTGAATGCGTTGCTATATCATGATCTATGAGAGTTGGAGGGCTCAGCACTTAAAGAGAGATGTTCAAAATACACACAGTCTTTTGAAAGTCTTGATGGAAGCTCTTGTAGACCTTCTCTGTTTGATGTTTGAAGTGTCTAAACCTCTCATTTGTGGCTTGGCCAAAGCACTGAAGTCCTTCGGGGAAGCCGGCAATTACAGGATGAGTGTACAGTTCCACTGGTCATCCAGGTTGAGCGCAGTCTTTTGTTGTGACGATTACAAATGGTTCCGTCTTTCCTCAAAGTGCGTAATTTCCACTAAGCACTCCCAAATCCACCGGAAAATGTGCACAGCTGCGGCTTAACACACTGCTTTTGGCAGGTAATGGTTGTTAAATTGTTGATGAATTAAGCGGCGATGTTCAGATGAAAACATTGTTACAGTTTCTGCGTTCGAAATCGCATACTCTCTTGAGTAGAAACTTATTTTGAATAAGTACTTACTTTGCAAGCTCTAAAAGAGTATGTTCTATATGTGTGTGTAGTAGCCTATCAATGTAATCCGGTCAGACTACATTCACCATGTTGTCATTATCATGTGACCTAGCAGCGTCAGTTGCGTTGCTTCACTAACATTCATAAATCCTCTCCGATGGCCTCATGGGATATAAAGAGTCCAGACATCCACACTTCAGGGTCTCATCAGAAGAAGTAGGTCATCCGGGTACTTTTTGCCTACTCTTTTATGAGTACTGGTACTTTGTCATACTATAAGTATGTGATTTCGGATGCAGACAGTGTTTTAGTAATATAAAACTTCCTCCAAAGTGCATAGTGCATGCGTTCAATAGATTCAATTTAGTTACTGTATCTCTAAATGTATAAAGTAAATGTATTATGCATGTCTACATACGTATTTGTGTGTGGCTTTTTCAACATTTTCTTTTTTTTAAATATGCATTAAAAATGTGTGTGAACAAGTGCGTACATGTTCTAACTAATCAAGGGAAGATGAGAGGAAGAGGAATTGAATTAAGGTTGGAGAGGCAGGCAACAACAACCCTCCCACTTGTGATTTTTTTCTCTCTTTTTGTGCACTGCAAAACCAACCCAATTTCTTTGAGGAAAAAAATCAGAGAGCTCTCAGAGATAATGAAGTTCAAGGTTCTCTACATGCTTTCAAGTACAGGCTGAACAGCAGGCTTAAACAACAGGAGCTCTGCACGTTCTTAAAGGGATTTTTCTTCACAAAGAGAACGTGAACAGTGCTATATCTTCATTAGGAGGGCACATTTAACATGAAAACAGAATCTTAGAGCATCTCAGCTGTGCTTCCAAATACGAATGCTGTCTTTTAAAGTGTTTTCCCTATTTCGTTTAATCTTTGTTCCATTGATTCTATAGTTGGAGTACTCACAGGGGGTCGTAAAGATTGCTGTGGGGGGCAGTTTAGGGGTTATGAACTCTCAGTGTATAGGGTGTTAAAGGAAAAGCCCAAGTAATAGAGGGCTGAGGACCACAGCTGTCGAAGGAGTCAATTAGTAAATGACTGCCAGCTGTGCCTGGATGTGGTGAATGAAGCTTTTGCTTGATGCTTTACTATCTTTTACTAACTTTCCTACCGACACACACATATATGAATGCTCACTAGCATTAACCATCTGTTAAGAGTGATCTAATGATTTCTCATGATGTTCTTCATCTTTACCCCCTTCACAAGTACAGCTGACCTCTGACCTTTAGCCTTACATCATCTCCTCCAAAGAGATCCCGGTTCACAGCAGGTGCAACTCATGTCCACACAAATATACTGCTGCATGTTCTTCTGCAGAAATACATTCTGCTAGAGCAGATTTTTTTAAGATCATAAACAGATTTGAATGAATTTCTCATCTTTGGTACTGAGACATCCCAAAGTACCCGTATTATGCAAATTTTATTTTGGAGGTCTCCTACGATAGGTTTACATGCATCCAAATTCAAAAAACAAAAACGTTAATGTTCTCATAATATACATTGCACATCACATCTTTTCTCAAATGGTTTGATAAAGCATTCGTCCTCTCTAAACCCCTTTCCGCGAGCCTACTCTGCTCTGATTGGTCAGATGGCCCAGTCTGTTGTGATTGGTCCAGCGCACATTGCATATCTGAATTTCTGCTCCAGAGGCTTCCTCAGCACTTCCGTACACAGTGATATGAACAGCAGCGATGTGTCGTTGTTCGCAGAGAGCAAATTGAAGACCATAGGCTGGCATTATGCAAATTTGTTACTTAGGTTTGAACAGGAAGACTGGAATTTATGATTATTCATTGCAGGCAGTTCAGAATGAGTTCTTTTTTTGGGAGGCAATAGCTCCATTTGTCACGCACTTTGATCTTTGAAACTTTGCAGAGCTTTTACATACACAACAGCTATATTACACAATCTTTCAGGAGACTTAATTGAGCTCTTCGTGGACTAATCCGTCAATAATCAACTCTTTTTTTAAGGTGTTTCTCTTAAAATTTCTCAAGAGAAATTCAATTTAGACAGAAATAGGACAATTGCTGATATACAGTAAAGTTATGGATCTATAAAATGAATGTCTGATCAGAAAAAAATGTTTAATAGGAAATGTATGAGTTTATATTGAGATCTCTGAGATTGATTGCAAAAAAATTCTGAGCAGTGTTTGAGGTGTTGTTCAGATGGGCACTTTTAAGAAGAAGAACAATCTAAGAAACCATTGCTCTAGGAAAACAAGTGAGATGTTTAAGAGATTTTATGAGATTTTCCTTTTGGAAAAGAGCTGGCTTTAATAAAGCTCACTCAGGGGAATTCCACTGCCTTCACAATTTTATTTAAGGATATTTGATATGAGTCTGTTTACAAAAAAAGATCACATTGCTTCTCTCCAGCAAGAATAGGATCTGCTGTGTTTTCTCTGAAGCTCTTGTAGGGCGGCATTTTCTAAATGTCTACGACTGTTCCATTCCCTGGTTTTCCAACTGGTATCAGAAGGAATAGACGGCACAGAAGCAGCTGGTTCCTCTGGGTAACGCCAGCGTGCTTCACAGGAATGTGTTCATTTCGCAGGACTGACTCGTTCTAAACTGCTGGATGGAACAGCTGTGGTGGGACAGCCTCAAAGGGGAGAAGGGGGTCCCTCTTTTCTTAATGAACTCTGTCAATGCATTCAATCTCTTCTCATTCTTTAGCACCTCTCAAGCCTTCAGCAGCTACCATGGTGGCATTTTGTGCAGCAACTGTATATTGAAGATCTCAAATCAACGAACAAAACCAGTGTGTGTGAATCAATCAAGCCTACATTTAAAAATAAATGTTCCAAAAACAAGTTTTTGCAGTCATGCCATAGAAGAACTGTATTTGGTTCCCCAAAGAACCTTTTAATTGAACAGATCTTAAAAGAAGATGGATTCTATGGATGTTAAACGTTCTTCATGGATTTATTGATTCCAATAATGAACCTTTATTTTATATAGTGTATAGTATAGAATAAAAGATAGATATGAAAAAATGTGAATCTGTTTTGATATCTTAACAGGGGTCGCAATGCAAAAAGGCAGTTAGGTTTAAGTTTAAAACATGAAGGATATAAAGAATATTAAAAAATAAATAAAAGTCTTAAAAAATAAGTAAACGTCTTAAAATGTTTTCATTTGGTTGCTGATTTTATCAATGAAAGGAAAATTATTTTTTGAGCAAATTTGACATTTATAGACATTTAGATTTAACAAATAAAAAATGAAAATAAACATTTTATAATGTTTAATTTAAATGTTTACATACTAATAATAATTATTTTTATTATAATTATATTATTGTTATCATTATTATATAATATATATTATTGTTGTTGTTATTTCACCATGTTGTGCAGCAATTTTTGTCAGTTTATATCACTTCATCACCCCCCAAATTAAGGTCAGACAAAATCCTCCTCAGTTGCCTTTGTTATCATAAACAACAGAATGTGCACAACACAATGACCTAGTTCAGGTTTATTAGCTTTATTATGTCCCAGTCATTAACATTCCCTTCAAATAAACAATCAAATCAAATAATATAACTCATTATATTTGATAAACAATTATAGCTAATTAATGATAATGACTATAATTTATTATGGATTTATTAAAAATTTCGGTCTCACTTTATATTAAGTGTCTTTAACTACTATGTACTAACATTTTAATTAATCATATGGTACAATAGACTTATTGTGACCATACATGTTTTTACATTGTACTTAAAAAAATACCTGCATGTAATTACATCTGTTTTTATGTCTATAATTATGCTGCTGACCCCTACTTTACTCCTTAACCCAACCTTAAATCTAACCATACCACCCTAACCTTACCCGTATCCCACCTCAATAGTCAAGTCAAGTCAAGTCATCCTCATTTATATAGCGCTTTTAACAATGGATTGTTTCAAAGCAGCTTTACAGAGATAAACATATCATTTAAGGTAACAGAGATTGTTTTGGCTTTATAGCGGTTCTTGAATAATGTTATTTCCAGCTAAAGTTAGTTTTGATTGATTCACCTCCGTCGAAATGATCATTTGTTATTAAATTAGGGGCCGCTAAGACGACGCCGTTCTCTCTAAACAGACTTTAAACGCGAACCTGTGATTAACGCTGACGGCGTTCACATGCACATTAAGAATTGATTCTATAGTTATGTGCTTTTGAAAATATGTGCGCAGGTTTGTAATTCCATACAACCCATGCCTAAACAAACTACTTGTCTTGCCTATAAATTTTGATACAGAATTTTATTTTATTTTATCACTTCGGGGTACGCGAACCGAAATTCACAACGCTTTATCTGTAGAGTGGGAAAGGGATGCTCCATAGGGAGAGGATAGTTGACACTTCAGCACTGCATTGTCATCGGGTCCAGGCAAAGCTCCTTCGTCAGATCTGGATACGGCCTGGATCAGGAAAAGAAAAAAATAGCAGCAAAAGAGCTTTGCAATGCAACATGAACAAGTATATTGTACCTAACATTGTATATGTAAGTATACTAGTTAAAGAGAACTATAAAGTGTAACCAGAAATTAATTATGAGAAGCATACACAGCATACACAGCTTTTCCAACACAGCATTGATGATCACACAGAGGGGGGATTGGAGAGAGTCGTAAATGTACAGAAAGTGGGCTGAAACAGTGTGATGTGATTTCCTCACACAGTTCTCACAACATGTATCACATAACAGGCCCCTATTGTCCAATACCTGATATGTTAAACACATGTAGCACACACCCAGAGTTGGGAGCCAGTGGGAAAAAGCTAGAGCCTCAGCTGTTAACCCAATATAATCTAATGTATTGAAAAACAATAAAAACAATTCAAACCTGTATTACACTGATTGTTTTGATGCTTGAAAACATCTCGGTTACATTTGTAACCTTTGTTTCCCGAGTAGGGAACGAGACACTGAGAATATCGCTATGGGAACACCTTCGGTGTGGACAAATGTTTGAAGCCCTTACACCATCACACCAATTTGATTAGCCAATAGCGCTTAGCACCACCCTATTATGCTTCATATTCGTGTGCTGTGCGCTATTTCCTCAGATTCCATGAAGAAGGAAGCACTATTTAAGTATGGGAAGGCCAGTATCGCAGTGAACAAAGGTTACATACGTAACCGAGACGTTCCCTTTCATAGGTCTCTCAACACTGCGAATATCACTATGGGAACAATTATACCATAACGCCCTCACATACATGAGAATAGCTGAAAGACCGTGGAAGTGTCTAGCTGGAAGTGTCCGCTCAAGCAGATAAGACCTGGGAGCCGGGAGCCATCCTCACATCCAGACCGTAGAACTTGATAAAAGTGTTCGGAGAGGACCATCCTGCCGCAACACAAATATCCTCCAAAAAAGAGCCCCTAAAAAGAGCTTGGGAAGAAGCCATTCCTCTAGTGGAATGGACACGCACACCTAGAGGCGAGGCCAAACCACGCGCCTCATAAGCCGCCGAGATAGCCTCAATCACCCAATGAGACATTCTCTGTTTGGTGACAGCAGCCCCTCTGTTTTTACCACCAAAACACACAAACAATTGCTCTGATCTATGCCACTGGGCTGAGCGGTTGACATAGACCTGCAGTGCCCTGACCGGGCAAAGGCCGAGAGTTTGTGCATCACTCACAGTCTCCGAATCAGGAGGAGAAAAAGCCTCCAAAACCACCTGCTGGGAACGAAAAGGGGTTGACACGACCTTAGGAACGTATCCGGGCCTGGGACGCATCAAGACTTTAATCAGCCCCGGGGCAAAGTCCATTCAATTCAATTCAATTCAATTCAAATTTATTTGTATAGCGCTTTTCACAATACATATTGTTTCAAAGCAGCTTTACAGAAAGTGCATTTCAGAAATGTACATAGAAGAATATAGTTAGTTAATCATCATGTATTAATTTAGGGCATAACATATCGCCGGCGTTGAGTCGTCTCTTCACAAGCGTCGAGTCGTCTCATCGCAGGTGTTGGGGCATCTGAAGTCTCCGTGAGAGGCTGGATACAAACTGGAGCTGACGAACGCTATTTACCTCGGGACTAGCGTCCCGAGATAACAGCAGAAAATCCATACAGGAAGGGCTAAAAGAAAGAGCCTGCAGGTCCCCTATTCTCTTAAGAGAGGAAAGGGCCACCAAAATAACTGTCTTAAGAGTCAAAAACTTCTCTGACACAGATTCTAATGGTTCGAACGGCTGACCTGCCAGACCTTCCATAACAATGGCTAAATCGTACAATCGAATTCTTACAAGGCGGAAAGGCCTAAGCCATCTCGTCCCTTGTAGAAAATGAGAAACCGGGCGGTGGCGTCCAACGGAAACACCTCCTATTACCAAGCGTACAGAGGCCTCGTAGAGGGGGTCCTTGAATTAAGGATAGTATCTGTAATCTCAGCCGAGAGCCCAGAATACATTAGCGCGCCCGCTCAGGGGCCAAACCCACAGCTTCCATAGATCTTGACGGGGATGCCAAACCGTACCCTGGGCCTGAGTCAACAGGTCTGATATGAGGGGGACCTCCCACGGAGGGCCAAACAGACTGAGCAGGTCTGAAAACCATATCTGAGTGGGCCAAAACGGGGCCACCAGCAACAAATGTCTCACTTTGACTTATTTTACTCTGAGGAGGACCGCTGAGAGCAATCGAATCGATGGAAAGGCATAAAGCCTCCTGAGCAGGAGCATCCAGTCCCAGAGGCGACGGAGGAGACAGGGAGAACCTGAGTGGGCAGTGGGTAGTCATGTTCGACGCAAACAAATCTACCTCTGCTCGGCCAAACCGCTGCCATATGAGGCTCACCGCTTGAGGGTGCAACCTCCATTCCCCCGGTTCCAAGCCTTGCCTTGAAAGCAGGTCTGCTCCCAGGTTCAGATGGCCTGGTATGTGAACCGCCCTGACCGACAGAAACCTGGTCTGCACCCAAAGGAGGACAGGCTTTGCCAACCTGTACAGGTGACGCGAGTGTAGACCTCCTTGGCGATTCAGGTACGAAACTACAGTCATGTTGTCTGTCCTGACCAATATGTGACCCCCCCTTAGACAGGGTGAGAAACGTTTGAGTGACAGAAACACACTCCAAACGATTTAGGCCCAACTGAACCACATGGGATGCTGCTACCATAAGACCCATCAGTCTGCAGCACAAACCCACCTGGACTAGACATCCTGTCCTGATTTGACCCAGACAGTACTGTAATGACTGAACACGTGTGGGAGACAGCCGTGCCCTTATCGTGTGAGAGTCTAGATCTATGCCCAGAAAAGTTGTGTGTTGATGTGGCAGCAACACACTCTTCTGAAGGTTTATGCGTAAACCCAAGCTCCTCAAATGGCTTAGTACCAAGTTTTTGCCCTCGAAAGCGAACCTGAGGAACTTCCTGTGCCTCTTGACGACCTGGATGTGGAAGTACGCATTCAGATCGATAGTCACAAACCAATCTCCGGTTTGAACATGAGACAAAACGTAAGTCCAGTATTAGACGCAAGCCACCTTCCTTTTTGGGCACAACAAAATAGCGGCTCACAGGTGCGCTGTAGGGAAGACGAGCGTGAACGGACTGTAGGTGGTTGTCGCTCGCTCTCCCCAGGAATAAGCTGGCGGAAAACAGCTCGGAATTTCTCCACCACAGCAGTCACAGAATCGCCAAATAGACCGTCCTTGGACATGGGGGCATCCAACAGGAAGGCCTTGTCTCTTTCCTTGATGTCAGTAAGAGTGAGCCAAAGGTGGCGCTCTACTGACACCATGGACCGGCCTACTGCTCGGGCAGCAGTGTGCTTGGTAGCTCTAAGCGCCAACGCCTGAGCTCTTTAACAGCCTCTGGAGTCAAGCCTTCTCCCTCATCCAACTCTTTAAGCAGCTCTGCTTGATAGACCTGAAGTACAACCATTGAATGAGGAGAAGCTGCTGCCTGCCCAGCAGCCATGTAGGATTTCCCAAACTCTACACGGTTTGGATGGCAGCATGGGGCGCGATTTCCAAGTTGGAGCCAAAGAAGGCGCGAGATGGGCAGCGAGAGTCTCTTCGACGGTTGGCATTGCCGCATAGTCATGATCTGCCATTTTAGAGACGGTGCTGAAAGCCGCAGCAGGCTCGCTGTCCCAATCTAGCCCCAGCTTGTTTACAGCGCGAGTAACCACGTCTAACAGCTCGTTATAGGACGGAGAAGTGCGCTTTTCCTGTCCGCCTGGGGGGGGAGGGTTGGGGGGTGGGAGGCACACAAATTGCCTATAAGTTCCTCAGAATAAGAGGCCGCCGTAGACAAAACGCCATCGTCGAACCGGCCACAACCGAAAGAAATCACATCGCTGGCTGTAGGCCGCACATGGAGTAGGCCGCAAATCGTCACGAACGAAAATGACGGGGTTCGAGCCGCGCTCGCCTGCGAGCAAGCAGCTCGGGGAGAAGGAGAGATTCCGTCTGCTCGCTCTCCATGCGCTCAAGCTCATAATCGTCACCCCAAGCATCCATCTCGTGCGGCGCCTCGGCAACCGCAGAAATGGAGAGGCGGGGTTAGACGCGAGGCCTTCTTTCCTCAGAAAGCAGGTGAGTCTAGAGCGCAAAACTTTCAAACGCAGGCTATCACTCCTGCGATGAACCTGTCACACGGGTCGATGCATTTCTTGAAACTCATCGTGTCCGCTTGAGAGGAGTGGTAATACTGCTCTGAATTATAGCAAATAACACGACAAACACGCTTTTATACGGGCAACAGAAAATCCCCTTCCTGAAAGAATAAAATCTGAGGAAATAGCACAGTAATATGAAGCAAACGTGACGTATTCTTAGGGGGGTGCTAAGCGCTATTGGCGTAATGGTATAAGGGCTTCAACATTCGTCAAGGTATTCCCATAGCGATATTCGCAGTGCTGAGAGACCTATGAAAGGGAACTATTTTTGTCTTTGACCCTTTGACTTTGTTTTTGAAATATATATATATAGATTGTGTCCTGTTTAATTTAAAAAAAAATTCTGAGCAAAAATTAAATTAACTATGACTTTTGCCTCAATAAACTCCTAATTATTACTTATTAATAGGTAGTTGTTAAAATTAGGTATTGGGCAGGTTTACGAGATGTAGAATGGTTATGCAGAATAATGCATTAATATGTACTAATAAACAGCCAATATCCTAGTAATATGCATGCTAATAAGCAACTCGTTAGTGAGAATTGGGCCCTAAACTAAAGTGTTACCGAATTTTTCATTTTGTGAGACTGGCAGTTGGTCAAAGAGGAACACAAGAGCATTTCTCTTTGATTGTCTTGAAAACTATCTGATAAAGAAAGTTTGAACCAAAGCACAAACTATTTTCCAAACAGAGTATTATCTTTCCAGTGCAGAGCACCATGACATTTTTTGTTGTCAAATAAATACATGAACTAAGCCGGAAGACGTGGATTAGACATGTCAGAACAGGGGCTGTATAAGCAAAATAACCATGAGTGCTCATAATAAATTATGGTTGCACACTTATCAATTGTAAGGTCAAAATCTCAGTTCCTGTAAAGTTGCTCTATGGCCACGATCATGGATTTGATCACTGACTCAATCAATGGCATAAGTTTAGTGCGAGACTGACCGACTGACTGGGTGACCAATGGCAGATTGGTGAATATTCCAGAAACCCGTGATTTTATTTGCAGTCTTGGTGACCTTGCTGGTGCAGATATTAGACCTGCTTGACCTTAAAGGACTGAGCTCTTTGTTTGTCACAGATTGACTGTTACATTGTCAGTGTGGAGCTGAGAAACATACTGTATTTCACAAGCATTGCCTTAATGTGTCATTCTCAAAATATGGTGACAAGCCTGTCCTTTGAATTTCAGTCATATTTTCAAATAGTCAAGAAAGTAATGTAAAAGGCATTCAATATTTGAATTAGTCAAGTACCTGAAAAAAACCCTAATCTGGTACACAGCCTTTATGGCAATTACAGTTTGTCTACACGCAAATGCAAAAGCCTTTCAGATTTAATTTATTGTCCTTCACTTGTAGCCTTTAACAGTGACCATTCCTCAGCAACAATCTTAATACAACTCATTTAGGCCATAAAAACACACATTACAAGATTATATTGTCATGTCTGCCGCTTTTTGAATTTAGAAGTTGCCACAATGTAAAGTTTCTCTGATACAGCACAGTGAAGCAGTAAAGGTCACACTAGAGCTGGAAAACTTGGCAGGGCTTTAAAAGAACTCAGTGCTCTCACATTTGGAGAGCACTGCGCACATAGCAACCAGGGTCTCCATGACAACGGCAGGCCTTGTCATCTAGGTGCGGACAGGAGTGAAGCCACTGACCGAAATTCTGAAAGCGTTACGCACTGCAGACTTACTCCGTGAATCTGTACAATAATGGATTAAATTCACTTTAACATTGGTTTGCTTCTGAAAGATCTGAGCTGAGGTCAAGTAGATCAAGATATGTTTTGTCAGCAGGATTATTTGCTCTTCCACCGATCCAGACAATGTTTGCTTTATCATTGTTTGAGGAAGCCGCAATCTGTCTTTCTTTTAGACATTACTGTATAGAGTGCATCAGTCGGGTTCTGGTCTGGAGGGAAAAACTCCATTCATTTTCTCCCTTCATTTTCTCCATAAGGAAAATGATTTTGAATGAAAATGTAAAACCTTTTAAGACAGACCTATACTGTGAGCTATGAGGTTGGTAAACCATGGTATTTGCTTCTGCTGAAGCCATCAGCCTGACTTATTTTTAAAATAATCGTGTTTAACAGTTAAATTCCTGGAGGAAAACTACATTACCCATAATGCTGTACAGAAAATTGCACCAATCAGAGAGTCTCCAAAAAATAGCTCTTTAACTCCGCCAATTCCCATGAAGCACTGCGAATGGCGTAATCATGTTGATCGCCCTATACTTTCAAAATACTGAAATGTTTGTATGTGTTCATTTTTAAAGCCCTAATTTGTATATATATAATATAGCCCTAATATATATATACATACATACAAATTAGGGCTTTACAATTTACACCTAATGCATGCGATAATTTTTTTTTCAGTTTAACGAGTTAAAAATGTTTAAAGCAATTAAGTTTTAATAAAAACTTTTTTGCTTAAAATCAAAGTTTGTAGTGTTATGATTCTCCTCGTAGCTGATTGGCTTGGTTCATGGCTTATAACTCTTTAACAAAGACAATTTTAAAATCCCTGGGAAAATGAATGAAAAAAAAAAAACTTCTGGAACCAGCGCTGCTGAAAAAGGGGGTGGGCACTAATGCACTCTATTGTTTGCTCGCATATTTATTGTGGCAATGAATAATTGCTCCGACTCGACTGCTTTTGTCTGTATTCAAACTCTTTTGTTTGGACAGTGCAAACAAAACCCTGTTTACGCCAACTGGCAGTCTAAAACGGATTAACAACTGATAACCCTTAAAGACCTGAAGAAATAGTCATAGGCCATGGGGTTCAAGGGTCAACAGGACTATGCCGTTTAAGAACAACGTAACAAGCCTTAAAGTGATCAGAGATCAGATTTCTCCCTCTCAGCTTCATTTATCTTAAGTTGCTAAACTGATCTCACTGAGAAATGGCCCTAAGGTAACGTCTATGCATTGTCATTCAGCCTAGAAGAGAATTCCTCTAGTCATGTATCTCTCCTATTTGTAGTATTTAAAGGAACAGTTCACCCAAAAATTAAGTTTCTGGCATTATTTAAAGGGATAGTTCGTCCAAAAATTAACATTCTGTCATCATTTACTCACCTTAAAGTAGGTTTGGAACAACTTGAGGGTTCTATCCCTTTAATCACCCTCATGGTGTTCCAAACTCGTATATGCTGCTTATATATTATGTATTTAGTTTCATGACGTGTAATGAAATCTGTGAGAACTGATATTTCCCATATTTCTATTGTAATTGTGCTTCTCATTTCCAGACTTTTATTAGCAGAGATCTAGGACACTTGATATATTAAATGAACCATGATTGTGAAACCAGAAGTTTCAAGAACCGTATGCTCTTCAGTAAAAACAATTTATTCAGGGGGAAAAGGAAATACAATGTTAGTTTACATTTTGATTTGTGGTTTTTACTAAATTAATTTAGATTAGAGTTAAATCTTCAACACTCGTCTCAATTTGAAAACTATTTGGCAAATTGAAACTATTTGGCAAATTGGTGGCTAATTGTTATTTTTTTTTATCTCCTATGATCTGCTTTTATTCCACTGACAGGGATGGATCTTTGTGCGTTTTTTCTTTTCTAAAAATCATACATTTCCATTCATTTCTGTTCATCAGCACCACCAAGTTGAACTTTTATGTAAAAGCAGCAGCTCTGGACATGTGACTAAAAGTGCAATTCTCATTGGTTGCTCAGTGTTTTTCACAGTGCAATGAAAAATAGATTAGAAATCACGGCATGTATGTTAAACAGCTGTTTATTCAAACTAAAATGTTAATCGCACTAAACATTCGCTTTGGTGTGAAGAGGCTTTTATGGTGCAGTTGTGTCACTTTAAAACTTTGTTGTATGAAAATGCGTGAAAATTCTTCAATATTTCTACTTTTGTGTGCCTTTTACGTGTATATAATGACAGTATGTTTTGGGGAAAGGGTAAAATTGATTCTTTAATTTGTTGGCAATAGCTAATTGCTTTGGGTAGAACACTTTTATGATTTAAAACGAGACATTAAATGAGAAATAAGGATGCTTTAGGCTATATTACTCATTACATCCAAGTATGTACTGTGGTTAGACTCTGTGGTAAACCCTAGGGCCTAGGGTACTAGGGGGCTTTGTTTCACGAGAGCAGTCAGACTGGTGTTGGTTTACTCAGACTCTGGGGCTGGGAAACAATACAACTGACATGTCTATCGTTACAGAACTGTACACTGAAATAAACCATTAACATATTGCTACTAATATCCCACTTTTTTATCTCTACCAACAATGAATCCACAAGTCATTTGTGTCGCTAAGTCTCATTTGCTGTGTAATATTCACACTCACGGATCCAGCTCAGCATTCCCTTCATGCATATGTAAAAATGTTGTTGTCATGGGGAAGAGTAATATCTGTGTCCATAGAGAGAACAGAGGCCTACTAGATTTACAGAGCTCACTGTAGAGTAGGTAACATCATCTTTCCGGCTGAATAGACTGAGATATATATGTGTGGTTGCTTCAGGTGCGGTGAAGAGCTGGAGGGAGTGTATTGAGACCATTTTACAAGCCTGTATGCTTTACTGACAGAGACACTGGAAATGCAAATCCAGAGGATCCAGTATGACGGGAAAATGGAGGCAAACAGTCACTAAAACAAGATTTGATGTGATTGGTGCTTGCCATGCAAAAGCTGCTGCTATGATAGGGTGGTATTGGGTGGTTTCTAAGGTGTTGCTATACGGGTGTTGACTCCCACCAAGTCCCAAGTCTCTAGATATGCTTCAGGTCCAGTCTAGATTTTTTCAACACAATCTAATGGCAATTTGTATATATATTTTACGTTTTGGCAAATTAAGGACAAATTCGTGTGAAGTTGTGCAATTTCATTCATATTTTTTTGTATGCCCCAGTGACGGGGTGGACCTTCATGCTTACCTATTTCTAAAAACATTACATTTTTGTATGATTCACACTGTACGATTTCATACAAAATCACCACCTTGTAAACTAGTAACATTTGCCTGTGAGATTAATTGTCAATTTTCAAAAATCAAATGCCTAATTGCTCTGAAACGTAAAGCACCTATTGTTTAACAAGTTGTGGAAATTCAGGCGTCCTTTATGTCTGTAGAACAAATCTATGTGCAATGTTTGTCATAGCAAAGGCAAACTGTATTTCAATATGGTTATACCTGTTTGATATGAAAATCTTTACCCCGACCATATTTTCTGGAGCTGCAGTATCTCTGTAGTGTGATCAACTTGGCCTTTGCCATTTACAAGGCACCAACTGTGCTTTGCCATTTCCATTTTTGACAAAAATATTTGAGTGTTTTCAGTGTATTCCCCTAAATGGATAATTCTAAAGCAGTCTAACGACTTTTATGGGCATACAGTTCAAGGCTTAAGGATAATCCGAGAAGGTCCAAAAAGCACATCTACAGGGAATATAAACCAGTAGCAAAAAAAAAAAAAAAACTTTTCATGCCTTTTTTAATAGATTCCGATCTGCTTGGAGACTCATATCTGCTGCTGTGTTTTCCCACGAGCTGGAGTCTTCCTCCCTGTTACAGAAGCTGGATCAGTCTGTCATGTTCCTGTGATCTGCTATCTACAAAGCTATTATTTCAGTTCAGATGGTGAATTCTCCCCCACCTCCCTGGAGAAACTCCAAGGCATGACAAGGCAGATCAGAATGAGAGGGTGGTGGCGTTTTAAGGTCCCTGACACACGTGGGATTAAGCCTTGTCCCAAACACACAAGCAGGCAAACGTAATCATAAAACTAAGATGAATATCTCTGGTAATGTTATTTTGAATGTTGCTTCCTCCCTGGTCTATGTTCAGTCAGTTAGACCTGGGGATGACCTGGGGTCAGTCGTTGGTCTGTTTTTGAGTATTAAAAAAATTGTCCTGTTTTAAATGTTTTTAAGAGGGATATATTTTGAGTTTAAACTAAGTTTGTATCATTCAAGTAAATGGGTGAATCTCACAAAAACCTCTAAAAAACATCCAAAATCAAAAAAGAAAAAATTCTAAATGCTATTTTTATATTACAATTTTGCTTGGAAATCCAACCATTTTAGGGCGAATCCATTGCAATGTTATTGATAATTCTGCACATTTTCACCCAGTTATTGTTAGATCAATGCCGCTAAATGATTTAATTTCTATATTGAATTATAAAGTATTTATATATGCATCATGATAGTATTTGTCCTACTGATTTTGTAGCCTACTGATTTTATTGCAGGAAAAAAAAAATCATTGTCATATAATATATTATATTATTAAGGAATGTGCTTAATTGTCATGGAAATAATTCCATAAGTAAAAAAAAGTTATTTTATAGTCCTAAAATAATCAGATTTCTTTTTCCCCCTTAGATTTTGTTTTGAAATGTGACTTGGACATGTTCTCTCGAGATTAACCCGAAATGAAACTCGAGATATGTGGTAAAATATGAACAACAAAACCTTGAAAAATGAAATCACAGCGTGGCAACAAGTGGATGCTTGTAACAGTGCTGTGTGTGGGGGGAGAGAGAGAGAGAGGGAGAGAGGGAGAGAGGGGGGGGGGGACTTTAAGGACTCTCTCTCCTTATCAGACTAGTAGTGGGACACTTCTAGTCCTCTATTTGTGGACTAGTAAAGTGTGGCGGTAGCGGCAGGTCGTAATTCGCTGTGAGTTTGTGTGGAGGCGGGGAACAGAGAACAGCCAGAAACACCTTCTCAGTGCCAGAGTGTGAAGAGAGGGAGACGCTTACCTATGATTGACCAGTCCACTCTTATTGGCTTTGGTTGTTCAAGTGGAAGAGAGAGAGAGAGAGAGAGAGAGAGAGAGAGAGAGAGAGAGAGAGAGAGAGAGAGAGAGAGAGAGAGAGAGAGAGAGAGAGAGAGAGGGGAATATTAAACATGGCTGGAAAGTCTCTGCACTTGTGCGTATTCGTAATCTACGCGATTCAAACGAACATTGGATTTAACATTGACGTGCAGTTCCCGGTCATCAAAGAAGGAAAAACCAAGGGCAGTTTATTTGGATTTTCTGTTGCATTGCATAAACAGACCGAAAAGACAAAGAACTTGTAAGTACCCTCAGTTGCTTTGCGGAATGATACATTATATGTCACATTTGCTTCTTTTCTGTCTTTCTGAGCTGATCTACAGACTAGAATAAGGAATAGCCTACGTTATAAATGACTAAACATATTCAACATTACAAACCTTTAGATGTTTATGCTCCCTAGTCCCTACATGGCAGCTTATCTAGCTGTGCGCATCTAAAGAGAGAGAGAAAGAAAGAAAAAACTACCTCTTTCGCACCTGCAGTGCTAGTGGTTCCGATTCGCGAATTGTTTATTTGAGCCGATTCTGTTGAATGATTCGGTCGAACTAATTCACAAAGCTAACGAAAGCTTTGTGAATTAGTTTGACCGAATCATTCAAAAACCTATTCTCTATTTTTGTATTATTATTGACTATACGATAAGGGGCGATTCAAGAGTAAAACTAACAAGGTAAAAAATACAAATCTCGAGTAGCCTATTATATTTCTAAATATTTTCATTAATAATTGGTTATTATTGTAAACAATATTGTAGCTGTACGGTTGCTGATTTCTAGCTGTTCCTGCTGGTAGACCATCTTGGACCAGGAACCAACAACCAGCTGTTCACACAAGCGCGGCAACCTTCAAAGCATCAGTATTGATTCTTCAGTGACTCGCATCATTGAAACGAACCAACTGGCTAAAATGAATCGGACCTCTTAACGCTACTGCGAAACGCAACCTTCACTAACTAGCTATTTACTCATTTACAGTCTTTTATTTCAGTTATAGGCCTATTACCTTCTGAGTTGTCCTGCTTTATATATGTGACAGAAATGTGCAAGCCTGAAGTTCTCTTAAGTGCACTAACAAAAAATACTACCATGACACTTTGATATGTTGTTGTAGTTGTTGTTTTATCTTCTGGAAATTATACCATGGGAAAAGCATATATTGTTGGGGTAATGACGTTGGCATCAAGTAGCATGTGGCATACAACTATCATAAATGATCATTCAGCACTATACAACAGTGTAGCCTATGTCACAATACTAATATTTGATACCACCACTGAACGTTTCTGACCTGTTAAACTTATAGGCTCATTTAAAAATTGTTCTATAACACGGCTATAATTGACAGCTTTTTAAATGATACTATTTATATAATACAAGCTCTTTTAGTGGTGTATATCGGATTACAACTTCTACAGTGTTCTAGTTACCCTGCTAAGGTCATTTGAATAAAAATCCAGTGAAATAGCCCATGTGTTAACGCACCAACAGACGCCAAGAACAGTCAAAACAATAGGACTGTAGCTGGAGAAGGCAGGACAGAGTTACTGCAACTTTTCATTATCATTAGCATTGCCTGCAGCTTCAAGCCTAATTCATGGCATGGGTCAGATGAACCTGTTTTAGACTCGCTTTACCTTCGCCACTGGGCTGGCTATGCCAAAGAAAAATAGGCCTACACCTCAAGACATAGATTTAAAGCTGGCTGTGCTTTCGTAAAGACAGGAAACAGTCTATCGGATAAACATAATCTACTTTCTTTAGGCTTTTACAGTTGCTTTAATATGATATCTGGTGTCAGAAGTGTTCAGTTTTCTTGCTTCAAAGTAAGGTTTTGTTCGGCAGAGCTCTGTCATTCCCTCATATCCTGTGCCGGTAAAACCTGTTGCCTGGGGAGACTGTTTATGCTCCTGATAAACCTATTGCCCTCTCTGTGGTTGCTTTCAAAAGGAAAACTGTCAGCAATGCCTTGCTGCTATATATCAAAGCATGTAGTATAAGAATTAGTGACACAAATTCGGGTCAGCACCTTTCTTTAGTGAGAAAATGTATCGCATGAATGCTGTATGTAATTGTCGCTGATGTATTTTATGAAGCTGTCAGTTATGCCTCTGTTGTGGGATCGTATAGGGAGTTCCCCCAAAAGCTCTTTCCTTATTTGTGATTTCCTGCTAATTAAGAGCATATCATCTAGTTTCATCTATACAAGCCCTGAAGGAGGCACTTCAAAGAACTGTGTGGAATCTCCTCGGCGCATGTTTCTGCCGACGATGACTCTGCTTTGAATGTAATCACCTAAATCACTTGTTTTTTTGACCTCTCTGGTTCATCAAGCTGCTATAAATTTGCCACTTAATGCAGTGTTATTGTTGAAGGACTGGATCGATGGGCTCTGCAATCTGGGGAGCATGATATTGTCCAGGCTCTGAAACATGAGAGTGGGCCACATGGTCACAGTGACGGCCATCACTCAGGCGTGTGGGTGCCGGTGCACTGGTACAGTGGATCTTTAGGAAGGCTAGATGGGCAGATAATGGGCAGTTAAAGAAGTGCCTGCTGTGTTCACTTTAACAGCCATCTAAATAGACCCTTTACCCTTTAGAAAAGATGCTTTACATGCTATACAACTGACAGCACGCTGGCGTGTGAAAGGCTATAGCTAATAAAGTCAGTGAGTGCAGTCTATCTCATCATGAAAATGAGATTGTAATTTTACAAATTACAACAAATGTATTTTTTTATACATTATAATGATATACTTAAAATACTTATATAATAATATACTTTATAATGATAAAGATTCTTTAATATTGTTGAAGTTAAAAATGAAAGTTCTAAATTCTGACTTTATGTATATGTCATTATATATAAAAAAAGAGGTTCCAATACATTGGTTAATGCATTAACTAACAATGAGCAAAACATTTGTTACCTTATTAATCTTTGTTAACATTAGTTTATTGTTAGTTCATGTTAGCTCGGGTCCTTTAAATAATAATACAACTTTTGATTTTAGTAATGTATTAGCGAATGTTGAAAACTTTCATCAACGAAGATTAATGAATACTTTATATTTTTCATTGTTAGTTGATGTTAACTAGTCTAATATATTTAATTTATAGCTCATTTGTAAAATGCAATGGTAGAAATAGTTTTAAATTACTTAAACTAGATTTAAATTTATATACAATTTTAAAGAAAAAATATTTTGATCATATCCTTGATATTTTTTGTTTTATTTAAATGAAACGATTTTTTTTATTGGATTAATGATTGGATGCTTTTAATTATTGTGCCATAGAAAATAGCACGAGATTTGTTTTTGGATTTTGGTTCTGACAATTTGGTATAAAATATGCTTTACAATATATAAACAAAATAATGTTGTAATTTTAAAAATCCATGAGGGCATTGATGCATCTTATGACAGAGATCAAATCAAATCTCTCTTTACTGTAGGCCATAGCAGGACACTTCCCAGACCCCTCTCTTCTCTCAGCATACCCTGGGAGATGGAATGTGTTGGCTCAAACTGAGGCTTTTTTAATGAAAAGAGACAAATATATTTCTCTGCTTTTCTAAATTTTACAACCAAAAACCAAATGTCTGCACTCTCTCACCACAGAGACAGGAATTAGATCTGGTTGTAGTTGAGCATGAGGAGTGTGAAGATTTAAATAATGCAGGAGTGACACTTACAACATGCATTAACACTGCTTTTAGAGCTTTTAGTGTGAAATAAAGACATAAGAAACAAGGGAGGTGAAGGATTTGCTTTTCAGGGAATGGTGTGCCCCACTCAGGGTTATCATCTTTAACTAAAACAAAAACCATAAAAAAATTGTAACTTGAAATTAAATAAACGTTGACTTAAAATAAAATACATTAAAAAAATGTTTTAACTTTTTTTATTTCAGCTATTTGCCAAGGCAACATTTCTTTCATTACTTTATTCTAATTCAAAGTACAAAAATAAAACGAATAAAAACGAATACAATACAATCTATATAGATACCCATGTAAAAAAAAAAAAAAAAGACAAAAACCTGCAACAAAATTACTTAAAATTTAACTAAAATTAAAGTGAAAATAGAACTTTCCGTTTTTAATACATCATTGTTGTATAAATGTACAATAACACTGATATAGGAAACCGTCTTCATATCATAACTGTGGAAATTGGTCCAAACGAGAACATAAAATGAAAACTTGCTTCTTATAAGTCATGATGTACTTATCATGTATTTTACTTGGTTTTGTCCATTAGTTGGATCATGAGAAGCAAATAATTATATTTTGATTAAAGATACCACATACCAACATTTTTGTCTTTGGAATAAAGTGCACCAATGAATCATGCACACACAGTAGTATTTTTTAAGAAAGCAAAAGGGGTCATTTTTAATTTCAGATCTGCTAGAGTAAACTGTTCATATCCCTACTTGATCCCTTTTCAGAGATGGCAGCCTTTCAGAGCACAAAACAAATATATACCCCTCTTACGACCTCTTTAAACAGCTCATTCAGCATGGAGTGCCCAGTGGTTCTTTATGTTCTCTTATGTGCAGAAGCTAGTGGTGTTGTGTTCAGCTCTTTGATTGGTTCTTCCAGTCTTCTGACCCTGTGGAATGCTGAGAATTCCTCATCATGCCCTGCTCAAGTGGACCTGCCAGGTTGCAGGTTGGGACAGGACGGGAACCTCTCAAAAACAGAGGAGGATTATAGCGCTATTAGAGGCCTGAAACCCAGACAGACAGACATGCACAGTCATTTGGGCCTCAGAGTGAGAGTTTATTAAATGCTGGATGTGCTTTTGTTTTTTGATGGAGAGTAAGAACAGATCAATGAGTCTGATTACTCTGAGTCACACATTTAATTAAATTAAGGAAAACGTGTTGCCAGACTTCAACTGTCTGCAAACTATGGCTTAAGGCAATGTTCTCTCAAAAACTGTTATCAGTTATGCTTCCATTCACCTCTTTTTATGCGCATTTTGGGATATCGCTGGATGGAAACGCCAAAATGCGCATACATTTTAAAAACGTTTTATCCAATAAAAAAACATGCACATAAACTGCGATGGAAACATTTGTTGCTCAGCATCTGAAATGCTGTTTTGGTTGTTCTGAAATGCCTGAGCAAAGTGTGTTGTAGAAGTGGTTCAGTATAATTACCGCCCAGAACTGTCTTACACGACTGCCTTCCCAAACAGCAGCATCCGCCTCCAAAAGCAAGATAACTTTATTGTGTTTCGTTCATTTATTATAATTTATTACAGTTTATTACAAAGTAATATATTATATACGAAATTATTTGATATGTGGCTTCTCTTACTGCAGCAACTTCCATTTTCCTTAGTAATATTTAGCGCTAGTTTATCAGGAAGTGACTATTTTGTTCTTTTCAACTCACTGGATACTTTTTATGCAATAATCCAATCACAACTTTGGATGGAAACCAAGGGGGTAATCCATCGACCGGAAGTTGAAGCCGGCCGGGTTCCGCCATCTTGTAGCAGAACTTCACTTGCGTTAGCATTTCCATTGACTCCCATTCATTTTGGCGTCATTTTGACAGCGAATAACTTTACATCTGAGGCGTTTAAAGACTCCATTTGTCCATTATTTATTTCTAAAGAAACACGACAATGTATAAAGGGCTCCATTACCTTCTATGTTACATTATGGCCCCGTAGAAACAGTTTTTGTAAAAATAGGCTAATGATTGCACCATAACCACTCGACTCTCTGTCGCGCTGTACAGAAATTACCGTACAGACAGGAGGAGAAGCTCGCAGGCAATCGGGGGGACGTCCCGTCAAGGGAGATGCCCATAGACAATGAGTCCATAAAAGCAACGGAATACTTACTCCTGCTCACTCACGCCAAAGAACTCTTTGCTCAAGTTCCCCGTCTCTGCAAGATTAACGTTGGCAATTTTCACGCACAGCTACTAGAAGAGTAACGTCTGTCAGACAGGTTGCTCACGTCATCAAGCTTAGTTTGAGTCGGTTTGAGTCTGCGCGTCAGGAACGGAAGTGCTCAAAAATCGCTAAAAATGGGCTTCAACTGTCTCAACTGAGTTCCAATGAGATGGCTCTGTCCACTTCTTATACTGTCTATGATGGAAACATATCTATTGAGAGTTTAAACTCTTTGCTAACTTTAAACATTCCATGAACATATCGACTCCCTCTTAAAAAACAGCACTCCATAAATAAACTGCTCCATAAATAATTCAAATACACTTTTCCCGGTATTTCATTCTCAGCTCCCACAATCCTCTCTGGCATACCTCCCTCATTCTGATTGTTTATGTTCAATAAAGATAGAAATAATTAATGAGATCTAGAGCAAATGTTTACATGGACTTTCACATTCCCAAGATTACTTTCGAATCACTATATTTAAACGAGAAAAGGACTTTGTTTATGAGTGAATAAACAGAGAATGAGCCGTTCGCGGTGCTTCGGTGCATGGCATGAATACGTGAGATTTGGCAACCTTCCAGCATTCTCATTTTTCACCCCAGCCGTTACACTGTTTGATTCAGGAGTGGGTCTTTCAAAGCTCCAGCTGTGTACCATGATGATACCCTGCAGCCACAATGACATTTAATCCAATTCTTTTTTTGCCAGTTCTATTTGTACAAGTGATAATAGACTTCAGAAACAAATGATCACTTGTTGACCCTCATGTCATTCCAAACCTGCATGCGTTTCCCAAAAGCATTGTTAGCCAACTATGGTCGTAAGTTTGGTTGTTATCAGCATAGTTCAACGAGTCAGTGTTTCCCGAAAAACATAGTTCTAACGATCATTCGCAAACAGCATCGCAAGGTTGTGTGGTTGGAACGACAGATCCCGACCTGTGTGTAGAAGCATATTTCTAGTTTTCATGACATGTGGACTCAATAAATCCTTATCTTGACCTCAACCCTAACCCTAAACCTGTACGGGAAACGCACCACAGTATGGCATTTTTTTCTTTTTATTTCTGTTTTGGCCAGACAACCATCTATTGTTCTAAGAGAGTGCATTATAAATAATAGTTTTCATTTTCTGAAGAAAATGTGATTTGTGCTTGTCCATTTAGAATTTCTATGCTTTTGCTTGGGTGTTTTTGGAGGATTGGTAAGTGGTTGTTAGGGTTTTGTAGTTGTAATTTTTGTAACTGTTGTGGGACAGTTGGGACTGAAGTCTGTTTTACAGATTATCTCAAGCTGAGCTGTAAATATCTGGCCATCAAAAGACCCCTACTGGGTAGATCATGAAGTCCTCACCATTCTCATCTGGGAACTGGCTTTAATTCTCATCCTGAGCAGATTATATCAGATGAGAAAGAGTGAAGGTGTCTCACGGATAAGTGAAAATGGTCACCTAGGGAGCTGGATACGTCTGGTTGTTCGCTCATCATTACTCAGTGCTCTCAGGAAACGTGATACAAAGGGCCCACCTTTCAACACGCACAGGAGAATACTAATACATAACCCTAGAGTCCAGACACTCTTCACAACACAAGTGCATCATGAAACATCAGGCTATTTTGTTCCACATTTGATTAGAATGAAATGTTTTAAGGACTGCCATGTACTGTGCTTAAAATGTTGCTTTTCAACAACACTGTATTGGTATTCTACAAACATTCTGGTTTAGATTTGTTCAAAATCTCTAACCCTAAAGGTGCAGTGCAGTCATAATAGTGAAATTTTGCTGACAAACGTCTATTGTCAAATTTCTAAACATTCTCAATTCAGGATACATTTACTTGAGATTTTAAATAAAAAGAATGATTTACTGACAGCTTGCCCAGTGCAAACCCTCTTTTGGTGTTAAAAAAAACTACTGTCAGGATTTAGTGAAAAATTAGCACAGAAAAGGCATGGACAAAGTTATTTTTGCATCTGACCTTATTGCATATGCATTTGTAGGAGTTTTTCTTTTCATATGCAAAATTTATGGGAGGAGAGAATTTCAATGAGTCATGCAAGTCGATTTACTATGGTTTGCGCTCTTCAATTTACTGGTATTTGCACCATTATTTACCGCCCAAAAAAGCATGTATTAAAATGGATGCTAATTTACGCTGCTCTTGGTAGATTGTGTTGGTCATTATGGAAATGTGTGCGTCAGTAGATCACGCGCAGAACTTTACACACCCATCAGCGCTTCTTTTGGAATTGCGTAAATTTGGACCTAAGTCTTATTTTATGAAAGTGATCAAAATGTTTAATATTAGAACAAATATCTGCCAGTGGGGTCAAAAAATAAACTTAGTTCAAAAGGAAAACAAAACAATTTTTCATACATTTGTTCTTGTAAAAGAACACAAAAGAAGATATTTTGAAGAACGATTGGCACCAAACAGTTGTGGGGCACCATTGACTTCCATAGTATTATTATTTTTTTCTACTATGGGAGTCAATAGTGCCAAGCAACTGTTTGGTGCCAATCGTTCTTCAAAATATCCTCCTTTGTGTTCAGCAGAAGAAAGAAACTCATACAGGTTTGCAACAACTTGAGGGTGAGTAAATGATGACAGAATTTTCATTTTTGGGTGGAGTATCCCTTTAAGTTGTGAACTTTTTCAATTCATTTGAATAGATACACTTAACCTACTCACTTAATCTACAGTATCTTTAGTTTTTGTAAATTTTTGTAAAAAGCTTTTGCTGTGTTGTAACCACTGCTGTTTCCTTCAGGACGTGCAAATCTAGTCGTATGTTGATCCTCCTAGCGTGTCTGAGGTCGCAGCACAAGTCCATAGCCTGTGTCTCTCATCAATATTTTTCTTTTTCCTATTGTTTTTAAATCAGTGCAAAGAAAACCGCGTAATCTGCAACTAGTTTTGTAGTTGCTCACCAACATGGCAGACTGGTTGGCTTATTCAGCACATTCATCCGAGCACTCCCACCTCTACCAATAAGTGGGCAATGGTGCATCCAACGCAAATTAGCTAAACAAGAGTCAGCAGCTTTCAGAGAGTCAGATGTAAGTCTCCTACAGGGGAAGTGAGAGGTGCTGGATGTGCTTTTCTGGGGCCACTCAGCATGAGCTTCTGATCTGTATGGATTAGATAACTGCATCTGAAGATGTTCAGGTCACCATGAAATGTATTTAGCTCAGGTCATTGTGGTCAAGTCAGACTTCTGACTATTGACATAAAGTCTGGTCAACACTGAAGCTTATTCTGGCCAATAAATACCCTGAAACTGACATGAAAACTGCTGTTTTAAAGTTGACAACACAAATAATCTGACTAATAACTATTTACACTGCACAATTAATCTTATTTAACCCAAGGTTAACTATTTAACTAATGTTAACTAGTGTGAAAAGCCCTTGTGTGTTCCTTCACGTGGCCGGCCGCTTGTGCTATTTGCTGCGACTAAAGGCCCTGAAATACTACAAGCGAAATCAGGGCCCATATTTATTAAGCCTCTGAGAATTACTCACAAGAATACTGCTAAAAAAATGTACTTAAGAGTAAAAAAATGATTGGCTCAAATCTGCGCTTAAAAGTTCGTTATCAAGCTTCTCAGTCGTAATTTAAGTGAAGTGTAAAATCTTAAGTGTCAGTCTTAGAGAGGATTCACGACACAAACGAGATTTTGGATGATGACATTGGCATGGACCAATCAATGCTTATTTAAGAATATTCTCAGATAAATTCACATAGAATGGCGAAATTCCTAAAAGGAGTTTACAGATTCATATTCAAGAATATTCCAACTAAAAAATGTTTACAATTGCAACTAAAAAAAAGTTATATTTATATCACATTGAAAATAATCCATATTGCAGATTTTGTGAGGAAGAAGAGGAAGACCTATGGCACTTATTTTACTTTTGCCCAGTAGTATATAAATTCTGGTCAAGTGTCCAAGTTTGGTTAAAGACGGCTAGAATGGAATTTACCATAACACCTCAAACTATTGTACTTGGTCATTTTACAGGTAGTTTGCTTGTGATAAATACCATTTTATTAATAGGGAAAATGTTTTTTTTTAAAACAAAAGTATCATCATGCTTGGGTTTAGGTTACTTTAAGAATGTTATAAGGTCGCATCTTCTTTTAGAAAAGATAATAGCAGAAAGCAACAATAAATTAGATGAATATAACAAAAAATGGAATAATATTCTATGTTTATTATAATTATATGAAACCTTTTCTCATGTATGTTTTTGGGGTATGAATGTGAGGATGAATGTATAAGCATGTAGTTTCTCTGTAGATTTGGGTCTGTAAATTGTATTTCTTATTAAATAAAGATAATAAAAATAAAATAAAAAAAGAGTTTACATTCAACACACATTTGACAATAAATAATTCAAAAGAGTACATTATGATATAGCTGTATATAGCCTAGATTTTATGATATAATCGATCACCATGGATTCCAAAAGAAAACCGAACTGGCGAGAGGAAGAAGCGCAACTGCTTGCTGAATTAGTCGAACAGCAGAAACTTGTCATAAAAGGCAAGTTCAGCCCAACATTAACCAGCGCTGACAAAGATAATGCCTGCTCTGTCCAAATATACCATTTGCAAGTAGTAAGTTTCATGAATTCTCAGCACTTAAGACTAAAATGGCATTTACATGTATGCATTTGGCAGACACTTTTATCCAAAGCATTTCAAGGTACACATTTATATTCTTATCAGTTCTTGCTTTCCCTGGGAATCAAACCCATGACCTTGGCGTTGCAAGCACCAACATTCTACTGTTTGAGCTACAGGAAAGGTCTTCTTGATTAATGTGAGAAAGATTATTGAGAAAATATGTAAATTATTACAGAATTCTAAAAGGATATGGAGGACCATTGATAATCATTGAGAGATCAATTAGTATAATGTTATAATATTTGAAAAGTTTATAGTGTTTATACTATAGTTATTTTTAGCCATTTATTTATTCGTACTTAATAGAATTCAAATGTGTTTGTGGTGGGGGATTCTCTTCAGGATGTCAAAGTGTCTATTGGAGGTGTTTCCATCTCTTCTCTTTATGGTTGCTGATGGCGTGTTTGATAACAGATGACTTTTCCTCTGTGTCTCTTCTACTAACGGTGGCTGGCGCGGCTCTGACAGGATGTTTGCCTGCTGGAAAAGCCACTGACAGATATGCCTGTATGTAGACACACACCTGAGAGACACAACAACAGCTCTGGATGTTGCTAGTGTCAACATTGGAACTGGAGCATAATTTCTGTTACGAACTGTTCTGACACGGCTGAAGATCCAAACGCAGATTTTATTTAGGATAATTCACAGTCGTAATCCAGAAACAGGCACAGGGTCAAAAATACAGGCAAACAATCCAAACATAAAACAAGGTCATCTAAAGAACAGGCAAAAGATCGAAACCATGAAAGAACGCTCAGAAAGCAGTTGTAACAAACAAGACTTCGCAACAAATGAGTGGAAACACAGGGCTTATAAAGGCAGAGCTAAACAAGGTAATCACACACAGCTGAACATAATCACACAAAATGAGTCAGGCAATGGGTACTGGGAAATGGAGTTCATGACGAGGTAGCAAAGGAGATGGAAGGAGTGCTCTCTGGGGGCGATCATGGGCACTCCAGCGAGCAGATGTGACAATTTCGATCTTACTGCCTATCTGGGGTGCGTTTCCCAAAGCCAACTATGGTCGCAAGTTCCGTCGTTACCAATGGAGCTCAATGGAAATTGCGATCACAGTTGGCCAACGATGCTTTTGGGAAACGCACCCCAGGCCAGTAATTATCTACTGTCTTTTTTTTTCAGTAAATATTCAGTTAAATTGCTGTAACGAAGATTTCATTGATTATGTCAAAAAAATTGCCTTATCTGAAAGTTGAAAACTGTTTGAAGAAAAATGTAAAGAATGGGGGTTACATTTTTAGTTAGAGAGGTTAAAAACTTTTTCCTTTCTTCATGGTTACTAAAGGGATTGTGAGAGATTGCTATGTAGTTGCTAAGGTGTTTATGCTGCCTTCATGTGCTATCGAAAATTTCATACTACCCACTTCTGAAGTCATGATTACGAGCTCCTCACTGTATTCAAGTGCTTTAGGGGCTGTTTACACGACACCGTTTTCAACTGAAAACTTTTTATGCGTTTTAGCCGTTCGTTTACACGACAACAGCGTTTTGGGTGGCTTAAAACGCAAAGTTTTGAAAACGTGTTTCCAAATGCAAGTTTTTGAAAACGGTCTCCGTGTAAACAACAAAAACGCGAATCTGAAGACGATGACATCATGCACATGCGTATTACGTGTACTATGTGTTAAATCTAATAGCCTGACAGCAGAAAAAAGGTTTTTAGTCGTTTTCGCGGATCCGTGTGAATGGGAATCATTTTGACAATGGTGTCGTCTGTACGCGGAAAACTTATAGGAAAAAGCATATCGTTGTCGTGTAAACGTACCCTTGGTCAGCTTGCTGACGACTCTGGAATTTTGGTCAAATGCAGGCTATTTGTTCGCTGAGTATAAAACATACAATATGCTTCAAATGATTATTCATAATTATATGTAAATATACACTACTTTAGGCGATGTAGCAGTTGTGGAAAAAAATCATAAATAATACCATTCACAGCAGCAATCGTTCTCCCCTCCACCATGTTTAAAGTTTTTGGCTCGCCCAACTCTGGAACTTGGGTATCAAAATGATCCTAGAGCTTTCCCGGTGGTAAATATGACTTGAGAGGGCGTTCATGTCCAGAATGGCTTAGAATTTGGTAGAAACCTACTTTCAGCTATTTTCAGAAATGTTGGTCTCAGACTAGAAATTAAAAAAAGAAAAAACATTAAGTCCCCCTGTAGTCAATAACTGTATCCCTTAAAACTCATCTTTGATCACCAAAATGACATATTTAAAAGTTTTGTCAAGTCAAGTTAAGTCACCTTTATTTATATAGCGCTTTTTACAATACAGATTGTATCAAAGCGCTTCACAGTGATAACATGAAAACAATATAACAAAGTTTGTTTCTAAAAGAAAATTGTGTCAACGTCCACCTTAAGTAAGGCAGATCAATAATATAATATAATATAATATATTTTGTCCTTGAAAAAAATTCTTCTTGCCTTAAAATAGCTTGAATGTAACTCTACTCTTCACCCATGCTTCATTTAGTATACGGTTCTATGAATATGCAAATTAGCCCCGCCTCCACTCACTCACAGCAGCTCAGAGATCCGCTCGTTGACGATCACACGTTGACGTGATTGGTTAGTTTGTGACGTCAGAAACACCAGCGATTTCAAACCGCGTTTTTGAGACTGTCTTTGGTTCACTGCAGTTTTAAAGAGAAAATACTCAGCAATGGTGTTGACTTATGAATTTGCACATTGTCTTAAAGTATATTAAAAACACAATATGGACATATAAACAACATTAAAAGCTTGATTTCCTCCACAGGGGGACTTTAATAAATGTTGATCTATTACGAACCAAACCAGTTATCCATGCACAGTGACAGACAATAGAAAGAGTAATATAAAATATGGAAACATATAACATTTTTTCACCAATTATATACTTTCTCTTCCTTGGGGAAACCTCCACACTTGCTTAAGTGGTACTATTTAATGTTTTTTTATTAATTTATGAACAGTTATATGGCAGTAATGTTGATTGATGCTCCATAGTCAGGTTGTGACTCTCCTGCTCAGAGTTGTAATTATGCCATTTACAAAAGGCTAAATAGATTAAGGACTTTGTTCCCGGCTTGTATTGTCAAGTTCAATATGCCATCTGAGTGGTTGTATTACCCTGTTTACGGTATTTGTACAGAAATGATCTGGTCAGCGGGGAACTTCACTGAATAATCCAATCACCAATAATTCAATTCATTGAACAATCTATTTATAGAGAGAATCAACATCGGAGTGGAGAAGTAGCCCTGGCGTGACTGTGTTTTCAGCTATTTTAGGCTTGTCTGACTCTTGTTGTGACAGTAGTTTTGTCAGAGCTGTTTCTGCCCTTCAGGCTAATTCATAAAATAACCGCAAATTCAAAGTGTAGGTTAATATAAATAGGCAGTACTATTTACTGAGTAACCGAGTACTTCTATGATGATACTTTTTTTTCAATTTGTGGAAAATGAAATATACAAAAAACAATGCAAGCAAGTAAAAATAAAAAGTTTTTTGAAAACCAATTTGGGATAACTTGAAAATAATGTAAATTCAAATGTAAAATGTTTTCTATTTTGACATGTTCTGACAAGTGTGTGAACCACCTGATGTAATCTGATCATATCTCCATACGGCCATAAAGTTCACTGATTCATCTCGATCACATGTCTACGCTCCATTCTAGACAGGTTTAGTTGAACATACATTACAGTGATCTTGAGCCATGCAGGTTGTTTGGGTTTTGCCTTATCACAACGCTGCTGGTTAAATGTGTGTGGATGAGATGCCTGCTTTGCATAACAATTCAATTAATTTCCATCCGGCCCCCTATCCACCACTGTCATGAAAAACAGGTAGTTTTGCTCCAAACTCATGCCATTAGCGAGTTGTTATATGTTGGTGCAGTTTCAAGCAACATGTCAGAGTCTCTGCTCTGATGAGTTCAGTAAGGATCAGTAAGCCTGTCACTTTGTCACAGGGCTCTTTCATCACAATCCCTGTTGTCACAATAGTGGAATTTCTAACTTCAATACAGAACCTTGAAAAATAGATTTGAATATGAGTCGTGAAGCCATTTTAAATGTTTCAGTAACAATATAGAAAAATATAGAGTATTTGGCATGGTAATGGATATGACCAGGGCTTGACATTAACTTTTTTGCTCACCAGCCACTGTGACTAGTGATTTTCCAAAGTTACAAGCCATTCAGTTTTTTCACTGGCCACAATTTTGGCATCAATACCATAGGGAAAAACTGCCATCTAGTCTTCATTTTTAATATTATCTCATAATTTGGCAGCCGGTATACAGTATTGCTGTCACTTACTGTTTGATATAGCCAATATACTTTGCTTTATGTGCGCGCTTTTTGGTTGTGAGCACAAAATCTGTGGGAATGAGTAAAATGATGCGCAATATGCATAATCCCACGCCGAAAAAAGTAAAGGGATACAGGTTTGTGTGTCAACTAGCTGTCAGAGAGAAGAGAGAACGCGCAGCTGGTATTGTGTATCCTGCGGACGAGTTTCAAATATTTCAGTATCGATATGTATCGAAAAATCTATATTTTTGACAACACTACATTGTTTCATGACAGAACTTTTATTGTTGACAATCCTTCAACCTACTGATACTCTGAACTAGTTACTACTAAACATAAACCTCCTTACATCATGCAAAAAAGTGAACAGCTTTACATTGGGCCTGTAAGTCACAAAGTAGTGTGAAGCTAAGCGTGTTGCATTGGGCCAGAGGTGTCTGTTCTTAATGTCAGTCTCACAGTTCACTAAACACCCCTGCTCTCAGATTAGCATGGCATGCCCTAATTCCTCTCAGCATTACTGGGACAAACTGAGGTCATGCTTTATGTATTTTTTTTTTTTTTTTTTTTTTTTTTTTGCAGACTGCTGTGGTTCTTGGCAAAAGTTAAAGTTAAAGATTTTTTTTTTTTTCCATACAATGAAAGTCAATGAGGTCCTGTATTGTTTGGACTTCAGCATTCTTCAAATGATATGCTATGAGTAAATGAACAGGTGAACCAACCCTTTAATGCTACTATTACATGCTGTCGGAAATGACCTACTTCCCACTTCTAAAGTTGTAATTACGAGAACTATGGAGGACACCAGGTTCATTCTTTGCCATTTTTTTGGGGAAATCTTATTAAAGCCAATATGTATAGATTAAAGAAGATATTTAGTCAATATCCAATTGTGAATAAAATGTTGCATCTGTTCGTTGGCAACATAAACATTACCGTGCTATAGTAGGCCTATACATTCACCATGCTATAGTCAGAATTTCAATGAAATAAATGCTGTTTTCGCTGTGTAAAATACATACAATATGATTAATATGGTTATTTATATATGCAAATTTACATGAACAGCAAGAGAAAGCAATGTAGATGTGGGAAAAACATATAAAATGTATCATTCACTACAGCAATTGTTCTTTCCTCTGCCATGTTTAAAGTTTATGGCCAGCTCAACTTGGAAACTTGTGTATCAAAATTATCCCTGAGTTTCCCAGTTTCCTACTAGTAAACATGTATTTATGGCAATTCCGAAGGCAGAATTTGATGTGCTGTAGCATTCAGTGACTGAGAACAGATAAAATACAAAACAACATCATATATGAAGTGGATTTATACTTTGTTGACTCAGAAGCTCTTTTTTGTTAATGCATCAGGCATTTGGGTTGTGTTTGATGAACCAGATATGAAGGGAGTGTTCAGGAAACCTGTGAGAAAACAGTCATTACTAGGGGCGTTTTCACACCTGAAGGTCCGCAAACAAGGTCCGAACCAAAGTTCATGTTTTGATACATTTTATACATTCGGTTAGCCTGACAAGCCAGACCCACATCAAGATAAACGGTTTTCTTTCAAATAGGCTAACATTCGGTAAGTTTTGGTTTGGTTTCAAATTGCAATTATGCGAGCACACTAAAGAACTTTACATGACATACTTGCGTCCTGTCGTCATCATCTATGTGGGCTGGATCTTGACATTGATTAGTTTGTAAACGGACGTGCGTCTGACGTCAGCGTGTTGTCAATTTGGCAGGTAACTTTGACAAGAATGAATGAACAGACGCATATCGTTGCCACTATACTGTTATTATTACGGCATTAGGCCTGCAGTACCAACTATACTCGAGGCTAGTTCAAATTCGCAAATTCAATTTTCATACCTGTAATTTTGATTCGGATCAAACTGAAAAGTACGAAAATCCGGACCAAATAAGGTAGGTGTGAAAGGGCCCAGTTTTGTTTGCTGTCACTATTGACACACTTAACACTTAACATTTAATAAACGTCTGTGTTAGCTCTCAATTTAATCTCATTGCTGTACTGGGAGAAAATAATGATATAATAAAGGTATTTCATTTTCTTCTGTATCGAAATAGTCATTTCACACTTCACTCTTTCTCTCTCTCTCTCTCTCTCTCTCTCTCTCTCTCTCTCTCTCTCTCTCTCTCTCTCTCTCTCTCTCTCTCTCTCTCTCTCTCTCTATACACACACACGCACGCACACACACACACACACATACACACACCCCTCTGCATATCTGTGATTGTCTCCTGCTCTGGGAGTGTCTGTGGAATCTCAGATAAAGCTGGTAGTGAGTGAGAGTCATGGCCTCTGTCTTTTTCCACACGTGACGTGAGATCAGACACTTACAGCTGTTGACCCAAACTCTGGTTTTTAATGTTACTGATGTACCGTAGTGATAGTATTAGGCAATACCAAGGTACTGAATGATTACCATAATGTGTCATGGTATTTACACATACTCCAAAGTACCTCAAAGAATACCATGGTTGAAAATCATGATACTTTGGTATTTTTTGTTAACGATGTGGGCTTCAAGCAGACTTATTAAAATATTGCTCACTTATAGTTTGATTCTTTCCAATAAACACAGTAAGGAATTACTCAAATTAAGAGGTTTACATGCCTTGTTTTACCACAATTCAATTTTATCTTTCACACAATTTATAATTCAACACAAGGTTCTGTCATCATTGACTCACCCTCATGTCTTTCTAAACCTGTTTAACTTTCTTTCTTCTGTGGACCACAAAAGAAGATTTGTGGAAAACTGTCTCGTTATTTTGTTTTTGTTCTTTGTCCATATGATTAGTCAGTGTGGTCCAATATTGTTTAGACCCCAGTGTTTTTCAAAATATCTTCTTTTTGTTCATAAGTCACAGATTCTGAATGATATGAGGGTGGGTAAATATTGACATAATTGTACTATACCTTTAGGATATTTAAAGTTTGCTTTATGCAAACTCATTATTCATTAGAAAGCAAAGCATACAAATAAATCCTGTTGTCATATTATGTATGAATAAATCAAGTTTTTGATATGCAGTGCTTCAGTTATATTCATCCACTGGTCCGACAGAAACAGGAGCTTATCAGGTTGTCCATTGTCTTTTTAGTTTGGCTACTCTGTAGTTTCCTGACTTGAATGCGTAACGTAAGAGCCTACCAGGTGCACCTGAAGGCTGCATTAGTCTTATTCTCATGAGAACAGTAGTGTATAAGTGTCAAAGTGTACATCACTGTAGCACTAGCATTAGAGAAAAGTGTAGGGCAATATTGCATCATTAGCCTAGATGGTTTTTTGGTCAGGTGACTGCAATATAGGTGTGTTCGACTTGAAGAGGCGCTGCGCAGACCGATCGTGTATGACATCAAAGTATGCTCGAATCGCTTTACTTCGATGTTATACACCGATCGGTCTGCACAGCACTGCTTCAAGTCGAACACACCTAATGGCTCCTTGATAAGCCATGTGACTTTGTGATCTTGTGACTTATAACCCTATGGCTCCTTGATTTATTTTTATTTTTTTTCAGGCAGAAATGTTTCTGGAATTTTAATTCCAGGTGTTTAACTGTTCTTTATCTGACAAAACAATTGTACAATTTACAGTGTTACTGCATACCAATAGCTTTATGTGAAAAATGCTACCTCATTGCAAACGTGCCTGTGGTGGCATTCCTACATTTCATGACACTTTAAAAGCGCAATGTCTAGTGAGTTGAGCTAAAATCACATTCAAAAGCACTGAAACAGATGAACGTTAATCTGGCCATGTTTTATTAAGTTGATGGTACGTATTGCGGCAGTTCAGAAATGTAATGTCCAGTTAGAGGAGCTAAAAGGCTCATACTCCATCACGTTTGAAAATAATGTACCATCCACACACAAAACCCTACCCTAAACCTAACTGATAGTGTTAACAAAAGTAAACATGACATGAGAATGCATTTGCTGAAGCAACAATGCCATTTTAGCTTGCTTCTACAAGTGCTTGAGCCCTTTACCGTGTCTTTAAGTGCGGGTGCAGGAGGCGGGTTTCGTGACATCATCGCGTACAATAGAAGTCCCACTTCACTGTCGTTGTATTTCTGTGAATGGCATTTTACACATTTGTGACTGCTTGTCTGCAGCTTCAGATTCAGAATACAGGTTTGTGACTATTGTCTGCGAGTGCAAATCTCAGCGTTCAAGTTCAGATTTTTATTTTACAGGTTTTCACAATGGAGCTGTGAGTGTAAATGTTCGCGTACACGTACGAATATTTATTGTACAAGTTCTCAAATTCACATCTACGTGCTCTCGAGTTTTGCTACTAATTTACCTTCATAATAATCTGTCCCTGTAATCATAATTTGCGTGAAAAGGAATACAAGTTTTTGGTGTTTCGCTGCCGCCACTAGTGTTCATTTAAGCTGGAATCTGCAGTGAATTGTATGTTTAGGTGTGTTTTTGGAGTTTTGGAGCTTTTCTGCTGTTGTTTCAGTTATGTCCTCCAAGTGTTCCTCCCTCTCCTCTGCGGTTTGCTCAGTGTAAACACTAATGTAAGCAGCAGGGTATCGGTACTAGTATGAGACAGGTACTCTAATTTTGGGGAGGAGAGTCATTCCTGCAAAAACCACTGGCAAATATTAGTCATGGCTGATTGTAGGTTTGGTTCAGCACTCTCACCTGTGAAAAATTCCTGTAATGCCATTTTACTGTGGGGGTCTTGTCTGAACATGAGCAAACTGCACTCCGCAGCTTTAGCTGCCATTTATGGTGCCAATAGTCTCAGTCAGACGTCCACTAGAAAGTCACCCTACACTCTTGCTTTTCTAAAATAAGGAAGGATCTCAGATAGTAGATACTGCACCTCAGTTTGTCTGAGAAAAGCGGACACACACCAGTTTATCCTCTATTATCAGTGAGGCAAGGGCTCGAGTTTTACAACTCTACAAGTCCAAACTGTTCTATCTAAGATCACTGCAGTGACACCTGGTGACAGTGAGTGTCCTCAGGGCTCAGAAACAGTTCCTCTGTCTCTCATGACATCATTCCCATGCTCCAAGGGCAAATATGTTGCGGTTGTCAGCACAGAAGGTGAAAGTTAACATTGAATCAAGGAAGGAAACTGTTTAAAAACAAATTTGTCCTTAATAAAAAGCTTTATACATAATGAAATGAAAAATACATTTTAAATCATGTTCAGCAAAATATAGACTCTCAAAATATAGACTATGAATAGACATTCATATCAGTAGCCTACTAGTGAGTGGGACCCCTCATGGAGGCAGACATGTGGAGATCACATGAGCTGTGAAGCTACTCATTTTATATCCCACGTTAGAAAAGAAAATCGCTTGAGTTCAGCTTGACAAAATAGCACGTATAGTTTGAATGTCATGATCAAATTTACAGAAATTGAAAGCTGAGACTTTAGCTGCAGTCCCAATTCGCTACAAACTACAAACATGGGTAAAACGTGTTAAAAAACTACAAACATGGCAGATGTGCGAGACGATGGTTAAGTAGAGAGGTTTAGATAAAGGCGTTTGAGTGATAAATAATCGGTATCTAAACTGACGAAAGGATATTTACTTATTTTTATCCACATTATATGTCATCTGCAACAGCATTGTGAACTTTTATAAAGATACGTTTGTATGTGTCCCCTTTTATCTTTCTTTTTTCTTATGTTTATTTAGTGTATATGTAACCTTTTGTTGTGTTTACTCATTCGATAGAAAAACAAGATACGTTGGGTCATTAACACATTTCTTTCCAAAACTGTAGGAAATAAAATTGAATTGAACATGGAGGATTTTAACTGTGACAAGATGACTGAGAGCGCATTTTAAACAGTGACAAGATGAGCGAAGTGGGATGTCACTCCCAAAGCTTGCCTATTCTTCTACACACTCAAAAGTATGAACTTCACAAAAACAGTACATACTTTTAGGGCTCAGTATGAGTAGGCGAATTGGGACGCAGCATTTGCCTCTTAAAGTAACGAAACACAAAACTTATTGTGATTATTGGATGGAAGGCACACTACAAATCATGTAGTTATAATTTAACTTGTTTTAATAACTTAAAACAGCACAGACTATAGACTGATCTTGGGATTTACAGAAGGAAACGATATCAAATTATTGTCAACAATAGGTTGTCAACTCAGCCTTACTATTTTTACATCCTACAGTTTTGCAACAACAAAAAAATTCTAAAGAACATGCAAAATTTCCACTTGGTGTTGTTGGTGGTTGCCAGGGTGTTACTATGATATTTCTAGTTTTTAATACTGAATTTTGAAAAATATTTTCACTGTTTACTTTTACTGTTCCACTCTCTAAAGCCCAGAGTCATGTAAAAGAGCCTTAATTAATAAATTACATTATACAATACAGTATACAGTATTATACAATACATTCAGCTTGCTAACATATTTGTGTCATTTGCTTTTTTTGATACCTATATAAGTCCAAAACCGGTGCAGTTTTGTTATTTGATCAAATGCCATGGTGGCAGGTGTTTGGTTACAGGACGTCTCTGGCACTTTATTGAATCGCTTTATCCTCAAATCATTCTCATAAAGCTTTCAAGAGGGGAGGAATGAAAATAAAAGGTCTTCACTGCGCCTTTCATTTCAGGTCGGGGCTTGTTTGCCTTCTCTAATCCTCCTTTTCTCTGTTGCTTTTCTAGACCAAATATCTTTGGAATTTACCCCCTATGGTCATGTATTTAGGTGTATTAGTTTCTGCTGGGTTTTATCCAAATCAGGAACTACAAAATTCTGGTTAGATTTGTTCTGAAACGAAAGTAGTGTTAGATATTTTCTTATTGTGATGTACTTCTGAGTGTAAAAGATTGTAGGGCGGGGACTTGAATCGATGCATCGGTTGTTGATTGGATGTTGAGATGTGGGCGTGGCACTCAAAAGTGGAGCTTGCAGAGGCGGGGTTTAACCGCACTAAATGATTGGAGAAGTCCTGTATACATCACGAGAGAGAAGTCTGTCGTTTACACTAGAAGGTCCAGTTATGACATTTTGATTAAACATTGCGAGGTCAAAAAAAAGCACAGATAAATTATTCATAAGATCTATGCATTTAGAAAAAAGATAGGATGAATTTTCATTTCATGGACTTTAAGCCAGTTCTGTCAGGAGGACCACTATCGTCAAATACGATTGACAATTAGCATACAGTTTGGATTGGCGGTATGGTTCTGTTCTGGGCGAGAACTCCCTGCGCATCCATGCAGCCTAGCATAGATAAGAGCAAGAAGAGCAGCAATAACCCCCCTTAGGGTAAACAGGAGGAGCTGGGGATGGAGGAGGGTAATTAGCTCCTGAGAAACGCGATAGCTGCTGATAATACTGAAGGAGCTTATATATGTATACAGTGATAGGCGTCGTATTCCTATAGGTAGACGTGGATCAGCTGAGAGTCAGCTGATGCGAGCTTGACTAGCGTGACCTGCCAGAACTGAAGCTACGCTTAATTATTACGAAAAAAGACATTACATGCTTCACAGAGGTATCAATCAAGTGGTATGATATCAAGTCTTTCATTTAACATTTGCTGTTTTTCTGTAGGCTCTTAGTCGGGGCGCCCCAAGAGAAAGCCCAGCCCAATCTCAGCAAATTCAACATTAATGAAACTGGAGCCGTGTATTATTGTCCCGTCACTATTGAACAGGATGACTGCAGGAGGATGGACCTCATCAGTGCACGTAGGTATTCATATTACTTATCATAAAAAAGAAAAAATACTTTGATTTGTCCAAATATATACACTTACGTTTTAAAGTTTGGAGTCAGTAAGATTTTGAAATGTTTTTGAAGTCTCTTTTGCTCACCAAGGCAGCATTATTTCAGCAAAAATACAGTAAAAACAATAATATTGTGAAATATTATTAAAATTTAAAGATGTGTTTTCTATTTGAATATATTTTAAAATGTAACTTATTCCTGTGATCAACCTGAATTTTCAGCATCATTACTCCAGTCTTCAGTGTCACATGATGCTTCAGAAATCATTCTAATATGATGATTTGATGTTCAAGAAACATTTCTTATCATTATCAATGTTGAAATCAGTTTGTGATGCTTAATATGTTTCTGGAAAGTTATATATTTTTTCAGAATTATTTGAGTAATAGAAATAACAGCGTTTATTTGGAATATAAATATTTTGTAATATTATAAATGTCTGTAGTATCACTGTTACTTGATCAATTTAATGTGTCCTTGCTGGATAAAATTATTAATTTCTTACTGACCCCAAATGTTTGAATGATAGTGTAGATATGATGGCATTTTAGCTTTAGAAGCCAAATATCATTCACAGTGTTACTGTAGCTCAAAGGACATTTAAGGCATTCTGTTCACAGATTAGATAATGCGTCTCACATCTGCATATCACTCTAAAAATAATAATCTGGAGGGTTCAGACAGCCCTGACTGTTTCCCAAAATTCCCTGCTCCCGTTTTAGACATAAGTGAATGTTAAAACAAGCCTCAACACAGCAACAATAAAATGTACCAGTCTGAGTGGTGTCTCATTCCATGTTATTCAAAATACCTTTTTTACTCTAGCCTGCCTTTCTCTCTCCTCTATCAGGTCAGGGCGATCGGCTCATGTTGCAGGCAGGTATTTAGTTAAGAAATAACTTGATACATTCAGCACATAAAGCACAAGAAGTAACTTGGTCTGCAACTGGAAAGTTAGCTGTTTGAGCAGAAGCAGAGCTAGCTATTTTCTTAGCTTAGTTCTTGTTAGCTTTTTAGCTTACTTTCTGTGTTGGTATGCTAAAGTATGCTAAAAAAACAAACAAAAAAAGAAAACACTGCAATGCCCTAGAAACCACACTAGCTAATTTTGCTTCAGAAAATGTATTAAAGCACGCAGCCCCTGATATCTTTTGAATTCATGGGTAATATTATGGCTATTTACAAGACTAGCATCATGCTAGTCTTGTAAATAGCCATAATATTACCCATGAATTCAAAAGATATCAGGGGCTGCGTGTAGCATGTATCTTTTTTTATCACAAATATGTCACAGCTTTCAAATTCCTAAGTTCCTCCGTGTTCTTGCCCTGCAGCTAAGAGGCTAACAGTGAGGCATTCCCCTTGTGAACAAGTGCATTACTAAATGTGCACTTGTAGAGTACTTCAAATCTTACAAGTATATATTTAAAATCTGTCCTTGCAGATTATATAATACAATAAAATAAGAGATACCCATGAATTTAAAAAATGCACTTTATCAAATGAAATGTTTCACTTTAAAATACATTTTAAATCATAAGGTTTTAATAATCTTTTGACATATTTTAAAGTACACTTATTTTTATGCTAAAGGACATGTAAAGTACCTGTTTATAATTTTAACTAGTGTGTTATTTAATATTTTAAACGTACTAAATTAATGTTTACCATTACAAATGTGCAATTACAAATATATTAAATACAATTGAAATGACATTAGATTATTTTAATTTACCATAAATGCTTGTCAATACATTCAGCAGTAACCTTTAACCATATTTCAAAGAAAATAGAGGTAAATATTAAATGAATTCCTAATTTAGCAGATCAAAAGCACTCTTAAGTGTTACTAATATAATTTAATTATAATTTAATCTATAATACATTTTAATATAATTGTAAATAACATGCAATTAAGTCTCTGAAAAACTTCAGTATATTCTTTTAAAGTACATTATTTCTCTAATAATACTCTTTTTAGAAATGACATTACTTTTCACAAGTGGCTACTTGCGAATGTTATTATTATTTCTGTTTGAGAATCTCTCTCAAGCCAGAAACTGAGCACTCTACAACGAACTCATCCAGATTTTGATGTAATGAAATACTCTTTACAGGCAGACTGAGGGAATCAAATATCCATGTTTTAATATGTGTTTCTCCTCTAGCGCAGTCAACGGAGATGGTGGAGGGCATGTGGCTGGGAGTGACCGTGGCCAGTCAAAGGAACGGAGGACGTGTGCTGGTGAGATGAGATTCTTCTTTGGTTCCCTTTTATTTTAGTATAAACATTTTCAAGACCATCGCTTGAAATTCACAAGTGTCGGACCCCTTCTCCGGACTCAATGAGCAGGTCAGATGCACTCTGTTCTTCAGTTTAGCTCAAACCCTGCTTTTACACACCAGCCTGTCATTAGCAAGTAAGCTTGCTAAAGAAAAGCAAAAAAAGCAAAAAAAAAGAAGAAAAAAAGAAGATACTAATCAGAATTCCTCATGTTCATCTCTTCTTTCATGTTGGCAGGCATGTGGCCATCGCTATGTGAAGAAACTGCTGGGCGCTGAAGAACAGCAGCGTATGGTGGGCAAATGTTACGTGCGGGGAAACGACTTGACCTACGACCCTACTGATTACTGGCAGTCTGACACTTACGAGCTGTGCGACTTCAACTATGACCAGAACTTGGAGGGCATGTGTAACATGGGCATCTCAGGGGGCATGACGGAGAAAGATGTGTACTTTGGGACCCCTGGCAGCTTTGTGTGGCAAGGTGAGTAAAAGAAGAAGTATGGGAAAATCCACAAATGGTTCATGTGGAAAATGTACTGGCTTCTTTAGCGTGTGTCAGCTCACCATTATCACATAAAAAGAGGGTCATATTAAAAAATCGAAGTAATTCTTCTGTTTATAGGCACTGTCCATATGAAAAGCAGAGACACCAACTCAGATTTTGCCGGAGATGCCAATGAAAGAAGCTTCAGTATGCTAGGCGAGGACAGGCTCAACATCTACATAGGTGTGTACTGGGATATTTTACTGTGAATCACATCTTGAAAATGTTGGGAAATAACTAACTAAAAGTAACAGAACTACTAGTGTGCCAGTAGCTCAGTTGTTTTCTAAGCAGAGAAACTACTTACTTTTTCCAGTGAGTACAATTGTCACGCAACAAAACCCAAAACCATATGAAACATTGCTAAGTCTGATTAATTTTAGTGAATTGGTTTGTATTACCTTTCGTGCAGTGTATATTACACAGTAGCTGATGTAAAAGGTCTTAAAGTGAATGTAAATGATCTAAGTGTCCAACAAATAAAGTGATTGTCTCCTAAAAGAAAGAATAGATTCTGAACTTCAGCAATTCCAGTCTCACTTCCTGTTACAAACCTAACAATGTAACAAATTTGCAAAATGCCAGCCTACGGTCTTCATTGGCTGCCTGCAAATCCACATTACATGCATTTCCAAATTGATACGGTAAAACCGACGCCATTGTAACCTTTAAAATAGCATAAAATACCTTTAAATGAAACCATTAAAAAATGGCTCACTGATTCATGTGAATCTCTTTGCAGTTTTCTGCATGGCATTTTAATGCATGACACTGAATGTCTTTTTTCTATATAGCAAATAATAATCTTACAATAATTTATCAGTAATGTTTATGCATTAATTACAATTTTGTTTGTACTGTTAGTGTTCAGTTTTAAATTATTGAACGATTATTGATCACGTATTGAATCAAGTATAAAGTGTTAATTGGTCAACAATATCAGTAATATTTATCAAATTTAATAGTGTTTTTGTAAGTATTTAGTGTTATTTAACCAATCATCTTTTAATAATTTGATCCATTTTTTTATATATTAATTATGTGACAAATTCTTTGTTTAATTTTTTTTGTTTCAGATATATACAGCACTGTTTTCATTGAATAAAATAAAATAATAATTGTAGCATAACTTTTTCCTTCTTTTTCAAAAGAGTCTCTTGACTGTAAATTAACTTTATAGTAGCTTGACTGGCTTGGTCACACACTTGGCAGTTTGAGAACACTCATCTCTTTCCTCAGGTTACTCTGTGCTGGAGGACATGAAGTTACTGGATCGCTCGGAGTACACTGTGGTGACGGGGGCTCCCAGAGACAATTTCAAGGGTTCAGTGATCCTGGCAGAAAAACAAGATATGGTTCTGAACCCACTGATGACGATCCCAGGAGAACAAATAGGGTCGTACTTTGGCAGCTGCTTGGCGGTAACAGACCTCAACAATGACGAGTAGGTCAATCACCGTATTGTTACTGTAAAAAAGTCTTTTTTATTATAATATCTTAGTATTTGATGTTTATTTGATTTTATATCACATCAAATCGAGTATACATATTCAAAAGAACACATCTTAGTTGTTTTTTTGTCCGTACAAAGAAATTCAATGGGATCCAATTCATCACTGTATGAAAAAGCGCTAGTCACAGTTTTGTACTATTGGTGAAATTTGCCAATATCACCGTTTGCATATCAAGTTATCATCGCAGAGATTGATCCGTACGACGCTTCACTAAGTTTAAAAGTCAATTGAAAGGAAGTAGACCAAATCATGTCTAACGTTCCCCATGCGCGCTTGCAAAGATCCCATTGAGCTTTATTACTTAAGCATGTCAACAGATGCACGGCTGAATGCATTTATTTGGCAGCATTCTCATTCTTTACTAAAGCTTCTGTGAAAATAAACACGAGTCATTCAGACATAACATGTCGTTTGTGTGGTTTCATGCTGTTGTAGCTGGAACGACCTGATCGTCGGAGCGCCGTTCTACTTTGACCGCTACAAGGAGGAGGGAGGAGCTGTTTACATCTTCATGAACGAGAACGGTTCCTTCCAGAAAAAACCCAGCTTGGTTCTGAAGGGGAAAAAAGGTTCAGGGTTTGGATTTGCTGTTGCTGCAGTGGGGGACGTCAATCAGGACGGATTTCAAGGTGGCACACCTTTTATGAACACGCAATTGTTTGAAAACGCCATTTTAAAATTGTATGCTGTCATAAAATATGATCATATTATTTATAAGCATGATATATGTCACATGAGCATGGAGTTAAAAATCATTTAATACTTTTATTCAGCAAGGACGCATCAAATTGATCAAAAGTGACATTTATAATCTTATAAAAGGTTTCTATTTCAAATACCGCAAATGCTGTTCTTTTGTACTTTCTATTCATCAAAGAATCCTGAAAAAACAATGTTTTTTTCCATAAAAAGTGGAGCAGCACAACTGTTCTCAACATTGATAATAATAAGAAATGTTTCAGCAAATCAGCATATTAGAATGATTTCTGAAGGATCATGTGACTGAAGACTGGAGTAATGATGCTGAAAATTCAGCTTTGCATCACAAATTACATTTTAAAATATATTCAAATAGAAAACAGATATTTTAAATCATAATATTTCACAATTTTACTGTATTTTTGTTCAAATAGACGCGCCTTGGTGAACAAATGAGATTAATTTATAAGATTTTAAAAATCTTACAAACACAAACTTTTGAATGGTAGTGTATAAATGCAAAGTGTGTCATTTCATGTGATGTCATAATGCTGCCATCTGGAGGCCATGGAGAGTTAGTCACGTGTTCTGGGGTTTGTGTCTTGTTTTGTTCATTCAGATTTCGCTGTTGGTGCTCCGTTCCAAGACTCTGGGAAAGTCTTTATATGGATGGGAAGTAAAAATGGAATAAGCAAGGAACCCAGCCAGGTAAAGCAAAACATCATAGGGTTTTTATGGAACAGCTTTATTTATGATTTTGGAGTGACTTTTCGACAGCTACCTACTGTTTCATATCATTGATAATTACGTGATCATAGACCATAAATCAACAGTTGATCGTATCTGACCTATCTGGACCTTGTATTAGAGACCGTGGGAATAAGAACGGATGATTTACTGTATGCTCTTTCTATTAGGTGATCGAGGGGAAATCATTGGGTCCCAGTGGCTTTCAGACGTTTGGCTACTCTCTCAATGGAGGAATGGATATGGATGGAAATGATTATCCTGACATTTTGGTGGGCTCCATGGACGACCGCATCGCTCTCTTGAGGTTCAGTCTTTCAACAGTGTTTGTATATATAGATGTTGATAGTATTCAGAGGGATTTTGCAATATTCTTTTCCCAAACGTATAAACAAATACTTTCAATCAAAAGTTTGGGCACTCTTAAATGTATGTTTCTCATGACCTTAAAATAACTTTTTAGTCCTTGAAATTAGCTCTGTAGACAAATATTAAGTGTGCCTACCAACGGATTGATTGAGTCATTGATTGATTGATTGATTGAGTATATTATATTTTATGTCATTTATTGTATTTAGTAAATGTATGTGAAAATTATGTTTTATATCATTTATATTTATTTAAATCTATAAATAAATAAATGTATTTTTATTATTAAAAACCACATTATTTATTTATCTACTTACAGTAACTGTCAAAAGTTTTATATGTGAATATATTTTAAAATGTAGTTTATTTCTGTGATGTCAAAGCTGAATTTTCAGCATCATTTCTCCAGTCTTCAGTGTCACATGATCCTTCAGAAAATATAATCTAATATGATGATTTTGATGCTCAAGAAACAATTCTTAATATTATTAACGATAACATTTTTGTGGAAACAGTGATACCATTTAAACATTTCTGGTAAGATAAAGGAGAAGAAAAAGAAATTAATACTTTTATTCATCAATGATGCATTAAATTGATTAAAAGTGACAGTGAAGACATTTATAATTTAATAAATGCTTTAATAAATTTAATAAATACATTTAATAAATGTAAATAATAGCTATTTATTGAACTTTCAATTCATCAAAGAATCCTGAGAAAGAATCACCATTTCCGCAAAAATGTTAAACAGCAAAACTGTTTTCAACATTGATAATAATAAAAAATAATAAATGTTTCTTGAGCAGCAAATCCTCATATTAGAATGATTTCTGAAGGATCATGTGACACTGAAGACTGTAGTGATGATGCTGAAAATTCAGCTTTTCGTTACAGAAATAAATTACATTTTACAACATATTACAATAGAAAACAGTTATTTGAAATTGTAATAATATTTCACAATTTTTCAGTTTTGACTGTATTTTTGATGCAGCTTGCAAAGCATTAAGGGGGTCGCACACCGGACGAGAAGCGCAGCGCCGTGTCGCGCAGCGCCAGGTCTTTAAAATTCGAACACATTATTCTCTATGAGAGTACACACACCGGCGGCGCCATTCGGCGTCTGTCCGCGGCGCCCAGCTACGGCTCAGGACCTTGTTCAAAACCCTGCCGTGCCACAGAGCGCCATTTGCATAGTTTTATATTAAATTTACATTTATTTGTCTCAAATCGTCGTTAATGTACATGGCTTCACCCCGTGCTGTTTTCACTCGGGTTAGCTAAACGCTAGCTAAATAAATACTATTGTATTATGTGACATAGTTGCCTAGACAACGGATAACGTTACAACAAAATAACAGACTGAACGTGATAGACACTTTTACTTGATTAACATTCAAACATCAGCTATTATTCAATGAACATAAAAAAATAAATAATTAATCAAGATAAAACACACATCGTGCAGCTGTTCTACCAGGAGTTGATTCAAAATTGTGCTCGCGCCATTAGAATGTGCGCGTCCGGTGTGCGATACCTGGAGTTGTCCTAGACGTGGCGCGGCGCTGCACTGCGCTTCTCGTCCGGTGTGCGACCCCCTTTAGAGTCTACTTTTTTTAAAAACAAACAAATTTTAATTGTATCCAAATTTTTGACTGGTACTGTATATACATACATACATACATATTGTACGTATTCGTACACATACATACATGCATACATACAATAGTAACAGTCAGCAAGCATCCAGATGAACACCAGATACCAAATGGCTGTGGTCCCTGCGTGCTTGTAGCGCCCCCTGCTGGTCACAAGAGTTCAACTAAAAATCGATCTGAACTGTGATAACCAAAAAATATGTGATGCAGATGCTTGATGTGTGTTTTCCAGGTCGCGTCCGGTCATCCACCTCTCCAAAAACTTTACAGTGGAGCCGAAGATTGTGATTCCAAGCCAGTGTGTGAATTCCTGGTAAGATGCACATGCATTTGATTTTGACTGCATTAGCTGTCAAATTATTATGTTATACTTGTCCTGTAGTAGCATTTAAAATAGTTATAATATGTTATTTTTATAGCATAAAGGTGAAGATGTGTTTCAGTTACACTCTCAGCAATGGAAACAAAGCCTTCAAGAAGGACATCAGTAAGTGAAACCCTGATTCAGGAGTGTTTCATCTGTGTTTAATGGATAAACCGCACACTGTTTGTTTCCTCCTGCTTCAGTTGTGAAGTTCACTGTAGACGCGGACCAGAATCGCCGTGGTCCCCGAGTCCGTTTCCTTGACAACAACCAAAGCACATATACAGGCCGTGTCGTTTTCTCTGCTCCCACGTGTCACGAGCTGGAACTTAGTGTTATTAATGTGAGAGACCACCATGCACATACAGTACACACACACACACACACACATACTTAATATGTGGTTTAAGGGGACTCTCCATAGGCGTAAGGATTTTTATACTGTACAAACTGTATATTCTATCCCCCTACCCATCACAGAAAAATTGTGTTATTTTTGAATTTGAATAAAAACAGTTAAATATGTTTTTTAAGTCATTTAGTGTACGTGGGCCACGGGAGGTGTCCTCTTAAACCATGTTTACATTGTAATATTCATGTGATTATACACATTGGTGTGCTTATAAACCATATATACAAGAACACACACACACATATTCACACTGATGCAAATCCTGCATTTAGATAGCCACAGTAGGGTATTATCTGTTTGATGGTAGTAATTATAATAATAAAAATTAATGATAATGTATATATTTATTTTTAATGATGTATTATATTTTATTTAATTATGCATTTATTTCTAAAATAATTAATTGATGTATTATTATTAATAATAATAATTTATATATGTTTATTGATATTTGTTTAAAAAATAAATGATATAGTATGTTATACAATGTATTAATTTATAAAAAAGTAAATTAATGAATAAATAAATATATTTATTATTATTATATTTAACAACAATAGTGCATTTATTTATTTATTTATTTATATTAATTTTATCATATATTTAGTATACTTTATAAATAAATGAATAAATACATGAATATAATTATTATAAATAATTGTATATTTATATTATATTTATATTAATTATATTTTATGTTCTAAAGTAAATTAATTAATTTTATTAAATATAACAATAATGCATGTATTTATTCAAATTAATTTTATAATATATTTTAGTATAATTTATAATTATAAATAAATTAAAATTAAATATTATTATTAATAACAATAATTATCTATCTATCTACAGCATCTATCTATCTGTCTAGGAAAATCAGTCAACATATATAAAATGTATATTATAATTGTATTTAATGCATACAGAAAATTTGCTGTCAAATTGATTAGTCGCGAATGTTTGTACATATATAATATACGTGTGTGTATATATATACATATATATATAAAACTTTCAAATCGATCTGAGAAGTATGGTAGTATGCAATTCTGAACCTGTGGTCTGTGTTTAGTGAATGAAAAGAGTTGTTTTCTCCCCTCTCCAGAGTCCAGTGATGGACAAACTTCAGCCCATTGTGTTCACACTGAACGTGTCCCTGTATGAGCAGAAAGCAGCAGCACAACAAACATTACAGAACCTGGACGCTTTCCCTGTGCTGAGCGGCCAGCAGACCCAGACTGACAAAACTGAGGTACAACCAGTCTGCATCTCCATCTCAGCCCAACACAAGCCTCTGCTCGAAGGTCTTGAGTGTGCTTTGCTGTGTTTTCCCTCAGATCAACTTTCACAAGGAGTGTGGTGATGACAACAGGTGTAGCAGTAACCTGCAGCTGAAGGCCATGTTTGCTGATGAGAATCACATTCCCTTCCCAAGGTGAGGATTCTTGATGGAAACTGCTGAATATGAATATACACACACAGACATGAGCAGTCATTCAAAGATGGAGGTTTCACAGCTACGTTCAGTTGTCTTTTGAGTGAAAGCAGTAATTCAATAACACGATATACTATTATTATTTCAATTATCTTCTAATTTTGGCAGGCTTATCCACAAATCTAATGATTACTGTACTGAAATCAATTAATGAATTAATAAAGTCTGAAATCAAAGTATCTACTTTTTATTTTAATATACAAAGCTAGTCCTCCTCAAAAACTATTGCTTGAATACACATGGAAAATATGCTGGTTTGTTCACAGTCAAACTATGGAGTTCAACAGTAACATTAAGAAGCTGGTGATGATGGTGGTTGTTACTAACATGCCCGATGAAGGCAGGCAGGCCGAGGACGCCCATCAGGCCATGCTCAACATCACCATCCCCCCCACACTCAAATACTCAGGAGTGCGCACTCAGGTGAGTCCACATGGGGACGCTGTTTCACAGAGATGATCTCTTTCATGTCTCAAACAACTGTGCTTTCCTGAACTATAAGAGCAACATCTGAGCAATACATGATGTACTTCATGTACAATTTTCCCTTTGATTTGGGATTTGCTTCGTACAATATGTTGCTAGGTTGCTACATTTGAATTTAAGTTCCTGCTTGAAACTTTTTCTAGTTAATCTTATTAATCAAATCTTTTCAATGCTGTTCTCTTGGTTTGTCTTCATTACAGCCTGGTTTTGAGTGCAGATTAGACGACACCATCATATGCGATCTGGGAAACCCATTTAAAAGCAAACAGCAGGTAGCAGTCTTGCTGAAACCTGTCCAATGTGTAACCTTTCTGAAGATTTGCATGTAGGCTACATTAAAAAGCCTCTCTGATTACTCATTTTCCACGGGCCATTTGAACGAAGTCAGCTAATCAGACTGTACAGCTGAAATGTTTTGCTAATTTATTCTCTCTCTTGATTTCCGTCTTCACAGACCTCATTGAAAATCATCTTTGAGACCTCTGGTATAACACTTTACACAGAACAGATTGAATCTCAACTTCAGCTCTCCACGTACGTATGTAGTAACTGAGATGGTTTCTGGTTTATACAGTATACAGTTCCCCTCAATTATTCCCCTCAACAAATTGTGCATAAAAGACAAATCTGACTGACTGAACGGTGTTTGTGTTTGTCTTCAGTATAAGTGAACAGAAGGACCTGTATCCTGTTCCTGTCTCCCTCAACGTGAAGAACACAGTCCTCACTACCTTTTCCTTGTACGTACCTTGATATATTGTTAAAAATAAGAAAAAATATTTTGATGATTTATCTGTGCATGTTAAACATGTTAAAAAAATTTGTCTGTCAGTTCACCTTTTAGTGCTTATTAATCCTGTTCTGTACACATATAATTCAGTTATTTACGGGAGTGACAACTGCATTCTACAAACCAAATTAAGATGCAGGTAGTGACAATCAAATTTACAATAACTCTACATGGTGTGTAGGGAAGTGAACTGAACAACTAGTTGTTAAGGACGTATTTAAACGTGCACAGGGAAAGATATACAAGCGTTTACTTACTTGTGTTGCCAGGTCTTGCAAGAAAAAAACAGCGAACAAGAACAAGCCCATAATAAACTGAAATAAATCAAAATGATTTACATTGAAAATAAGACCAAAATACCGTTACCCACACGCTCTTTTTAAAGGTACAGTATGTAAGATTTTGTATCAAAATATCCAAAAACCACTTGCACATTATATCTTTCTTTCAATTGTGTACTTCCATTATCCTAAATGTTTCCAAGAATTTGTAAATTCAGAGAAATTCACAATTTTAAAAAGTTCACTTGTCGCCTGTCAATGACGTAATATCCGCGTTATCCCTGGTTTCCGCTTGTACTGCCTTAGCAACCATGGCAACAGACATGAACAACTGCGTAGTGCGTAACGTCTAGCGGCACGCTGTTGCTGTTTTATTCAAACATTATGGACCATGGCAAGCAGACTTTGGGACAAAAGTAGAAATAAAACGAGGATCAATATCGGCGTGGTGTTTTCGAGATGCCGAGAGCTCCGTGTCTGCGACTAACTTTGACTTGACAGAGACGCTGCTCTTGCATGTACTGTATTAGACAAGTGAGCAAATGTACATACAACAAATCAATGTTATATAGCTCAACATGATGAAATGTTAGAATATGTTCAGTATGTTATTCTAATTTTGATCTAGCTTAGTCTCATATAGCAAACAAACTAACACATAGAATAACATTATAACTTTCAACACACTCAAATGCTGTTTAGTGTGATAGTGTAGACCAAGTGAAATTCAGCACTTGCGGGTAGTTCGGTTGAATGAAATGTCCTTATTCCTTTATATCCGCGGGACTCGTGTGTGGCGCTGATATCTGTCTCTCATTAGCAATCGTGCCATGCTTCATACCACAGTCATGTTAAAAAACATGAATGTTTTCACTCATACATAAACATTATTAGATCCATCAGCATGACAGCAAGTCCCGTCATTCCGCTTATCACTGCATCATCAACCTACGCCTTTGTTATTGTAAGAGGTTAGCGACCCCTAGTGGCAAAAAAAACAAAACAAAAAAACATAATGTAGCATTAATAAATCCATAAACTTGATCACTATAAAAACACAACGCCTCTGTAGATGGTAGTTTAGTTAAAATTGCAGTCTTTTGTCATTGTAATATTACTTTGGTCAAATAGCGGATGCTAAACACGCGAGATGCCAGAATGATGCGATAGTATTTAAATGCAGTTGTCATTTCTGAAACTTTACAGTGTGTTCGTGGCCAAAAAATGTTTTTAAACATAAACCCTTCAGTGTTAAAATTCTGTGTTATTTTAGTATCAAGATACTATTATAGTGTTTACTAATATTTAGAATTTAGTTTTTAGTTTTATATTTTCACAGAATAATTAAAAAATTTTGTTTAAGTTTTTTATATTATTTTATTTCATTTAACATTTATTTTATTTCAAGTAACAAAAATGTTTGATTCACGGTTTTATTTTCAGTTTAAGCTTTAGTTAACTATAATAACTCTTAAATGTATCAAATATATGCACTCTTAAGTCCTAATACAACAAAAACAGTCCTGATGATCTTCGTTTAAACTTAAGAGAGGTACCCCTCCCTTCATTGCTCCGCCCCCAGAATGCATGAACACGCGATGCAAGAGTAGATGTCTCTTTATCATAGCTGAAGCAAAGCAAATTAAATCTTTGTTAGCGAAAATGACGAATGAATGACAAAGAAGAACAACACGACAACACACCAGGTCCAGACAAACAATGACACTCAAAACTGTCCTGTTACTATAGCTAACATTACACAACAGCATATCTTGGTTCTGTGAATCATAGCAAAACTAATGTTACTCACGTATGGAGCAGAAACAACACAACCTCAGCATCTGTTTTCAGGCCTCCCCGCTCAGCTCTCTCCAGCGCTGGAAAGCTTTTCTAATATTAGCACAGGTCCTAATAAAGCTCTTGCCTGATCATGAGCCTTCTTTTTCCAGTGATATTTCTCTGAGCTTTTCTCTTTTGTAATGTCTCTCGCCCATCTCTCTTTCTACAGTCTTTCTTCAAATCTCCCTCTTGCTCACTCTCTCTCCTCTCTCATCATGAGTGGACACGCCCCCTACTGCTGATTGGCTACAAGTGTGTTGTGCTGCTTGGTCCGATCCACTTTCAACAGCGCTTCTCAGAAATCCCTTACTGCACCTTTAATGCTGTGATTGTCATTCTCTTCCTGTCGTGTGCAGAGAAAAGTCAGTGATTGACACGTCCTTCAGTGGCAGTGTGACCGGGGAGTCTGCCATGAACAGCACCAGTGATGTGGGGAGTCCGCTGGAGTTTGTGTTTCGTGTGAGTGTGGCTTTATAGGTTTGTTTGGACACGCACCAAAAATTATTTCTATTTTAATGTATCAGGCTCAAATCATTTTAATTTTATACAATATTAAGCTGGAGCAGATTCTCAAAACAACAGTGGAAATCAAAAGACAACATCTAAATAGACCAAAATGAGATCTGAGCCCACTTTTAAAGCAAAAGTTCACATAAAAATTAACATTCTGTCATCATTTACTCACCCTAATGTCGTTCCAAACCTGTATGACTTTCTTTCTTCTAAGAAACACAAAACAAGATATTTTAAGGAATCTGTTTTGTCCATACAATAGAATTCAATGGTCACCAGAACTGTTTGGTTACCAACATTCTTCAGAATATGTACTTTTGTGTCACATGAGGGTGAGTAAATGATAATGTAAGTTGTGGGTGAACTATCCTCTCTTAAGCTCCCTTTAGCTCAAATGTAAAAACGTTATAAAAAGGTGAATTATGTTTACATTCCAGGTGAAAGTGCTTGGAGAACCTCTGGGAAATTTGGGAACTCTGATGATTGACTTTGAATGGCCTTTTGCGGTAACCAATGGAAAATGGCTGCTGTATCTCACAGAGATAGTGATCAAAGGAGCGACGGAGTCCCGCTGTGTCCCACCGGGGAAGATTGTCAACCATCTCAACCTCACAGTGAGTCTGAGGAAATGAATACAGCAGCCCACAGTTACTCGTTTTCAATTCCATTCACTCCATTCGGTTGTCATCTCTTCCAGTTGTCAGATCGAGGTACTAAACGATCTAAGAGAGAGGCGGGCTCTGCGTATCCCCATGCAGAAGCTTCTGTTAAAGTCCTGGCACCTCGTAAAGTGCCCCATTTGCTGGTGAGGCAGACGTTTGCTCTCTGAGGAGTGATTTTCATAGTGTCCCACCAGTTGTTTCATCATCCTAATGTCTTTTATCTCTGTTCAGGAGTGTTCAAAGCTGACGGCCCACTGTCTGACCTTCTCCTGCCCGCTGCACAACATGTCGACTCAGGCGGAGATCAGAGTCAGGTCACGAGTGTGGAACGGCACCTTGCTGGAGGTTTGTACAGTGGCTGTTTATCAAGTACTCTTTGTCGTGGTGTTCACTAAATGGCTCCTGGAATCTTTGTGGTTTTCTTGCAGGATTATGCCAATGCCCTGCGAGTGGAGGTAAAGGGGAAGGCCACGTTGAGACTGCAGGCCGACAAACCGGCCATCAAAATGGACAACCAGACCAGAGATGTCAGAGCTGTTCACATTAAAGTTCACACAATGAAGAATTATTTACTCACCCTCATGACGTTTCATAGTTCATAACCTCCATGGACTGTCAAACTCCAAAAAAACTGTAAAAGCACCATTAAAGTAGTCTAGACTCTAGACCAGGGGCTTTCAAACTGGGGTCCGGGGACCCCCAAAGGGGCCGCAAGGGAGTGACAAGGGGTCAGTGGAAAAGTCTACAGAATTTTTTTTTATACATATATATATACATGAATAAATAAATAATACGATTCAAATAAATAAATGAATTAATACAAATTAGATTAAAATATATATTTTTTAAATTGATTAATATATTAAATTGATTCAAATAAATAAACATTAATATAAATAAAAAATAGATTAAAATTAAATAAATAAACAAATAATACATTTAACAGTACATTACTATAATTAGTAGAGAAATATAAAATGAGTTTCTATTAAGTTACATTATTATAGATTTATATTTTGAATGTTTTAGTGGATAAATTGGTAGATGCCTTTTACATTTTATGAGGGTCCCCCACACGAGGATGATCATATTTGGGTGTCCGTGGCATCTAAAAGATTGAAAACATTATTACTCTCTAGACGACTTGTGCACTCTATTGTATAGTAAGTCTTCTTAAAGGGGTGGTTGATTATGATTTCACTTTTTTAACTTTAGTTAGTGTGTAATGTTGCTGTTTGAGCATACAGTAAACAACATCTGCAAAGTTACAACGCTCAAATTTCAAAGCAAAGGGAGATATTTGCTTTTAAAGAAATTGCATTTTAAAGGCACACTATGCAGGTTATCCGTTTTTGTCAAACAGCGACCCCTAAAGTCGCTGTGGAGTACTTGTATTTAACGTTACTGTCGTAAATACCACTCACGCAGAGCGTCTCTGCACTCACGGCCTGATACCCCTTCGAAGCTGTTATATTAAGGTACTAATCTCGCATAGTGTGCCTTTAAATAAGAGATGTGTTTTTGAACTCAACCTGAGCGCTCGTGTCCGCTGCTATCAGTGTCATGGATACATAGTGTCTCCTGTGGCGGCGCGCGCGCAGTCTTCACTCGGACGCGCTCTTCAATCTATTGCCGTTGCGGAGACTCTTTATTCATTCCGGTGAAATCACAAAATAAAATGCACACAAACTTAGAAAGATTTACTTACTAGTCCATCAACAAGATCGCCAGGTCAGCATCACTGTTGCATCCAGTGCTGCTTTTTAGCTCGCGCCAACAAGTGAAAAGCCCGATCGAGTGGGACTCTTGTCCGGTTCCTCACGCGGTCAGATTCTCTTTTCCTTTGCCTAGTCTCTTCCGACCGCGTTTTCTTTGCTTTTTCCATCTTCGAGTATCACGTCTGAAATGCTCGCAAGTGTCTTCGTGCTTCATATGTTGTTGTTGATGTGTGTGACGTCGTTGCCGTAGAGCATGTCGTGATTCTCGCGAGATTTGTCGGGGGCGCTCCTCTCAAACTTGCATTGCTGGTTTTTCCAGCGGCGTCCCCCCCAAGCTTTACTACCAGCATGATTCACCCTACTATGAGTTTGTTTACTACCGAAATGACTTTGAAGCTGTTATATTAAGGTACAATTATTGCATAGTGTGCCTTTAAGGACTACAACAAACGGCTGGAAGGGACTACACAAGCTTCCTCCCGGGTTAGTGACATCACCAACCCTAAAATGTACAAAAACCCCGCCCCCGTGAAAGCGATTTATAGATTATTATGACAGAATATGCTAATCAATGACTAGAAGATAACTACACATAAGCTACATAAATTCATCAACTAACCATTCAGAAATGTCCTGTTCTACATGTTGTCACTTCTTCTTGAGTCTCTCCATCATTGTCCGACTCCAGTTTAAACATAAAAGCCTAAAGGTTTCTGTCAATTTCTGTCTGTGTGAGGTAAAAAGACACAAGCTGTTGTAGCTCCGCCTACTGCGCCAGGAGCAGCAGCTCATTTGCATTTAAAGGGACAGACACGAAAACGGTGCGTTTTTGCTCACCCTCAAAAAGTGACAATTTTAACATGCTATATAAATTATCTGTGGGATATTTTGAGCTAAAACTTCACATACACACTCTGGGGACAACAGAGACTTATTTGACATCTTGTGAAAAGGGCATTATACCACCCCTTTAAACACCTTGTAATATACTGTACAAGTCATATTGACTAGTTTAAAAGACAATTAAAGCGTAACTTTGCTGATTTTCATAGCGCCTTATATTGTTACAGTGTCTGTAGGATATGCAAATAAACAATGTTTACTCATTCTCCGTGTGACCTGGATCAAAAAATTCATGTTCATTTGTCAGCAAAATCTTACCAGATGACGCAAACGCGTGAAAACTACAGATCGGCATTGTTCAGCCCACGGACAGTTAGATTAACAGAGGGTTAGTAACCAAACAGTTATTGTAAGAGTAGGGTTATCACTGGAAATTGTGCTTTTTTGTGGTCACTATAAACTCTGAATCCTCATTTATTTATTTTTGTCCGGAATGACATGAGAGTGAATAAATGATGACAGAATGTTAATGTTTGGATGAAATGATTCTTTAAAATATTCACAGTTTAACCCCTAATGACATGGCTAAAAGCTCATCTACTTTGAATGTCCTTGTGTCTCTGTAGTTTTCAGTAAACATTGACCCGGTGCTGGGAGAGGAGATGCCGTATGAAGTTCCTCTCTGGATCATCATTGTTGCAGCGGTTGCAGGGATACTGTTATTAGGCATCATCAGTCTCATTCTGTGGAAGGTATTTGTGCACTTATATTTGGTCAACAATCCCTCAAAATCAAATAAGGAGTGTTAAAAAAATACAAATAAATCTGCACATCATTTAAAATGATCTGAAATCCAGGTCAAAATTGGGCTGGGAAGTATTATGTTATACAGTATGCTTGAGATGAAATGGTAGAAATGTGATACAGACTAGACAGAATTGAATGAATTGGTCACAGGTGTGTGCTATTTTATGATGGCATTGAATATGGATCATCTGGTCCATCTGAGTTGATGTCAGTGTTGGGGGTATTTTACAAGTAACGTGAGTTTCGGAATCAGAATACTTAGTAAAAGTAATGGATTACTTTTAAATTTACAACAAACTTTCTAAATTACTTTTTAAAATGAGTAACGCAAGTTACTTTGTTTTTCCATTGACTGACTGACTGACAGCTCTCCTGTCTCCATATTGAGAGAAATCAGGAGTAAGTGCAGAGGCGCTGTGTGACGCCTCAGAAAATTAGAAAATGACACAAACCTGCAATGATTAAATATGTTAAATTATACAATTATACTTTATGTATTTAATCTCACTTTATTAACTAATGTCTTTGCTGCTGACATTTGATGATCAATTATTTTACTTATTTAGAAATATTATTACAGTTTAAAAATAACTGTTTTCTTTTTTAATATATTTTAAAATGTATTCCTGTGATGCAAAGCTGAATTTTCAGCATCATTACTCCAGTCTTCAGTGTCACATGATCCTTTAGAAATCATTCTAATATGATGATTTGCTGATCAAGAAACATTTCTTATTATTATCAATGTTGAAAACAGTTGTGCTTCTTCATGTTTGTGGAAACCCTGATGCATTTTTTTCTAGGATTATTTAATACATAGAAAGTTCAAAAGAACAACTTTTGTAACATTGTTAAAGTTTTGGATGTCAATTGTATTAATTTAATGCATCCTAACTGGAAAAAAGTATTAATTTCTTAAAAAACAAAAAATAAATCATACCGACAACAAACTTTTGAACTATAGTGTATACCATTAGATACAATTACCTAAGCATGAAATTAAGTTTTGATCATACCATCCACTTTTAAGCATTTTTCTAAAACATTTATTTAACAAGGACGGTTAATAGACCCATATGACAGGACAGATTTAAACCACATGCTTGCAGTCCATGAAATTACATTTTACTGCACACCCTTGATGTGAAATGTCACCGCATCTTGTTATCTAAATTAGTAATAAATGTCCCGCCTTGGGCTTCGCCCCTCCTCCACAGTGCGGTTTCTTCCGACGGGCCAGCAGGAGGGAGATGTATGAGGCCAAATCTCAGAAAGCAGAAATAAAGATCCAGCCCTCTGAGACAGAGAGGCTGACGGAGGAAAACTGAGCCTGCGGGGCCCGTGGGCCGCTATGGCAGCACCGTTAGGGCCCTTCGGTAAAGCAGAGCCAGGATCTCTCCCTGGTTAACATACGCTTTTTCTGACTTTTCACTTTGGAAACCTGTTACTCACATTCTAACCCCGTAATCCCTTCACCGCCAGAGTCAGATAACAATCTCCTCTTTTCTTATTCTGTCTTGCTCAGTAAACTAACCTTAAATATTCCTTCATAAAATGGACCTCAAATGGGAATCTCAATGAAAACTTTTTTTTTTTCATTAATGAAATTTTACATGTCAGTACATTCTTTTTTCCCACTGTAATCTGCCCACTTTTTCAGCGGTTTGGGATCCAAAAGTAATTTTTCCATTCATTTTTCCCATAGGAATTTTAGTTTTAAGCCATGAACCAAACCAGCCCGCTACAAGATGAATCATAACATTACAAACTTTGATTTGAAAACAAAAAAGTGAAAATCTGACAAAAAATGCAAATGCAAAGCAAATACCATTGATTAACAACCTCGTAGCTCACAGTATGTCTGTCTTTAAAGTTTTATCCTTAAAAATAAATATTCCCTATGTTGAAAATGAATGGAGTTTTTACTTCCGGGACCTGACTGTTTCATTCTGTTGAAGCAAAGAGATTCTGTTTTTTTAATGTTGTCATGTTTATGCATTTATACAGTGTTATGTATTCACCCCAAAACTATTATTTTGTCATCATTTACTAACCACATATTATTTATTTTCTTCTGTGAAACACAAAATGAGATGCACAATTTCCAAGCTGCTATTTTTTTAAACAAGGACAGTGGATTTTTACTGCAAAGCTCCAAAAATGACACACAAAAAAAAAAACATAAAAAAAGTATGATAAATATGACTAATATCATTTGTGCTTGCATTCAATTAAAATTTGATGCCAGACAACTTTTCTTGTGTCACATTGAACAATCATGGCGCAGCAAATTTGAACAAAGCAAATGAGAAACGAAGCCATGAAAAGTTTTTCAGTGAATAACAGTTTAAATTTTGGTCTGTTTCTCACAAATTTATCAAATGGCTTGACAAGATCTGAAATATAGTGCACACGTCATATGGATTACTTTTATTTGTATTGCTTTTGTGAAGTTTTTCGGAGCTTTGCAGCATAAATCACTGTCTACTTTCATGAAAAACACTTAGGTTAGAATGAGGATGAGTAAATGAGAACTTTTTAATTTGGGGATAGTTATATTAAGAAGCATATCTGTTACTCTTACCTGAAATATTTCTTGTCTTCTCTGTCTGTCTTGCGCAGTGTGGTTTCTTCAAGAGGGCTGTTTACTACAGGATAATGCCAAAGTACCACGGTGTGAAAATACGTAAAGAGGAACGCTATAACTTGGCCTTTCAGTCCGAGCAAGAACTGAGCAAGAAACTCTGGGTCACCAACTGGACAGAAACGCATGAATATTACTACTGACCTCTTCACCTCTCTCCGTCCAGAGCCAGGGGAGCGTGACGATTGGAGGATGTATTTTACTAACCCCGGATAACTCAACAGACACTGGACACTGGCGTTTGGAGACCTTATTCACACGCAGTGAGCTATTGAGAATATGTTTTGATATGTTTGTTGGTCTGTGTGCAATATCATGTTTTGTAGACCATTAAACCACTTTCAGCAAAGCCAGATTGTCGGCATTGTCTGGGACGTCTCTAACCTAGTACTGATGAATTGATTTCTTTGACTATTTTGCAATCTTCATGAACATGTGATATGTTTTGGTTTCAAGCGTGTGCTTTACTGCTTTTTTAATTTCATTCCACTATAATAGTTTTTTTTTTTTATGTAATCAAGGTGATATACTAACTTTCTTTCCCCCTTATGTTGAGGTCAGAAGATAGTTTGAAGTCTGCTAGTTTACCTGCCAAAGCAGTGGGTCATTTCTACTTGACATTTCCATCCTGCTATAACTGATCTGAGAGCTGTTCTCATAAAACAGCACTGAGGAAATAGACACGATTTCCAGTTCTGCTGAATTTAATTGCATTTTGTTTGGATGCTTATTTTGTAACACTGTGCAAGTTTAAGAACTGCTCTATTTTTCCAGCTACTTCCTCCCGTGGAGAAAGACTCTTAAAAACAAAGGTTCTTTATTGCCATCAGTGGGTCCATGAAGAACCGTTAACATCCACTGAACCTTTCCAGCGCACAAAAGGAAAAGTGGAAAAACGGTTCTTCAGATTATTGAAAAGAAATTAAAATGACATTTTTTTTAAAGAAAAAAATGGATCTTTTAAGAACCGTTCACTGAAAGTTTCTTTGGGGAACCAAAAATGGTTCTTCTATGGCATCGCTGTGAAAACCTCCTTTTGGAACCTTTATTTTTAAGACTACAATGTCTAAGTGTGTAAAATGTTTGCTCAAATCATTATGTTCCTATCAGAATTAGTTGGCTGGATCTCAAACGAAGAACAAAAAACTCAAATATATTTCAGTCATGACAACTCTTGGAGTGTATTCTTTAACCAACATTCTACTGACTAAGTAACTTTGCAAGAACATCAACTTATTCTAACCCTACCAGTCTACTTATACTCTTCTAACACACTTAGTAGACATGAAACCCCAGGATTTATTTGCATGGGGCACGGAAATATGCTTGATTTCGGCAGACGAGATCTGCCACGCTGATGCTGAGGAGGTACAAGAATTGTACGGATCTCTAAAGTGGTGCTGGGGAGGGGGAGGAGTAAACAGAAGTTTTCATAATCGCGCAGCAGGGCGATCACAGGCTAAGGTATGAAATACTGTTTATGTCTGGTCAGCGTTAGAGGAACCAATCAGCGCTCGTTTAGTTTCATGACTGAAATATGTGTTTATGTAAATATATATATAGTTTTTGCGACAATTTATGACAATAAAGCACAATTAAATTCTTATTACTGCAATGCGGGGGAAAAAACAGAATCGTATCATATGAGCAAAAATCCAAACTGACATGTTCAATAGTCCTGGCCCAAACTCTACTTATTGTTTGAGACAATGTTTGTTTTTGTTGATTTTGTGGTGTAATATAACTAGAAATTGTGGTCAGTTTTTGAGCCATTTAGCTCTTGTTTATTCATTCAGTTAAGACGTCTAGTTAAATGTGTTTTTGTTAATAGTTAAGAGTATCTTTGTCTATTGTGTCAAATTGTATTGTGTTGACCCTTAGGAACAACTACAAGAGAACTACTGTCATGTTGGTGCGATTCATTTTACAAGTGAAGAATGTAGATGTATGCTTGAACAAATGCTATATTTCTATAAAATATGTACTGCCATTGTACTGCCAAGCCAAATGGATTCCAGGTCTCATTTCAAAAGCATCTCAGATCAGTCCACTCTCAATGATGAGTATATATATTGTATAAGAAGATAAAAGATTCTTTAGTGGAATTTGATTTAATCATATGGTGGATTTGAGTGCGTTGTCTGAGAGAAGTGCATATTGTTTGGCTTGTTTAGTTGTTATTAGAGGTAAAGAGCAGATTTAGTAAACCACTATACTTCATTACATTCTGAGCAAATAAAATGACACAGTGCTTGTATACCTCAGACCTAGGTATTAAGATGAGAAAATATACTGTATGTCCACACAGAAAAAAAATACATATTTAAAGGCTTTTTAAATATATTGTACTGATATTAAAGTGTTTTTAAAAACTGAAGACTGCTGTTTTAATGAAATGTTCTTGCGCTCAAACAATAAACAAAGCCAGAACGTCTGTATAATTCTTTATATTCTATAAAGGTTTACCAGTCGAATCAATTAGAAATGCACATAGTTAAAACAATACAAATAATGGAAAACAGCAGTGAAACATTTAATTGTTTGGGTTTTTTTACAAATAAATTACAAGTCACTTTTCATTGCATAGTCAAACAAATTTGACCAAAAATAATAAATATACATTACATTCAAAAAGAGGTGAATCTTGTCATAAAGTAATGACTGCATGGTAAGAATAGAATGGATTCATTTTTGAAGAATTTTACTTGAGCTCCATCTGAGACATTGATTTGTCCTGTAAGGGTTTAGTCTTCCTGTATCTGTAGACTAAGACGACGATGCCGAGCAGGAAGACGATGCTTAGAACCAGCAGGATCCATTGACCCGCTGCAGCGCCTGTCTCATTCACACTCAATCCCAGGAAGCTGACTTCTTTCGGCTTCTCTTCCAACACGGACGTCACTGAAACCAACAGGTGAGAAGTGTGGGAGTATTCTGTTAGTTAAAAAGTGCCATGGTCTGCAATTTTGGTATTGATGGTAATGACATTGTTTACCTTGGAGAAAAAGTTGCAAAAACCTGTTACTTTAGTATTATTGAGGTACTAATTTTTTTAATTTAGTTTTTTTTTGAAGTTTCCATGTCCATTTTAATTTTAAGTTTTTAAAAATAAATATATATATATATGTCTATATAGTTATTTTAGTTCGTCAGGTTAAACTAAATTGACTTCTCATTTCCATCATAACTAAAAAAAAAAAAATTTTTTACAGAATTCAGCAATTCTTAAATTGTACATATACACCAGTTAACTAAAAAATCAGATCCTTATGAAGAGCAGCTTTTTATAAATGTATTTTATACATTTTCTAAATGTCTTATAGAAAGGAAGTTAAAGGATTAGTTCACTTTTAAAAAAACTTTTGCTGATAATTTACTCACCCCCATGTCATTCAAGATGTCCATGTCTTTCTTTCTTCAGTCGAAAAGAAATGAAGGTTTTTGATGAAAACATTCCAGGATTTTTCTCCATATAATGCACTTTGCTGGGCACCAAACGGTTCAAGGTCCAAAAGACAGTTTCAGTGCAAACTGCAAACTGTTCAAAGGGCTTTAAACGATTCCAGACGATGAATAAGGGTCTTATCAAGCGAAACGATCGCTCATTTAAAAAAGAAATAACAAAGTTTAAGTTTTATAAGCTCAAATGCTCACCTTGCTCTGTTCTGTGACGCACGTTCGTGACTCTCCTGTTCGAACTCGTTCATCAAAATGAACAAATCTTTTTTCGAGTCATTTGGTTCATTTAACGAACGAAATGAACGAATTGACTCGGAAAAAGATTCGTTCATTTTGATGAACGAGTTCGAACAGGAGAGTCACACAGAACAGAGCAAGGCGGGCATTTGAGCTTATAAAACTTAAACTTTGTTATTTCTTTTTTAAATGAGCGATTGTTTCGCTTGATAAGACCCTTATTCATCGTCTGGAATCGTTTAAAGCCCTTTGAACAGTTTGCAGTTTGCACTGAAACTGTCTTTTGGACCTTGAACCGTTTGGTGCCCAGCAAAGTGCATTATATGGAGAAAAATCCTGGAATGTTTTCATCAAAAACCTTCATTTCTTTTCGACTGAAGAAAGAAAGACATGGACATCTTGGATGACATGGGGGTGAGTAAATTATCAGCAAAAGTTTTTTTAAAAGTGAACTAATCCTTTAAGAGGCATGTGTAGGGAACTAGTCCAAAATAGAATAATTTTGGCAAAATTTCACTTTTTAGAACTCAAAAATATTTAAATAGATTAAAAACACTCAATAAAACACATTCCAAAATATTATAACTACTGAAAAATACATTTTTTATAACTTTTTATTGTTACAATCAGAAAAGAAATTTTCTCCATTGGAAGATTCACCTAAATCTAGTGATTTAAAATTGTGTTGGAGCTTGGGAAGTTGTTGTTGGGATTGGTTAACTCACATCTGATGATCAAGAAATACAATTTATTCTGTTCCAATTCATTTGGCTGAAATTCATTCCAGTTTCCCAGCGGAAGCACATTTATTTTTCAATAAAACACTTCAATGTTAAACCAACATTTGGATGTGGATTCATGAACTCCATGCTTACTTTTGTATGGTGTCCAGTCGTACTCTGGCCATCCCAGGACGTCCCCATTCTTTTTGTTCTCCTCCTCCAGCCAGTTGATGAGCGGTTGGAAATACTCCATCAGAGGCTGGACTGACATTTTGGGCTGGCCAGTAATCAAAGTCATGGCTTCAGGCCAGGGTTTACTGAAGCCCATCTTCATCACATCACTGAGACAAGAGTAGACCAAAATGAAAATCTTTAAAATCTCAGTACTTCATTACTCGTAGTGCTTGTAAAAACTGTGAACAGTCTCAGTTTGTCATCAGTGATTCACTGACCCCAGGAGTTTCCCTGCTTCTTTGGACTGGTAGATGTCACAGTTGTGGAGCGGTGCTGGCTGACCGGCGGCTTCACACAGGGCCTTGTGGAACTGGAACTGGATTACAAAACTCACAAAGTACCTATTGGAGCCAAACCAAATATACAGTCAATCCGAAGGCTGCGTTGTGTAACATTATAGATATTTTCACATTGATGATTTATTTTACTGTTATCTATACCTGACATAGGGCACATTAGCTGGGATGTGGAACTTTGCACCAGGGTCGAAGTCGTCCTCAGTCCGAGGTACAGGTGGACACAGTCCCTGGTACTTCATTCTGTTACAATAAAATACACAAATTCAGCTCTGGTAAAAACTTTACATAGTGCACAATTCACATGTTAATATAACTGAAAGCAAACAACAATAACAATTTTTAGATATAAATCAATGCATCGATAAAATGATTACCTAGTTCTGGCATGAAACTCTAGAGGGGGCAGGCTGATTGGTCTTAAACTCATTTTGTAGCGATCATGTTATTATCTATATAGCACAGCTGATTGGTTGTTGTTGCATCAGCGGCCAATGAGCTGCAGCTCAACATTCAAACAAAAACCGGTAGTGTTGCTAGAAGTCTGCAGCGAGCTTTAGAACGAATCAACATCTACAACATCAACATCATCTGCGCATACTCTGCACTGTAAAAAAATATATTTTAATGCTTTATCACAATTTTTCACAAATCTTTTGTCAATTCAGCTTAGGTTCTGACACTGCGCCGCTGGGAACCGAACAGGTTGAACAGTGCTGACGCACGTCACCGTAAAGCTCAAAAACGCACTGTGAAAGATGCGGAGGAGCCGAAGCCTGCCGCCGTTTGCATATGAGGTTTGAAAGGGGACTGAGGCGATCACAAATTTGTGTACAAGTAGAGAAAGGGCCTAGTGAAGCCCCTGGTACCGGCAACATGTCAGAAGTGCCGGTACGCAAGAAGTAGCGAGGGCATGTACCAGCCCAATTCGAGCACTGGGTGGGTATAACTTTAAGGACGCATTCATTTATTTACAAGAGCAATGTTTTATTAGCCTGGGAAAGCCCAGACAACTTCCGGCAAATTTAGATTTGCTCTGAAAGTTAGTCTGGCAAAGAGCTCATTCAAGCCCATTTCCAATCCGCCGAAATCGAGCCACCAATCAGAAACGTTGGGGCGGGCTTTACACGATGACGACAGCGCTGGGATTTTGAAGCAGATTTTCTAGCCTACATTACAAAGATGGATGCCGCCGTCGAACATCACTAGTTCGAATCAGCTATCGCGTCTGTTTTACGCGATTTGAACGTTTCCTTTTAGTTAAAAACCGAGCAAAGAACAACACTCGGAGATGTTTCTCCGCCGCTCTGCATACGTCATCTCCTTCATCGCTCTGATTGGTCTTAGGTCTATCCGCGACGTCCGTTGGTGACGCCCCTCTGGAAATGATTTGTCTATGACGCTTTGCCAGACCATAACTCAGTTACAACTGAGAATGGTCTGGTTTTAACCAGGCTAATGTTTTAATAGCTATGCTAAATGTGTGTGGTTTATTCAGATACTTTTATATCACCAGTCTAGTGACAGTCGCATTTGTCGTCTACATATATCATCAAGGTTGCCTCATTTCATAAAAGCAACTATTATAAAACCGACTGTTATTCCTCATGAGGCGTAAATTATTGTAATTTCTGTCTTACTTTAAAATATAATGGTTACTGTTCTGAAATGAGGCAAACTCAATGACATAGGGCGCACCCTTTCGAAATCAGACAGCATATGAAATGCTGGTGAAGTGAGTCTCAGAGCAACTCTGGAGATGAAGTTCATTTGTTCATTGCCTCAAATAGTGAGACGGCAGAAACGAAAAACACCAGCGTCACGTGTGCTTGAGTATGCATAGTAGATCAAACTGTGCCGCTCATTCACACAGAGACACGCAGAACATGTAGACTTCCTGTTTAACATTCACAGACACTAGTCTATATTATGCTTTGAGTGTACAGCCATACATTTGATTGATCCTTCAAAATTTGCCAAATTCCGAGTCTTTCCGCATTCTACAGTAAGACTGGATTCTGCATCACGGAAATCATAGGGCCCTACTACCCCTTTATTGGTGTGGATTAGAAGAATGGTCACCTCAGGTTCCACCACTCTTTGTTGTACTCTGAGCTTGAGGTCCTTCCATCAAATACTTTCCACCTCCACTGGTCCATCAGGTAGCCGAAAGGCAGGAAGGCAATCTTATCCAAGGCAATGCTCATCAGGAAGTTGATGGTGCTCTCTACAGACCAGTAAAAAACACTTAGAGTTTAGATTGGCATTTAAACGTGTGTTTTGTTGCAAGCTTCATTGCGGATGTACCTTTATTTTCCTCCACCTTGTCCAGCAGGCCAATGCTCTTAAGATGTTTAGGTGTGGAGACTGACAGGGCCAATACGTCACCAATGGCCTCGTGGAATCCAGGGTTGGCGCCGTCACGGAAAGAGATGGTTTGGTTTTTATACTGCAGGAAGTACTGAACATGGCCCATCTCATGGTGCACAGTGATGAGGTCATCCATGGTCACCACTGTGCACTGCTTGATCCTAGAGATGGTCAGAGGATGGGGAAGAGGTTCACAGTGAGGTTCACATAATAACACATGGGAAGGAAAAGACTAGAAAGCTGTCATTTCAGCTCCAACATCCTCCCCTTATGAAATGAATAACAGGAGTAAGGTGAAATGGTGGTTTATTTGGCCTGGCAGACAGGGGCGGTTCTACATTGAATTACACCCTGGGCGAGACCCCCTTCGAGCGCCCCCCCCCCACCCAAATTTTAAAGGAGTGTGTTTTATGTTATCTAATAACATGTACACGTTCAAATAAACTTTTGACAAAAAAGGTTTTATAAAAAGATAAACCTCACATATTTCAGCCTTTAAATCATCTTTATAAAAAGAAGGGGTCAATAAAGATAAATTCCTGACATTTATAATGCACAGTAGCTTATTTTTTATTATTAATAGTAAAATTCGGTCCGATTTTCCCATGGCTGTCGTTGCTATACAACCATGCACTGCGCTCTCCACAACGACAAAGAAGTTTTAGTAGCTAATGGATTTCCACCACAGAAAAACGCTTGCTGTAGCTCTGCTAAAAGATTTATTTACGGAGAAGAGAAAAACACCCACGTGTTTGGGTGCACCCCCATACTGAAAAGATTAAAAATGTTCATCTCGCTGCTCCTGGAAAAAATGAGCGCGTCGCTTCAATTATGAGCGCGCTTCCCGTACGTGCGCCTACATTTGAAATAACGAACTCGAGCGCGCAAAAGACGCGATATGTGAACGGCCCCTTGGTGAGCTACCTCCAATTAGGAGACTCCCTTGACATAGCTTCTGTGCACGGCACCTTCTCAGCAAGCAGGGGCGCCATTGCCAATAATTGAATTGAAATGATAGAAAATAGAAAACCTTCGCGGCGCAGAGGATTTTTTTTAACTGCTCGTGCCGCCCCCCATGTGACATGAAAAAATGCCGCCCCGGGCGACTGCCCGGTTCGCCCGTGCCTAAAACCGCTACTGCTGGCAGACATCTTAGGACACTGTGAAATATAGGCTTTTTCAGAAACTAGCTAGATTTGTTGTTTACTGGCTATAGGCAGCATAGTGACTGAATCAAGACAAAACCAAACACTGTACTATACATAGAAACTTTATACATTATACAACTAGCGCTCCACATCCGAAGCGCATGAGAGACTTAACTCGCAATTGATTCCAGTTGAGTTTGTTCCTAAGCTAATAACACGACGGATGAGAAAAATTATTGCACTTTAGCATACTTTTAAGATTTGAAGTACACATTCACTACAATTGAGCACTTCTTTTTCACAAGGGGATACTCTAGTAAGCATTGTATGTGTAGTCCATTTTAAATAGATTGAACAATTTGCGCCATCTTGGGTGATTTTTGGGATGTTATTGAAACTAACTTTGTCAAAAAATCGTATTGGTTTTATATGTGGTACCACAGCATTTGTTATTGAATATATCTTACCTCTCCTGCACTCTTGGGAAAAAAAAGGTACAAAAGCTATCACTGGGGCCATACTCTTTCAAAAGGTAGGCCTACACCTTTGTACCAAGAGTGCATATTAGTACCTTAATGGTACATACGTACATATTGGTACCAGAAGTGTACATATTAGTACCTAAATGGTACCATAAGACTACAGTCCAAGTGACAGCTTTTGTGCCATTTTTTTCTGAGAGTGTGCCACCATGCCTGAGTATGACCATCTTGCTGCGATATGAGGCATGTACCTGAAGTCTTTGCGGTTGTAGAAGTCCCAAGCAGAGGCATGGCAGACCACTTCACGGCCATCAGTTGGCTTTTCCAGCATGGACTTGGCCCAAAACTCAGGAGGCATGGGTAGAAGACCCAGAGAAGTGAAGAACCGGTCCGATTCCTCAAACATCCGCTTGGCGTCCCAACCCTGAAAAACCAAATAGCAGTTTACTAGATGGAATCCGAAGTTTAATATAGATTTATATTCCATTGCACAGTACATCTTTACTAAAAGATTCTAAACCAAAAAAAAGTTTCAAGGTTATTTATGTCTTTTGCGTTTAGTTGAGGAAATATCAGTTTAAATTCCCAAATATTTCATTTAACTGCCTGAATTCCAATAATCCAATACATTTTGTATGCACAAGGAGGCATGAAATATGTCTATCATGCCTATTTGTACTCAATGTAAACAAGATGCTATTTATTGCTATTTACACTCGGTGCAAACAGTTTCTACCACTATTTGCACTCAGTGTAAACAACATCTACCTTCTTTAACTCTTAATGTAAATAGCCGCTGCATTCAGAGAATGACACACATGGAACTTTTTCCAAGAGTTCAGACTGTGATCTGGGAATGGATTAAAGAATGTGTTTTCAGTTTTGATCTTACTTGGGCAATCATGGCTGGAGTAGCATCCACTTGTGTGGCATCAGGGAACGGAATGGCAAGGTCCATGATCCCAGACCATGTTTGGGCCCACATGTTTCCTGAGAAAAAACAAGCAGAGAAAAAATTTCAGCCAAATGAACAGCAGGATATGAGATATAGTGTAATACGGTATCTCTGACCACTGGCACTGGAGGAAACCACTGGGATTGGAATTCCAAGCCGTTTAATCTCCAGTCATGTGGAAGTGGAACCATTGCATACACACAAACACAAGTACACACAATTTCCCACACGTGCATACCTAATATGTACAGACACACTCACACAGTCACACTTGATGATTTTGAATGCACATTAAATCCTGTCGATTCTTTTGGAGTTGCCGCAAACAACTACAGAATATTAATGTAAACCCTCAACAACTAAACAAAAGATGGCAATCCGCAAAGTACTTTTTAGCAGAAACAGTGTAGATTTCAGCAACTTTAGCCTTTGTTTTAGTTTTACTGAATCCTTTTCTGTGTTTAGCCACTTCTGTGAAAGAAAGCTTTGGTTTAAAGAATTAAGGTTGGAGGACTAGAATTGATTCGAATATGACTTCTGAATTGCTGAATTTAAATTGAGGTAGCAAGAATTCAGATTTGGTTTAAAGTAAAGTAACCTCTCAAAAAAACCTCTCTGTCATCATTCACAAACTCTCAAGTCATTCAAAAACTACACAATTTTGTTCATAACACAAAGGAAAAGTTACCAGAAAGCTGCTGTTTTTCATACAACTGTCAAGCAAACTATTCTATTCTGTTCTACTTTTATATGGATGATGGTGCAACAACAATACACCAAGAATGCTCTAGTCTTCTAAATGGAGCCAAAAAATATTAGTTCGACACAGGAATAAATAGTCATTAGTCTGAATCAATGTTTTGTTCAACACAGTCGTGGCAGTTTGTGACTACCCTTTTGGTGAATTGGTATGCCCCAGTGACAGTTAAGTTTAGGGGTGGACATTCATCATTCTTACTTTTTTCATGCTTCATTTTTCAAATCCTTATCTTGAGGTACAGGTAGTTGACATTCAGTACAATCTATATGTTTCATTTTGAATATATACAAATTGAATTAACGTCTTTTAGTTTGTCAAGAGATTTAAAGTGCAATGTGCGTACGTGCTCTAGTACGTAAGAAGGAGCCTGATTGAATCTGGAAATAAAGCAAAATAACAGAAAAATTATAGTTAGTCCTCAGATGCCATAGCAAAAAAACTGGCATTGATTCGACTGATTAATTAAAAGAAGTAATTACTCAAACACCTGCGTGATAACACTAACCAACGTGTTTGAACGAAGAATTTGCGACAATGCGGTTTGGGGAAACAGTAGTGACTAGCTAGTAGATTTCTTCAACAATGCATCGTTCTACGGTAGTTAAGCAGCAAGTTACATCATTGTATGGAAAACCCTGATATTACTGGGCCAGAGAGTTTAGATAACATGTAACATATTGTTAGTAAGACTTTCTAACCAAAGCATATTGCAATAAAAAGTACAAATCACGTTAATGTGAATAGTTCATCTCTCACCGAGCAAATGAGCTGGAATTGGTCCTTTAAGGTTGATGCGTTCTGATCCATATTTCTTGTACAGTGCCCTGCGCACATACGCATGAACGTTGAGGTAGAGCGGTTCTAGATCCTTCCACAAGGCCTCCAGATCCTGTTCAAAGGTTGGCGTCTCATACAGGGAACGCCAGAATGCCCCATTATCAGTGTGACCTGATAATGGACAAACAATCAACATTAGAACATCGTTGAAAGATCTCTTGAACTATTCTTATTGCGAGTCAGTCAGTGTGTGTTGCCTTCCACGTGGAAAAAGTTTGTACTCTTTCCTTCATCAATCTTCCTCAAATTAAATATCTTTCTCCAGCTGTCCTGTGTTGCAAGAGATCTTCATACAAGATGCGCTTTATTTTCAGGCATTTACCATTGCTCTTTGCTGCTAAGTTGGCAAGCTCCACGTATCTCTTGTAGCTGTTGCGGAGCTCTCTGCCCGAGGCATTACGCCAACCCTGCCAGGCGAACAGCAGCTCATCGTAATCCCTGGACTCGGCCATGATCTTATTCAGATCTGGAAAACAAAACACATCAAAAACGGAGCATATGGGGGGTTGGAGTAATCAATTTGGCATGCTGTGATATGAAAAACAGACTCTATAAGGACTTTCATTGTTCACTGTTTCAATATGAACAGTTTGCAGTTAGTATAACTAACAAAAACACAGTGGGTTTTTAGACAGCATGTATATAACTTCTAAAACATCAAATAAAATATTTTAGTAACTTTGTGTTGTGAGCTGAATTCCACACATTGCTTTGAAATACATGATCAGTTGTAAGCTTGTCTACTAAGATTGTCAATGTTTTTCTTCTCACCAAGGTTGCATTTATTCGGTCAAATAAAAGTAAAAACAGTAATATTGTGAAATATTTTTACAATTTAAAAAAAAAATCTATTTTAATGTAATATAAAATGTAATCTATTCCTTTGATGCAAAGCTGAATTTTCAGCTTCATTACTCCAGTTTTCAGTGTCACGTGATCCTTCAGGAATCATTCTAATCTGCTGGTTTGCCACTTGTAGTCAAGTCAATAGGGGGCGCTGGTGAGGATATCTATAGAGGGTGTAATTTCCCTTTAAATATGCCACTTCCTGTGAGAAGAATGGTTGCAGTACCTGAATTGTTTGGCATGGTCGCTGGAAGAACAAGCTCTGGTAGGTTGATTTTAATGAGAAGTGGTTTTAATGCTTGGGATGTTTTTGGTGTGTTGGCCAAGAGCCAGTGATTTTTAGTGAAAATGTTAATTCAAATGGGCCAGCTGTACTTAATCCGTTCATTGTCTCCATGTAGTTGGTTTGTTTTAGAACTGAGGCCCAAATGCCCCAATGCTGATAAAGTTTGGCTGGATGAGTGGTGGACACTGAATTACCATTACAGCACGTGAGTGTTGACACTGTCAAAGCAAGTTATGTTTTTTTTAAATGATCATTGACAACCCTGTGTTGTATGTATTGGGGCAAATGACTTCCTTTTGTAGAGAAGTTGCTTTAAAAGGCTTTCATGTTGGCCATGTGGAGCTGGATAAGCGATGGATATTAACCGCTGCTGTACTTCCTGTGGCTTCTGAAGTTATAGCCAAAAGGGTGGCTAAGGTATTTATTTGTATTGATGTAATGTTGGAATAGCTAGCATATTTTAACCATGTTGATTGAAATAAATATATGGACAGTGGTTTCTAGTTGGAACCAATGTTATGATGTGGTGCTAGTATTCAATGTTATGTTTAGATATAATAATTAGTTGTTTTAATGAGAATGTGGTTTTTGTATGGGTTGATTTGTGTATTTGTTTTATTTACTATTGTCTTTCCTTTTGTAGAATTCGATTTGTCCTGTGCAACTGACCACTGTTTTCCCCTACCTTATTTTTGGTTTTCATGTTGTTTTTTTTGGTTGGCCCATGACTAAACAGTTGTACGTTTTATATGGTTTATTCTGTGAACTATAACCAGGTCATTATCTGTAGCTGTGAGCATAAAGGGAGGGAAGATATTCGCTCTGATTCATACAAGTGTGGTGTGTAAAGAGTTGTTGTGTATGTAGTGTGGCATGTAGAAACTTTGATTTCTTTTGGGGTTTATTGTATTTATTCATTTTTTTGAAGTGTTATGTTACCTCCCATAGTTAATTGTACCACCACCTCTCACGCTTACATTTGGCCAGCTTTGAGTGAAAGCAGATGAGACCAGAATCATTGTATTTAATAAAAGTGATGCTTTGATTTTTATAGTAATTTTGCCTTTATTCATTTAATTGGATAGCCGAGCGGGAAACCCTCTAGTGACTTGGGACCTCCTACCCAAACAAAATTGGAGTGGCGTAGTCCAGTGGAGTTAAACACACACCTACAGCCTTAGAACATACTCAAGAAAAAATATTGCTTAATATTTTTGTGAAAACGTTTTTTTTTTTCAGAATTCTTTGAAAAGAATGTTCAAAAAAAGCATTGATGAAATTAAAATCTTTTGTAAGACTATAAATGTCTTTACTTTCACTTTTGATCAGTGTAATGCATCCTTGCTAAATAAAAATATGAAGGTCTGACCTTAAACCTTTAAACGGTATGGCAAAACTAGTAAAAGTTAACTCACCTGGATCCAAAGGCAGACAATTTGATTCACTCTTGCAGACTGTCGCTACACTGTACAGGGTCTCCATGGACGCTAGCAAATTATTGTACTATGAACATGAAAAAGATGAGGTCATATTTTAGTCTTCCAAAAAACACAAGTTCAGCTCTATCAAGAGCAACTTTGACCTGCTATCAATTACCACAGATACATTTTAGCCTTCAGTTTGTAAGATCCAATAAAAAACACATTTACAGCATTGCACTTTCAGGGGTAAGACATTCAGCATGGGTTCAATGGTAAAAATGTATGGTTGCAGAGCAAAAAAGAAATTTCTCTGTCTCTCTGTACCTCCTTGAGATCTTCTTCAGGAAGTATAGCTCTCTCAAGGTCACTCAGTTTCATCAGGGTTCTCTTCACCGACTCGTCCTGGAAGTCACTGGTGTCGAACTTATGGGCCTCTAGTCCATAGATCTTTGTGTGATTGGCCATCTCCAAGTTTCTTTGCAGCTAAAGCCAAAAAACAGCAGCATGAGACTCTGAGAATGAATGTTGTTGCAGTAACAGAGCAGTCTGGGCCTCACCATGATCTGCTTGTTGGCTTCAGTGATGTCAGTGTTGTAGGTCCAGGAGGCCTCAGTATAAGCGTTCCAGACCTCCTCGGCTGTGCTGTTGTATTCCTCCAAGAACTTTTTGGCCTGCATCTCATCTGTTATTTTACCTGTGGCTTTTAAGGAAAACCATGAGGATGAGTTTTGCTCATTTTCTGAGGAGGCCTAAAATATCAATAAAATTTCAAGTTTTAACTTAAGTCGCAGCAATGGTTTAAAAAGTATCATAATTCTGTGGGGAAACCATGGAATTGGCAACTCAGCAGCTAAGAGACACAACATTTCCCCTTTCTGCAGGTCAGGGGGTCTAAACGTGTTATTTGTAATGCGTTACATTACTGTTATATTATTTTTTATTTATCACATAGCTCCCTGAAATGCTTGAGATCAGTTATTTCCCAATAGCAATGCTGTATAATGAGCGCTCATCTGGTAATTTGAGGCAATGCTTCTTTTTATGTCTCTCACAACGCAGACACGCTCTCTCTCTCGATTCATTAAAACGCAGCAGATGACCTCTAGTGCCTCAGTTATTGACTGTATTTACTGTGAAATTAAAATCCGAGGATACGGGAATATTGTTAAACTGTTTGTCTTGTTTTCTAGAACTATTGTTTTGTACACTGTAGACAATAAACAGGTACGATTTTAAAACGGTTTCTTCTAAATATCAATATTTCACATTCCCGTCATTATTTATGTGGTGAATCAAAATTGGGTAATCAAAATTCCTTTTTTTTATAATTTCCCCTCCCACTTGCAGCAACATCACTTCTCCTCTCTGATCGTGTTTATTGGCGTGAGGACGGGGCAACCTGTCACTCAAATGAGATCAACCAATAGCAAACCACAACCATCCAATCAATTCCAGATGGATAAAATCAAGTCCCACCCTACATTTTTTTCTTGTCCGAGAAGCCGTTTCACTCAGATATACGTCACAATAGGGAAGAAAAACCTATTGCAACTTCCGTTTCATAAAAACTTTAATAAAGAGAGTCTGCACGTGGTCTTACCAATGTCTTGAGGGTAGCCTTCTGGAACTGGTGGCACCCAATTAAAATCAGGCCATCCCAGCGTCTCTTCTGTTTTGTCGTTCTGTTCCCGTAGCCAGGTAGTAACTGGCTCAAAATAGCTCATCAGGGAGCTGGCGTTCATTTTGTTAGTGCCCAGAGCCTCTTGAAGCACCTCTGGCCAAGGCTTCGAAGAGCCAGCCTTTAAGACTTTCCTTCCGAAAACAATACAATAACACTCAGTCCCGATGTACAGACTTTCCACTCATTGTGATGATACAGTGGTTTCATTCAAACCACCATCAGTCGATCTGTATAGTCAATACTTACTGTAAAACAGCTCCGGCCTCTTCCGATCTGTAAATATCACATTTGTGCAGAGCTCCAGTATGTCCAGCCTCTTTACATAGTTTCTCATGGAACTGGAACTGAAGAATGAAGCTCACAAAGTATCTACAAGATTAAATGAGAAAAAAATAGTTAGCCTATCTTCTCTGTGTAAATCAGAGTTTTGATTATTGATTATTTATCACGGGAAGCTCATGATAAGAACCCAACCTGATGTACGGTGTGTTTCCAGGAATGTGATATTTTGCTCCAGCATCAAAATGTTCCTCTGTACGTCTGGTTGGTGGACAGATGCCTTGGTATTTTGTCCTAATAAAATAAATTAAATATCAATCAATTCAAGAAAGTACTGTTGTTTTTTTGTTTTAAACTCTGTTCAAAGGTTTGGGGTTGGTAAATTTTTTTTTTTTTTTTTTTTTAAAGTAGTCTCCTATGCTAATGCATTTATTTGTTTTCATTTTGAATATGTTCAAATTTAGGTAATTCCTGTGATCTTTCTTTTGACCCCAAACTTTTGAATGTTAGTGTATGTAGAGAGGTAAGCAAAAGTATGTTTTTGACATTTAAACAATTTTGCACCATTTATTTCAAATCATAAATTAATTCGACATTACAATAAAAGTTGTAGATTAGTTTTGATGTCTCATAAAAAAAGAATAATAATACAGATATCAGTTCAGGAGGGTTACTATGGACCCCTAAAGGGACATGGGAGTGAAAAAAATATGAGATGGCAGGAAAAAAACTCAAAGAAGTTTCTGGGGGGAAAATATTTTGCAAGTGAACAAAAAGTTTCTCGGGGGAACGCAAACATTTTTGCGAGTGAATACAAAGTATCTTGAGGGACCACAAAAAAAAATTGCAAGAGAATGCAAAAGCATTAACATCATTTTTCCTCCCATCTCATATTCTTTTCCCTCTCACCATGTCCCTTTATGGACTCTGTATGTTACCTATCAATATGATCATGAACTATTCATGAGATAACAGCACAAATGATCGACGGCTGACCACAACGATCCATTATGAGACACTGGTTTTTACCTGAGGTACCACCAATCTGCATTGTATCGTTCAAGCGGTGTTTGTCCACTAAACACACCCCAGCGCCACTGATCAATAAGGTATCCAAAAGGAAGGAAGGCGATCTTTTCCAAAGCCATTTTCAACAGGTAGTTGATGTCACTCTCTATGGATTTTCAAATACTTCATCAGTTTATCAGAGGTTTACACTATACTGTAAGCATCATTCTGAACATCTATCGCTTACCAGCATCATCGGTCAGTTCTTCCAGAAGGCCAATGGTGTGGAGATGTTTGGGCGTGGACACAGAAAGAGACAGCACATCCCCTACGGCCTCATGGAAGCCAGGATTGGCTCCTCTCCTGAAGCTGACCGGCTGGTCTTTATACTGGAGGTAATATTCCACGTGGCCCATCTCATGATGCACGGTGAAAAGCTGCTCCATAGTCACAGTCGTGCACTGTTTGATTCTAAACAGAATCCAACACAAACTTTTAGCTGTTTATTACTTAATAATATCTTTGATGGTTTGGTTTTTTATATTAAAATAATTCTACAATCCTGGCTGATATGTCGAAACTAAACAATCCATTTGTCCCTGAAAAGCTTAAGAATGTGATGCTATCAAAATGTCCTGTTTTTTTTATCATTCTGACCAACCAGAAACAGCAGTGTTGATTCAACCATTGTCATGAGTTTGGGAAACAGACAATATTTTTGCAGTACCAAAACAGAATTACAGTATGTTTGTTTGATTAGCTTTACTGGGCTTGAAATAACAACATTGCTTCAAACAATTGAGAGAGTGAGTTTGGGGTACGAGACTGAGTTCTTGCCGAACAATAGGCAAAATGGGAGGAGTGTTTGAAATTAGTTGGAAAGCGATTCTTTCAAAAGTCTCACACTCACTAGTTTGAACACAGTGTTCAAAATTGTACATACATGCATCAGAGTAGAATAACTTTTTAATGCAATGGAAATTTCCAACAAACTGTTATTTCCACCTTACATTTATGCATTTACGCTTATAACCAAAGTGACCAAAAAAGTAATTCGTCAAAAGAGCCAACAATATTCATAATATACTGTATTATAAACCATATCTCAAATGATGTAGTGTTTTTTAAACCATGGTGGAAATTTATACAATTAGGAATACCATTAGCAATTCTCGATAAATGTTAAAAGTTAATGTATTAACTAACATTAAATATTAATGTGCAATACATTTGTCACAGTATTTATTAATCTTTCTTAATGCTAAAAACACAATGGTTCATTGTTAGTTGATTTTTGCTTATATTTTAATAATGTATTAGTAAATGTTGAAATTATTATTAACTAAGATTATTAAATGCTTTAGAAATATTTTGCATTGTTATTTCAATCATGACACCTCTCTGAAGAGAATTAAACCGAATGTTATTGATAAGAATGGAATGTGCATAGGCTTTGTCTTGGCGGACTAGATCTGATACGCTGCTGCATGAGTAAAGACTACTGCCGAAACATGCACATAAATACAGGGAATAGGATACGAGCCGCTGCAAGGAAAGTAGGGAGAACTCCCAAGCAGATCTAGGCAGGTGGTGCTGGGGAAGGTGGAGGGCTATAGGAAAAGTGTTCTCGTCACTTCATAACATTAAGGTTGAACCACTGTAGTCAGATGGACTATTTTAACAATGTCTTTACTACCTTTCTGAGCCTTGAAAGTGGTAATAAAGTTGCAGTCTAAGGGGGGTCAGAAAGCTCTGGGATTTCAGCAAAAATGTCTTAATTTGTGTTCTGAAGATGAACAAAGGTGTTACGGGTTTGGAACGACATGAGGGTGAGTAATTAATAACAGGATTTTCATTTTTGGGTGAACTATCCCTTTAAGCATTTACACTGTGAAAGCAATCCAGTTGAATGTGTTTTCGACTCTTGAAGTGGTCGAAAGTGGACAAGCTTAAAACATTTTAGACCCCATTTACACCACGTCTTTATTTTAGGTGTAAACAGCACGTCTGATGAATGATGTCATTAGCAAATGCAAAACATGACACTACAACCAAGTTATTTTCTAACAATAAATATTGGAATTGTTTATTTCACTCTTTGCTCAGGATATCATAGTTTTAAACATGTAATAATTTACATTTTTAAGATGGATTTTTATCTTTCGAGACTGAAAGTCTGGGTCTGGGAGTAAAAAAAAAAACCTCTAAAGTTAATGAGGATATAGGAAAGTTTGAAAGACTGTTTTAATGTAATCAACCCATGTGACATGAAAGTGCCGAATGTGAAACTACACCCAAATGTGAGGATAGTTGCCTCAGTAAATACACAAGCATCAGAAACCCTATCTAAAACACAGTCTTCCATTGAGCTACAATATGAACCACTTTCCTGTGATACGATTCATGTACCTGAAGTCTTTGCGGTTGTAAAAGTCCCACGCAGAGGCATGGCAAACCACCTCCCTTCCATCACTTGGTTTCTCAAGCATGGCCCGGTCCCAAAACTCAGGAGGCATTTCGATCAAACCCAGAGAGGTGAAGAACTCCTCCGCCACCCGGAACATGTGAGTGGCATTATAACCCTATGGGTAAAAATTACTTTAATGGGGTCATCGGATGCCCATTTTTCACAAGTTGGTATGATTCTTTAGGGTCTTCATGTAAAGTTTGTAACATACTTTGGTTAAAATTCCTCAATGTTTGTGTAAAACAACACCCTTTTTACCTCCTCAAAAACAGCTCTGTTCACAGCGACCCGTTTCAGTGCATGTCTCTTTAAATGATAATGAGCAACTCCTCACCCCACCCCTCTCTTCCGTTCTGTGGGGCGTGTCAAGACACAAGTAAAGAGCTGCCTTGGCAGACAGTATACAAATGGCTGAAAGTCGGAAATATGCTAATTCGGGACAGTCCGCCAGTGGTCGTGGGCGGAGCAAGAGCAATATGACATCATATTGATTGATTATTGAGAGTGTTTAGGCTTAAAAAAGGAGTGAATGGTTTTTTTTTTTCATTGTATGGTGGTTGTGTCCACACACTGCAGACACATTTATATGCAAACACCATATAAAAGTGAATTTTGCATCAGATCAGTGGCGTCATGCCCATTCAAAGTGAGTGGGCACGTGCCCCCTCAGATTTTTCCTCCCTAGGGTGACCAGAAGTCCCGAAAAATTCGGGACAGTCCGAAATCTAAGCTGTTGTCCCGAATCCCGAAACCGGCCTTAATTGTCCCGAAAATTATACTAAAGCAAAATCTTGATATAAAATATTAAAAACTGTCCGTGGAAGTTGAGTCGTCCTGCAGCCAGCCCCTTCCAATTGCAGCAACCGCAGCCGCGAGGACAGTGAATGTGCAGGCAGCCAGTCTAAACTTTAGGGTTTTTACGCGCGTCATTTGCTCTTGACGCGCGAATGGATTCAAATTGTTCACGCGTAGGCTATAACTAGACGCGGTAGGCGCGAATTTGACGCGCTATTCGCGTCTGGTGTGAACGCAGCATTAAAGGAGTGATTGATTGGTCGCGTCACTGTGTGCAAAAAAAAACTTCGTCCGGGCCTTATAATGTCTGATGTCGGGTTAGGCCTACACAAAGCAAATCATCTACAAAATTATTTAGTTTTCCTATTTAATGACCGACAATCTAGTTGTAATAATAATTTTGCCATAAGGCTTATTAGTGTTAGGCTATAGCCTGAAAGGTCTGATTTAGCCTACACACTGTTACAACATTTTTTTTTTCACAATGACATTTGAGTTCATGATTTTAATGTTTTTTTGTTTTTCTTTGGCAGACTAAAGACTAATGACAGACTTTGATCTTTGAATTAAAAAATATGTTTGGTTCAGGTTTGAAATTCATTATCTTTTAATGTAGTCTAATATCATAGTAGGACTACCCCCCAAATCCCTACAGCAGTTGTTATACATATCGCTATACATATTGCATTTGATTTGATTACTTTTTTACATTTCTGTCAAATATTAACCATTTTCAAATAAACGGGGTAGTCAGCACTGAAATCTGCCAAACTTCTTTCAAAGTCCTTCATCACATATTAATATTAAAATAACTTAATTTCAGAGCACCACAAAGTCAGACCTCAGCACCTTTATGTAGGCTACCTTTAATGTAAGATTGTTCTTAGGTCACATACCAATTTAAAATCATAACATAAAAACTGCAATGGTACTGTTTTTAAAATCATGTGTAGTAGGCCTAAGTGTACAGTAAGTGTGTGTGTAAACATGCTTTAATGAAGTAGACTTCAAAAGCTTTTGAATTTGAGCTTACAGTTCTTTCATCAACCTGTCTTTTACATAAACCTACAAAATAGATACTTTAACTTAGTCCTCAGAATCAGATAGAGGAGTGTTGCTGCTAGCTCCGTTAAGGTATTTCTGTCTCTCCCAAACTGCATTGAAATGGTATGTTTAGCAGCCAGAATTAAAAAAAATTCAGGGGGAGGAACCCCCTGACCCCTCCTAACATGATCCATATCACCCGTCAGAAAACAATTGCAACGTCTCAGATTGTGCCCCCCCAGAATTTTGGCTTGCATGACGCCCCTGCATCCGATGACCCCTTTAACACTCTCTGGAGGGCTCAGGTATTATCTATTATAGTCATTGAGATAGCTCTGTTAGCTTACTTTAGCAACCATGGTGTCTGTCACATCTACATTGGGTTTGTCAGGAAAAGGAACCATCATGTTGTAGACGTTGTTCCACGTTTGTGACCACATGTTGCCTAACAGAAAGCAAACACAATGACAACATCACCTTGAGTCCCTTAAACACTTATTGTTGTAAATGATGAAAAAGATGTTTTACATATAATTCTTATAGGCCTGGTTTCACATACATGGTTTAGATTAAGCCAGGATTAGGCCTTAGTTAAATTAGGACATTTAAGTAGCTTTTATAAATGTTCCTTAGAAAAAAAAAACATTACTGTTGTGCATCTTGAGACAAAACAATGGTACTGACATATTTTAGTGCAAGTTGCTTTCAGTTAAAACAGCTCAAACATGCATTTTAGTCTGTCACTAGCTTAAGCCTTTCCTGTGAAACCGGGGGTTAATGTCTTTTTCTGTAGAAGCGGGCGATTTATGGCCAGAATAAGTTTCACTGGCTTTGTGAAACTAGATGCAAAATTACAGTAATAATAAACCATCTTTATTTTTGTCAAAAAAAATGCTTAATTGTATTAAATGTGCACTTGTACTATACTTCAAATCTTAAAAGTATATATTAAAAAATATATTTACAAGTAATAAAATATAAATGAAATAAAAGGCCACTTAAGTGTAATTAAAGAGAGAACACTTTCATTAAGTACACTTTTTACACTTTGCAATAATGTCAATTTGTTCCTGAAATACACATATTTTGATGCGCTGACTAGCATACAAAAGCACATGTAATGTACTTGATTCTATAACTCGATTAACTGTAGTGTGTTATTTGATGTTACAGTTAATATTTTCAAATATACTAAAGTGCAACTTCATCATTACACATGTATAAGTAAAAAATATTTAAATAAAAATATAAATGACATACACGTTTCAATAGAAATAACATTAAAATACATTTTAGTTTGCCATAAATGTGTGGTAGTACACTTACCCATATTTCAAAGACTAATTATAAAATTACATATAAAGTCCTAATTAAGTGGTTTAAGAAAGCACCCATAAAGTTCAACTAATTGTAGGCTATTTCATATAATTTAAGCTAGAATACATTTTTACTTATTTTTGAATACCAAGCAATTCATTTTAATTAAAATTTAAAAATGCTGCAAAAAGTGCTTTTCTTACTTAGATTTTTTGTTTCCAGTCCAAATATAAAAAAATTCTTAAATCAAAATGCATTGTATACCAGATGTGCAAATGCCATTTTACTACTTCAGTATAAATGCATCTTGATTTAAGAATGTTTTTGATATTTGGACTGAAAAATTCTAAGTTAGAAAAAAAATATTTGCAGTGTACATCCAATTCACACTTAAGTATATTCTTTCAAAGTATAATATTTCTGTAATAAGTCCTTTAAAAAAAAGTATGCTAAAGTTTACTTCTTTTCAAAGTAATGTGTCTTCAAAAATGTGTATTTTTCTCAATCAATCGAACTCACCCAGGAGGTGGGCAGGGATGGGACCCTTGAGGTTGATGTATTTAGGACCGTAGTAGTCGTAGAGCTTTCGGCGGACAAAGGCGTGCAGGTTTTGGTAGAGAGGTTCCAGCTGTTTAAACAGATTCTCTAGGTCTTGCTTGAAGTCTGGAGATTCGTACCAGGAACGCCAGTATTCTCCTGTATCTTCAAAGCCTGAGGAGATCAGATAAAAAGGACATGGGTGTTAGATCGTCCTTTCTTTACCTTTCTCCCCCCCTCAGTTCATCCAAAAGAATGACTCGCTTACCATCCATCCGAGATGCCTTGTTGCTGAGCTCCACAAACTCAGGGTAGAGGGATCTAAGTGGAACCCCTGAGGAGTTGTGCCAGCCTTCCCAGGCATACAGAAGCCTCTTATAGCTTCTTGACGTAGCCATGATTTCTGTGAGCTCTAAAAGACACATAAATAGCGTAAATGCATAATAGTTCATGCTAACTGAACAGTAAAACAGTTTCTGAGTCTTGCAAATGAGCCCCAGAAGAAGAAAAAGGGCGTTTGTTTACAACAGTGTTCCGGATTTTTCCGGCTCACAGGAGCTAAATCAGTGCCGTTTCTCAGGAAAACGCCTTGAACGGAAGCATTTGAGCAAATGATACAAAACATATTGACTAAAGCTTTGGATCTTATCAATTAAGTGACAAGAGTTGATGGACATCAGCTAAGCTAGATAGTGTTGTGTGTTCATACTGAGTCAGATTGACTTGTCTGTGGCTTTTTTGGTGTAAGTGCATTTGGAGATGGGAAACAGCACACATCCGTTGCACTTAAATACATGCATGGTCACATGAATGAAACTCTGTTAAAACTTTATCAAAGAAACAATTAACGGATATTTTTTGGGTTTTATTGGTTTCATTGGTTTATAATATTTAGCCTATATAAATAAACTTGCCTTGCCTTGCCTTATAATAGTGTTGCATGTGATATGGATGTAATGGTGCACTCTTCAGACAAATGCCTTTTTAGATTAGGCTAAATAATTAAAATGCAACTTTTTGTTCATTAGGCAAAAAACATAAACCTAGCACTGCTAATGTTAACTTTAAACATTTTGTAAAGTTAAATGTTGAGGATAATGCAAGTGGTGGTGATTCTTCAGCGATTCTTTCTGCAGGTTGCATCTTTATACCAGAAGGTGTGTGTCACGTTTGGTTTTTATTTTGAAATTCTCAGTCATGTTTCCTGATTTCTTGTCATGTGACTCCCTTGCCCTCATGTGATCGTGTCTTGTGCTTCTCTTGTCTTGTGTGTCATGTTATGATTGGTTGATTTATTGTTCACAGGTGTTTCTTGTTGGTCAATAGTCTTGTTGTATAAGTAGTCCTCATGTTTCCATTGGATCTTGTATGAAGATGTATGAAGAACAGCTTACAATTACCCCTTTTCCACCAACGCATTTTGAGAGCCGGTTCGGAGCCGGTGCCTGCGCGCGAACCAGTTCTTTGTGTTTCGACAGGCAAAGAACCGGTTCTCGGCCAGGAAAACTGGTTCCAAAGCGGCACCAACTCTTTGCTGGACTAGAACCGTTCTTTTACCACGTCATGCTTACGTCGGGGGCTGGGGGCGGGTTTAGATAACATATTTTCTGACATAATATAGGATCGCAAAGCCAGGAAAAACATTTGCTGAAACACGATGTAGTCCGCCATTGTAATTGTTATGCTTGAAGTTGGCGCAAGCGTTTCTAGTTTATTTTTTTTATTGAACACGTTATGTAAGCAAAGGAGAAAACAGTCACAATATAGAACAAATAAATGGAAAGAAAAAAAGACACAAGACAGGAGTACATAACTAATCAGAAAAGATTACATATCAAAGGAAAAGATTAAAAGACTTACATATTTCAATTGTTTTTAAAGCCTTCTTGGTTCACGAGTTAGAGATAATCCCAAAGTAATGTTGTACTTGCAAGCGTTTCTAGCTAAGATGTATGGCGACGTACACAGTGACGTAACCACGTCGTTCGCTGGGCGCTCTAGTCAGTGGAAAAACAAGGTTCTGAGAAGGTTCGCAAGTTGAACCAACTTTGAACCAGCACCAGTTCCGAACCAGTTCATTTTTGGTGGAAAAGGAAGTCACTTTCAATCCAGGCTACTTTCTTGTTGGTCAATGCCCATTGCGAAATATGCATGAGGAAATATTTATACGAAATTCATCCTCTGTGCATTTTCCCATGACATTTTTTTTTATTCTATTTTTGGGCTTTTATTTAGATACAGTAGGAGGACAGACAGGAAAAAATGGGAGACGAGACAGGGTAATTGGATCGGGAAAGAACCTCGAGCCAGGACTCGAACTGAATCCCCCGAAGTGCAACCGCACCATACAAGCACTTGCCCATGCGACTATTGCTCTGACCAAAACCAAAATTCTTTCAGAAATAAAACAAATAGCTATCTTTATGTGTGAGTCATTGAATCATTCACTACTGTGTGTTGCTTAGAGATTTTGTTGGCTGAACAAAAATAATTTTAACATCTTGTTTATTGTTAACTGTTGCGAATAAGCAATATCACACAGGCTGTTTAGGCTGAATAGCAACTTTAATTATAAATATAAAATTGTAAAGCTGCAAAATTGTCCGTTGTCTAGCATTTTAACAATGTTCTCCACTTAAAAGCTAATCTGTCTGCAAAAGTGTCATTGCCACTTTTGTATACTGGGTTGTGATTAGTGTTTTTTGTTTCATCTCTTTAGCTTGATTCTCACGCTTATCTAAAACATAATTCTTTGGCTGCATTGCAAGCTCTTGTATGTCCTTTTGAGTTTACATGAATTTTCCACCTTCACTTTGACCCTTACTGACACACATCAACAAAGTGTTGGGAGTGTTTCTCACCAGGCTCCAAAGACCAGCATTCCTCTGGAGTGGGACACACCTTTGCAGTTGAGTAGATGCTGTCCATCTGGCTCAGAATGGTATTGTACTGGGAAAACAAAGAGAGCGATCAAAACACAATCTTGATGCTTTCCTCCACAGCTTCAGTGGTGTGTGTCAACTCACCCTCTCTCTCTCTGCGGTTGGGAGATTGGCGGGTCCCAGGACATTGATCTTTTTGATGATTTTCTTCAGGTCTGGATTAGTGAAGGTCTCCAAGAGAGAATCAGAGAATGTAGCCTTTGCTTTTAGACCCCATGCCTCTGTGAATGCCTGTTCCTCCAAAGATGCAGACACCTGGAGGAACAAGTGAAGAGAGTCTGAATATCACTTGCAAAATTGGCCCAATCATTATTAATGAGACAGACTCTTATTGTAAATCTGAAAAATCAATTATGTTTCACGGAAATATAATGAATATTTCTCATTTAAAGTCGATTCAAGTTTAATGAAATTTACTGAAATGAAACTGATCATGTTAATTTTATTTTTCACACATATTAGCCAACAAAATGTCCCCACAAAGATGGCAATTTCTGAAATCTACAGAGCCCCTAAAGGGACATGGTGAAAAAAAATATATAAGATGGGAGGAAAGGTTATTTGGCAATGCTTTTACATTCCCTCGCAAATGTTTTGCATTCCCCCGAGAAACTTTGCATTCACTGCACTCAAAGTTTTTGCGAGTGAACTCAAAGGTTTTGCGAGTGAACTCAAAGGTTTTGCGAGTGAACTCAAAGGTTTTTGAGGGCGAATGCAAAGGTTTTGCGAGTGAACTCAAAGGTTTTGCGAGTGAACTCAAAGGTTTTTTGCGAGTAAACTCAAAGGATTTGCGAGTGAACTCAATGTTTTTGAGGGCGAACGCAAAGGTTTTGCGAGTGAACTCAAAGGTTTTGCGAGTGAACTCAAAGGTTTTGCGAGTGAACTCAATGTTTTTGAGGGCGAATGCAAAGGTTTTGCGAGTGAACTCAAAGGTTTTGCGAGTGAACTCAAAGGTTTTGCGAGTGAACTCAAAGGTTTTGCGAGTGAACGCAAAGTGCGAGTGAACTCAAAGGTTTTGCGAGTGAACTCAAAGGTTTTTGAGGGCGAACGCAAAGGTTTTGCGAGTGAACACAAAGGTTTTGCGAGTGAACTCAAAGGTTTTGCGAGTGAACTCAAAGGTTTTGCGAGTGAACTCAAAGGTTTTGCGAGTGAACTCAATGTTTTTGAGGGCGAAGGCAAAGGTTTTGCGAGTGAACTCAAAAGGTTTTGCGAGTGAACTCAAAGGTTTTGCGAGTGAACTCAAAGGTTTTGCGACTGAACTCAAAGGTTTTGCGAGTGAACTCAAAGGTTTTTGAGGGCGAATGCAAAGGTTTTGCGAGTGAACTCAAAGGTTTTGCGAGTAAACTCAAAGGATTTGCGAGTGAACTCAATGTTTTTGAGGGCGAACGCAAAGGTTTTGCGAGTGAACTCAAAGGTTTTGCGAGTGAACTCAATGTTTTTGAGGGCGAAGGCAAAGGTTTTGCGAGTGAACTCAATGTTTTTGAGGGCGAAGGCAAAGGTTTTGCGAGTGAACTCAATGTTTTTGAGGGCGAAGGCAAAGGTTTTGCGAGTGAACTCAAAGGTTTTGCGAGTGAACTCAAAGGTTTTGCGAGTGAACTCAAAGGTTTTGCGAGTGAACTCAAAGGTTTTGCGAGTGAACTCAAAGGTTTTGCGAGTGAACTCAAAGGTTTTGCGAGTGAACTCAAAGGTTTTGCGAGTGAACTCAAAGGTTTTGCGAGTGAACTCAAAGGTTTTGCGAGTGAACTCAAAGGTTTTGCGAGTGAACTCAAAGGTTTTGCGAGTGAACTCAAAGGTTTTGCGAGTGAACTCAATGTTTTTGAGGGCGAACGCAAAGGTTTTTGCGAGTGAAATCAAAGGTTTTGCGAGTGAACTCAATGTTTTTGAGGGCGAAGGCAAAGGTTTTGCGAGTGAACTCAAAGGTTTTGCGAGTGAACTCAAAGGTTTTGAGGGCGAAGGCAAAGGTTTTGCGAGTGAGCGCAAAGGTTTTGCGAGTGAACGCAAAGGTTTTTGAGGGCGAACGCAAAGGTTTTTGTGAGTGAACTCAAAGGTTTTGCGAGTGAACTCAAAGGTTTTTGAGGGCAAACGCAAAGGTTTTTGCGAGTGAACTCAAAGGTTTTGCGAGTGAACTCAATGTTTTTGAGGGCGAAGGCAAAGGTTTTGCGAGTGAACTCAAAGGTTTTGCGAGTGAACTCAAAGGTTTTGCGAGTGAACTCAAAGGTTTTGCGAGAGAGCGCAAAGATTTTGCGAGTGAACTCAAAGGTTTTGCGAGTCAACTCAAAGTTTTAGAGGGCGAACGCAAAGTTTGTCGGCGAATGCAAAACATTTGTGAGAGAACACAAAAACATTGACTTATTGATTATTTTTCCTCCCATCTAATTTTTTCCCCCACCACCACTATGTCCCCTTAGGGGCTCCGTAGAAATCTTTGTCCTTGTGGGGACATTGTTTGGTCCCCATGAGGAAAACAGCTTATAAATCAGTGATGTTTTTTGAAAATCTAAAAATGCAGAAAGTTTTCTCTGATGGGTAGGTTTAGGATTAGGAGATAGAATACACACTTTGTACAGTATAAAAATCATTATGTCTATGGAATGGCCCCATAAAACATGAAGTGAAGGATTTTTCAGACTGCTTCAAACCATTAAGTTGTTCGGGAATCTGAATACACTAGCCTCACTGTTTGTTAAATAGAATTTAATGAATTTTTTTTCGCACTTTTTAAGATAATCAATCCTGATAGATAAAATCAAGTAAGAAAATAAAGAAAGACAGATTACAGAGAGCGAATGCAATTTTTTGATTCATTTTGTATATTTCTGAAAATAATGTGCACTAAAGTACAGTAACATGTTATGCTTTTGTGGGAGAAATGTGTCATATTCCCATATCTCGTTCCATCCCCATGATTTTCTGTTCTCTCAGTCCAATCTCTCTTAATAATCATTTCTGGCTCTTGCTCAATACTTGAGTTTCTTTCTGTCTTGTTATGTTTTCAATAAGAGCTTGGATGCTTTTGCAGCCACACGGGATAGAAATGGGGTGGCTGAGTTAGCACCATCCATCAATTTATCCCTTGAATCCTGACAGGAACTCATTTCTTCTTGTGAAAGCACCTGAAACAATTCAGGCTGAGGTATAAAGCACCTGCTAGCTCATATCTCATAAAAACGGTTGTGTGTCTGTTGTGGTCATGTTAGACATCACTGAGCTGAGAATGTGATCATCTTGTCAGGGATGATGACTTATCCAACTCTGTGTATTTTAAGATACTGTGGGGTGGGGTGAGGATATAGAGGTGAAGTTGGATGTTTGTCCAAGCGTTGAGCTTCCTAACAGGAATTCAAAGCTGTATGATTTACATGTTACTAAAAGGGATAGTTCACCCAAAATGTCCTTCTAAACTACGCACTGCTTTCTGCTGCAGTTATCCAAACCGTTTTATTGACAACTATTGTATAGACCAAAAGAAAAAATTCATTCATAAAGTTTTAGAATGACATGAAGTTAAGTCATTAAATTTTTTTAATTCATTAGTGAAGTTTACTGAAGTTCATTACAAATGGACTTTCCATGAACCATGACTAATAAACAAACATGTATTCAGAGTACAGTCTATTCAAAAATAATGTTTCTTGAGATGTGAAGGTGATTTTGCATCCAAATTGAATGTGGTGAGAAAAAAATAGTGTACTACAAAATTAAACAACTGAATTGTCCTTATGAGCTAGCGTGCAAAAATAAGCATACCAGAGTAAGTCGATTCACATACAAATGATTCAAATGACTCACAAATTACCGGTTTGAAAGAGTCTGATGAATCCACTGAATGAACTTAAGAAATCAAGATCTGATTCAGTTTCCTGAACTGTAAGTTATCATTTATTTTAGAGATGTGTACTTAAGTAGTAAAACTTAAAATAACATGTTTATAGTTAAAACACAATTCACTTACCATTAGTGTGGCACATGACACTAAAATAATGCAATATACATTAACAAATCAGTGCAACATCCCTGCAATATGCATATAAGTGCAAATAAACAACTTTTAAATAAAATAGAATCAGATCACAAAGTTTCACCAGAAACTTTTTACCTGCAAAAAACCCATATACACTCACCGGCCACTTTATTAGGTACACCTGTCCAACTGCTCGTTAACACTTAATTTCTAAGCAGCCAATCACATGGCGGCAACTCAGTGCATTTAGGCATGTAGACATGGTCAAGACAATCTCCTGCAGTTCAAACCGAGCATCAGTATGGGGAAGAAAGTTGATTTGAGTGACTTTGAACATGGCATGATTGTTGGTGCCAGAAGGGCTGGTCTGAGTATTTCAGAAACTGCTAATCTACTGGGATTTTCATGCACAACCATCTCTAGGGTTTACAGAGAATGGTCCGAAAAAGAAAAAACATCCAGTGAGCGGCAGTTCTGTGGGCGGAAATGCCTTGTTGATGCCAGAGGTCAGAGGAGAATGGCCAGACTGGTTCGAGTTGATAGAAGGGCAACAGTGACTGAAATAACCACTCGTTACAACCGAGGTATGCAGCAAAGCATTTGTGAAGCCACAACACGCACAACCTTGAGGCGGATGGGCTACAACAGCAGAAGACTCCACCGGGTACCACTCATCTCCACTACAAATAGGAAAAAGAGGCTACAATTTGCAAGAGCTCACCAAAATTGAACAGTTGAAGACTGGAAAAATGTTGCCTGGTCTGATGAGTCTCGATTTCTGTTGAGACATTCAGATGTTAGAGTCAGAATTTGGCGTAAACAGAATGAGAACATGGAACCATCATGCCTTGTTACCACTGTGCAGGCTGGTGGTGGTGGTGTAATGGTGTGGGGGATGTTTTCCTGGCACACTTTAGGCCCCTTAGTGCCAATTGGGCATCATTTAAATGCCACGGCCTACCTGAGCATTGTTTCTGACCATGTCCATCCCTTTATGGCCACCATGTACCCATCCTCTGATGGCTACTTCCACCATGTCACAAAGCTCTAATCATTTCAAATTGGTTTCTTGAACATGACAATGAGTTCACTGTACTAAAATGGCCTCCACAGTCACCAGATCTCAACCCAATAGAGCATCTTTGGGTTGTGGTGGAACGGGAGATTCGCATCATGGATGTGCAGCCGACAAATCTGCGGCAACTGTGTGATGCCATCATGTCAATATGGACCAAACTCCCTGAGGAATGCTTCCAGCACCTTGTTGAATCTATGCCACGAAGAATTGAGGCAGTTCTGAAGGCAAAAGGGGGTCCAACCCGTTACTAGCATGGGGTACCTAATAAAGTGGCCGGTGAGTGTATATATATATATATATATATAAAAAAAAAAGAATTGTTGTACATACTGTACAGTATATGCATCGTGTTATTGTATTTAATTTATTCTTTTGCTGTACATTATAAGCCATTTTTCATTGCATGCCAAAAAAGATTTTATAGCAGTGAAAAATCAGATTTTTTTATTGTATATATGTAACGAAGACCAGCTAAGTAGTCGCTGTGCAAGTAAACCTCACTCCCCTGATCTCAAGAGGAGCTCTAGCGACTGACACTGGAGACTGTGGTCTTTAGCCTCCTTGTTAGAGCGCCCGCCTCCCGCACTGGAGACCCGGATTCGAGGCCCACACAGGTTACATATAAATTATGGTAACTTAACAAATTAACATGATTTAATCTAGCATTTTTTCCTTTTTTTAATGTTAAAATTCCTAAAATTTTTAGTGTACATTCTTCCTAAAGGTTTATTGTTTCCTGGTTTTGGGTGCGTCATGCTTTTTTGAAGTTTTACCGTGTCCCGCTGTGGACCGTCTGACCCCAGCATCCCTTCTCTGTTATGATAACCGCAGGGCACATTGGCCCTGTCACAGCGAGTGCACTCATTAGTTCATGGGGTGATGCCTTTGTTGACCCGAGTGGAGATGAGCTCCCTTCCACACTTTCTTTTCCTCCATCACTGATTAACAAGCTGGTGACATGTGTATTTATCTCTATTATCTCCTATCCTTCACTTGCTTGTTCACACTCCGTTTTCCTCAGAGATAAAGACTGCTAGCTTCTTGTTTTTCCACCTCTTCTTCCAAGGTCCCATTTGTTCTGTCATGTTTATGCAAGAAAGTTATGATAAGTCGTAATCGGGTGCAAGGTTCAAGGCTTGAAAGAAAGTCAAATAATAACTTGTGACTGACACCATCAAAAGGGTGACGAGCTTTAGAGCTCAATCATGTGCACTTGGCTCTGAATCATCCATGCAAACCTCCCTAAACACTCTCTCTTGTCGGCAGATGTTTGGAATGTGTTTTCAGAGCAGATTGTACATGTTTTCCACCTCATTTTGTCCTTGAAGGGTCCAAACAGTTGTTAAAGATGCCTGTGTGTGTGTGTGTGTGTGCGTGTGCGTGTGCGTGTGCGTGCGCGTGCGCGTGCGTGTGCGTGTGTGCTTTTTAGAGTCTAATTTAAAGATTCTGTTTTATCTGATGCACTGCTCACTCAATACAGAAATGAAATGATGGGCTACACATGGCCACTTTGCCACAGAAAGTGAGCGGTGAAAGCGAGTGCTTCTAATGTATGGAAGTGGCATGGAAGGAAAGCGGATTTGTGGAATTCGCTGCATGAATAATGCAGACTCAAGGGACGCATTTACATAGACAATTCTGTTTTGTTTTGTTTTTTTACAGACATCTGGCACAAATCAGATATTTGGCATTAAATGTGGTTCTACAGCTGCACACTTTAAATAATAATAAAAACAGTGGCTTTATAACTATCACAAAAATAAAGTTCTTTACTACCTTAATAAAATCTCTGAATATCACTTAAGTGATTAATTGAGATATATTACCAAAATAAATGTCTAAAAAGACATCAGTTCATTTATTTCACACACACAAAAAAAAAAAGCATTTACCTAACCAATGGTATTTTTAAGATATATTTAAGATTTTTGTTAAACTTCAATCAACATATTTGAGAATGAAGAAATTATACTGATCAGTTAAGAACTACAATTATTACTCATTTTATATACACAATTAACAATCACATGCAAAGGTAGGAAAATGTTTTTCCCAGCATGATTTTATACAGACTATAAGGAGTGTAATTGTTCACATTAACTATGATTTTCGGTATTCAATTCAAATCAAAACAGACTAACGTTATCAAATGAAATGTTGACCCAGGACGAGTTATAGGACAGTGTTGATGGACTCGATCTACTAAATGCGAGTTTCTCATCTTTTTGCTGCTAAATGTTGCTTTTTTTATTAAACTTAACCAATATTTAAGTGTTGATAAAAAAAAAGGAATGCATGAAGAATGCAAAAAGTTTTTTTTCTTTTAAAACAGAGGCCTTGTTCTTTCTTTTCATATATTGCATGTTCAGATATTCATACACAATATTATGTTAATAATATTAAAGTTTTTAAGTTTTGTAAAATATATATATATATATCAAAAATGCTGGCAACTTAAAAAAATGCTGGTATGGAAAGAGTTAAAAGTAAAAAATTTAAATAAGAAAACAAAGTGGAGAAGAAAAACAAAACCAAACCAATTACCATCATATAGCCTACTATTCCTCTCCATGCCAATGTTTATGCATCTGCGTTAAATGTTTTTAAAATGATCAACAGAAAAGCTCATTTGAAACGTTTACGCAGCTAAATCTGCAAAAAAAGGTTTTATCATAATATCATAATAAAATTTCGACTCATATATGCATTTTATTTGCTTAAAACTAATCTTTATCACTATCATCTTGGGTGCCGCCATGTTTGCTTGACGTCATGCACAGCATCACAGTTCATTTGGAGTTTCCAATTACGAAGCCCAAGTTCAAGTACTGTTGCACTTTTCCAAGCTGCTTGGAAGTTTAAAATTCCAACTTTTCCTCTTGCTTTATACTAAATCCCTGCAGTCCTCAACATCAACATATGCTACATTAGCATAACCTCCACCGTTCATCTGTTGAACGCACACCACCAAGATGCCTATACGGTCACGATGAATGCGAAAACAAAAATCCCTGCTCCAGCAACCATGACCGGGTGTCCTGTGACCGCGCTCTCTGTGGAATGGGTGTGTTGCTTTCATACAATGCTGCTTTATCTTCATACGCAGTCAGAGAGAGCCTCGCTCACAGCAACAACCTGGCCTGCCGCCTTCAATAGAGTTGCCTGAAACGGAGGCTCTTTGATCAACTCGTTTGATGTGTCTGAAATAATAGACATCACACCAGGCATTGCTCAGGTTCTGCCCAGCTTTCTATCAACTTTTTTGCGGCCTTTTTTGTTGAGGTTTCGCTCAGATGTTGAGCAGCGAGTGCGGTGCCAGCATCCATTTGAAAAACTGTGAGCGAGTGTTGAGACAGCTGTGAAATAGTGTTGAGACAGCTGTCTGAAGGAGGCTTGTGTATGTGTGGGAAGAGCAACGGTGACCACCTCGCCTCTGCGTTGATCACACTGGCATTCACTGTTACGTTAGCTCAGTTCCATTAAATAATCTTAAGAGATACAACTTTGGTAACACTTTATTTTAAGGTGACGTAATTACACATTACTACATGTACTTACTAATAACAGTAAATGATGCATAATTACTGCAAATAACTAACCCTAAGCCTAACAGTAACTCTAGTAAGTCCATAACTGATATTACTCAGTACTTATTTGAGTACAATGTAACTACGTCACCTTTATATAAAGTGGAACCACAACTTTTAATAATTAACATTATTCAAGGTTACTAAATGCTTTAGAAATATTTTTCAGTGTTAATATTAACTAATGTAGTAAACTAATGCTGACAAAATAGAGCCTCTTTGTAAAGTGTTACCATTTTTATCACTGATATTTGATATTTAATTAATTTTACATTGTAAAAAAAGTTGCTGCCTTATTTTTTAAGTACAATCAGCTTGGATGTTTGTCATTTCAACTTAAATGACATAAAACTGACTTAAAAAAATTGCTTAACTTGTTTTGATGAGTTAAAGCAATGTAAAAACATATGTTGTCATAACTTATTGATCATATCATTTTTTTTTTTACATGGTAGATAACCTTGGCCATCATCTAACGCTTGCTAATTTAAAAACACTGTTAAATATAATCTTAGACAAAACTCAAAATTAGTATCCGTTTTTCATACCGTATTGTAATGTTGTTAAATTCACTTGCAGCATTTACAGTTGATTTTTGTTTTTCAAATCAACAATTTCTTGGTTGTCGGCCATAACATTGTCCATAAAATAATTATGGTTTTCAGAATATCATAAATCAGAAATTATGATCTGATAGCATTGCATAACATGAGTTGGACTTTTACACAACACTTAACATCCCACAGGAAAGAAAATCCCAAACGGGTTTTTGGCTTTTCAATTGCTTCTCCTTGACAGCATTGATATTGAACAGAGACCAAATGGAGACTTTTGTGTAAGTCTTCTCAGATTCTTCTTTTGAGAAAACCCAGTTATTACCCATTTCTTAATGGAGTTTCTTCTGAAACTCAGTCTTGTGCTCAAACTCCAAACCAGAGAGATCTCAACAACTCAAATGTTTCTCCTCAAATTCTTCAAAGCCCTTGTTTTGAGCTATAACCACCATCATTTTCATTCAACTCTATCCTCTTACTTCATTTCAACAATTATCTAATTTTAGTCTATTTTCTGAGACAAAATTGCTCATTCCTAAGCTCTGAAAGAGCAGCAAAATGATGGCACGTGGGAGTATTGTAATGATCATGTTATTCAACTCAACTGTTACACTTTTGCAGAATGTTACTAAGTAAACTCACAATTGTTGGTCCTCTCCTTTAGTGAAACTTTACAAGAGTCCTATAAAACTATAAATCATAATATGAATAATAAAACCCACTGGAAGACAAAAAAATATGTTATAACAGGCTGTCCAAAGAGCTGTTGAAATGGCTGATTCAACATATGCAAAAAAAGGACTTCCAGCAGAACCATACAACCTAAATTCATGGAAGTCAGTCTTGAATTATATTACATCAGGTTTGGCAGTTGTACCCTGTCAGACTATGTAAGCAATGTTTCTGGATGTCTGTCAAACACATTGACTGTTACCTGCAGCTGGGAATTGTGGTCAGTCAGGTTTGTGTTGTAGCTCCAGCTGGCCTCTGTGCTGAAGTAAAAGACCTCCTCGGCGGTTGAGTTGTAGTCGCTCACGAACCTCTCAGCCCCTTCTTCTGTCATAGGATAATTCCCCGGGATCCACTCGGGTTTCAGAGCTGTGCTCGTGCTGATGAGAGTCAGCAGCACCACTGCCCGGTGCATAATGGACTACAGCTGCGACGTGAGGAATGGGAAAAGTGCAGGAATCAAAGTTCCCGGAGAAGCCGTTTTCACACTCACTGCTGGATGTTCCCGTCAAGTGTGTGTTTCCTATCTCTGTCCTTCTCTCCCTCTTCCCCCTGTTAATCAGGCACAGAACAATCCCAGTCAGCTCTTTTAAGTGCTAGTTTAACCCAACCCACCCTCTCTCTCCTCTTTGGAGGATACACACAGTTCTCTCTTTCTGTCCCTCCTACTTTCCCCTTTCCCCTTCCTCCTCTCTCCCAGCCTCTCACCCTACCTGTCTCTTACAACTTCTACTGGACACTGATTGAAGGAAAAATGGTTTCTTACTATCTCAGTTGTTTCTTCAAGACAGCAATGGGATTCTCAGATCCCTAATTTTGCATGCCTTTCAGTAAACTTCTTAACAGTGACTTCTTAGTATATGTTGAGGCTTCCCAAGATCCCAAAGTCTGCAATCAAAATTCTTTATTATGAACATTTCATCTAATAACAAATGATTATTTTTTTTTTTTGGGTTTGCATTGTCAGCAATTATCTCATTCACATATGTGTCTATTTTTTATTAAAGTGACATTTACTTTTATTACATTTGCACAAAAAACAACAACAACGCAAAGGTGAGTAAATGATGACAACAAAATTTCATGTTCACTGGTGAAAAAAGAAGTGTGCTTAATGGAATGTGCACTTGTAGTATATATAGGGTCCAATTCTCACAATCAACTTTTAACTATGAATTGTTTATGTATTGGGTAGGATTAAGGGATGTAGAATATGGTCATGCAATATGTGCTTTATAAATACTAAGAAACTGCCAATATCCTATAAACTAAAGTGTAACAAAAAGTTTTCAATTAAAGTACATTTTAAATTTATGTTTTAATAATCTTTTGTCATGCTTACACATATTTCAATGTGTTGTCTAACATACTAAAGTACCTGTTTAGAATTTTAACTGTAGTGTGTTATTTGATACTACATTTAAAGTTAAAATTTGTTAAATGTATTAAAGTGCAACTTAATCATTACAAATGTATTTAAAATATGACACAAGTTTGAATGGAAATTGCATTAAAGTATATTTTAGTTTACATAAATGTTTATCAGAACATCCAGCAGTACCATATTTCAAAAACAACAGAATTATTAAATCACATAAAAAGACATACTTAAGTCGTACTTACGTGGGTCAAAAAAGAACTTTTAAATATAACTGTCACGGTTTTCACGGGTCGGTCTCAGGCAAGGAGAGCAAGGAAGGAAGGTGGAGACAAGGAACTAAGTGCAGAATATTTTACAAAACAAACAAAACTAAACTGGAAACCAAGGAACACGAAGGGCAGGAATAGCCTTCGAGTTAAAACTAACACAGCAAACACTAGGGCGTATATACACTGGAAAAAAAACTAGATTAACAAGACAGAACTGTTTCTAACTAAATCAAACTAAACATAAAAGTCCAAACAAAAAACAACAAACAAGACAGCACCTCCCTTTTTACGGAGAGGCTTCCAGATGCTCCACAAAACAAAAAGAGTCCAGGAGGGTGGTGGAGCGGAGGTGGAGAAAAAATTTTGATGGAGCAACTGTTAGTTTTGGCTAATGTGGATTTGGTACCAATGAGGAGAACCTCGGTTTTACCACTGTTAAGTTTAAGGAAGTTGAGGGTAAGCCAGGATTTTATTTCTGCAATGCAATCAGTGAGGGTAGTGAGTGCAAGAGTGGATGTGGGCTTTGTGGTGAGGTAGAGCTGGATGTCATCCGCGTAGCAGTGAAAATTAACATTGAATTTACGAAGAATATTTCCAAGGGGTAGAAGGTAGATAATAAAAAGAAGGGGCCCCAGGACAGAGCCCTGGGGCACACCTGTAGTGACGGGAGAGGAAGTGGATTTGAATGACTTAAGCTGAATGAACTGAGTGCGGCCAGAGAGGTAGGATGTGAGCCAGTTTAGTGAAGTGTGTGTAATACCAATGGATGACAATCTTTTAAGGAGGGATTGAACCACCAACCTTCCAGTTTGTAGACAACCTACATGAACCATACATACACTTGTAGCCAATCAGCAGTCAGGGGGCGTGTCCACTCATGATGGGGGAGGAGAGAGAGTGAGCAAGAGGGAGATTTGAAGAAAGACTGTAGAAAGAGAGATGGCTGAGAGACATTAAAAAAGAGAAAAGGTCAAAGGAATATCACTGGAAAAAGAAGCACTGCAAGTTTGTCATCTTCATTTTATCCACTCTAGCATGTTCATGCATTTTGGGGGGCGGAGCAATGAAGGGAGGGGTGTGTTTGTGTGGGTTGATTTCAAATATCAACAGTGTTTCTCAGAAATCGCTTACTGCACCTTTAAAGCTGGGGTATGCGATATTTCAAAACTTTTGTATTGTGTCTCATCTCTATTTCTGCATATTTTTATCTCACAATTCTGAATTTATAACACGCAATTGTGACTTTATATCACACAATTCTGACTTTATAAATCACAATTGCGACTTTATATCATGCAATTTTGAGAAAAAAATCAAAATTGTGAGAAAAAGTCGCAATTACCTTTTTTTTTTTTTTTGGATAGACAGAAATTCTTATGACTAATCACAGCTTGATCTGCTTGTTTTCCACTAATAACTAATCTAACATCTGTAACCAACCATTAAACTTATTTAACTCTGACATTTTAACTGAATTCAACCATATTAATTCATTGATTTTGGTTTTGGATGATGTCAGAGTTTCATGGAAAAAATTTATCATTAAGTGTTCTGCTTAAACAGCAGGACGGTTTCTGTAAATGGTTCCAACATTTCTAAACATGTATTTCTGTTCTAAACATGCGCTTCTGTCTAACAGTCTAGGGCAGGGGTCGGCAACAGGCGGCCCGCAGGCCAAAACTGGCCCGCCGGCAATAATATCTGGCCCGCGCCGCAGCCTGAATAGTTCTGAAAGACATTCAAAAGAGTCTGTGGATCGCTTGACACACCTCTAAAATAACCGTCATGAAATGTCTAATATTATATTAAATGCGTCTCTATAGCACGCGTTGTGTTTATCGTGCAATTTATACACGAAAATGTGTTTTTACGTGCATATGATACGCAGTTTTTCGCGTGCATTTGATACGCACTTTATTGCGTGTAATACACACGCATCCCACACCACTAATCCTACCCAACGTATAATACACACGCACCAGACACCACTACTAAACCGGCTACCCATGCGTATCATATGCACGTAAAAACTCTTTTTCGCGTATAAATTGCACGATAGACACAATGCGTGCTATAGAGACGCATTTAGTGTGATCGGGTTGTCGTTGCAGATAAGACACACCGGCTTTGCATTTACAAAACTAGGTAGGAAGAACGGATAGTTGTCTTTTTATTATTCTTTGTATAACTATTTTCGCTGTCAACTTCCCTTTTTAGACTCTTTGATAGTGCCATTTTCTCTCACCAGCTTAAATGTTAACACGATGTAAGCGTAAAAAAAGTAGCTATGCAGTTTATAGTAGGCTATGCGAGGATGCCAAGGAATAATTCTAAGTTTAAAAGTAGTCTACGTCAAATAATTATTACAATAAGTTTGACTCCATTGTGTAACAAGCAAATTAAAATGATACACATTTATTCACAATATGGAAAGAGGAAATAAAACATAGTTCGTTAAGAGCATGACTCAAAAATGCCATTAATGGGCTTATTCAAATCCTCTTTTATTTTTTTAGTTATTTTTATCCATTCCGCATCTCCCACATGTGTGTTTTAGCAAGGCAGGATGTGTTGCAAGATGCCGCAATATATCGGGAAACATGTGGGTCAGACATGATTTTGACCACTTCATTAAGTTTTGTTTTGTAGAAAGCCTATCTAAAAATTTAATTTCGTTTTGTATCATTTGTATCTTATAGCAGACAATATAATCGGACATGGAGGCGCCGGCGAGATTGCATTGCTCGTGAACTGGAGCTCGTCTCATAAATTAACCGAAACTCAGCGTTTAAGCTGCCTCACAGACACGAAAATATATAGAAAGCTTAAAAATGTCTAATTTTAAACGAAACAATTCAAAACGAAAAGAAACCGACTACTCTCTGCTTATGTAATCCATATGAAATGTGCATTTCTCTCTATAGGCGCGTTAACTACTGCGGTCACTATTGCAGCCGACTGAGCAGACACAAGACACTTATAAACAATTAAAATGTCTCCTTGCTATATTTGAAACATTCATAATCATTACTTTTGCCGGTTCCTTGTGACCGCTTTTGCGTTATTGGCAGCGTCACCCTCTGGTTACATGAACACGGCGTCACCACCGAATCAGCACCGAAAACATGGGAATTTTTTTAGACAATAATCCCACGACCTATTCGATATTCTATAATTAAATCAACAAATCGAATATTCGAAAATCGTGACTCATCCCTACTGCTTTATTAATGTATCCAGTATAAAACCCGGACACTGCCACACTGACTGTCCTACTACAGTATTTAACACAGAGTAACAGCTCACTAACATTCTAGTTGCATTTTTCATCAATTAATTTCTTAAATTATCCATTGACTATGTTCTGGCCCGCCATCTAGTGTAAAAAAAATTTTTTGGCCCGATGCCAACCTTACTTGCCGACCCCTGGTCTAGGGACATAACGTCACGAATGTGCTGAAATGGCCTCCATCTTATCTGCCAACACGGGACATAAATTGCTCTTAACATGCTGACAGCAGGTATTTCTGATAACTGGGAGTATCTTGTTGACCAAAAACACAGTGCTATTGACTGCAACTGCTGATAAACTATCAGATTCAAAGATGAGATATAGATAACCGCTGATATCCTCATATACCTGCTGTATTTCAGGTTCTCAATTTGATTCATAAATTCATTTATCATCTCACCGAAGGTCTAATCAGTGTAGAAGGTCGCCTTTGATGGTGAGCAAATGACTTCTGAAATAATATGAATAATTCGTTTCGATAGCACAAAATCAGGAGGTTGAACATTAGTGTAAGGTCTTGTCTTATTTTGTGTCATGCTCTTGTTTCATGTCTGTCATGTGATCCCCTGTTCTAGTCATGTGATCCTGCCATGTGTTCTGCTTTGGCACGCTGTCAGGTTCAATGTTTCATTGTTCACAGGTGTCCCTAGTCATTAGTCTTGTGTATTTAAGCCCTCATGTTTGCCATGTGTTTTTGTCAAGTATTGTTTTCTGTTCCCACTGTTGGTAAGCGTCATGTCCACGTTTATGTTGTGAGTTCATGCCATGCCTTTGTTTTATGTTTGATCACGTTACAGTAAATAAAGTGCTGTTACGGTTTTGTACAGTAAATAAAGTGCACTTGGGTTCTATACAAACTTGCCTTCAGTGGACTATATTACAATTAGCTTGAAAGCCAAAACACATATTAACAGGGCTGCCATTTTAATGTGTTTATTTAGCGTAAGTAATAGTAAAATAATGTAGGCTACTTAAAAGTACATTTCTGGAAAATTTATTTAGATTTTTTTGTTATGTCTATTCACTGATTTCGTCTGCCACTATTATTAAATGTCTTTGAATTATCAATATTGGGGCAGATATTTATATATACAGATAATTGTGATCGGTTGACTAGATAATCATCTAGTCATTTATTCAATAAAAAATAAAACTTTGAATTGACTGACAGCCGTATATATATATACACGCACAACAACACAAATATTATAAGTCTTTCTCAATAGATTATAAACGGAGTCTGTCCTTGCATCTCTCTGAGGAGACGCGTTTGCCATTCTGTACTGTTATTCATGTGATATGATTGTTAAGTGATATGATTGTTGATTGTTGATATGATTGTCATGTGATATGATTGTTGTCAGATTCTGCTGTCACGTTAAAACTGGAACATGACGTAAGTTTGTAACCAAACTAAAACAGCCTTGGAGATTAAAACTTGGCTCTGGTTTGCGAAATCTACTGTTATTATTGCACAGCAGGGAAATACACAGGCAGTAAAAATGAACATTGTTGGAGAAAAACACCACAACCCTGTAATTTAAACCTCATTAGGGAAATGGGGATTTCCTCCCATGCCCTTGTTCAAAAACATCCTCATTGTACATTTGAAGACATTGTGTTTATTATAGCTCAATGAGAGCAGTATGGTACTCAATTGTCTGGGGCTTTTTTCCCTTAATGCTCTATTTTGCATGCATTATTGGGCATATAGGCCTATTCACACCATATATTCATTGCAAATGAAGTTACTGGTGATTGGTTGAAACAGGCCAATCAGGATGCTCTCTGTCTTACACGCGCTTCATGAGGCACACACGCAGGTCTCTCTCCCTCCGTTGCTCTGCCGCGCGCTCGCGCTACACGGTTTGGAGCACAGTCTCTTCTGTCTCGCATGCGCGCTCTTGCTTGCGCGCTCAAATCCCGGGAGTTTGAACATCAGGGAGCCGCTATCAATATGCGGGTGACTTCCAGAACTTCCGGGAGACTTGGGATGTCTGTATTTTGCGTCTCAAGCATCAGGTTGCGCAATCAGTTCGCTCGCAACATAAGTGATGGATTAAAATAGTGCTACCGCAGAAATATTAAATTAAAACGGTCTTTACAAAGCGAAGCACTAAATATAAAGGCAGTTAATAACAGCAGCAGTAAATTATTGTTTTTTAGTCACTGTACTCAGTGGTTTTCAGCGAATGTTTGTGCACTAATGCATCATTTTTCCTGTTTTTTTTTATCAAGCCTGTTAGCTTGCTGCGTACCTCCATTACGTTCTCTTTATATAGCATTTGTCTACTATTAAGTTTTATCTACTGCGGCTCTATGCGATCTACTGCGGCTCTATGTTCACACGCTTGTTTTCAGTCTTTCTATATTTATTTTTACAAATTATCCTTATAATTCAATTAATTTTAAATAAATATTAAATGAATTATATATTTGAGATGTTTTTAGTTTATATCTTCACATCTGAACAACATGTATGTAAATTTGTTTTAACAAAAATTGTGTTAAAACAATATGTTGGATATAATTTTTTTTTTTTTTTACATTAATCATGGTTGTCAACTTGCCATCAGCAATTATCATTAAAAACTAGGGATGTAACGATTCACTCATCTCACGATGCGATACGATTCACGATACTGGTTTCACGATACGATTTTCTCACGATTTTTTTAACAAATGCGATTTAAGACAAAAGTGTCCCTTTTATTATTTCTCAGACAAAATGCTGCACATTTCTTTTTAATTTAAAATATATTTCTCAAATAATAAAACTACATTAAAAAAATTCCCTTCAAGGTTGTTTCAACTCAGTCTTTCTGTCTGTTTGGTCAAGAGGCTGGACACTGGTACCTTCGCACACTATGTAAAAGACTGTGTAAAATTAGTAGTACCAGATTGACAGGGGTTTTACATTGTAATAAAGGCAAGATTCTAATTTTGTTATAATTTGTATCATTACACTAGTAAGAGTAAAAAAAAAACACATTTAGAGAAAGAGATAGTAAAATAAATACAACACCTGGTTGCCACGGAAACACTGATGCACCTTGTGATCTCCGTGGCTCTCGCAATTGTAGTATTAATGACTTTTACATGAAAACGGAGGTGACTGGTGTTACTCACGGTGGTGATTATTATTAGTCTACGGAAAGTCAAAATGCCGCCACACCTCCGATTTGAATGAGTCAACGTCAACATCTACGCTTGCCGTCGCCAAAGCCATGTCTACTGTTTGACGGCACGTGCACAGCAGTCTATGGCACACACTGGTGCGGCGCGAGCGGAGCAAACCGAGCGTTTTCAGTTCATTCCTATGGAAGTTGAGCTTGGCTCACACAAGATCAAGTTCCATGAATGAAGTGAAAACACTCGCTAGCTTCACGCCAGTGTGTGCTCGCTGCTATTGTGCTATTGTAAAGCGAGGTTCACAACTTCACAGTAGGCTATAGTAAACGCGCCCTGCTGTTTAAAACGTGTATCGCGATTCGTTTAACATTTCAACCGACTTGAATCGTCACACATTTTTATCGATTTTCAACCGGTTGCGAGTGAATCGTTACATCCCTATTAAAAACAATGCAAATATTGATATTTGTAAAAAAATGTGTGGCTTTTGCACTTTTTAAAGTACACTTTTACACATAAATATCCTAATTTAGGGTTTTAGGTAACACTTTATTTTACGGTGTCCTTGTTACATACCGGTATGTTACATGTACTTACTGTAGTAATAACAGTAAATTATGCATAATTACATGCAACTAACCCTCAACCTAATCCTACCCTATTCCTATAGTAAGTACATGTAGTTACTTAATATTACTCTGTACTTAAATATTAGGGATGCACGATATAGGATTTTGGCCGATATTCGATATGCCGATATTTTCAAACTAATTTTGCCCGATGCCGATACCGATATATTTGTATTTTTTTTTAAGTGCAAAAAAAGCTTATTAAAGCTTCTATTAATGTTCTCAGTCAAGAGCAGTGAGTGATTTCCTCTGTTTTTTGTTGTTTTATTAACATTAACGGGATAGTTCTCCCAAAAATTTAAATTGTCATCATTTACTCTCTCAAGTTTCTTTCTTCTGTTGAAATTATAAAAGTTATTTGGAAGAATGTGGCTAACCAAACAGTTGCTGTACTCCAGTGACTTCCATAGTATATTTAAGCACAAGAAAGAAATGAATCCAGGTTTGAAACAACATTAGATAGACCGAATTTTTATTTCTGGGTGCAGTATCTCTTTAAAGACAAGCGGCAGAATATTTTTACTGTCTCTTTAAGAACTGCACGCGAGTAACGCGACGCGTCTAATATACACGCATTTGACAAGCAGATTTTCTCTGTTTGCTTTCACTTTAGACATAACCAACTTTATGTAAACCTTGTGTGTATTTGACAGTATCAGCGCAATAAGACTCGAAAGATTAGTCCAGTATGCAGGCGCTGTGACGGCTTTAGTTCCTGTGAGCGTCGGGTGTAACGCGCTCAGAAAAGCGGATGTTAGAACAGCGCATCAGCACGTGAATGACATGTTTACCTAGCAAGACTTTGACGCACATGCAAACAATGAACTTTTGTGAATTGCGGTGTCCCGTGAGTGTAACTCTACCTCTGCGTTTACATGTGATGTGAATGTACGTCGCGTTGTACAGTATGTTGAGATGAAGGCGCCAGAATTGAACTGATAGAATGCACAATACTATGATTTTTCTTCAAAAGCAGATCGTGGAGACATTTTAATCGTCCACGATCAAAAACCGTGAGACGCACACCCCTAGTTGGAAGTTTAAGTTGCTGGCGCTCATGCTTCGTTCACGGTCGTCACGTGCGCATAGGAAACAAGCCACCCTATCGGCAAGGCTCATCGGCAGAAATATTCATATCGGCCGATGCCGATGATGGTCATTTTAAGCTTTTATCGGCCGATACCGATGTTGTCCCGATATCATCGTGCATCCCTATTAAATATATAATTACACTGTAACAAGGACACCTTAAAATAAAGTATAACCGGGTTTTATTTAGTCATAATAAACAAAAAATCGAATTGAATTTTTTATCCGATTAATCGATTAATCAAAAAAATAATCGTCCGATTAATCGATTATCAAAATAATCGTTAGTTGCAGCCCTACTTGTAAAATATATTTATATTTTAAAATAAAACTGTTTATGAGCCCTTTGTGCTATAGCCCTAATCTAATCAGTTAATATTGTACAATGTAAAGTTTAGAAACACCAAAATCTTTCATTTTGCATTATGAAAGACTTTTATTTAAAAATGTATACGTTTGAACTTTCTGTTTATCAAAGAATTCTGGAGGAAAAAATTAAGCGGCACATCCATTTCAACAATGATCAGAAATGTTTCTTGAGCATCAAATCACCATATTAGAATAATTTCTGAAGGATCATGTGATACAGTCCTTCAGAAATTATTCTAATATGCTAATTAATGATGCTGAAAATTCAGCTTTGTATCACAGGAAGAAATTACATTTTGAAGAAATATATTCAAATAGAAAACAGTTATTTAGAATATTTCACAATATTACTGTTTTACTATATTTTCGATCAAATAAATGGTGAGCATAAAATAATTTTTTTCGCAAACATTTAATAATTTAACAACCCAGAACTTTTGAACGATAGTGTAAATTAAAATATATTTACAGCTTAGTTCTAAAGCATATCCATATTGTTCTTATTGATCTTTTCTGATCAACCTCCAACCAATCAATCAGTAAAACTATAAAGGTTTACTGAAACTATCCGGCAGCTGCCAAAGGGGCATCTGATTGTGACGTTTGTATATTGCCTTTATTAGGCAGTCAGAAATAAAATCATTATTGCTGCTCTTCATTGATATTTACAAGTTACTTTAATACATTCACACAATAAATGTCCAAACCCTTACTTTTATAGTGCCTTCTTATCTTTCCAAAACTTTGGAGGGCACTTGGTCATGTTCCCATGATCCCATCCCATTCCTATTCCTCTCTTTCTCTCCCTTTGGTTAATTTCCAGACTCTGTACTATTGCATCCATCAATAAAATGTGGCAAAAAAAAGCTATAATGCTACACTTTTGATGGATTTTAAAGTCAGCATGAAATTAATATTGATCCTATATACTTCATTAATACGCTATACTGTTCTTATTGTGCACAATACATCAGTCAACATTTTGGATATGTTACTGTTACAGTGTGGTAGCCAACACACATGAAGAAGACTTGGAAAATCAAACAAAGATCTGTATTTAAATAATCGCTGGAGACTAAATAGAAACACAGGGAAACCACCAACCACACTAAATGTAAACGAGAACCAACCAAAACACTCAGTTCTACAAGAAATACAAACATAAACCTATAACATATAGTAAAACCTGATAGTAAAATTTGATTTGATTACGGTTTATTCCTGATAGATAACATCAAGTCTTTAGGGTTTTTTTTTATTATTGTTGAATATCCTGTTTCAATCAGAAATGAATCTTATTAAAGGGAAAGTTCACCTAATAAAGTGACCTTGGTTCATCTTTCGGAACACAAATTAAGAATTTTTTTCTCACATTTTTTGTCCATTCCTGGATAGTCCACTTTTTGATGCATGAAAGTTTTGGTTGTGTGGACTTTCAATGGATAGACAAAAATTGTGAGACAAATATCTTTATTTGTGTTCTGAAGATGAACAAACGTCTACTGGGTTTGGAACAACATGACAGTATTCTGATTTCTGGGCGAACTATCCCTTTAGGGAAATGGTTCCGAACTGCATTTCATGTTGACTTTAACTGCAAGTCCTTATGTAAATCTGTTGATCATCTAGCTGACTTTGAAATAAAGCTAAAGTTGCAGGTACCTGAGCATGTGAAATGAATGAACTTTAGACTGAAGCGCTGTCCACAAACACATTCAATGACTTCTGTTGGTAATTCAATTCTGGGGCCGTAATGGAACTCTGTGAAGTGTGTCAGAGCTATGTGTTCACAACATCCAATCTGCAGAGATAAGGGAAGAGCAGCTATAGCTTTGACTGAGCCAGGGGAAACCCACACAGGGTTCATCTGATCGGCGTTATCAAAACCTGCTCCAACGTGGAGAACATCTCTCGTCTCCGGCTGACTTCTTGAGTTTGTTTCATTGTCTTCTTCCAAGGTCTCCCTTGATGCTCTTTAGTTCTTATTGGCACAGCCCAGATGATTTTATCGCTCAAAGTGCTTTTTCATAACTCAAGAGACTTGGTGTTCTCAGTTAAGTGTCTACTTCCTCGGATATATTTTTTAGACATTCAAACTAGGCAGAAATGAGACAATTGTTGTATACAGTCAAATCTCTAATTTGACTGCATGCAGATATCTGTATTTCTTTTCAGAAAAGATATCTCTTTGAGATCTTTTCAGTAAAAATTTAGAGACAGAAGCTTGTTTCCGACTACAGAATAAAAAATAAAAAGGTAATTGCTGCTTTTTATCTCACAATTCTGATTTTATTTCTCATAATTGCATGTTTATCTCACAATTCTGGGAAAAAGGAATTGAGTTACAGTATAAACTCAGAATAGAAAGATTTAAACTCTCAATTCTGAGGAAAACAGTCCGAATTTTGAAAGAATAAACTCACAATAGCAAGAAAACTTCAGAATCTCACAATTCTGACTTTTTTCATGTTATTGCGAGTTTATATCATACAACTCAGAGAAAAAAAAAACAGAACTGCAGCCATGAGATTAGGGTTTTTTTCTAAGCAGAAAAGTTTGAGAAGCAGGATACATATCATTAGTCTCCGACTGCTCTCCATTTAATCTTGTTATTGTCTAGGACAAGCAATATAGAGAAAATAAGACATGATTTTTTTCTTGCATGGGAGTCTCCTGGTTATGTAAATAATTACTAACAATCAGGAGTGTGTGTATATCTATGTGAATCCATAAAGGCTGAGGTTTGTTTAGGACGCATTAGGTTGATTTTAGTGAACTGACCATAGAAACTGCAGTAACAGCTTGATCAAACTCCCGTGCAGCTCTCTTGAGTGAAAACATAAATTCTCATTTCTTCTTCCCAGAGTATTTTTTGGAAACCCCCGGGCCGGCACGAATTTATGCTGTACATATTCCTGTTAAATGAAGAAATCTCAGAGCAATTGTTGGCTCTGTGCACCAGGGTTTTCTATGTTAAAATCGTAAAACAGCAGGGTTCTCACTGACATTACGAGAAATGTCCACCAAATGTATATTAAGCCAGGAGGGGGGGATTGCAATGATACGACTTTAATGTGCAGCTCTGTTTCTCATTTGCATCAATCAACATGTAACCACAAAGCTATTTATAACAGAGGTTCTCAACTTCAGTTGTATAAATCAATAGGCAATACCACTAATGTAACACCCAGCTAAAAGGGTGGAAGGTGTTGCTAACGTTCCCATTAAGTTGTAAAAACATTACTTTTGAATGTTCTATGAACATTCTATTATGTCCCTTTTTACAAGATATAATATAAGTCTTAGGTGTCCCCAGAATGTGTCTGTCAAGTTTCAGCTCAATATACCCCGCAGATAATTTATTCCTAAAATGCCCCTTTTTGGGTGGAAGCAAAAACAAGCTGTTTTTGTGTGTGTATCTTTAAATGCAAATGAGCTGCTTCTCCCCGCCCCCCTATCCAGAAGTGGGTTGTGCCTTAGGTGCGTTCATGCCATGTCGCAATTACCGTAATTACAAGATTCCAACTTGTGAAAACCACGTCCTAATAGAACTCGTAATTACAACTTGTAACCTGGGAATTTTCTGAGAGTTGGTACCACATTACTGCTGTACCACCTGACTGCTGATGATGCCGCGTTCCAGGCAACCTGTAGGCTAACCCCTGTTTTTCCAACCTTATACCTGTGAAAGTGCACTGGAACTGCAGTCAAACCCGTGACTTCCCACCCGTGAACTCGTACTAGATCGATGTACTCCCAGTTATGAGCTCTGATGTCACATAGCCCGCGAAACCATACAAAACAACTCAGGTAGTTTGGCGTGACTGGCCTGGAAAGCTGAGTCGTGGTTTGAAGTCGTGATTTACGTGCTCAAAAACCTGCCTGGAACGCAGCATAATTTAGGTTGTTGATAGTGTTGCATAAAAATGCATAATTTCCAATCCAATAGAACGTCACCTGTTGTCATCTCAAAATTACGGTAATTACGGCATGTCATGTGGCGTGAACGCAGCTCATGCTCCAGCAACAAAACAGGAGAAACAGTATGGGGCCCTTTCCACAGAACGCGTTTTTGCATTCCACTGCACTGCTTTTCCATTATTTTTTATGTAAACACACGCTACGGACCTTGCCTTTTTGTCCCATTCGGGGCCATTCACACACACAGCACATCTTTGGATTTGAAACACGAGACGCAGGCAGTGGAAAACGCGTCGAGATGCGTTAAGCGCTGTGTTTTTAGAATGTCGTTTCCTGCGCGAAACGCTGTAAAGATGCAAGTTGAAATATTTACGATTATATGCTGCTAAAAAAAAAAAAAAAAGTGGTGTTGGAATTCATAGCCATTTTTTAATGTCCCTCAATGAAGAAATAAGATCAAAATTGGACCAAAAAGGACCAAATGTAATTACATGTAAAGGTCAGACGAATCATTTTGCAGCACCATTGAAGGGCCTTTCCCGAACAAAGGCAATATTGTTTCATGATGGATTTCTTTTTTTCATTGAACTCTCCAGCTCTATATGCTACATGGACCGTTTTCCTGTGGAAAAGATTTCCCTCTCCTGGAAAGCACTATTGTTATTAGTCACGAAGATCATCAATGCTGCTGTTGGCATGGGAGCAGTCAGAAGCATGAAATGTTTCAGCCGTAATATTTTCTCATAATTGTATCACATTATAAATATATTATCGTGTATAGTGAATATGCAGACGGGAGCTGATATGCTCATACAGCATGACAGTGCTTTGCATGTATAAAAGAACTTGACAATATTTGTCTCTGTGGTAAAAACGTGATGCACGTAACTGACATACAGATGCGATAATGATAACCAATTATCATTGAACCCCAGCTGCACACAGACTTTGCTCATGAAATATCAATCACAAGGGCAATTCTATTCTATTATAGCAATAGCCATGCCTATCAGACACATCATTAAAATGCACAGCTCACAGTGACGGGGCATTAACAGCAATATAATAACTTTAAAAGTAGGCAACCCGATCGACAGTTGTTTTCTATTGGCGAGAAAAGTCAGTTTACTGACGAATTACCAGAGTTGTGTGGTCATGGAATAGATCAGTGTTTAATAGCATGAATAAATATTTAATATTTCGTTTTCTGAACAAACTTAGATGTAAGACTCACTAGAACATTGACAGCTATTAACAGACCCAAATGCATTTAATACACTTCACAACGAGTGAAAGAAGGGAAATAGAGTTCCGCACTAACTGAACTGAAATAAAGGACCTAACACACTTTGATAGCTGGATGGTGGCCTCTTGTGGTCACACAAAGACATGCATTATTTTCTCTCTCTTCCAAAGGGATAGTGTAGTAGGCCTACAATAATTGAATCCTGTCATAATTTACTGAAGAATGTTGACATTGTTCTTTCCGATAGATAGATAGATAGATAGATAGATAGATAGATAGATAGATAGATAGATAGATAGATAGATAGATAGATAGATAGATAGATAGATAGATAGATAGATAGATAGATAGATAGATAGATAGATAGATAGATAGATAGATAGATAGATAGATAGATAGATAGATAGATAGATAGATGATAGATAGATAGATAGATAGATAGATAGATAGATAGATAGATAGATAGATAGATAGATAGATATAGATAGATAGATAGATAGATAGATAGATAGATATAGATAGATAGATAGATAGATAGATAGATAGATAGATAGATAGATAGATAGATAGATAGATAGATAGATAGATAGATAGATAGATAGATAGATAGATAGATAATACACTCTGTAGCGTGTCTGCACTAAAGATTATTGTGCGATCTGAAAGTGTGTGCAGAACTGCTTTTTAAACACACCCTCTCTTCCAACATGTTTGTGCCTGTCATCTTCACTTCAGTCACTCGCTAGTTCACCTTAGTTTTGTCTTACCATAGTCAGTAGAGGAGTCATAACCAGCAGCATACAGTACATTATACTGCAGATCTGCACAATGAGAGACAACAACTGTAAAGAATGCATAGACAAAATCCTTCAAGAGGCTCCGACGGCAAGAAAAGCTCTTCTAGACAACCACAGCAACCTGCACAGAGTGGCCGATTACTGCCAGAACAAATACCTCAACGTGAGATATTGATTTCATTGTTTTTCTATAGCCTACATCAAATTTGCATTAATAAGATTTGATTTGTTATATATATATATATATATATATATATATATATATATATATATATATATATATATATATATATATATATATATATATATATATATATATATAAATTCTCATAAATAGAGTATTTTAGAGATTTTATTTGATATTATCTGATCTTACATTAGGCCTAAAAAAATATATATTATGTACTGATTTAAAAATGCTGTACGACATTGTAATATTTACACTCACTGATAAGTAGTCTAGTATTTTTTTAATAACTGGATTTTATTAGCCTACATTTGCTAAATATAAGAGTATCTCACTAAAAGTGGAATTAATTTCAAAGCTCCATTGCTATTAATTATTCACATGGATTACTGAAAACACCTTTCTTAAGTCTGGACTCTTTTGGAGTCTTCAGCTTCGTGCTGTTTGTGCCGAGGGCATACATGCCTAAACAAGGCTGTGGTATGTATTCCTAGAACTCCATGAAAACTGTTCTTAACATGTTTATCTAGCAATCCATATCTGTATCCTGGAGGTCTGTTATATTGAAAGCAATCATTTTGCAAATGCCTTTCATCATTTGCAGGTCTTTAATAATAAGAATAATATTTAATAATGGTAGGCTAACACTTCATTTTGATGGTCTCTTTTGAACATTCTGTTGACTGTAAGTGACTCTGCAACTACATGCCAACTAACTCTCTTTAGAGTAGTAGTAGACTGTCTGTTTCAGTTCTGCTAACTCTTTATTGTCATCCGAAGAACTCATTCTACTGAATATAAGTAACTTTGAAAGTACGTCAACTTATTCTAACCCTAACTCTTCCAGTCTACTAATAATCTGCTAGTGCTAACACTCTAATGAATGCGAGTTAGTAGACATGTAGGTGCAATGTTGAAGGGACCATCAAAATGAAGAGAACCCGTAATATTATATTGAAAGACTGCTCATGTTATAATCACTAAAATGCTGTCATTCACCTCAGTTCATCACGATCTCACAAAGGTCCGTTATAATCAGTGATGTTTACACTGCACAATGAATCTCTTACTTGCATTGAGTCTACACTTTGTAAATGAGATTGACCGTTGCGGTCAAGAGGTCATCAAACATGTCTGTGATTGGCTACATTCCTCACCTCTGCAAAAACACATTGTAAATAGAAACATTTGATGTTCTCCAGAGCGCAAAGTTTCCGCAAACACAAATACGCACTAGAGTGTTTGCCGAACCTGTTTTGTCATTATGATATTATTACAGTATCAACTGAGCATGATCCATATAAATGCAGCCTTGGTGAGCATAAAAGACTTACAGAAAATATTACACTTTGAACAGTATAGTGCATATTTATTATATTTATTTAGACATACCTATGTGTCTGCAAAGGTAGCATTTTTCAGACACAACACAACACTTTTCTGTAATATTCATTCAAACTATAAATTTAAGTCCTTGATTACATGTTTCAGATGTCTGGAGTTCTTTCAATCTGCTGTTATTCATCATTTAAAAAAAACAAAAAAAACATGGAAGAGTCTGAATAGGCCTATTGAAAATGATTATTTACCTTTAGGTGGAGGACACCAAAAGTGTCATTGAAGAGTCCAAAGCTCTCACCGCACAGGCTCTGGCCAGTGTCTCGTACCAGATCAACAATCTGGCCACATCTGTGCTGAAGATTTTAGATGTGCAGACGGTTCAGCTCAAACAGATGGAGTCCTCCGTCAACATGCTGACTCTGGTGAGCTCCTGTTATCACTCAACGGAAAGCACCAGAATATCATGAAATACAATGCCAGTTATTACTAAGGGCAAGTTAGCACAATGCTAGAAATATGAAACACTATTGCTCCTGGTTACATGAATAATAATCTTGTCAAAGTTGCATATGGCAAAAATAGCCTCTTAATGTCAGTGTTCACATTCAGACAGTTGGCATGTACAAGGAGAAAATTGCCCGGAGAGAGATCGGAGTGCTGGCCAAACAGTCAAAAGTTCCCCGGACTCAGAAGTCGGTTCCCCCAGCAGGAGGACGGGAGCCGTTTCGTGTGTACAGACGTGTTCCCATATCCTACACCCTCCTGGACAAACTGGGCCACAGCCACTGGGAAGCCAGCAACAATGTGAGCAAATATATATCCAAACATAATACTTTTTACATGGCTGGTTTTTTACTTCTGATTGAATTAAAAGAAAATTTAGACATGTTTTAATGTAATAAATTAAATAATATAAATAATATGTGATCTAATGTATGGATCAGGACTCAGGCCTAAAATATGTAGGATTCTGTTGTCTATATAATAGTAGGTTATATACTAACGTTCAATAGATTGGGATATGTAAGTTTTTTTCTTTGAAATAAATGAATACTTGTATTCATCAACAGTGCGTTTAATTGATCAAAAATGACACTAAAGACATTTACATGTTTGCAAAAAACCTGTTTAAGAAAAAAAAAAAGTTCATTTGCACTTCTTATTCATCAAACAATTGAGGGGACGAAATGTAGCAAAATTTCCACAAAAGTTTCAACAATGAAAATCAGAAAAGCAGCAAATCATCATATTAGAGTGATTTCTGAAGGATCATGTGACACTGAAGACTGGAGTAATGATGCTGAAAATTCAGCTTTGCATCACATTTTAAAATATATTCAAATAAAAAAACAGGTTTTTTTAGGTGTAATAATATTTCACAATATTACTGCCTTTACTGTATCAAATAGTGTAAATGCAGCCTTGGTCAGCATAAGAGACTTCTTTCAGTAACGTTACAGAAAACATTTGAAAGGTGGTGTATGTAATATATTGTATTTATTGATATAATGTATTTTTTAAATAATAATATTTCAACATATAGGCTAGCATGTGAATGACGTACTTGCCTCTTAAAAAAGGGGTTTTAACTGCATTTTTAATCTTTTTTTTTTTTTAAGAGTCATAAATTCATTGGAATCAAAATAAGTAGAAACCAAACTATTTGGGAATGTACTTACACTTTTTATGTTTTTCATTATTAATTATAAGGTTACTCTATTGTATTTTGTAATGGAATTTAAAATATTTTAATATTTTATTAAATCATTTGCGCAGCATTTTTAAAACCCCTTTTGATGAATTGATTTATTTATTTCAAATTATTATCTGTGTCATCGAAGGAAGAGCCAAAATCAGAAACCGACAATGAGGACTCTTTAAAACAACTTGGCACACAGGAGACCAGCACCTTCAACTGGTATGTAATACAATGGCTTTTACTGATTTGGTTACAAATGTTTTCAATGAACTCAGTTTTTTCCATTGTCTTCAGAAATCTGATGTATTTGCTGTGGTTTCAGGTCTTTCTTGGGTATCGCAGTTCCTCCTCCATCAGTGCCTGACTGGGTGGGTTCTAGTTTCACAGCCTCTCCTGGTCTCTCTCCAGCTTCACCGTCTCCTTCACTCAAGTCTGACCGCTCCCCGTCTACACCTCCATATGCCTATCCCGACCTGTCCATGCTGCCTCCTCCACCTCTCCTAGATGATGAGATGGGAGATGCTCCACCCCCACCCCCTCCTCCCTCTCCACCTCCACCTAATTCTGAGTATGGAGGATCTTTGCTTCCTCCTCCACCACCTCCACCTGGCCAAAATACCTCAATGACATCAGCCAATCCTCCACCACCACCTCCTCCTCCCCCAGATAACATGGCTGGTCCACCTCCTCCTCCACCACCACCTCCTCTCAGCAACGTGCCTCCTCCACCTCCTCTTCAGGGCAAGACAGCTGTTCCTCCTCCTCCTAGCTCTGCCTACAGTGGATCTTCTATACCCCCACCACCACCACCTCCACCTCCCCAAAATGCCTCCATGCCACCACCGCCTCCTCCTCCTCCTAATACTGGAGGAAAATTTGTTCCACCACCTCCTCCTCCACCTCCTCCATTTTGAATGTTAAATTTCAATGTTAAGTTTATGCAAAAGACTACAACATTTGATGGGATCATATTTTTTTATGGCATATTATGATATTTTCTTTATAAATGTTACATGAATAAATGTTATAAACATAAATGTTGATAAAACATTAAATAAAGGCAATGTTGTATAAAGCATATTAAAGTATGTAATTTAAGACTTTTTTTATTCTTTTTATGATATATTTCTAGATTCATTGATATATTTCTACAATATAATTCTACATTTATTTTATTCTGTGATTAAATATGCACACACAAAAAAAAGATACTTAATTTCAAAGCTGCTGTTGTCCATACATGCAACAATTTTATGGAAACAAAAACAAAACAGTCACTGCTCTGAAGGTGGCAGCACCGAGTCTTTACATTATGTCAGCCTATTTGAAACTGAAGTGATGCTATTGGTTCAGTGCAGGAAGAGCATAGCCTGGTTAAAACCAGACCATTCTCAAGCTGTGTCCCAATGTGAAGGCTGCATCCTCCGAAGGCCGCGGACTTCGAAGGATGCAGCCTATTCGTCCTTCGAAGGACGCACCTTGTAGCCTTCATAGGATTTCCTAATTGCGCATCCAGGTGTTCCCGATTACCGCTCCTGGCTATTGTCATTTTTATGTTTTATATTTTACTGAGGATGTTAAATACATGAATTTTCTAAACGACATTTAGGCCACTTGTCTTTAAAGTCAATTTTTTTAGGAGGAAAAAGCTCAGTATAATAGAATAAGCAGAAAAAGACTTCACATATAAAAAAGAAATATAACACAAACACAAGGTTAGGTTATATAAAAATAAAACATTCATAAATTATTTTATGATTCTTACTGTCTTCAGTGAACTCAACGCAAATTATAATAATATTATTATTATTAGCCTACATTTAGGCTACATATTTAGAAGGCGGTTTTATCCAAAAAAGGAACAAAGAAATTCGTCAAATGTCAGTCATAATACAGGGCTAAGATTATCACAAATAAACACAAGATTTTGACGCAAATGTGTGTGGGAGTGTGAGCGCGCACTGCATGACATGGAGGCGCGGCCGCGAACACTTGCATTTTCCCATCAACAGTGGAAACAACTTAAAAAATACTCTATCATTTCTGGTCATACAGAAAAGAATAATACATCATTCGCAACTACTTTTATTTGTCCAAACTCACATAACAAGAAAACGTTGTGCTTTTGTAAAATAAAATAAAACAATCAGTCGCGCTTTCATGATCTCCGTGAACTGGAGCGCGTCTCATAAATGAACTGAAACAAAATATACCTAGCCTAAAGCTTGAAATGTTCACTTTTAAACGAACAATTAAAATGTCTCGTTATTTATTCAGACACATGTATTATCATTAGCCTATAAATCATGGTTCCAGAGGCTCTTCTCATTCAGCATTGCGGGAAAAATATAATTTCCAGGTTCTAACCTGGCCTTAGAAAACCAGTAAAATCGACATTTGTCCCATAGTAATTTGTGAATATTTTAAATGTTTAATAAAGGGGCAAAAAGTCCTTCTTTTTTTTTTTTCGCAGCATTTGTGTAGCCTACTACAGTTCAAATTTTGGTGTTCAACTTTGGCTTTTGTACAGAAGTACAATATAATTTGTGTATTATTAACATGTTACTTTAAATGTGCTGGGCTCTTTAAGAACGCCGGTCCCCCCCCCTGAATATGATTCAACTATCACTAAACTATCTTTAGTTTAATAGTCTGTGTAAATTTGCATCCATTCGTTTTTAATTTTTTTAACCCGTAATTGAAAAACGAAAAATGAACGGTTTTAAAAGGCATAGTTGAACACCAACATTTGAATTTGAACTGTAGGCTACACACCAAATGCTGCACCAAAAATGCTGTCGTCACCGGCGCGCAATGAATTATGGGGTAGGATCAGGGTAGGATAGGCCGCTAAGTGTCCATTTATGTATCCTTCCTTTCACGGGGAAACGAAGGGTGCATTTGGCGTCGCTTTTGAATCAGGGTAGCCTTCGTCACGCCGTGATGACGCAACCGGCCTTCGAATACGGCCTTCGAAGGATGCGGAATTGAATTGGGACAGCCTTCATCGCGCCGCGGTGACGCAATCGGCCTTCAAATGCGTCCTTCGAAGATGCAGCCTTTGAATTGGGACAGCCTTCGTCACGCCGCTGTGACGCAATCGGCCTTCAAATGCGGCCTTCGGAGGACGCAGCCTTTACATTGGGACCAAGGGGGTAATTCATCGACCGGAAGTTGAAGCCAGCCGGGTGCCGCCATGTTGTAGCAGAACTTCACTTGCGTTAGCATTTCCATTGACTCCCATTCATTTTGGCGTCACTTTGACAGCGAATAACTTTACATCTGAGGCGTTTAAAGACTCCATTTGTCCATTATTTATTTCTAAAGAAACACGACAATGTATAAAGGGCTCCATTACCCTCTATGTTACATTATGGCCCCGTAGAAACAGATTTAGTAAAAATAGGCTAACGATTGCGTCATAACCACTCGACTCTCTGTCGCGCTGTACAGAAATTACCTTACAGACAGCAGGAGAAGCTCGCAGGCAATCGGGGGGACGTCCCGTCAAGGGAGAAGCCCATAGATAATGAGTCCATAAAAGCAACGGAATACTTACTCCTGCTCACTCACACCAAGGAACTCTTTGCTCAAGTTCCCCGTCTCTGCAAGATTAACGTTGGCAATTTTCACGCACAGCTACTAGAAGATTAACGTCTGTCAGACAGGTTGCTCACGTCATCAAGCTTAGTTTGAGTCGGTTTGAGTCTGCGCGTCAGGAACGGAAGTGCTCAAAAATCGCTAAAAATGGGCTTCAACTGTCTCAACTGAGTTCCAATGAGATGGCTCTGTCCACTTCTTATACTGTCTATGATTGGGACACAGCTTATGTTGTAACTGAGTTATGGTCTGGTAAAGCGTCATAGACAAATCATTTCCAGAGGGGCGTCACCAACGGACGTCGCGGATAGACCTAAACCCAATCAGAGCGATGAAGGAGATGACGTATGCAGAGCACAAGCGTGCCGCACAAGCCTTCAAAAGTGAAGCCAAAACGTCTCGATCGCCCCCCGGTGACCGGTCCTAGTATAGGTCATAAGCCCCGCCTCCCCATGTTATTCAACGGGACGTGAGACCAACTAAATAATTAAATTACACTTCACATATCTTTTTTATAAAGATAGTTTCTGTCATTTACTGTAGTTTCTATCACGTTGATGTAATTTCAAGTGTTTGTTTTTAAAATAAGTTAGTTTTTAGTTAGTTATTTGATGCTATAAAAACGGTGCTGTGACATCATGATTGACAGCTGTGATTGACAGCTTCTCTGTGCGAAGTAGTCACTGAAGTACTAACGGACTTTTTTTTATAATGTTGACTATGTGGTTAGTAGTTGTATTTACCTTATTTTAACGAGGTACTGCAATCAGCAGACATCATTGGAGAGGAACGGAGCAGACAAGGCCACTTAAGAAAAGTGCAGGGCGTGTGCTTACGATTGATTCAGCGAGAGTGGGGGTGGGGCCTTGATTTCGCGGCTTTATTTCCTGATCACGACTGCGCATGACTGGTCCGGAAAACGCTACTGCGCAGACTCAAGTTCCAATATGTCAGCGCCATATCGGGACGATGGTGGCTTCAGTTCTCTCCAATGGAAAAGAGCGAAGGGGCGTCGTCCATCTTTTTTTACAGTCTATGGCAGAGCGGCGGAGAATCTCCGAGTGTTGTTCTTTGCTCGAAACGTTCAAATCGCTTTAAACAGACGCGATAGCTGATTCGAACGAGTGATGTTCGACGGCGGCATCTATCTTTGTAATGTAGGCTACAAAATCTGCTTCAAAATCCCAGCGCTGTCGTCATCGTGTAAAGCCCGCCCCAACGTTTCTGATTGGTGCCTCGATTTCGACGGATAGGCCTATTTCACAAAAATGGCCGCCGAGACCGGAAGTAGGGTAAACTATTTTCCGGTGAAAGCCATAGACAGGGTGAAAGCGCTAGCAGTTACAGTCGGAGGACAAATGCGGAGATTAAAAGCGGTTGCTTACCTTTTTATGTTTCAACTCAAAGAAGAAACAACCCTATTGATCACTTCACAGCTTTTCGTGTTTTTGCGGGTTTTCATGGAACAATCGGGGAGAAGTTAAATCACGCCAGACGCGTGTGAAGAAGGAAGCAGATGTTGAAATGGAGTGTTGATGCCGGTTCGGGACTGATGCCCTCCACAAAACATGTTTAAATTGCACTTGATTGTTATCCGATTTGCACGTCATGCACTTTTATTTATTATTATTAACTGTTGGCAAATTAAAATTGTTTGTAGAAGTTGTTTTCTGTAACTTTCTTTCCCTTTTACCTGGGTGCGCTTTGCCAGGCCTGCTGTTTACTTGTGCAAGCAAGGGCAGCTGGGACATTTATTAAACGTATAAAATACTTTCCAAACCGTTACATATAGTCTTATAAATTCAGACGTTTGTGATATAAAAAAATAAACATATTGGAATAATTTTTAAAGTTGTTTGAACACGGAGCAGTTTTTCCCGTGAGTGGGACTGGAAAACCCGGAGTGATCAGGAGCGGAGTGATAATAGAACGCTTCTGTGCAGAGAGGAACGGGCTTTTGCTCCAGTCCAGGCTTTGATCACATCTCCCTAAGCGGGTGATCACCTCGTCCTTCCGACCCATTCGAACTAAAATCAAGACATTTATTACACTATTTGAGAAATAAGCATACTTACGGCCTTAAAATAATGAAAAGGGTAATTTAAGAAACAGGGGGAACCTGATATTAACGGAAGTCCGTCGTAGCGACGGATAACTTTAATCCCTGTATATATTATTTAGTGTATTGAAAATAAAATTACATTATATATTAGTAAATATATACTCACATTTTTAAATATATGAAAATGACTTGTTTCTTTGTAAAAAGTGACTTGACATGTTTCATTCAATATATTGTAATATATTAACACCATATATTATTCTGTATGTTTTCAAATATACCGTACTGTTAAACCATTTCATATATTGATAATTCATATATAGGGAATATTTTCTTTTCATAAGGGGACCCCAGACAGTTAAATATTATTTTGTAACATGATTTTTTTTTAAAAAACATGTAATATCAATCACTTCATTCATGTTTTTAGTCTAACTATTTTTGTAATTTCATTATTAGACATAGCAACGTGAGATCAAATTCACTGTAAAGATGTACAATTCCTAGTTTCATTCATGGTAACATGAAAAAGGAGCCATAATCTATTCTAGTGGAAGATTACTGCAATCTCCTGGACTAACACTTAATAACATGATTTTTTTTTTAACAAAAGCCACTAGATTTCACTCATAGCCTACAATCAGACATCATTTCAATTTATTTATTTATTGTTTTTCGATATATTAACGTTAAATGTGAGCTTAGTCATCAAGTGTCATGCCATTTAAATGAATGGAACTTTTTTTATGTGAGCACTAAGCAAACGTCAAGAATTTGTCCAATTTCGATCTTTTCACAACTCCCTGAAAACTATCAACAAAACGGACAACATCTGATATTCTTACTTTTGTCAGATAACGTTATATGAATGACTGAGAGAGAAAACAAGCTGTTCAAAGTCCATTTTGAAAATGAATGGCGATCGTAGCGGGCGGCAGCGCGACCAGAAGTCTTTTTGCCGTCTGTGTCTGGCGTGATTTAACCTCTCCCCAGTTGTTCCATGAAAACCCGTAAAACACGGAAAGCTGTGAAGTGATAAATAGGGTTGTTTCTTCTTTGGGTTGACATAAACACCATAAAAAGGTAAGCAACAGGACTAAACTGCTTACAGTTTCCGCATTTGTCCTTCGACTGTAACTGCTTGGGCTTTCACCGGAAACGAGTTTACCCTACTTCCGGTCTCGGGGGCCATTTTGTGAAATAGGCCTATTGGAAATGGGCTTGAATGAGCTCTTTGCCAGACTAATGCTGCGTCCCAATTCGCCTACTTATACTACGCCCTAAAAGTATGTACTCTTTTTGTGAAGAAAAAGTACATACTTTTGAGTGTGTAGCAAAAGAGTAGGCAAGCTTTGGGACATACTACTTCGTCATCTTTAACGGACAGATCTGTCGCGTGCATCCCGGTGCATCATGTCACCGCAAACTACCCTGTCAATCATCTCGTCACAGTTAAAATCCTCCATTCAATCTAATATAACTTCTTACCATTTCGGAGAGAAATGTTGTCGCACGTTCATCTGCCAGTCATGGGTCTTTCATGCCGAGACTCTCCTCATGTGTTTGGAATAATGCATTTAAAAGTGAATGGCTAAACGTATCTTTGCAAAAGTTCACAATGCTGCTGCAGATGCAATATAATGTGGACAACATTGAATAAATACATTTTAGTCAGGTTAGATACTGACAATTAATCACTCAAACCCCTTTGTCTAAACCTCTCTACATAACCGTCGGACTCGCGCGTCCTCCATGTCTGTAGTTTTTGAACACTTTTCACTTGTGTTTGTAGTTCTAACCGAATCCTCGTCCAACGCGCGATGGGTTGTGGGCAATATCAGCCGTTAAAGTGTTCAACGATCTGCACTTCGGATTCTGACCAGATATAGTAGACCATCCGGGTCTCTTTGGGACACTCATTTCAACATACTATGATTTGGGACATACTAATTCTATTTTCGAATACTATTTAGGACGGATAGTATGCGAATTGGGACGCAGCATAACTTTCAGAGCAAATCTAAATTTGCCGGAAGTTGTCTGGGTTTTCCCAGGCTAGGAAGAGCATTCAATTAACAACGAACGCATTCATTATGATGAAAGTTGTGACATGACATAGCCTATATGTGACCCTGGACCACAAAACCAGTCACATCATTTTTTTTTTATTGAGATGCAGGCCTATACATCATATGCAAGCTGAATACATAAGCTTTCCATTGATGTATGGTTTGTTAGGTTAGGACAATATTTGGCCGAGATACATACTATACTATACTATTTTCATACTATTTTAAAAATCTGAAATCTGATCGAGGATGTAAAAAAAAATCGAAACATTCATAAAATCGCCTTTAAACTTGTCCATTTATGGTCACGATTGTGCTGCATTCAACTCACAAAAATAAATGTTTTATATAGTTACGGTAGGAAATTTACTAAATATCAATTTGTCTGCAGAGGTGGACAAAGTGGACAACTTCCTTACTTGAGTGAAAGTACAGGTAGGGCCTACTCGTTTTTAAAAGTACTAGTAAAAAAGTAAATGTCAATGCATTGTTTTATTATTGTTGTATGTAATACTTGCAGTACCTTATGCCTACCTACACTCATATCAATATCACATTTATTTCTAGAACACAGTTCCAGTAGTGGGATTGAATAAGTGCACTCAATAACGTCCACAATGGTTTCGGACACCCAAATGGCTGTTCTCAAATAGTTTTTTGGCTTTTAGTAGCCTATGTTGGCCTTACTGTTATCTATAAGCTAGTGTGCTCCAAAACAATGACAACTTTCGCATTTAGAAGACCATACCCAACGTTTAAAATGAAAATCAGGTTGAGGTCAGAATCCAATGTCAGATTGACGTTAATCTCCAATGTTGGACAGACGTTGTATTGTGGTTGAAAACGAAAATTGGGTTGACGTCAGAAACCAACATCAGTCGAGTTCTGACGTCAATCCAACGTCGGGTTCTGACGTCAACCCGACTTTCATTTCCAACCAAAATGCAACCCCTGCAACCAAAATCATCCCCTGACTGACATTACTACTTTCCAGTGGTGGTAAGTAATGAAGTAAAAATACTTTGTTACTTTACTTAAGTATTTTTTTTCGGGGATCTGTACTTTACTTGAGTATGTTTTATTTGCATCTACTTTCACTTTTACTCCACTACAATTTTAAAGACAAAGTTTACTTTTTACTCTGATACATTTCCCCATGCCCGCTCCAAGTATTTATTACACTGGCTTTCCAAACCAATGAAAAACTTGTTTTTCTTTTGAAAAAAATAACGCACAAGCTCTTTGCCAGCATACGCTCACATAGCAGTCAGTTCGCCATTGACCGCAGAAACCGGTGAAGCTGCAGCTCTCGCTGCCAGCAATAAACCCAAGATTTCCGACAGGGATCACCCATGGCCATATATCAATGATATGTTCGAATTCACTGAAGTGAATGGAGATTAATATCGGCTGAAATGTCTTCTTTGCCTGCCATGGGTGAATGAAATTTCAGCATTCAAAACTTTAGCCTCAAATCTGAGAAAACATATTGAGGTTAATTGACGTTAAAGTCCTTAAAATAATGTTTTACCTTAAAATAATGTTTTCAAAATCGTTTCAGCGGTTCATCAAGTCGTAACAGGCTGAAAGGCACTTCTGCATTTGCTTTGTGGTCCTATATCTGCTAGAACCACACTATATAAGTTTGCCAGATCGGGTTGCGTTTCTGCAGTTCGAATGAGACATAAGAACACTACAAATCTGACTTGCTTTACGGCAAGTGTTACAATTGGACATCATTTACTCTAAAGCCGGTGCTGGATAAACAGTGGATAAACAGCGAGCATGCGTGCGACAGTAGGATGCTGTATAGGCTAAATTATTTACGACAGCGGTAACGGACAATGCCGCTTCTAACCTGTAGGGGGACCGCAGAGGAAAAGTTCTTTAGTGTTGCTTTAATGTTACTATTGTTATCCAAGTGATTTCATATTGAAACGTGCCTTGTAAACAGCTAGCTAACAAATTCTTAATTGCAGTATCTAATCTTATCATTTGTTCAAATAAAACATTGCATATCACTCCCAAAACAATTGATCTGCTTAATTATTGATATTTACAGTTAATTTGAATATTTACTTTTTACTTTCGGTACTTAAGTACGTTTTAAATCGGATACTTTTGTACTTTTACTCAAGTGATGTTTGAATGGAGGACTTTCTACTTTTACTGGAGTAATTTTTTATTTAGGTATATATACTTTTACTCGAGTATTACTTTTGAGTACTTTTACCACCCCTGCTACTTTCTACTCATGGACCTTGACAGAAATGTAGTGGAGTAAAAAGTATGATATTTGTCTTTCAAATGTAGTGAGGTTACAGTAAAAAGTTTCCAGACAAAATAATACTCAAGTACAGATAGGCCTACTCAAAAAGTGTACTTAAGCACAGTACTCAAGTAAATGTACTTTGTTACTTTCCACCTCTGTTGGTCTGTCATTGTAACGAGATACCTACTCTCAAAACCAATTGAGATGCCTTCCTAGACATATTTTTGGGCATCATCATGCGTGACGAGTCAGCTTAGATTCCTACAGAGGGCGCCTGTCGTACTACATTGAGCTATTAAAATCTCGGAACGTTGTGTTTAGTCAAATATCACAAACCACTGTATTTTGTCCGTCGTGAACAGCTCTGAGAAAAGTCACACCATGTGACAACGCTGTTTTAGTGCTCTTTCAGCAGCCAATCAAAATAATTATACTAACAAACTAAGCGGAATTCATTTGGAAATACACTGGAGTTGAACTAGCAGAATACAGTAGAACCAGGGCCGGTTCTAGACATTTGGAGGCCCTAGGCAATATTCATGTTGGAGGCCCCCCACCCCCAATAAAAAACTCTTGAAACAAATATGATTCCTAACCTTTTAATTTATACAACATTTAATTTTAAATGTTTTTACTTACACAGTACATAAGTTTGGACACATTACTATGTTTAATGTTTTTGAAAGAAGTCTCTTATGCTAATCAAGCCTGGATTTATTTGATCGAAAATACAGATAAATAATAGTGAAATATTGTTAAATAGTTTTGCTATTTTACTACTTTAAAATATATTTATGTGATGCAAAGCTGAATTTAGTGTAATGTGATCCTTCAGAAAACTTTATAATATTCTGATTTATTATCAAATGTTAGAAATGGTGCTTAATATTTATTTTATAACCTGTGATACTTTTTTCAGGATTTTTTTTTAATTATTATTAAAAAGTTGTTTAAAAAAAGTCTTCACTATCACTTTTTATATATTTAACACATCCTTGCTGAATATTCCTGTTTTTCTTTTTCTTTTTTGTATTTTTGATCAAATAAATGCTGGCTTGTAGAGCATAATAAAAAACTTCTTTCAAAAACATTAAAAATAGTAATTGGTCCAGACATTTTACCAGTAGGCTACTGTATGTACATATTAATCAAACTTCATCTAAGGTAATCTCTTTTTTGTTTAATGAAGATGTTATTGTTATTTTGCTGTTTTATTCAATTTATTCACAGTTCCAGAATACCACTTCAGTGATATATGCTTTTATCATTTTTTTCATAGCTGGTATGGGCAGGATTTTCCCCTGCCATTTAATAGATATTGACTGCAGAATGCAGATATTGTCATATTATTAATATAAGTAGGCCTAATATGATATTATGCATTGCATTGCTAGCTTAAATATGCTATACACAAATGAAGTGGAAGAGAAAGACACGATCGCTACTGATTAGAAAAAAAATTCTAAACTGATATTATTGCCGTAAGTAGGCTGATGTCAGACAGGGTATAATCTAATCAGTGGCGTACGTTTGATTTTGAAATTGGTGGGGACGGGGACATCAATATATAAATATATTTTAAGTTTTGATTGAAATTATTGCTAGGGATATATCAGTGTCACTGGATATTGGTAGGGACACGTCCCTAGCGTCCCTACTAAATTCTACGCCCCTGAATCTAATCATCAGCAGAATTTAGAAGATAGACCCAAGATCCTTTATTTGAAACATTTAAAAATGTTGTAGTGTGTTGGCTTTTTAACTTTGAATACAAACGTCTTGTCTTTTACTTTTGTAGCGTTTTTAGTCAGCTCCCGATGCGATGTTATTCATTGTACGCGCAAATTCAAAGCGTCGCGTCTGGGCACGTTAATGACGCTCACGCTCTTTTAAACTCGTAATAAAGCGGTGAATGGTTTTTCCAGAAATGACGCTGATCTACAGTACAAGTTTATATTTAGAATACATTGCAATCACTCCAAAATAGATGACGACAACGCACACACCTGCATTAGAGCTGTGCTTCTTTGCGTGCCTATTTAGGCTTTTGCTTCGCAGCACCTGATGGGCTGGCGTTAATGTGACGTAATGTAACAGTCTATGGTTAAGATAAACATCGTCACTATTTTTAGTTAATTAATAAATATTGAAATAAATTGTAGATAGGACATTTGTAAAAAAAAAAAAAAAAAAAAAAAAAAAAATGTATCCCTCTGGGCCCCATCCCGCCAGTCGGGCCCTAGGCACGTGCCTAGTTTGCCTTTGCGTTAATCCGGCTCTGAGTAGAACAGTCATGTTCCGGGGGTAAAAACTGTGAGCTACGAGGTTGTTAATCGGTGGCTATGCTTCTGTTGAAGCCAATAGCCCGCATTATTTCAATATATTTTTTAAATGAATCGTGTTTATCAACCGGATTCCTGTTGGACAAAACTACATTACCCATGATTCTGCAAAAAAGTCTCCACCAATCAGAGAATAGTTCAAATCTCCCTATCTACCATTTTTTTAATGCGAAGTAAGGTGTTTTCTGTGAATGTGCGAGACTTCCGACTTATTAGCTGCTATGGGAAATAACGAATATATAAAACTTTTTATATATATATATATATATATATATATATATATATATATATATATATATATATATATAAAACGAATATATAAAACTGGTTGCGCTACAAACTAACATGTTTATAATTAAGACAATACATTAAAATAATATGGTAAGTAATACCAGTTTGCAATATCAAGCAGCATTTAACAATGTGTTTTGTTGGCTACAGATAAAGATTACTGGAAGAGAATGATACTGGAAGCCAGACACAATAAAATTTCAAATGGCCGCGCCTATTCTTAACTGAAAAATAAGGTGTATAACCTCTCAAACTTTAAAACAATACTTTTATAGGCCTAACTAACTGCATTTCGATTGTGTCGTTTGCAATCCATCATGGGATTGTAGTTCTTTCCCTCGTTTTCTATCTTTGTCTATTTTGTCTGATTATACATTTTGTTTCACTTCAAGGTAGCTCATCTGGGGTGCGTTTCCCAAAGCCAACTATATGGTCGCAAGTTACCAATAGAGTTCAATGGAAATTGCGATCATAGTTGGCCAACGATCCAATAGAATATGCCTTTGGAAAACGCACCCCTGGTTGGTTTGGTTCATGGTTTCTGATGCATTATCGAATCTTTTTTTTTTTTTTTTTTTTTTTTTTTATGGGGGAAAATTCGAGTATATGGGGAGAGTATTTTCCAAGAACGAAGGCCACTGAAAAAAAAGAAGCGGTGAACAGTTGTTGCATTCATAATAAATAAATACATAGGTTGCACTATTATTATTCTGACTCGTACGTGACCAATAAGAGACAAGTTTTGAGCCACAAAGCCCCGCCTATTTCAAGACCCACGTTCTCGAATTGACATTCTATCCGTTCCTAACATTTCTGTGATTTTGAGACACAGCTCTGTACATTAACAACCAAAGACACCCTGAATCATTTCTTCTCTTCTAATGGATGTTACAAAAAGGTTTTAACTGTGGAGATCCGAGCCTCTTTCCTGCCTTCATGTCAAGCCTTGGGAAGAATAGTGTGTATTCCACATTTCCCACTCTCTGCCCCTAGCTTGTCCATGTCGCTCCGGCGCTTTGCGGGGCTCACGGAGAGCTCTGGGTCTGCCGAGCCGAGCAGGGAGTTGTTCGAGGCCTGCAGGAGAGGAGACCTGGAGCGGGTGAAGAAGCTCGTGTGCCCGGAGAATGTGAACAGCAGAGACACGGCGGGCAGGAAATCCACACCGCTGCACTTCGCTGCGGGTGAGTGCCACTGTCTATTCTATTCTATTCTATTCTATTCTATTCTATTCTATTCTATTCGTTTTATTTTCGAAAACAATATTCTGTTTTCTATTTCTTACTTTATTTTCTGTTTTGTTATATGATTCTATGCTAATTTGTATCATCGTCAATAATATATTTTATTACTGTACAATTTGTATCATTTCCCCAATACAATTGTATTTGCATATCCTCATTAATAATTAATCAACTAAAAAAGACAAAAGCTTCTTAGCATAATTTATATAGGGTTTTTGAGATTATTGAATTCATTTTTTTGTTGATGTTAGTGTAATATAATTAAGTTAGCTTCTAAGAACACCATGTGCTTATGTTATTTCTGGAACACTTTGAAATCACATATTGTCATCGTTATTGTCATTGTAATTTTTAATTATATGTACATATAATGACTATATGATATATAATGACTCAAATGTAAGTCATGAAACTCATTGGGTTATATTCTACCAACTCTTATATTTCCAAATATGTGGTCTTGTAGATTTTGTTCTGAAATTTACATTTATTCACTAGTTTACTGAGTGACTAAAATTGTCATATGACATGGATGTTATTGTGTATTAAATTAAAAAGGGGTATAATGTGATAATGTAAGTCAATGTATACTGATTCTTTATCATCATTACTATATAAAAGTGTTGCATTTCTTATGTGCAAATATGTTACATTTTGCATTATTTTACTTTATCAAAAGTAACACTCATAGAAAGACGTTTACTTGTAATCTTTCAATATACTTTGAAATTAATTTGGGAATACCTTGTTATAAAAGTACCAAAATGCTTGTAACCTTTGCTGGCACTATTCCCCATCTGTCACATTGATGATTTTATGATTAATAAAAAGCCTTAATTTTTTTCAAAATTCTGAATGTCACACCAAATGACATGGTGTCACGCCATATGATGAATCACACCACACAACAATCTGTATGCAAAAATCTGTATTATTATAAGTAGACATCTGGGTTATCAATATATGATTGAACGAACATGATTTTTACTCAAAATCAAGTGCTTGGGACAGTCACGCCATATGAGCTTTTTCTGGTTTGGCTGAAAATTGTGAAAAAATGGAAGATTAATCCCATGAATGTTCATATAAAACAGCAATTTTATTTTTAACTTTCTGAACAATATCACCACAGTTTTTGACATATTTTTCTATAATTTACTTAACTTTGACACATTGGACCAAAAAAGGCCATGTCATGTCAACCACCCATTGTTGACCTTAACTAATAATGGGTGGGTCCTTATATTAAAGAGTTACCTGTATTAGTAGTTTAGTTTAGTGTGTGTGTGTGTGTGTGTGTGTGTGTGTGTATGTATATATATATATATATATATATATATATATATATATATATATATATATATATATAAATACACTCACCTAAAGGATTATTAGGAACACCTGTTCAATGTCTCATTAATGCAATTATCTAATCAACCAATCACATGGCAGTTGCTTCAATGCATTTAGGGGTGTGTTCCTGGTCAAGACAATCTCCTGAACTCCAAACTTAATGTCAGAATAGGAAAGAAAGGTGATTTAAGCAATTTTGAGCGTGGCATGGTTGTTGGTGCCAGACGGGCCGGTCTGAGTATTTCACAATCTGCTCAGTTACTGGGATTTTCACGCACAACCATTTCTAGGGTTTACAAAGAATGGTGTGAAAAGGGAAAAACATCTTGTATGCGGCAGTCCTGTGGGCGAAAATGCCTTGTTGATGCTAGAGGTCAGAGGAGAATGGGCCGACTGATTCAAGCTGATAGAAGAGCAACTTTGACTGAAATAACCACTCGTTACAACCGAGGTATGCAGCAAAGCATTTGTGAAGCCACAACACGCACAACCTTGAGGCGGATGGGCTACAACAGCAGAAGACCCCACCGGGTACCACTCATCTCCTCTACAAATAGGAAAAAGAGGCTACAATTTGCAAGAGCTCACCAAAATTGGACAGTTGAAGACTGGAAAAATGTTGCCTGGTCTGATGAGTCTCGATTTCTGTTGAGACATTCAGATGGTAGAGTCAGAATTTGGTATAAACAGAATGAGAACATGGATCCATCATGCCTTGTTACCACTGTGCAGCCTGGTGGTGGTGGTGTAATGATGTGGTGGGGGATGTTTTCTTGGCACACTTTAGGCCCCTTAGTGCCAATTGGGCATTGATTAAATGCCACGGCCTACCTGAGCATTGTTTCTGACCATGTCCATCCCTTTATTGCCACCATGTACCCATCCTCTGATGGCTACTTCCAGCAGGATAATGCACCATGTCACAAAGCTCGAATCATTTCAAATTGGTTTCTTGAACATGACAATGAGTTCACTGTACTAAAATGGCCCCCATAGTCACCAGATCTCAACCCAATAGAGCATCTTTGGGATGTGGTGGAACGGGAGCTTCGTGCCCTGGATGTGCATCCCACAAATCTCCATCAACTGCAAGATGCTATCCTATCAATATGGGCCAACATTTCTAAAGAATGCTTTCAGCACCTTGTTGAATCAATGCCACGTAGAATTAAGGCAGTTCTGAAGGCGAAAGGGGGTCAAACACAGTATTAGTATGGTGTTCCTAATAATCCTTTAGGTGAGTGTATATTTATCTTTGCTAAGTAACATTAGTTCATAATTTGTTCATGTTAGTTCTGGTCTATTAAAAAATATCAAAAGACGCAGCAAATAGCCTACTGTTGATTTTAATAATGTATTAGTTGTGAAATTATATAAACTAAGACTAATAAATGCTTTAGAAGTATTTTTCACTGTTTCACTGTTCATGTAACTAATGTAGTTAAGAGATAGTTCACCCAAAAATGAAAATTCTGTCATTAATTACTCACCCTCATGTCGTTCCAAACATGTAAGACTATCATTCATCTTCTAAACACAAATGAAGATATTTTTGATGAAATCTGAGAGATTTCTGTCCGTCTATTGACAGATACGCAACTACCACTTTGACGATTCAAAAAGTTCATAAAGATATCATAAAACTAATCCATATGAATTGAGCGGTTTAATCCAAATTTTCTGAAGAGACTCAATCGCTTTATATGATGAACAGATTTAATTTAGGCTTCAATTCACATATAAACATTCAGCAACTCACACATCAGTTGAGGTAAACAGAAGCTCAAGCATGTTCGCTTGACGTGCGAGAACCAATGAGGTTCATTCTCTGTTACGCAGCACGTTTGAGCTTCAGCAAGAACCAATGAGGTTTGTTCACGTGCGTCAAGCAAGTTCGGTTGAGCTTCTGTTTATGTTTGCTGATCAATGTTAATATGTGAATAAAAGACTAAATGAAATATGTTCATGATGTAAAGTGATGGACTGTTCTGTGGCAGGTTTTGGCCGTAGAGATGTGGTGGACTACCTCCTTCTAAACGGTGCTAACGTGCACGCCTGCGATGATGGTGGTCTCATCTCGCTGCACAACGCCTGCTCTTTTGGTCACGCTGAGGTCGTCAACCTGCTTCTGCAACACGGGGCCGATGCCAACTCCAGAGACAACTGGAATTACACCCCACTCCACGAGGCTGCCATCAAGGGCAAGATCGACGTCTGCATTGGTAAAACCTGGTGCCTCTCAGACCTTCTTGTAGTAACAAAGTTTACACTATAATTTACATGCATTCATAATAACTTGTTTTGATGAGAAAAGTACATCAAACGTGGATCTCATTTGTATGTTGAATGTATAATGCTGTTTGTGTCATGTTTGTCATTGATAGTTTTACTACAACATGGTGCTGAGCCAACCATCCGAAACACTGATGGAAGGACAGCGCTTGACTTGGCTGAAGCCTCCACCAAAGCAGTGCTGACCGGTGAGTGAGCTCTTGAACCTCTTGAAGCTCTAGTCCACAGTCTGATTCAGTGTAATGAGAGAGGAAGACTGGCTGCTGGGAAATGATACAAACTCATGCCTCATTGTACAGTAAAACAGTGTAGTCCGATTAATAAAAATAAAAAAATCTTTTAAACAGATTATTTTTAACTAATTGGTTAAAAATTCATTTAATTTCAAATTCGATTCATTTAAAAATATTCACATAATATATAGCATAGCCTACATATACAAGTTCACGATATTTGTTTTCATTGCCTTTAAAATGCACATGTATGGAGGAAATCATTGGGCAGCATGTGGAATTACATTTTGGTAAATAATGGATTAAAATGAATTCATTATTAAAATCAATATTTAAATTGTTTTAATTAATCATTTTGGGATTTTTTTTCATCTGTTTAAAGGATTAATTGAAAAAATAAATGATCAAAATATTTGTTAGTTGCAGCACTACATGAGATTTTTATTGTTTTTATTACGTCTTTCTGGAATACTTGATTCTTATGCTGCCTTCACGTGCTATTGGAAATGTACGACTTTTCCACTTCTGAAGTTGGGATTACAAGCTTGTCGCGCTTCAAGTGCTTTGTTGTCGGAAAGAACAGAAATGAGAAAACCAGGTTTTCTTGCCTATTTATTGGGAAAATCGTATTATTATAAAATCCCTTTCATTGACAACCATATAAACCTTCACCGCACTATATCTAGATAGTCAGTTTGCTGACAATTCTGGAATTTCGCAGTATTTACAGTATAAAACACACAATATGCTTCAAATGGTTATTCATAATGTAAACATGCACTACTTTAATGACAAGACAAGGCGATGGAGCTGTTGTGGAATCAGCAATTGTTCTCCATTGCCATGTTTTAACCAACTCTGGGTATCAAAATTATCCTAGTGCTTCCTAGTACAACTTGAGAGGGCGTTCATGCCCAATTCTTAACTAGGAAACTTGTATTCACGATAATTTAGAGTTAGTCCCACGATTCTCATTTGTTTTTAAGACTGTGTTTAATAATTGCCAATTTACTCAAGGCTGGTATGTTGTCCGGGTGGCTTGGCTTTTCATTTGTGCTCAAATGAGATTGCCATTTATGTTAATATACTTCATTCTTTCTTAAATCTAGGTGAATATAGGAAGGATGAACTCCTCGAGAGCGCAAGGTAATAACAATTTAAGCTCAGTATTGTTCAGGAGACCTGAGGAGAGATGAATATTCCTAAGCTAAATTGCTGTCGTGACTCGCATTGTTCTTTTGCTTTTGTACAGAAGTGGAAATGAAGAAAAACTGATGAGCCTCCTCACACCATTAAATGTGAACTGTCATGCTAGTGATGGAAGGAAGGTGATTTATTAAATTATGATTCATTTATATTTAATCTAGTGTTGCCTCAAATTCAATATCTGTTTGACAGTGGGATTGTTAATGTACATTAACAACATTACCGAGCCACTCAAATAAAACGTAATGTAGCCAGACATTTCATACAGTATGTAATAGTTCTAGATTCTACATGCATCTTCATTTAAACAATGCTTTGCATATGTGTTTCTGAATGGATTGTTTGTTGGTTGCAGTCCACCCCTCTGCATCTGGCCGCGGGCTATAATCGTGTGAAGACAGTGCAGCTGTTGTTGCAGCATGGAGCCGACGTGCACGCTAAAGACAAAGGGTGCGATGTCTGTGTTGACTGTGACTTAAAGTGCCGTTTCTGTGCTAACATAAGCTCTATGCTGTCAGTTACCACAGAAATAGATCCCCTTCAGTTTGTAAAAAATAAACAAATAAAAAATTTCTGTTTACAGTAATGCACTTAGAAGCTCCGCAGGGATAATTCCAGTCTGTTTTTACTGGCTTTACCACCTTTATAGAGATGCACAGAACCATACTGGCCTCTGCTGATTCTGCAGCCAGTGAGATTGCTTGCTCAACATTTAAATTGGAGGTCGACTGATAGTGGATTTGACCAATAACGATAACTAGTTTGGCCAACGCTGGCCGATAACCGATTAATCTACACAAACGCTATAGCATTTAAAATAGATAAGTAACATATGTATTTTATGTATACTCTCTCACTTTATTTCCTTCTTTTTTAGAACACTTGATTATCTAATCAAAATAAGAAAATATGTATTACAGTGACGATAAAAAAGAGCTGAAATTGAATGCGTTTCTGATATGTTATATGTTTCTGTCGGCTGCATGACGATGCCGTTTGCTTTCTCACATCACTAGCTTAAAATATGCAACTTCGCTGGATAAATAATGCATTAAACTTGCTTGTCACATTGTGTAAACAAACACCACGAGGCGTCAGTGATAGTTTTCATTTCGCCTCTAGAGGCCGCTCTCGTACTATATAATGACAGTGCACCCTTCTCAGCCACTCCAGCAATGGACACATTCCGGAAAAACTTATCGGTATGCCGATTTTTGCCGATTAATCAAAATCTATCAAACGGTTGGCCTCTAATTTCAATAGTCTGGTTCAGTGTTCTGTTTCACGTCACCAGAGTTCCTCTGAAACCCTCCACCTCCCCCAGCTCCACCTGCCTAGATCTGCTACAGGATTGATGTATGCCTATTCATTAAGCAGCAGCATATCTTACATGCTCACATAGTATGAGTTTTCATGATCAAGAGTTGTCATGATTGAAATATTATTATATATGAATTTATTTAGATATTGGCCATACCATGCAAATAATTATCAACCCACCGATATCGTCCTGAATTTTAATATTGGTGCATTCCTAGTTAAAAAAATTGGATGTACAGACAAGGTTAATATTCAATTCTATTACACTAGTCTCATGTTAACTTAACTTGTATAATTGTGGGTATACTTTCGGAACAGTGTGTATATCGTTCCCTAGACTTAGCTGTAAACACATTTTTGATTTGTTCTTGCAATCTGAGGAATATGTCAAATTTGATATCTGATGAAAACTGTAGTCTTCTTTCATTGTTGTAGTCACTAAACCTATCTATACTATCTTACACTTGGCCTTGTGTTTACAGTGATCTTGTGCCTCTTCATAATGCCTGTTCATACGGTCACTATGAGGTAGCTGAGTTGCTTGTAAAGGTATTCACACGTTTTTTTTGTCAGCTTTCTTGTTCCGAGTTCTTTCATTTTAGTTAAAGTGGTAACTACACTCCATTTTTTTCCTTTTTTCCACAGCATGGAGCCTGCGTCAGCGCTGTGGACCTTTGGCAGTTCACACCTTTGCATGAGGCAGCCTCAAAAAACCGAGTGGAGGTCTGTTCTCTCCTGCTCAGCTACGGAGCCGACCCCACCTTCCTCAACTGCCACAACAGGAGCGCGATGGACCTGGCCCCGAACACCCTGCTGAAAGAGCGTCTGGCGTGTAAGCGTGTGACTGCTACTAAGATCAGCTCGCGTTTTGTTTGCTGCGTAAATGACTGATGGGGTGTGTCTCTCTCTGTTGCAGATGAGTTCAGAGGTCACGCTTTGCTGCAGGCGGCACGTGAGGCGGACATGGCCTGCTTTAAAAAACACCTCTCCCTTGAGACCATCAACTTTAAACACCCTCTAACCCAAGAGACAGCTCTAGTAAGGCTCTCTCTCTCTTATTATATGTATTATATATATATTTTTTTTTTATTATAACATTTTATTAAAACATAGCTGATATGTACACACCTGTGAATGCTACAATTAAACACAAACTATCTAAGAAAAGAGATTTTATATGTCTTGAAGTGAGTAAAAGAGGTTTCTGTGATTGTCTTTGATAGCATTGTGTCTCCACGTCGCCCTATCCCAAGAGGAAACAGATCTGTGAATTGCTGCTCAGAAAAGGAGCCAACGTCAATGAGAAGAATAAAGAGTGAGTCAGTCGTGTTGTTCGGGTTTGCAGAGGGTCTCTTAATGATTGTGTATCATATCCAGTAATGGCTTGTGGATCTCTGTCTTTCACACAGCTTCCTCACACCTCTGCATCTTGCCGCGGAGAAGTCCCACAATGACATCATCGAGGTGTTGGTGAAACACGAGGCGAAAGTAAGTGAGATTTTCCAGCTGCAGTAAAATATACAGAATTAAACATGGGCTCCACAAATGTTATTTTAGCATCACAGTTATTCTGTCAGCCTTTACTTATGCCATCAGGATGAAAATACATGGATCTGTGATTCAACACATAACGAATTTATAACTCGAATGAACTAACAAATTAATCATTAATAACGAACTATTCAACTACTATAAGTATATCCACCCTTACAAACAGTACACTCACATTTACATTGTACTATATAGTGCTATTCTATACTATATAGCAACTCCTTAATTGTTATATCATTAAAAAATGTAAACTAGCCTATATAATCGCCCAGCAATGTATCAAAAGTTAAATATAGTACATCCTGCTTTACCTGCATACATACAGTATGCTCACGTAAAGCAAAATATATTATGCAGCAAATCTCGGCTGCGTGATTGTTCATATCGTCGTAAAATGTAAACTGTATTATCGCAGAGCTCTCTTTATAAAATTGTATATATATTTTTACATAGGGCCTACATACAGTATACTCACATAGGGTGATATTGATATATAATATATAGCAAATCACGAACGCTTGACTTATTTTGTTGCAAAAATGTAACTATACTATGGCACAGCTCTTTATATAACATCCAACTTTATCCGCATGCATACAGTATACTAGTGTAAGTAAAAAAAAAAATATATATATACAAGCAATCCGGCAGTTGATATTTGCCTTATATATTTATATATATATATATATATATATATATATAAGGCAAATCTCAACTGCTTGATTGCTTGTACCGTTGCTATGGAAGTAAAATAATGTCAAATGTTTTTGAAATAAAAAGCCTGTTGAATTGCACTACTTGAAAAAATAGGCATTGCATTAACCATGCTTTGTATTTTTAGGGCTTGCATTTTTATGGGCTGAAATTTAGCATGGTTGAATATTTAAGCTGTGAATATTTCAATTCAAAATATTTCAAACACATTTTCATTATTAAAAATTCAATAATCCATATTCACCATTCATATTTCATTTCCAAAATATTCAAACTGTTTAAAAATACAACCAATAATATTCAACAGGCAATTTTCGGTCCATTTTATTTCGCTTTGCAAATTCGCTTCCACAAATTTCAGTGGTTCAAATTCGACAGTAAATTCGACATTGACGTCCAGGAACTGCAGGAAAAGCAGAAGATTGCCGAGCATACTCTCCATCTGCTGTTAGTCGACCTCACCAGCAGGGGGTGCAAAAGCGCTTGTTGTTGACGAAGACGTTCATTCATAAAATGGAAATGATTATCTGTGACAGTATATGCGGAAAAGATGATAAACACACAAAAGCTGTGTTTATGTTTCATTCAATAACTTCATTGTTACTTTCCCTGTGTATTCTACATGTCATCAGCTTTCTCTACCATGAACAGGATTATAATCGGTTTCCCTCAATACCTCATACTCAAGGATTCCCTTTCCGTTGGGACAAAACGCTTAACACATACAGTGATATGAAAGACCAATCTTGCACCTTATTGGGGATGTAGGCTGTAGGCTACTATATAGGCTACAGGCAAGAAGATGGACTCAGATAATAAACTTTACGCGCAAAGTTTCATGCTGAGCGTGATATACTGGCATAAAATCAACACTTGATCAATTAATACTAACACTTTCTATTCTATTCTATTCTCTCGCTCTCTCTCTCTCTCTCTCTATATATATATGTAGTGGAGGCTAAACGCACGTAAACGCCGTTTACGCACCTCCCAATGAAATAGCGTTTATCCACCTCTAAATAGCGTTTATCCACCTCTAAATAGCCCGTAGTTCCTAAGACATTTTAAAATTAAGCTTATGTCGTTTAAGTTTCATATTGTTCATTATTAGTTTCATAGGTTGTTAAAACTAAGACGAACTCTTTCATATTGCGCAATTAGGCTACTGTCAGTGTTGTTGACTTTTACTGACGGACGGTGAGGTTGCGCTGTTGACGCTCGCGCAGCCTCTCGAGGAGAAATCTACACAAATGAGCGGACACACACACACTCAGTTAACCAGTTAACAACATACTGCTGCCTATAAAAAATCTAAATGTGGAGTTTTTATATTTTTAACATATGTTAAGCAACCTCAATTATTTTTCCTGAACACCATCACGATTGAAAATGTGACATTTCCTACAACAGTTCAATAAACAGTTAAAATTAAGTCACTTACATTTTAGATGCAATATTGGCTGTTTTTGTTCTGTTTCAGCAGCGAAAATAGTTCCAAACAAAAATCACAGCAGAACCACGGCACATCTCACAGGAACACTCAACCTGTTTTCATTACTGAATGATTCAGCATTTTGAACGAATCGATTGAGTCAAAGATTCAATGACCCATTCATAAACATCTGTCTCATTCTTGAATGAATCAGCCATTTGAACGAATCGTTTGTTTGTTTGAATGAATGAATCAATGACTCACTCATTAAGACGGTCGCCTGCCGCCACCTACTGGCGGTTTAGTGTTATGTTTAAAAGTAGTATCATTCTTTCCAATGTTTCTTATATGTAAATTTAAATAAATTTCATAACATTATTTTACACAATTGTAATTTTTCAGTGTAAATTATTTAATTTGATCAGCCCCTAGGGTAACAGCCCTAGAGTGTCTTATTATTCTAAATAATTGAATTTATTGACCAAATTTATGAATTTAAAATGAAAGATGAAGCATACATTTAATAATATTGGGGCCGGGGATGCCCTTTAAAGGTGCCGATATTACAATAGGCCGATTTAAATATCAAAGCTGATTGAACACTGATGAGAATAATCAGAATAAATGAGAATATTGTTTCAGAATAAATTAACACACACACCAAAAAAAAAAAAAAAATCCGGACGAGCAATTTTTTTACTCAGACAAGTGAATGACAGATTTACTTGTCCGAAGGACAAGTGAAAAGGCTTAATGTCGAGCAATGTTAGCAATGTCATCAGGTAGGCAGTGGCCCACCTTACCGGGTGACCACGTCGTTTCTACGACCACGTCGTTTCTAACTTCAATCGCAAACTTAAATTTATTTGAATAAATATCAAAAATCCAAAGGGTGCGCATGCGCATTATGCCTGACACTACATGAACACTTACAGTTGGTTTTATGACTGTAAGTCGTTCTATTCAAATGCTATTGAAGTTAGAAACGTGTATAGGGCCTACCAAAGTCGTATACACTTTAGAGACGGTCCCTAAATGTGCGAATGTCCAACATCAAGCCAACTTAATGCCAGTCTATCACTGGGAAACGCTTAGCTGTGCGCGTTATTCTGAGTCCTTCTGCTTGCCTGTGAGTTTGGACTTTTACATCACTAGTCCATTAAGCTACGTTAAGCGTATATGTCCAGCAGGGGAATCCTGAAGTATTGAGGGAAACCCTAATAGCCTGCATGCAGCATATCGCCACAATATAAAGTTAAGGCAACTAAACAACCAAGAGAAATATATGTCAACCTCAAAAATGTAACATTGGATCTGTATATCCGCATCGAGGAATAAAATTATTATCTCGTTCACGGTAGAGAAATATGCATGTAGGCTACACAGGAAAAGTAACCGTGAAGGCACCGAATTTTAACAAAAACAGCCGTCATAATAATCACACAAATAAACTTACATTGCTGTAAATGAGTTTTATGAATGAATGACTTGCTCTAATTTTGCTGGTCTTCGTCAACAACAAGCGCTTTTGCACCCCCTGCTGGTGAGGTCGACTAACAGCAGATGGAGAGTATGCTCGGCAATCTTCTGCTTTTCCTGCAGTTCCTGGACGTCAATGTCGAATTTGAACCACTGAATTTGTGGAAGCGAATTTGCAAAGCGAAATAAAATGGACCGAAAATTGCCTGTTGAATATTATTGGTTGTATTTTTAAACAGTTTGAATATTTTGGAAATGAAATATGAATGGTGAATATGGATTATTGAATTTTTAATAATGAAAATGTGTTTGAAATGTTTTTAATTGAAATATTCACAGCTTAAATATTCAACCATGTTGAATTTCAGCCCATAAAAATGCAAGCCCTAAAAATACAATGCATAAAAATGCAAGCATGGTTAATGCAATGCCTATTTTTTTCAAGTAGTGCAATTCAACAGGCTTTTTATTTCAAAAACATTTGACATTATTTTACTTCCATACGTTGCAAAGTGTAAATTATTTTACCCCAGCTCTAATCTGCTAAATGCGACTATAAGGCGTGAAGATATAAACATTAACATTCAGATTATCTGTAAAGCTGCATTGAAACAATGTGTATTGTGAAAAGCGCAAAACAAATAAATTTTACTTGACGTGTGATTGAACATGAAATCAAAATCCATTTTTATAATACAGATTTCATCAGTACACAATCCAGTGACTTCCCATAGCATATCGCACCCCCTACATGTTTTGTCTTGTTGAATATCCTGTTTCACTCAGAAATATATCACATTATTTTGATATGTCCCTCAGTTTGTAAAAACAGTAATGCTAAAACAGTCTATGGTGTATCCCCGTGAACGTGTTGTTGTGATGTTCAGGTGAATGCGGTAGATAACCTGGGTCAGACTGCGCTTCACCTCGCAGCTCACCGCGGTCATCTGCAGACCTGTCACATGCTCCTGAGTGCTAGATGTGACCCGCTCATCACTTCCCTGCAGGGCTTCTCACCCTCTCAGATCGCCAGTCAAAGCATGCAGGAGATACTGCAAGGTGACGCTTCAGTTCAAATTCACTATTTACTCACCCTCATGTCGTTCCAAACCTGTATGACTTTCTTCTGTGGAACACAAAAAAAAAGAAATTTAGCAGAATGTTTATGCTGTTTCATTATTCACTTGTATGGAAAGGATCAGCATGAATTTGTGTTTTGTTTACAATTGTATAAAGTAATACAGGATCGGAATGAGAATGATAAAATATTCTTTTGGGGGGGGGGATTGAACTAATCCTTTAAAGTGCCCCATTATGCATTATTTCAGATATTACCTTTCATGTAGTGTGTAATATTGCTGTTTGTGAATGTAAAAGATCAAAGTGCATGACAAATGTAATTATTGCTTTCCAAACGAAAGAACCGAAACGAGTCGCCAGTAATTCCAGTCGTTCTTCCTGCACGAACCAAGTAGATTTGTAACAAATTTGCATAATGCCAGCCTATGTTCGTCATCATTGGCTGCCTCCTTTGAGACCCCGAGGAAGGCTTTTTAGCCGAAACACGTCAGTATATTTTTCCATAAAATTGAAAGTTCTCTTCACCACAAATGTTGCTGGATTTCTCTTTGTTTCTCGGCTGCCTGCGAACAACATCTACTTTGACCCGCCCTCAAACGCTGTAGTTGTAGCTGAGGTCTGGAAGAGGAGAAGACGCTGTTTTCTGCTCTGCAAAAGCAAATCCTCTCAGCTACTTCTTCCAATGTTTCATTATCGGACTCGGGCTCAAATTGATACGGTAAAACGGATGACATTTTTACTGTTCGTATCACTGTGCACAGAAGTGCTGAGGAAGCCTCCGGAGCTGAAATTCAGATATATTATTCAGTGTAATGGGCGTTTCATTTCCGACACACACAAGCAGTATAACGATCAACTGGGCCATTAGAGGCTCTCGGAAAGGAGGCATTTAGAGAAACTAAATCCTTTATTGAACTGTTTCAGGCACTGTGAAAAAAGAGCTGATGCTGCAATGTATATTATGAGAGAATGTCAGTGTTTGCATGTAAACCGATTGTAGGAGACCTTCAAACTAAAATTAGGAACCTTTAAAATAACATAATCAGGACACTTTAAAAGAAACACAAAGCACATAAACATAAAAACATTCTTTTTTTTTACCTTGCTTGTTGTTTTTTGGTTGTTGCTTTCCTAGAGGGAACATTTACAGGCAACTCAGACACAGACAGGCAGCTGTTAGAAGCCTCCAAATCAGGAGATCTGGAAGTGGTGAAGGTGAGGACTAAAAATACACCAAACAGTGTGAAATGATCAATTTACCCCCATGAAGTTGTGCAATCATTATGAATTTGATTATACCAGATTCCCATGTTATTTTTTTTCCCTCTCCATGTAGAAGCTCTGTACTCTTCAGAACGTGAACTGTAGAGACGTGGAGGGAAGGCAGTCCACACCCCTGCACTTTGCGGCGGGGTACAACCGTGTAGCTGTGGTGGAGTATCTGCTGCTGCATGGAGCCGATGTGCACGCTAAAGACAAGGGGTGAGATGACAAAAGAGAGGGGGGGTTGTATGGTTGAGTTGCGTTAGTAGTGTGTTGTCGCATGTCCAAGAGACGCTGTTTGTTCCACCCCAGATCTAATGCAGTTAGTGTAAGGGGCGTGACATTTCCCAAACATGCTGGAAGCGGTGGACCAATCACAACATACTGATCCAGCCAACCAATCAGAGCACATTGCACTTTTCAGAAGGAGGGCCTTCATAGAGACAGGAACTAAATAGAGCGTTCCTGGCAGACTGGGAAGAGAGGAACTGCAACAATGTCAAATATGTCAAAAAAATAAATAAAGTGTTTTTTGACCATTCAAGCACGATGACCTATTCAAGTAGATTGAATTTTTTACTAATCTAGTAAAGTTTTTCAACAAATTTCATTTAAAAAAACGTATATACATTTATAATGTTATTCTTTGTTTTATATTGCCTCGCAGCTGCGAGAGTGTTTCTGATACAACGGCCGAGGGAGTGACGACAAATTTCACATCATTCTCTGTTCTGACTGCTGTAATCAATCTCTCCATATTTTTCCCCTCTTTTGGAAAGTTGTGGAAATGCTATCATGTTTTTTCTTTTCTTTCGCTATTAGGGAATGGGAATACGAAAATTATATTTGATGTCTCCTGTTCACCACTATAGAAGTTTACCCAACAACTATGACGACTTCCGCTTATGAGAAATGTGAAAATGGCCCATTGTGATAGTAAGATGATGTCTCTGTTTTGTGCTACATAGTGGCCTGGTCCCCTTGCACAACGCCTGTTCCTATGGGCATTACGAGGTCGCTGAGCTCCTCGTCATTCACGGCGCTGTGGTTAACGTGGCCGACCTGTGGAAGTTCACCCCACTGCATGAGGCGGCCGCCAAGGGCAAATATGAGATCTGCAAACTGCTGCTTCAGGTATTGAAGAGCACCGATTGAAATCAATTTCTCAGGCTTTGAATTGAAATCATTTCTATCATCAATGGCAGCAAAGTGATGGAGGAAGCACTGTGTTCATTGCTGCATTCACTACAGTATAACAAAGTAATTCCTTGACACAGCATGGTGCCGACCCGACCAAAAAGAATCGTGATGGAAACACCCCTCTGGACTTGGTGAAGGATGAGGATACAGACGTTCAGGATCTGCTCAGGGGAGACGCAGCACTGCTGGACGCCGCTAAGAAAGGCTGCTTAAGTCGCGTTAAAAAGATCTGCACTCCAGACAACGTGAACTGTCGAGACACGCAGGGACGTCACTCCACTCCGCTGCACCTCGCAGGTATGTGTGGGTCATAGTAGGATGCTATACAATACTTTACTTGAGTTCTCTTATAGTGTTTGACCAATAAGGTTTTTTTTTTAATGGCAGATGCTGAGATATCCGGACGATATATATATATCAAACATGTTATCACACAATTGATTAAAAAAATTGTAAATAACATTCACACTGTTTTTTGCAATAAAACTATTATATAATATTTATTCAAATATAAAAAAATGTATCAATTTGAAAAAAGTGAATTTAATATACAAGTAATCTGTTTAAACCGCAGATACTAAAATACAGATTTATACTCAAATAAAGACATTTTTAAAAATGTATAAATAATAGAGTGAACACAGTCCGTATAAAGACAGACTTACTAGATTACCGAGCGCACTGAGAATTGCGTTCTCTCAAATTAAAACACTAATTATGCATACAGCACATATCGAATGGGTCGAAATATAAGATGCACAGTTGATTTAAAGGCATAACCAGAACCTGGAGACCTTTTTAAACATTCTGGCTCTGTAACGCCTGCTACATTTGCATTTGGAATCAGTTTATCAGTTAAGTGAAAATAGTCATTAAAAAATGTACTTAAGGGCGTTTTCACACCTGAAAAACCGCACCAAGGTCCGAACCAAAGTTCACGTTTTGATACATTTAATACTTTCAGAAAGTTTTGGTTTGGTTTCACACTGCAATTATGTGAGCGCACTAAAGAACTTTACGTGACATACTTTGGCCAACACTTCAGCACTTTGGCCAACAACTGTTGTTTTTAAATGTGCTCTATAAATAAATATGACTGACTGACTGACTGACTATATTCATCCCATACGCTTTCGTCATTCACGTGAGTCGCAAGCTCGCAACTACGTGGGCGTATCTCCGCAAAGTGGGTGTTGATACGCCCACGCAGTTGCGAGCTTGCGACTCACGTGATTTGTGGCAGCTTTGTCACACAGCTCTGCTCTGAAACTCTGAAACTCAGACTGAGCGAAAATGAAGCTTCGCAACCTCGCAACTTAAAAAAAAAAAAGCCTGGAGGGAGGGCCTTCTGCTCTTGGCCAATGCTTTGCTGTCTGCTGACGTACAGTCCAATCACAAGTCGTATTTACTGGAAAGGTGGGATTGACCGACTGCTCCGCCAATGACGAAAGCATATGGGATGAATATAGTCAGTCAGTCAGTCAGTCATATTTATTTATAGAGCACATTTAAAAACAACAGTTGTTGGCCAAAGTGCTGTATTAAAATATAGTATCAAAATGATTAACACATGCAAGCACAATTATCAATGAACTTGATTAATGTTGCAGAAATGTTTTACTATCCACAACCAAAGGCCTTTCAACAGGGGCGGCGCCAGATAATTTTTTACGCAGGTGCTGAGGGGGTGCTAGATCATTGACAGGGGGAGCTGCGCAATTATATATAGGCTATATATATATATATATATATACATACACACACACTATTATTTAAATGAGCAAAATTTATGATGAGATGAGCTCCAGTTCACGTGCAATGCAGTCGCGCCCGCGCCTCCATGATTATATTGTCTGCCATTTGCTTCTTATTTTATATATATATTCAGGCAATTGGTTGATGAAAAATTGATTAAAAATTAAGATACAATTTATACAAAACGAAATTCACTTTAAAGAAAGGCTTTCTACAAAACAAAACTTAATTTAGTGGTCAAAATCATGTCTGATCATACAAATCAGCCTATTCAATCATACAAATGAATAGGCCTGGTGCTAGTTATTAATGTGGGCACAACTACACATTTGACAAATTCATAAATGTGCGTCATTTAAACTAATACAATACAACTTGTGTGTGCAAAATCCAGAATCACATGAATGTGCAGCATTTTGTACAACTAGAGCCATAGTTGTTAATACAAAACCTCGATTTTGTATTAATGTAGCTCAGAATTTGTAGCCTGGCTGCGCCCTCCTACGCACTTCCGCTCAATTTCATTTTCCTTCAGTACTACGTCTGGGATTGTGCTGTAGACTTTGGTTTTCTCCGATCAATTTTTTGTAGGGCCAATCAGCGAACAGAGGGAGTGGCTGAGAACGATGACAAATTTGAAACTCTGAAAAATTGTTTGCGCAACATCGTAAAAAAAAGTTGCAGTTCTGAAGAAGGAAATCTCAAAAACAACAATGTTTGCAGAGATATTTTTAATTTTTTTTTACATTTTGCAAGCTTGCAAATCTTATTTTTCGATCTTGCAAAACTTTTTTTTGTAAGATTGAGTTTTCGAACACTTAGTTTCAACCTTTCAGAACTTTATTTTCAGTTTTGAATCATGGCAGGATATTAATCCAAACTGGGGAAGTGCGCGTGCACGCAGACAGTTTTACCTGGATTTCCAGCAGATGTTAAACGGTGACAGATTCGTCACAGCTAATTTTTCACTGAGCAGATTTAAAAGCTTTCCACGTTATTGTTAAATGTATGTATCATATTAGGACTCTGTTGTTTACTCTGCGCTGCTCCGCTGTGTGTTTCAGACGCCTTTAAGGGAAGTTTTAATTTCGCGACATACAGACCACGGCCACATTATTTTGTTACAATCGTTTCAATGAAATTTGTATCTGATGACAACTGTAAATATATTAAATAAATTATGCTATTGACATTGTGTCTTTGCAGTGCGTGTGGATTCGCAGATTATTGTTATGATGCCAATTTGTGGCTTAATTTAAATTGAGCAGCAATACTGCTGTGGTTAAAGGGACATGTCAAGCATTTATTTATTTATTATTTATGTATTTCAATGTTGCTGAGGAATGAGTTAAAGCATACAGTACACTCCATAAATGTTCATAAAGAGTGGTGAAAATGTATAAGCCATAGCTTATGAATCTGATCCAGTGATTTACCCACAGCATTTAAATAGGGGAATGTTCAACAAACATATTCATTAGCTAACAGGTATGAAAGCAACAAAAAAAAAAAAAAAAATAGGCAAATGCGCATGCATGCAGGGCAGCTGTATTTGCCAACGGTGGAGGTCTGACCACACAGTCTCACCTTTTGAACATTCAATCTAAGGAAGGAAGAACAAACTATAGAATAAGTTAGAATATAAGGTGCATGCTAATGAAGAACAGTTACTGGTTTTACAATGTATATGTATACATTTTTCTTACCCATTGGCCAGTTTGGCCTTCATACCTACTGCTCTCCATCTAATATAATCATGTTATATTAGAAAATAAATGTCACAGTTGTATTACCTTTTTATATTAAGACCAATTTAACACACAATTACCCTTCATTGTGAAATTTTCACATCTCCTCTTTATATATTAGTGTTTCTTTCTTGAGCAGCTGTCAGGATATTGGTTATCCTACAACGTTTTTGATTTGTCTAACTTTAATTGCATCAATTTGCTGTGGTAGTCTATGGCCTAACAACAATGACACCAGTAACAATAATGACACTTGATTTACTTGACACCCCCCCCCCCCCCCGCGATTTTTTTTTTTGCAGGGTGGTAGGGGAAGACTCGTTAATATTCATTGGGGAACTGATCCCTGATTGGCTCGCCGTGACGCATCTCTAATGAGGTGTGATAGAGAAAACGGACATAGTCTCCTTCGTGACAACGGACACTTTCGCGAAGGCAAGGCATACCTGTCAACATTTGGTTATCCAAATCCGGAAGATCTGTGCGGAGACCGCTCACGAACTTCGCAAACTTCTGTATCTTTGCGGGGACACCGTCTTGATCTGCCACGTCAATCTGAGTGACGCGCGACAGCGAACCAATCGCGGATCAGTTCCCCAATGAATATTAATGAGTCTTCCCCTACCACCCTGCAAAAAAAAAATTCGCCCCCGACCCCCCCCCCCCATGTCATCCAATATATCCATGTCTTTCTTTCTTCAGTCGAAAAGAAATTAAGGTTTTTGAGGAAAACATTCCTCAGTGAGTAAATTATCAGCAAAAAAATTTTGAAAGTGAACTAATCCTTTAATGAGTTTCATGGTACCAGTCAAATTAAGAGAACTGCCATAATTTAGATATTACATAAAAAGAGGTACAAACCCATTAGATTTTATTTATAAAACTCATAGACCATTGTGTCATATTTCTTTTGTTAAAGAGGCCAGCAAAAAAGTAAACAATAAAGCATTCCCTTTTGTTTTAGAGGTTAGTGATGTAGGTGAAAATTAGCCATAGAGAATATCAGTAGGCCTATATATTTGTAATAATTCATCATCACTATATCATATGTTCGGCTTATTTCAGTAATACAATTTGTGGTTGCACTTGCCACTCTGTGTTTTTCACAGGACTTCAATCACTAAAGACAAAGTGTTCTCTAAAATGTCCAATAATCGAACCCATGACTTTGGCGTTGCAAGCACAATACTCTACTGTTTGAGCTACAGGAATGCTTGATAGAATGGTTTGATCAAATGATTATATGCTTCTAAGAAGATGTGTAACGGAGGCCAGCTAGTAGTCGCTGTGCGAGTAAACCTCACTCCTCTGATCTCAATAGGCGCTCTAGCGACAGTCTTTAGCCTTTAGAGGCTGCAGTCTTTAGCCTCCTTGTTAGAGCGCCTGACTCTCATGCCGGAGACCCGGGTTCGAGGTGGGACCCGGGTGGAGGGGTTACTGATGCAGTAGTAAATACAGAATTGTTCTGAAAGAAACAAAGAAATAATTTTTTATTTTATAAATCTTTTGAAAATGTTACAAGTTCATAAGATAATTAACTTCATGACCCTATATGCATTGCTGCTTTATATCCAGGTAAAATGATACGGACGCGTCACAGCTGGTTGTTCAAAAAAGAGATCTAAATATCATATCAGAGTAAAATAAGCTGATAAGTGTTTTTATATAAAAATAATAGATAGGCCTACATTATAAAATTAGGCTAGGCCTATATATAAGCCCTATGCAGATCGATAAATGCAACTTGTTGAAAAAATGTAAATGACTTTGTAATTTATGTTTCTTTTAGGTAGCCTAGCTACTTTAATTTAATCTACATCTGTTGTTATTTGTGATTAGAACTCATGACAACACAAGTGCGCTAACAAGTCTGTTCATCCAATGAAACCGAATGACCCTTGTTAATGGGCGTGGTTTCTGAGCTTGACACTAAAGTATGGTAAACTTCTTTGAAAATGCGTCAAATACGAAGGAATATCATACACTGCAAAAACAAAGCGCTTTGTTCGCATACAACTGGTGAAATATTCGTTTTTAATCGGTGATCCGTATATATATGGCATGAATCTGTCGCTTTTAACATCTGCTGGAAATCCAGGTAAAACTATCTGCATGCACGCGCGCGTCCCCAGTTAACATCCCCAGTTGATCCGTAACACCGGGCCGATACTACCTCTTTTCGTCGGACCAAATTTCATCTGTTTGGTCCGGACCGTGGTCGGGGGGAGGTTTCACACCTGTAATTTTGAAAAGTCCGAAAGTCCGGACTAAACAAGGTAGGTGTGAAAGGGCCCTAAAGTCTATGAAGTGAACTTTACAAAACGTCCTCAAATAAATGAATAAAATATCTGAAATATGAACAAATTGAAAAAGTATATGTTCATGTTGGTGGTGTTTGTTTTGTGTGTGTGATTAGCTGGCTATAATAATCTGGAGGTGGCTGAATATCTGCTGCAGCACGGGGCAGAGGTGAACTCTCAGGATAAAGATGGACTCATTCCCCTACACAACGCTGCATCTTACGGGGTGAGTAATAACATGGAACATGATCAGTTATTTTCACATTTTATTCTATGACATAAAACACACCAGTAATACCCCACTCGTGATTTTTAAAGCTTTTACATGTCTTGAAAATGTAGTTGCTAACAAGTGGCAAAATGTTGCTACAAAGGTTGTCGAGGACATTAAACGTCATCACCTGAACAGGTAAACTCATCTACTCTCTTTCAGAGCCCTGTTGTGTTTATAATCGCAAATGGAAAATGTTTTTTTAATCATTAAAGACTGAAAGAGTTGTTGGAAGCTTATTGGTTGTGACGTTGAAGTTGAGCGACCGTGGTGTAGTTCGTTTATGGCCTAAGGTTAGCTTGTAATTTCCGGTAATTGTATTTAGGCAGGGCCGGATTAAGAGTTCAGAGGCCCCTGGGCACAATATCTTGTAGGCCCCCCCTTAGGCAGGCCAAATGTATATTTTGTCCAAGGACATTTTTATATGGCATTTACAGTTTTACTGACTTAAAAGGAACTTTGTTGTACTATGCTGGAGTAAAGTTCATAAATGGTCGTTCTTTCCCATATGAATTTGTAAAGCTATGTTGGGTGGACCTCTGTGCCTCTAGGGGGGTTCGGGGGCATGCTCCCCCGCAAGAAAATTTTGTACATTTTAAGGTTAAATGCATCAATCTCGTGCTCTTTGAGAGATCAAAATTAAGAGCTTCAACCCATGAACTGCTCGTTGAACAAAGAAAAAGCATTGATTTGTACCAGGAAAATAAAGAGGGCTCAAACATCTTTTTAGTTATGAGAGTCTCAGTCTACATTACATTATCAATGGTGTTTTAGGATGCCAAACAATTATTATAATAATCTAATAATGATTTATATAATTATTCCTATGACGTAAAATCCATAGCCTATAAATGTACTATATAAATGAAAATGAATATTTTAAAAGTATATTTTAGTCTACATTACACTATAATACAGGAAAATTAGAATACTTTTCTCCTAATTTCTTCACTTGCAAGAAATAAACCCTTGAGCTTTTATGTAGGAGAAAACACCAACCTTGCTGATCGCGTGAACAAAGTGCACACTTTTCTTTAAATCACCCAGCACAAACAGGATGCCTATTCTTAAAGTCTTGTGCTGTTTTATAAAGGCACAAAGCCATCATGGTTTCGATTTTAGTTCGTTGGCAAAATATAACGCTAGAGACCTTTATGTTAGGTAAGGTTATACATTTTACATCTCATATGTGTTGGGAAAAGGGAGAAGAGAGAGTTCGGCAAAAGACGGATTCGAACTCGGGTCGAGCGCATCAAAAGCTGCTTTCAAGCACTTCACGCGCTACGACCTACGCCACTGTAGCTATTCAGTGACGCGCGTCTTTTTACTAAAAAGACAGGCACTTAGTGCAAATATACACTCCGTTATCTAAAATATATTTTTTCTTCCCCTCGCTTGGGCCACAAGTGCGCATGGCGAACTTGCAATGAATACATTTTATCAGACCGGCCCTCGCGGCCTCGAAACACTACCGGCCCACCGGGGAAACTCCCGACTCTCCCGATTGCCACTCCGCCCCTGGTGCCCAGGGCCCCTTAGATGTCGTGGGCCCCTGGGCAAGTGCCCAGTTGCCCTAATGGTTAATCCGGCCCTGTATTTAGGCTTCAAAATTGAAAAAAGTTTGTGAAAATTATCTTGATGAACAAAACATGCGAGCATAATAAACTTTTGGGGATCACAGAGCTCTTTTTTTTTTTGCAATAGTTTAAAAGACAAAGGAAAAATCCAAATGGGTTTTTGTCGAGGGAACCAGTGTGATGCTAACTTCCAAAAATATCTCATCACTGCAGCAGTCTATCACAAAAGTCTGATAGTCTAGTGTGAAAGACAACTGAACATTCTTGATTTATTTTGGTAAAAATCACTTTCCCTTTCTCAACCTTTTCCCTTTTCCCAGATATCTGCAATTTTAGAAACATTTCTTAAATGAATAGTTCACTCAAGAAATGTCTCCAATATGTCTTTTCAAACCCCTTTGGCTATCTTTCCTCCATGGAATTTGTTCCAAAAATGGTAAAGAAGCACCATAAAAGTAATCCATAAGATTCCAATATAGGGGTGAGCGGGGCACAACCTACCGCGGGCTAGTTATAACACACACGTTTAAAAGTTTCCACACATGCCAGCATGATAATGTATTTACAAGTTGCCATATCAACACTAGCCTACATAGAGAAAAAATTGCACCAAAATTAAAAAATCTTTGGAAGATATCACTTTATTTAACCATTAGCAAAAGTAAATTTCTTATTGAAGTAAAATTTTCATCTTAGTTTTTTTAGTGTTTGTATACAATCATGCAAATCTGCTATTATTTTATTGTCCAATTTGTTATTTATCCGTTTAGATGGTTCTTTAATGCTGATCTAACCAGCAGAAGACACTAGCCGCGTTTAAATCCCAGTTGCGCAGGTGGGCATGTTGTAACACTGCGTTACAAAGTGCCCCTATTAGAACTCTGCTATTCTATGATGCTAGTGATATAACTCATATTAACAACTTTTACGAATTATATTAAGAAACCATGAGAAAGAGGTGAATAAAGATGTCAATGTTCAGAAATTATGAATTATTATTATGTTTTGAACTATGCTGTATAGCTGTGTTTTGCGGTGTGTTCGTTGTCAAACTCAAAAATTAGTTTAGTTTTAATTATTAAAAAATGGCATTATTTTATATGAAAAAGTTAATAATTGTATTTTATTGACAAAATATTTTAGTTTGTCTTATATATTTTTTAATAGATCTGGTCATGTTACAATGTGCCTCTCACCTATGGGGCATGTTGTTCACTTCCATTCTTTCGGGATAAATAAAGAAAAAAGTATACACTGTATTAATGAAACAAAACCACATAATTGTACTAGACATGTGAATTTAATGTGGGGAAAAATAAATACTCTGAACCCTTAGTGAATATACACAACCAGAGAAAGTCAAAAAGTGTTAGGTTGTGCCCCGCTCTCCCCTATATTCCAAGTCATACGATAGATACAGTATGTGTGAGGAACAGATCGAAATTTCACTGACAATCTTCTCCTCTGCCTCAACTCTCATGTCTCATTTGTGCTTCAGCAATTTCAAATTTGGCACCAAAAAATGGTCAGTCATACATGTTTGGCATGACAGTTTATAGTTGTGCAGGTGTTAGTTGTAGTTGTGTTCACCTCCTCATATTTCATAATAACCTGTTGGGGAAGGGGAAAAGGTTTGGCAGCCATGCTTAGTCATATTCATGCAGCGACTTTCGTCAGGAAGTGAAAGAGACACCAACCCGAGAGAACGACCGCTCCATGTGTTTCATTGCAGCATGTGGATGTGGCCGCTTTGCTCATCAAGTACAACGCATGCGTCAGTGCCACAGATAAGTGGGCGTTCACCCCTTTGCACGAGGCGGCGCAGAAAGGCAGGACCCAGTTGTGTGCACTGCTTCTAGCTCACGGGGCCGACCCCACGCTCCGCAACCAGGAAGGCCAGTCGCCGCTGGACCTCGTGACGGTATTCACTCTTTCTGTGTGCTTATTGGACAAGCCACATCGCTGAAAGAAGATCTTTCTCCTTGTCGTCAACCGTTCTGTTCATTTTCTGCACCTCTGATACAGTTAAGCCTTCTCAAGCCAAACTTCTTATAATCATGCCAGGGAGAATTATCTCTTAGTTTTTTATGTCTGTTTTATGGGGTTGGTACTTTTCTTTTTGTGTATTCAGTGCATGAGGAGGCTTACTGATCATTCCATTCAACATTGCCTGAAAATACTCCACATTTGCACATGCAGTAACGTCTGGAGTGGGAAAATATGCCTGTCTGATGCCTGGAGGAAGATATTTAAGGGATAGAATAGATCAACCAAAAATGAAGATTCTGTCATCATGAATGCAGCCTCATGACATTTAAGTTTTGAAAGGAGCAACTTGAACATTCTTTAAACTAAGGCTGCAACTAATGATTAACCAATTAATCTAATGATTATTTTTTCCCCGATAAATCAGTTAATTAATCCTTTGGTTAACTTACTGTACCACTAAATAATAACTGTATCTGTATCCACTGCCTTGAATTTTATTTGATTTTTTTCAATATTTTCTCATAAAAATACTTACTTTATTGAAACAAATTCCCAACATAAAATATAAGGTGAAAAAGAAAACAAAATCTAGTTCAAAATATTAACAAAAGTATAATAGTATATCAATGATACTAAAATAACACTGGGGTGAGTAAATGATGGCGAAATCTTCATTTTTGTGTCAACTATCCCTTTAACCAAGGATGCATGCCAACAGCTTGATTAAATGAAATTAGCATTTTCACTGGTCTTGTATACAAATGCTTCCTTATTTGCATTTGTGTTGCTGAACTCACAGTCTACATGCTTGAGATCTGACTGACACTCACATAAGTTTGTGACTAAATGCGAGTCAGTTTGGGAGACCTGCAGTCTTGTCTGTCTCAAGAAATTGGCCGTTACTTAATTGTTTGGGACTTTCTGATGTCGCGCATCTCTCTCTCTAGACGGACGATGTGCGAGCCCTCCTCACGGCAGCCATGCCTCCTTCAGCGCTGCCGGCGTGCTATAAGCCCCAGGTTATCAGCGCCTCGACGTCTGTGGGAGTCGTGCCATCCACTCTCACCTCGAGTCCCACACCGCTCTCTTCAAACTCCGGTGTGGACGGCCAGTCCGGGACCTTCCCCGAGATGACCACACTTCTGCCGTCTTCTGGAGCCGAAGGGGACGTAGGCATAGAGATGAAAGAGGAGGGTGGGTTAATTCAAGATTCTGACTTGTGACTACTGAAAGCTTTCTGTAAATAACCTGTTGGTTTTTCAGGTCTAGCTATGGAGTTGAGTATCAGCCAGTTCCTTCACAACCTGGGCCTGGAACATTTGCTGGAGATCTTTGACAGAGAGCAGGTAATTGCTTCTGTTTCAATGTTTATTATAGTGTTGTGTAGTCAAAACCAGCTCATTCGAGTCCAACTCAGGCCGAGACCTTGAGTTTTAGAGTCGGAGTCAGACTACAACACTGGCAAAGCTACTTTGAAACCCTAAAAGCAAAACACGGAAGGGGTTTTGAATGAATGAACAAGATCACAATATCAAACCTGAACAGGTCAATTTTGCTAAATACAACAATAACACCCTAATTTATCTGTATCTAAATTATTTTTGTGAATCTTTTGATTTGCATGAACTGTCAGAAAGAAACAATTGATTAGAATAAATGAGACGTTCCAATGCTACATATGTGAGAGAGAACTGTTAGAGATGAACTGGTTCACTAGAATGAATCAGACTTTCCAATGCAACATAAGCGAGAAAGAACCATTTAGGATTAACCAGTTCACTAGAATTAACTTGCCTTTACCGTGCAACAAATGGGACAGATAAAATTTAAGGATGAACTGACTCACTAAACTGACATACGTGAGAGAGAACCATGTAGGATGAACTGATTCACTAAAACGAATGGTACTTTCCAATGCCACGTATGTGATAGGGAACCATTTAGGATGAACTGATTCACTTGAATTAAACTGATTTTTCAATGCTACATATGTGTGAGAGAACCGTTTATGATGAATCAATTCACTAGAATGAATCAGACTTTCTAATGCCACTTATGTGAGAGAGAACTCTTTACGATGAACCAATTTACTAGAATGAATCAGACTTTCCAAAGTGACACATGTGAAAGAGAACCATTTAGGATAAACTGATTTAGTAGAACGCCAATTATGTGAGAAAGTCCCACATAGGATGAACCGATTCACTAAAATGAATCAGACTTTCAAAAGTGGCATGTGAGAGAGAACGTTGTAGGATGAATCGATTCACTACTGTACAACCTGTAGCAAAAGCTTAGACTTAAATATTTGTAATCTGTTAATCTTTAATTAAATCTGCATTCCGTAACTTCCGGGTTTCTGAGAAAATACATAACCAGCCAGTGTTCAAAACTCTCTGCTTGTAATAATGGTTTTATTTCCAGTGGTACTGGTGGATTTCAGCGGGAGATTCGAGCATGTCTTTGCGTCATTACGTCACATCTGTACACGCACATCTGTACACATAAAGAAGAGTCTCGGCTAGTAGGCTATGTTGCGTGTGAGGATGTTGGAGGTGGAGATTTATAGCCTTTTCTCACAGCACTTGATATAACTAAACTTATCAATTTGATGGCGGATCTAAAAAGGTTCGAACAACAATCACCAGTGACAACTGAAGACTCACCCGTTGTAAAATGCAAAAGACTTTGTTCGGACTTCGGAGTGGCTACAGAAAAAAAGAGACTGCAACCGGACCCATGCGAAAACAAGGATACATATCGGAAGGACATTAAATGTAGTCACGCAATGCTGATGTTGTTAACATTAACAATTTGAGAATAAAGTATAATTTCCACGGTTTGATGTGATATGATAAGCTATCTTTAGATTTAATCAGCGCGATTTACTCCAATGCTTTTTTTTTCTTAGTTGGTCAGAACAAAAGTGGATGTTACTTACTAGTTCAGATGACATTTTCCGGTGAAAATTATTATGTTGGTCATACTTCCAAAAAGAATAATCTGTGATTCTGAATGCCAGTATCCACATCGGCGCGGTGACTGACAGCTGCACACTCTCCTTAAACATTGTGTTCATCCGCGCTGTGCCGTGCCGAGGCACAACCCACGTAAAGTTGATAATTCCGCGAATGACTGCAATTGCAGATTTCGAACAGAGATGGCGACAAAGAGGAAAAACTATGGACTGCAGCTTTAATTTCCCCCAAAATAAGTTTTAGCTTCAGAACTGACTGAAATATTGAGATACTCTAGAGGAACACGATGTTGACGTCTTGCTGATCAGTGGATTAATACATTAGTCACATGCCTGGTTTGTGTCGTTAGATAACTCTGGACGTCCTGGTGGAAATGGGACACAAAGAGCTGAAGGAGATCGGTATCACCGCTTACGGTCACAGACACAAGATCATCAAAGGAGTGGAAAGGCTTATTAGTGGACCTCAGAGTAAGAGCCTCTTCTTTCATCTAGAACAGTTCATTTGAGAGAATGCTTAATTAGAGAGAGGGTTTAAAGATCACTTTGATCTGTTTCCACTAAGAACTCTGCTTAACGTTGGATCTTTTTCTCAGGACAAGCTGCTTTTTTAGTGGGGTCATTTTATGGATACGTTTATTTACTTATCCTAAAGTCAGCTTTTAATGTTAAACAAAGTTATAATGTCAAAAAAAAAAAATCATTTTACATCCCCTCTATCAGCATTACAGTTAAACGTGATGTTTTTTAAAGATTTTTACTCTCACTCTCAAACGCATTTATGTTTTAGCAAATATTAATATATGTGATTGATTGCAATTCATTTAATGAATTGATTAGCATATATTTTAGGGAAACACCAATATGAAATTTTTGCCCGATACCGATTACCAATGATTCTTTATATATTTGAAAGCCGATAACCGATATATTGGCAGATAAATCTAAATCCGAGTTTTTATATCATTTTTGAGAGCCTGATTACAAAAACAAAACGAAAACATTAAGAATGAATATATATCGACCAATACCAATATGGTGACCAATATATCGTGCATCCCATATATAAAAAGAATTATTGAAAGCTAAATAATAGTAGTTATTAATGAATTACAAAGTAAATAATTGTAATTATTTCCCCCCCTTTTTGCTTTGATTACTCATATGACCCTTTAAGATCGTAGCTGAAGCTTTTGTTTTGCAGATTAATTTGCACTTACATTTTTATATCCCCATCCCAGGTTTAAACCCTTACTCTACCCTGAACACGACCAACAGTGGAACAATACTGATAGATCTGTCTCCAGACGACAAGGAGTTTCAGTCTGTTGAGGAGGAGGTAGAGTTTTGTTCATATGTTTATCATTTCTCACTTTGATCAGCATCTGCCATCTTGTTATCCATAAGTGTACTAGGAGAATCCAGTAATAGAGCATGTACATGTGGCTCAAGTGGCTTATGAAACCATACAAATAAGTACCCTTGGACAGAATGCATAGAATAATTATTAAAATACAGAGGTTTTGCTTTGTTTACTTTGGTTCTCTTGTGTCTCTGAACAGATGCAAAGCACAATAAGGGAACACAGGGATGGCGGCCATGCGGGTGGGATTTTCAACAGATACAATATTGTGAAGGTAAGAGATTTGCATGTCTTCATAGTTTGTCTCTTCTTTTTTTATATTAGGCTGTTCTTAAACTGTGTCTGCTTCTTTTCCACACGGCTTCCCTGCCTCTGCAGGTGTCTTTTCACATTGCATTACTTCCAGGGTTTCAAACAGTCATGGGAAGCCCAGAAATGTTAGAGAATTGGCTGAAAAAAAAAAAAAATTCTGGGCTGGAAAAGTCATGTAAATTAATAAAATTGTATATACCTTGAATGCAATCTTAGTCCCTTGTAGACAAAGAAAATGTAGTCTTGTTTAAATTTTTAGTTTTGCTGTTCCAAAATATTTCTTTGTTCTTTTATTCATGTGAAGTAAAACTTATGTGTGTATCGTGTTCTTCAAAAAGTCTCTCTTTTTCCATGCCAAACCAAAAAATGTGGCGTTACAATGCCCCTGGCCAAGAAACTCTTGGTATAATAAAGAAAACACTTTATAATATTTTGTTAACATTTGTTAATGCATAAGGCATCGTGAACTAACAAGAAACAATACTTTTACAACATTGTATTAATCCAGGTAAATGTCAATTTCTACATTTTTAACATTTCAAGTTATATAAATTATTATCAATTAATATTATCAACAGACGTTATTTTAAAATGAACAATTATATATTTATAAATTAACATTAACCTAGTGTAGAAAATGGTTTATTGTTGCTAGTTCATGTCGTTTAGTTCAGTAGTTCATCCCTAATGTATGTATCTGTAATGTAATGTTATCAAATTAAAAAGTGCCACTAAAATCTCTTCTTTTTGGTCCCAGATCCAGAAGGTGTGCAACAAGAAGCTGTGGGAGAGATACACTCATCGCAGGAAGGAGGTTTCTGAGGAGAACCACAACCATTCCAATGAACGCATGCTGTTCCATGGTGTGTGATCTGTCTATCCATCCAAGGCCTGGTGTAAATGACTCAGTATGGCTGTAACAACTAATTGATAAATAAATAATAATAAAATAATCAAAAATAAAGAAATAATCAAAGAATTTTTTGAGGCAAAAGTCATAGTTATTAGTTAGTTAATACCAATAATTTAATAAAATAATATATTTTTTTAATTAAAATGATTATTTTTGGATTTGGGCTTTTTCCCCCCCATTTGTTTAATCGAAATAATCGACTGATTAATCGATTATCAAAATAATCGTTAGTTGCAGCCCGATTCTGATCAATGGAACCTTGAAGAAACGTTTCTGCTTTCCCAGGTTCACCGTTCGTAAACGCCATCATTCACAAGGGCTTCGATGAGAGACATGCGTACATTGGGGGAATGTTCGGGGCCGGGATCTATTTTGCGGAAAACTCTTCCAAAAGCAACCAGTATGTTTACGGAATAGGAGGAGGAACAGGTTGCCCTCTTCACAAGGACAGGTCGTGTTACGCGTGTCAGAGGTGAGATGAGATCCCGTTACAGCGAATGGAGGCCAGGGCTCTCATTTAAGTGGCTTCACGTTTCCCAGCACAATGTGCCGATCTAAGTGTTTTTCAGCAAAGTGTTCTTTTCCAAAACCTTGAGGAGAAATTGATTTCCTATTTCCTTTCTAAAGTGCTCATGCTCTTGATTTTGGCTCTGTCTATCCATCCCAGGCATCTTCTGTTCTGCCGTGTGACTTTGGGAAAGTCCTTCCTGCAGTTCAGCGCTATGAAGATGGCCCACTCGCCACCAGGACACCACTCAGTCACTGGCCGGCCCAGTGTCAACGGTCTTGCTCTGGCTGAGTACGTCATCTACAGAGGAGAGCAGGTAATACAGCAATGGGCTCCAGAATGATCTATGTATAGTCAACATTAACTGGCATTCTCAACCCATTTTAATTCTGAGACAAAAACTTTTCTTTTTTTTTGCATTTTACTCGGATCGCGAAAGTGAGTGTTTCATATTAGAATAAAGCAAGAATCATTCACATTTTCTTCATAAAATGTAAAAGTCTATTATTCTAAATAATATTGCAAATATTTCTACAAAAATAAACAAAAGTTTCATTTGGTGATGTGTACACTTCCGTTCAAAAGTTTGGGTCTGCTCACCAGGGCTGGATTTATTTGATCAAAAATACAGTAAAAAGAGTAAAAAAAAAAAAAATCTATTTAAAATGCCTATTTTCTATATGAATATATTCCTGTGATGCAAAGCTGAATTTTCAGGATCATTAATCCAGTCGTCAGTGTCACATGATCCTTCAGAAATCATTCTAATATGCGGATTTGCTGCTCAAGAAATATTTCTGGTTATTATCAATGTTGAAAACAGTTTTCGCTGCTTAATATTTTTGTGGAAACAATGATGAATAGGTGAATAGTAATAATGAATATTGGTGAATAGGAAGTGCAAAAGTAGAGCATTTATATGAAATGGAAATTTTTTGTAACACTATAAATCTATTTACTATCCAATTTAATGCTTTCTAATTGAATACAATAAATTGCTGTGAAATATATATATATATACTGTATATTGACAGATTCTATCATGTGAAACTAATACTACATTTTTCATTTTGCATCCAAAGGCTTATCCGGAATATTTGATCACATACCAGATCATCAAACCGGAAGTTTCTACAGATTAACACACGGGTCTTTCCATCTCAGAGGAGAGAAACTGCTTGTTTACTGCATGCAATTTTTATACAATGTATAACGTTATTCTCTTCCTACAGCTGTCTGCTTTTATCTCATTTACAGCAACTTATTAATGAACTGTCCGACAAACTGGCCTCACCAGTTCAGTCACTAACACTGGTTACAAAAGTTGCATTTCCTTTTCTTATCCATCACAAAGTTTACTTATTTATTTTACAAAGACAAATGTATATATTTTGTACTAATTAATTTATCGATGTTTGTATCATAAGAGATCTACTATGCCTGAGATGTAAATGTTTGCCACTATCCTGCAGTTTTACACATGTGAGTACAGGGATTTTTCTGAAGCATCAGACCAATTGAAAAGCATCTAGTATTCAATATAAGGATTATTTGGCAGAACAGGATGAGACTTAATCCGAATATAAAATGATCTAGAAATGTCTTCTTGACAGCATTGTTGCCCTCCAAAAAAAGTAAGAATTTAACTTTCAAAAATACACCTCATCCCACAGGATGTCCCATATTGATGCAAGTGTTTAATTGCTGAACTGTTTAACGAGACAACTTAATATTTGCATTAATTCTCAGTCTGCAACATATTGGGTGCTTGAAGGAATTGTTTCTGCATTTTGATATGAAGATGCTGGTTTTATTGTTTTGTTTGTAGTTCAGAAGTATTTGTACCCTGCTGTGCATGAACATGTCAGTTTTTCCTCATGTAATGTCATGTTAATGATGCGTTACTATGTCCTACAAACAATGGCGTCAACAACACGATCAAATAAAGAGACGCTTTTTATCAATCTCTGGTATTGTTTCTGTCATTATCACACAAAGTGAACCTGTTCCTCCATCTCAGTGCAGTCATTTGTGAAACTAACAAATGGCCAACAGGAGGCACTATTGTGCTCTGGGTGAAACTGAAAAGCCAAAGCTTTAAACCTCACTGAGTGAGTAGTGTGATTGTGTCACGGCCCACGGGTAATATATTCATGTACCAAGGCATTTACATTGTAAATTATATTTAAAAAGATACTTCAAAGAATAGCATGGCACTATATACTACAGGGGCAGAGTTTGCCATTTAGTGCAAAGCTTGGGTTAAATGCAAGCTCCAATCTCTACTCCAATGTAGAAACGAATGAAAAAACTACACAGAAACTACGATGACATCAATTATTTCTTAGCTACCATGGTAGTCTTTGTTAGGATTTCTCCCATGATATATTGTCATACATATGGACAATGCTTGTTTTGTTTTTATAAATGATGTATCTGTTCACATTTTAAAAATTAATTTGCCCTGTTATCTTTAATCAAAATAACTCCCCTTCCCTCTTGCAGCGACATCTCTTCTTTTCTTTTGTTTACTGAAACGAGGGCGGGGCAACCTGTCACTCAAATGACATCACAGCACGAGGCTCAAAATCAAGTCCCGCCCTACATTTTTTCTTGTTCGAGAAGCCAGAAAAGACTATCGAAACTTCCGTTCCTTGTCGAGTTTAGACTGTGTTGCCGTGTTCTGTTTAAAGTCCCTTGCTTCAGACTGTAAGTATCGCACATTGCAAATGCAATAAATACAATGAGCTCAGGAAAAACACGTTGCTAATCCATGTGAATATCTGCTTCTATTAGCAAGCTAGCTGCTTGGAAAAGAAAGATGGATGCCTGTTTTAGTCAATATCTCAAAACATTTTTTTAAGACCGCTCAACCCTTCTTTGTGCTTGTCTGAGCTTTTAGACAACATGTGAGGTGACATAGCTATGCATTTCAGGACAGGTCCATTCATACAAAAGATTTACTTTTGTGATGCAGACGTTTTCGTGAAAGTAGAATGCTTTTGAAAGAATCAGCAGAACCCTCCGGTTAAAACAAAGAAGACTTGTCTGCACTTATACTAACTGAATCACTCCCAGCAGTGGTGAACTACCTGCAGGTGGTAAGTCCCCATTTACTGCTCCCTCAAACTATATGCAACATTTTTGGTAAAAACACAAAGGATGAACCACATTATGAGAGTCACCGGTGTCGAATCCACGTGAGATACTCAGTCAGGCCCTGCAGAATAAAACTACTTTCAAAGTATTTGCAAGAAGTGCCAAAAGCTACAAGTATTTCTTCAATTCAAGAAAGTTTAGAATGTAAATCCTACATCAAACAACGAAAGAAGTAGGCCTATATTATTTTTTTATTTTAACATTGTTTACCCAAAAATGAAAATTCTGTCATCATTTACTCACCCTCCTGTCATTCCAAACCCGACTTTCATTCGTCTTTGAAACACAAATAAAGATATTTTCAGTAAAACCGGAGATATTTCTGTCCCTCCATTGAAAGACCATCCCTCCGTAAAAGCTTCAAAAAGGTTTATAAAGACATTGTAAACATAATCCAGATGAATCGTGCCATTTAATCCAAGAGTCTTCTTAAAGTCCTCTGAAAAGACATGATTGTATGATGATTTCATTGAGGCTTTTATTCACCCACACTGTAAAATGTTTCTGTTAATTTACACCCAAATTTCAACATGATTAACCTGTTATTTTTAATAACTGCGCCTTACTGTTAATTTTAGGGAATATATGTTAAATAACACCTCATTTTTGTTATTTAACACCTCATTGTTAAATAACACCTCATTTTTGTTATTTAACCGCAAAATCGAAAATTCAAGCAAAGATGTCGGATAACGGTCTGGTATGTTTGTTGATAAATGCCGCTATGCAATTTTATGCTTATTATAAAAAAAGTTATTATATCAGTGGAGAAGTTATGCAATTTCATTTCGGTTTTTTAGGTTGCTATTAAACGACTGATTCAATCAAGGTTCAAGGTTGGGTGGGGGTGGGTGTGTCTCCCCTGTACTTTCTGAACACGGTGTAAATATCCGTATGACACGCAGCAAGCTGGCAGGCGCCACCCTAATATGTCTATTGGCGCCACTATTTGAAATAACATGTTCATACAGTATTTTTTTTTAATTCTGGGAAGGAGCGTATAAGGCATTTGAACCGGCCGGCAACGAACACGGAGATCCATGTCGGAGGATCGCGGTGGTTACATCGACCAAAATCACAATAATCCGGTGAGAGAGTTTCTTGAAAGTCATGCATAGTTTTAACATCTATCAGTGATGTTGATGTATACTAAACGCCACGGACTTACACCACATGAAATGAAGTAACGTAACTTAGCTAGCTAGCTGCTAATGAGCCTAGGTGATTTTGATAGTTTGTCCATTAATTTTTAGAAACAATGCGCTTATTTTAATGTCCATTTATGTATACGATCTAAATCTATAAACAATAGGCTAACATTAGGCCAATAACTTTAAGTAGCATTCCCGTGGTCAAGTTTGTGTGGCATTCTTGGCATGTGCATGTCTGGTTAAAGCAGATTTATCCTGAAAATCAAACGGCTAACATAAATCTATTTACTGATAGCTGTTTATGATGCTAGATAACGTTAACTTAGTTGGTCTAGTTGGTCCAAGTATTTAATGAATTCATGTCAGCTGCTCGTCTTTGATGGATTATAGCTGTTTGGGCTACCAGACATGCTGGTGTGACTATTTTATGTGCAGGTTTTAGCCTTACAATGAGGTAAATCCAGCAAAAACAGCTATTACTGATAGGGCTAGTGCAGTATCTAGCTATGTGAACAGCTATTCTCTTTTAATTGCCTTGGTATAGTGCACCCTATTTTGTGTGTTTTTTTTGTTGCTGTTTTGATTATCATTGAGTTGTAGATCAATGTTTACATTTGTTTTCTTGTTTTTTTTTTTATTACAGATGCAGGATACCATCCCTGATCACTGCTGTTCAAGATGATATCCCAGGATTTATATCTCTATCTCTCTATCTATATCCCCTCTCTCTTTATCTAGCTCTTCCTGTCTCTCCATCTCTCATTCTATCTATATATTTATCTATCTCAGTCAGTGGTAGTCTTATGTCGTTAATATTGTGTTTAATTTGTTCTATGTCCTAGGGATATGCCACTGAAGCTGACCTTGAGAGTTCACTATACCTGCAACTCCTCGTCTGATACTTCTTGGTAAGTTGGTTTTAGATAGGACAGTTGGGTTTAGTGTTGTAGTGAATTCAATGGTATCAAACTAAACTATTCAAAATGAAAACTAAAACAGAAATTTGACAGTTAAAACATTTCTGTTTCAGGAGAAACAGGAAGCCGCTTCCAGCGCTGGATGCTCAGCCTTGATGGCCAAATCATTTGCAAAGGGATCCAGTCCACCTTTGTGATAGGGCTGGCGTCTTTTCCCCCCCCTGTTTTTACATCTTTAACCTACAGTACCAAGAGGAGGCAGCTTGCACGATTGAATTCATCCAGAGGTAAGATATTGTCTGTTAACACCTGCATATTTTTCTGGCCTAGCTGTGGCTCAGGCATGGTTTCAACAGGTCTGGTGATGGGATTTAGCAATTAACTTTGATTTAGAAAGTTTTAGTGCAACTTACAATATTCACAGAGGCAAGAAGATAGTGCATGTTGAGGATAGTTCATGTACATTTGTTGTCTTTGTTGTGCTGTTAGTCTGTGTGAATTACTAGATTTTTAACCAGTGTATAATTTTTCAGACGCTTTGTGGGTTTAAACCCAGAAAAAGGGACAAAGGCTGCAAAGGGGAAAAAAAAGAAGAACTTTGTCAATTCACACGTCGCCAGCCACGTCTTGCTCAAGCTCATGGACTTTCAGTGGGATTTCATTTGAAAATGGTGAGTAAGATGTATACATTACACATATGTTCAAACAGCAACAACTCAGGAGCTGGGGAAATTCATTCTAATGTTCATTCTCAACTGCCTTTCAAAGTTAGAATGCTGAACTCCTCTTCCATGCTCTTGCCATTCTTTTTTTGTTCTTTCAATGAATTGTACTCATCACCCTTTCTATTATTTTTTTATTCTGTCTGTTTTGTGCTCTGTTTCTAAAATTAGCTTTTGTTAGGTCAAGCCATGTGATATAATTTTGGATTAAACATTTGAAATTATGGAACTCATATCTCTCTCTCTCTCTCTCTCTTATACAGACCCAAGACTTTGCAAAGGATCCTCATTGTGTGCTTTGAGAAAATGGTTAGTGGTCTAAGCAGTGACAGAGTTTTTATTGTTTATTGCTCTTTATTGATGAAGAGTTCCATTAAGTGTTGGTTTGAATGTATTCATACATGTTGAATTTTAGTGGTTTATGTAACACTAAGTGTTGAGGTTCAGTATTTTGTTATAATGAACAATGTATTTGAGTTTAAAAATGTATTTGCTACTTTTTAAGCCATGGACATGAGAAAATGAGATTTGTTTGTGATTAATCTGAGCCTATGTGTAAAATTTTTATGTGACCAGGAGTCACTGTGTATATCCTTGGTTTGAGTTTTTTAGCTGGATTTTAGCAGTTCAGGGAACATTAAATGTTGAGGTTTAGGGCCTTATCTTGCACCGACGCAGCGCAAAGCCAAACGCAAGTGTCTTTGCTAGTTTAAGACAGACTCAGTTGTTATTTTCCGTCCAGCGACCACAGATGTCAGCAATGAACATGATATACAGTATATTTCTGTAATTGGTCTGATCCATGTGTGCCTACATTTGTAAGTATTTACCTTTCAGTGTTTGTATTACAATAAAAAAAGTTAATTTCAACACAGAACTATTCGTTTTCTTTCACTTAAGTGTTATCTGATGGATTATGCCTATTCTTGTATTAACTCAAGCTAGAATATGTCTATAACAATCAGTGGTACACGTTACAATATGCTAAAAAAAATTAACAATATTTAATGGAAATAAAATAAATGGTGATTTAACAGGAAAATAATGGTAACACTGCTGCCAGTTGTTTCCTGTTTTTTCTGCGATTTACAGTAAATTCCTGTTGAAAAACATTACGGGGAGTGCACTGTAAAAAAACATTAACAGGAATAAACTGTTAAAATAACAGGAAAATAATGGTAACCCTGCTGCCAGTAATTTCCTGTTATTTAACAGGGAAATAATTAACAGTGCATGTAAACATTAATCTACACACATACAGTATTTAGAGAGCTCATCAAATATGGTAAAGGAAGCTCAATCGTGTTTGCTTGATATTCAAGAATCATAAGGAGCCCTTTAAGATGTAACACCTCTTGAACACAAAAATAATACTGAAAGGCAATTTGTCAACCACATACCTGACTTTTCTAATGCTCAATGCTTTGTTTATGTGGTTCTGAACAGTATGAAAAGTAGTTTCAAAACATGCCAATTTGTCCAGGGTTAGTTCACCCAAAAATAAAAATTATCCCATAATTGACTCACCCTCAAGCCATTCTAAGCTTTATAATGGGAGTGAATGGTACCTTAGATTTTGAAGCCCCAAAAAGCGCATCCACCCATTATAAAAGTAATCCGTGGTGTTAATAAACACCTTCTGAAGCTAAGCGGTTTTGTAAGACAAATATCCATATTTATAACTTTATAAACTATAATCCCTGGCTTCCGGTAACGGCTGTACGCGAGTCGAGTTCCGGTGAACTCCGGTGAAAAAAGATATGACATATTTATGGAACCTTTTTGTTTGTTTCATAATATTTGGGACTTTAATAACTGAATGTGTGCAGATTGTGTGCAGTGGCATGTGTCAGGCTGTTAATATGGAAGCTTGTTTCCGCCACAGAATGAAAAATAAAAAAGGTAATTGCGAGTTTTTATCTCGCAATTCTGACTTTTTTCTCACAATTGCGAGTTTACATCTCGCAATTCTGACTTTATTTCTCAGAATTGCGAGATATAAAGTCAGAATTGCGAGATATAAAGTCAGAATTGCGAGATATAAAGTCAGAATTGCGTGATATAAAATCGCAATTGCGTGTTATAAAGTCAGAATTGCGAGATATAAAGTCAGAATTTATTGATATAAAGTCGCAATTGCGTGTTATAAAGTCAGAATTGCGTGATATAAAGTCAGAATTGCGTGAAATAAAGTCGCAATTGCGTGTTATAAAGTCAGAATTGATTGATATAAAGTCGCAATTGCGTGATATAAAGTCAGAATTGATTGATATAAAGTCGAAATTGCGTGTTGTAAAGTCAGAATTGCGTGAAATAAAGTCGCAATTGCGTGTTATAAAGTCAGAATTGCGAGATATAAAGTCAGAATTGATTGATATAAAGTCGCAATTGAGTGTTATAAAGTCAGAATTGCGTGATATAAAGTCAGAATTGATTGATATAAAGTCGCAATTGCATGTTATAAAGTCAGAATTGCGTGAAATAAAGTTCCAATTGCGAGATATAAAGTCAGAATTGATTGATATAAAGTCAGAATTGCGAGATATAAAGTCAGATTTGCGTGATATAAAGTCAGAATTGATTGATATAAAGTCGCAATTGCGTGTTGTAAAGTCAGAATTGAGAGATATAAAGTCAGAATTGATTGATATAAAGTCGCAATTGCGTGTTATAAAGTCAGAATTGCGTGATATAAAGTCAGAATTGCGTGAAATAAAGTCGCAATTGCGTGTTATAAAGTCAGAATTGCGAGATATAAAGTCAGAATTGATTGATATAAAGTCGCAATTGCGTGTTATAAAGTCAGAATTTTGGATATAAAGTCAGAATTGCGTGATATAAAGTCGAAATTGCGTGTTGTAAAGTCAGAATTGTGAGATATAAACTATTCTGAGGGGAAAAAAGTAAGTCTTTTTTCCCCTTTAGAATTGGCCTGATAACTCGCAATTGCGAGTTTATATCTCACAATTCTGAGAAAAGATGTCAGAATTTCGAGATATAAACCCGCAATTATGTGTTAAGTCAGAATTGCGAGATGTAAACTCGCAATTGTGAGACAAAAAGTCAGAATTGTGAGATAAAAAGTCGCAATTCTGTCTTTTTTTCTCGCAATTGCGACTTTATTTCTCATAATTGCGACTTTATATCATGCAATTGCGACTTTATTTCTCAGAATTGCGACTTTATATCTCGCAATTGCGACTTTATTTCTCACAATTCTGACTTCATATCTCGCAATTGTGAGATAAAAAGTCGCAATTATTATTATTTTTTTATTATTCAGTGGCGGAAACAAGCTTCCATAGTTGACAGTATTCAGTCCAAAAGTTTTCTGAAGCTGTCTGACTATCACAATGCTCATGTTATTCACTCAAGGTCAAGGACATATAACAGTATAGCAGGGCTGCCAAGCAGTCCATCTAACTGTCTGGAGTCTGGACAGTCAATACGCCTGAAATGTGCCAGTGCTGCTACTGCCGCTCAGAACACATTCTTTATTGCTCCTAGAAAACTGACATAAGAAGTCTCCAATGGCTGCCAAGGCTGCATTTATTTGAACAAAAATGCACTAAAAAGAGTAACATTGTAAAGTATTATTACAATTTAATATGTATATTTTAAAATGTATTCCTGTGATGCAAAGCTGAATTTCCACCATCATTACTCCAGTCTTCAGTGTCACATGATCCTTTAGAAATCATTCTAATATGCTGATTTGCTGCTCAAGAAACATTTCTTATTATTATGTTTTTGATGCCTAATATTTTTGTGGAAACCGTGATACTCTACCATTCAAAAGTGTGGGGTAAAAAAAAGAGAAAGAACTTGATACTTTTATTCAGCAAAGATGCATTAAATTGATCAGTGGCAGTAAAAACATTTATAATGTAACAAAAGATTTCTATTTCAAATAAATTCTGTTCTTTTGAATTTTCTATTCGTCAGAGAATCCTGGAAAAATGCATCTCGGTTACCATAAAAATATTAAGCAGCAAAAAACTGTTTTAAACATTGTAATAACATAATAATAATAACCATTATTAATAATTGAGCACATGTAATCATTTATAATAATTGAAAAGATGGGGTAATGATGCTGAACCTTCAGCTTTGCCATCACAGGAATAAATAGAATTTTACAATACATTAACATATAAAACAGTTATTTTAAATTGTAATAATATTTCACAATATTTCTGTGTATTGTATTTGTGATCGAATCAATGCAGCCTTGGTGTGTAAAAAAATATGTCTTTCAGAAACCTTTACAAATCTTAAGGGTTTCCAATTTCAATTGTGTGTGTGTGTGCGTGCGTGTGCGTGTCGACCTATACATTTTCTCTCACAGTGTCAGATAAAACCTTTGTTTTCCACAGCTAGCTAACTAAGACAGATGACTGACCTGGCTTCATGCAACCAAAATGCCTTTTTCTTTTCTAGGCAACATATGTTGTAAAGTGTCTATTGATTTGCTCTGAAGAAAAAGACATGGCACTGAAGATCCTTCAATGAAATTCTTTTGCTGTCCCTTCCCATCATGTACCATAGAGAGTGTTGACGAACCATGAAGCAGAACGCTGGCATTTCATACGTGACCTCCAGGTGTGTGTGTGTGTGTGTGTGTGTGTGTGTGTTTCTTTGTCATTCCAGTCGAATGCTTCTGACAGCACACCAGATTCAGACTGTTGATGGATGGATTCGTCTCTACTGCTAATGGAAACTTATTCGGTTCACTGAAATAAATATGTAATATTGCAAGCTTGGTTTATTTCTTTATAGGAATAATCAGTCTGCATATATGTATATGCTGGTCCGACAGTCAGCCCGCGCGTTTGATGTATAGCTATTAGAGTGGTGGTTACACAGACAAATGACATCCTCTAGTGTCCTCACCCCTTCAGATAGCAATATGAATACAAAGAAGGCTATTGAAGTCACGTCTCTCTCTGTCTCTGTATTTATCTTCTTCTCTCAGTCCTGCGCTTTCTTTTGTTCTATGATCAAAAGACTGCAAGCTTCATTCACAAGTTAATTTGTTACTTGCAATCAACATATTTTTTCCTTATCACAATATTTACTCCCATCTGGAGTCTGGCTTACCAAACACTTGGTAAGACTAGCTTGTTTTGGTGATCTGAATAGGCCTGAAACATACATTTCTCTAGATATGCTTACAGTTCAATTCATGTTTGTTGTGCTTCACAACATCAGAATCAAGGGGTCGAGGTTTGGTGGTTTATTGGAGTTCGTAAGATGCTGTCCAATAGTGGGCATTTGGAGGTGAGCAACTAAAGTCAATATGAAAAAATGATTTACTTACTCTGTATTTTTGTCTTGTTTTTTAGTATAAATATCTAAGCATTCTTAAATCAAAATACATTGACTTTTGTCATGTATGGTTTAAGCGGACTAAATGATCAGAGAAGTCTATTGTTTTCACCAAAAGGTCCAGATATGACATTTTTATTGAAGTCGGTATGAAGCAGAAGTTGGGATAGCCTTTCTTCCCTATTGTGACGTATATATCTGAGTGAAGTGACGTGAAGGCCAAGTATAGTAACCCATACATAGAATTTGTCCTTTGCATTTAACCCATCCGTTACTGCACACACATTAGGAGCAGTGAGTATGTGAACACACACTCTGCAAGCCGTGGGCACACACACGCGTAGCAGTGGGCAGCTCTTCACTGCGGCGCCCGGGGAGTGATTGGGGGGTGGGTGCCTTGCTCAAGGACACCTCAGTTGTTTTTTGCCAGTATTGAGAGTCTAACCTTTGGGTTAAAAGTCTGACTCTAACCATTAGGCCACAACTCTGTTGTGAAGCTGTGAAGCGGCTTCTCGCACAAGAACAAATGTAGGGTGGGACTTGATATTGTCCATCTGGAATTGATTGGATGGTTGTAGTTTGCTATTGGTCGATGTCATGTGAGTGTCAGGTTGTCCCACCCTCACGCCAGTAAACACGTCATCAGAAAAGAGAAGAGATGTTGCAGTAAGTGGAAGGGGAAGTTATTTTGATTAAAGATTACAAGGGCACATGAATTTATAAAAAATAATGATGTCCACGGAAAAATCGTTTATAATGAATACTCCATATTCCATAAAAACTGTCAATTTTGATTTCATGGTGACTAAACATTACAAGGACAAAAAAAAGTACTGCTGAAATGTTCACAATAAGATAAATGGCTCCTCTTCACAGTGTGTTATGCGTTTCCAGTTATCAACATCGCAATCTAGTCAAGTTTTTTTTTTTTTTTTTTTTTTTATACATATTTATAATGCTATACTTTGTGTTATATTACCTTGGCAGTCACTGGAAAAAACAACAACAACAAAATAATTTAGCACTGCTGCAAATGTTTCTAATAAAACGGCTGAGGGAGTGATGGCAAATTTTACATAGGCCTATTTCTCTCTTCTGACCAAGGTACCCAATCTCTGTATTTTTTTCCCTCTTTCCTTGAAAGCCATGGGAAACTCTATCATGAATGTTTTCTTTTGCTATTGGAGCAAATAGGGATAAAAAAAATATATATATTTGTTGTCATCGTTCACCACTATAGAAGTTTTTCCATCTACCGTCTTTAAACTGCCAACTTAAAACAAGACAGTTAAAAAACAGTCAAACGATGCAACAGTCAAAGGCGTCCAGCACATGTTTATATTTAGGGAAAAAATGCCTGATTCTCATGCATGGGCAGATGGATCTTTTAAGGTGAGCAGTGACCCTAACTAATAAATCCCAAATATTTACGTAATTAAAGTATAGTACATGTTTTGTTAATTTTTATAGCATGAAATTGAATTTTTTTCTGTCTGCTACTGTAAGACACATGGCATTAACAGATCAGACGATCACTTAAAAAACTACACTGTAAAAAAATTGCTGTAATTATGCAGCTGTTTGCCAGTAACTTACTGTAGATTTAAATTGATGTATATTTACTGGCAACAGTTTTTTCAAAGTTAAATGAACATTAAACATTAACAAGTCTTTGTCTTTACAGAATAAAATTATAAAATAACAATCTAATGCAAAGCATTCTGGGAACCAGAAATCTTCATCAACCTTTTTCTGTTTTTTTTTTCCTTCAGATTTTGGTTCCCAGAATGCTTTGCATGAGGCTGTTATTTTAGTTTTATTCTGTAAAGATAAAGACTTGTTAATGTTTAATGTTCATTTAACTTTGAACAAACTGTTGCCAGTAAATAACATCAATTTAAAACTACAGTAAGTTACTGGCAAGCAGCTGCCAGTAATACTGTAATTTCTACAGTTTTTTTTTTACAGTGTAGGCTATATGAAATTGAGCATACATGGACAAACATGTAAGATTTTTATTTATTTACTTATTTATTTATTTTGAAAAATGACTTGAATATGTTCTTTAGATTCACCCTGGTACTCTTTGTGACTTGTCGCATGCTGTGAGACATCATCTAACTTCTCAAATCTGCAGCACAGTTCCAATTGGTATTTTCAGCAAAACTTCCACTCTTCCACATCTTGTTTTGTTGTTCTTTTCTCTTATATAATCACATTCTTTAGAGAGTGTTGGGTAGGGGTATGTAACTAATTGGGATGTGTGTTGCCATGTGGCCCACAAGGGACCAGCAAGCATCTGTGAGTGTCGTTTCATCACTGTTATCAGTCTTCCCAACGGATCCTGAGTACCCTTCCTGTGAACTGCTTCTGGGTGAGTCCCGTTGACATGCAAATGTAGCGGAATAAAGGTAAAAAAACCTCTGACTTACTGATGAGACGAGGGAACTCTGCTGCTGTCTTGAAACCCTTTTGTTATATGGATTAACATGTGCAGGTTTCTGTTAGGCGCTGCACACGTGGAACACAAAATAGAATTTTCGGTAAAACTTTATTTTAATGTGTCTCTGTTACAGTGTAATTATAGCCTACATTTAAAGTCCCCCCTGTGGTGAAAATCAAGCTTTTAATGTTTTTTATATGTCTGTGGTGTTTTTAGTATGCTTTAAGACAAACCATGTGCAAATTCATAAGTCAGCACCATTGCTGAGTATGTTCTCCTTAAAACTGCAGTGAACCAAAGACAGTCTCAAAAACGCGGTTTGGTGTTTCTGACGTCACAAATTAACTTGTAACCAATGGTCAACGAGTGGATCTCTGAGCTGGTGCGAGTGTGTGGGGGCGGGGCTAATTTGCATATTCATAGAACCACATATACTGAATGAGGCAAGGGTTTAGTTACATTCAAGCTATTTTAAGGCATGGAAAAAAAATTCGAGGAGAAAACGGTTAAATATGTAATTTTGGTGCATGAATTTTAAGGGATACAGTTATTGACTACAGGGGGACTTTAAGTACTGAGTAATATTAATTAACTACATGTACTTACTATAGTTTTAGGGTAGGATTAGGGTTAGTTGCATGTTATGTTACTATTAATTATGTTATGTTACCTAATTTATAGTTACTATAGTAAATACATAGAGGCAGATGATAGTGGCCTTATTTCCCAGTTGGGATGAAGAGGATTAAGTAAATATGTAACATTGGTAACAAGGACACATTAATATATAAGTGTTACTGAATTTTCAAGCAATCTTCAAACAACTCTTTTTTAAAAATACAAGTCATAGTGGTGTGGCTATCAAAAAAAATTTAAATAAAGTTGAGCACAGAAGACCAACGGTCAAGGTCAGGATTTTCGTTAAATACTACATTAAATTTCGTTTTGTTCTTTACCAAACCCTATCGTATACCCCTAGAACACTTGGAACACCATGTTTCACACAGAATCATGTGATTTTTTTTAACAATCTAATGTAAAAAAAAAAAAAAAAAGCTTGATGCTGGTCGCTATTCAGTGCCATTATGGATGACATTCTTTAAAAATTCTTCTTTTGTGGTCCAAAAAAGACAGATGGACATACAGCATTAGAACAACACCAGGGTGAGTAAATGATGACTTCATTTTCATTTTAGAGTGAACTATCAATTTAACATTTTTATTGAAAATCTTCTCACCAGGCACTAATCAAATTCATGCGTTAATATTAACTTCAGTAACAACTTGCTCAAACGCACAATAAATAACATATTTCAGGGAACCGCAGCTGGTAAACAGATATTCTACACAGGCATTCATCACAGGACGATAATAGAGTCACCCAGTGTCATTACCAAGTCTAAAAGAAACTTTGGATATATACTCCAATAATAGCCTACACTTGATTTAAACGATGATTAGAATTCAGGTGGCAGCACCTGAGGTTCATTTGCATGCGAATAAATGCAGTGGGGAGGAGAAAGAAAGACAGGGCAGGGGATAATCCTGACCTGACCAAAATAAAAATAGGCCTACATGCATCAGATGTGTTCTATTATCCAGTATTGTGAAAAGTGAAAGGCAGCGTTCAGCATCAGATTGGTTCATTAAAAGCTGTACAACAAATACTAACATTGTACAAATGCTTCGAAAATTTAAGTACTAATAATATTTTTCAATTTTACAGAAACGAGAACAGATTTTGCACATAGACTGTAAAAAATATGGACAAAGCGTCTGTGACGTCACCCATAGACTTTCTGAAGAACGGTTTTGAGGCCGTTTATGGGGGGTATGGGCGGCGCCATCTTGGAAAATCTTTTCAGAAAGGATACAGAGGTGGTATGATGTGTTGTGTCAGATCATGCCGAGACGTCAAATTTCAGGAATTCCACTCGGCGCAGCCCGTTATCAGCTGTCAATCAAGCTATCAATCAAAGCACCACGCCCTTATTTGTCATTTGTCAATCATCTAAATATGTCATCTAAATACGATCTAAACTAACGAGTTAGAAAAAAATTCACCCCCCTCACAGTTGTCAGGCACTCGGAACCTATCGAAAAAAAAACAATAAAAGTCCATGGGACCAACCTGTAAAAACATGAATTTATGCTGTGAAAACGGAAATTTTAATGGGGTCTATGGACATTTGCTCCCTTTTGGGACCTGCCCCTAGCGGATTTTCGATGTATTGCAGTTTTTCGCACTTCCGGGTAGGCTTCATTTTCAGATTAGAATGCTGCCGCTTGATTTTGTATTGGTGCTTAGTTGTACATATACACTACCGTTCAAAAGTTTGGGGTCAGTGAGAATTTTATTTTTATTTTTTGGAGGAAAGAAATCAATACTTTTATTTATCAAGGACAGTAAAGACATTTATAATGTTACAAAAGATTCTATTTCAAACAAATGCTGTTCTTTTGAACTTCCTATTCATCAGAGAATCCTAAAAAAAAAAACTGTACAACTGACAGACCAACAACTGTTTCAACATTGATAATAATAATAAATGTTTCTTGAGCATCAAATCCTCATATTATACTGATTTGTAAAGGATCATTTGACACTGAAGACACTGACACTGGTGATGCTGAAAATTCAGCTTTGATCACAGGAATAAATTACACTTTACTATATATTCACACAGAAAACAGCTGATTTACACTGGAATAATATTTAATAACTGATTTTTGTTGTATTTTTAATCAAATAAGCGCAGCCATGGTTAGCAGAAGAGTATTATTTTAAAAGTATTTAAAATCGTACCGACCCCAAACTTTTGAACGGTAGTGTATATATGTACAGGTCCTTCCCCAAAAAATTTGCATATTGTGATAAAGTTCATTATTTTCCATAAAAATTAAACTTTCATATATTTTAGATTCATTGCACACCAACTGAACTATTTCAGGTCTTTTATTGTTTTAATACTGATGATTTTGGCATACAGCTCATGAAAACCCAAAATTCCTGTCTCAAAAAATTAGCATATCATGAAAAGGGTCTCTAAACGAGCTATTAACCTAATCATCTGAATCAACTAATTAACTCTAAACACCTGCAAAAGATTCCTGAGGCTTTTAAAAACTCCCAGCCTGTTTCATTACTCAAAACCGCAATCATGGGTAAGACTGCCGACCTGACTGCTGTCCAGAAGGCCATCATTGACACCCTCAAGCAAGAGGGTAAGACACAGAAAGAAATTTCTGAACAAATAGGCTGTTCCCAGAGTGCTGTATCAAGGCACCTCAGTGGGAAGTCTGTGGGAAGGAAAAAGTGTGGCAAAAAACGCTGCACAACGAGAAGAGGTGACCGGACCCTGAGGAAGATTGTGGAGAAGGACCGATTCCAGACCATGGGGGACCTGCGGAAGCAGTGGACTGAGTCTGGAGTAGAAACATCCAGAGCCACCGTGCACAGGCGTGTGCAGGAAATGGGCTACAGGTGCCGCATTCCCCAGGTCAAGCCACTTTTGAACCAGAAACAGCAGCAGAAGCGCCTGACCTGGGCTACAGAAAAGCAGCACTGGACTGTTGCTCAGTTTTGCATGTCATTCGGAAATCAAGGTGCCAGAGTCTGGAGGAAGACTGGGGAGAAGGAAATGCCAAAATGCCTGAAGTCCAGTGTCAAGTACCCACAGTCAGTGATGGTCTGGGGTGCCATGTCAGCTGCTGGTGTTGGTGCACTGTGTTTTATCAAGGGCAGGGTCAATGCAGCTAGCTATCAGGAGATTTTGGAGCACTTCATGCTTCCATCTGCTGAAAAGCTTTATGGAGATGAAGATTTCCTTTTTTTAGCACGACCTGGCACCTGCTCACAGTGCCAAAACCACTGGTAAATGGTTTACTGACCATGGTATTACTGTGCTCAATTGGCCTGTCAGCTCTCCTGACCTGAACTCCATAGAGAATCTGTGGGATATTGTGAAGAGAAAGTTGAGAGACGCAAGACCCAACACTCTGGATGAGCTTAAGGCCGCTATCGAAGCATCCTGGGCCTCCATAACACCTCAGCAGTGCCACAGGCTGATTGCCTCCATGCCACGCCGCATTGAAGCAGTCATTTCTGCAAAAGGATTCCCGACCAAGTATTGACTATTGAGTGCATAACTGAACATAATTATTTGAAGGTTGACTTTTTTTTTTGTATTAAAAACACTTATTTTATTGGTCGGCTGAAATATGCTAATTTTTTTAGACTTCATGAATTTTGGGTTTTCATGAGCTGTATGCCAAAATCATCAGTATTAAAACAATAAAATACCTGAAATATTTCAGTTGGTGTGCAATGAATCTAAAATATATGAAAGTTTAATTTTTATCATTACATTATGGAAAATAATGAACTTTATCACAATATACTAATTTTATGAGAAGGACCTATATATAGTTATAGTTATATATATAGTTTATTTGTTATATATATGACATGTTCTTGATATTCACCCTGGCAGTCTGTCTGTATTTGTGAATTTTGCACTGTGCATGTAGCCTACAGCTCAGTTTTTCTTGACCTTTGAGAGGAAAGTGGCATGTTTTTTTTTTTAACAAGCGGGAATGAATTTTAAGCGTATTCTTGGTGTTCAGTTTGCTTCCACTGACTTTTGTAAACATGTGTTCCTTATGGCAGCATTAAAATCTTCCATACACATCATCCATTGACCTGGCCTTTGATTTCTTCTCTCATTTGCATATCTTCTGACATGTTTTGGTGGAGACGTCATGTTTTGGGTAAATAAGTCACACGGCTCAGAGGATACAGTTCCTGCACATGTGTTTAAAAGTTCAAAGGTACCGCACATTTCACTGCACTTTTTGACTGCAGACATTCTGATATACAGGAAAGGAGAAGGGTTCTATTTTCAATATATGTTTTTTTAACAGAATTATATTTCAGTGCTGGTCATATTTTATGAAAGGACACATGGAATGAATAATTGCTTCAAATGAGTCTGCACTTATAAGGCTCAAGCACAAAAGCATTGCATAGCATATTTTTGGAACACTGGGGAGCGTCTTCATATTCCAAACACTCTAGCGGCACCAACAATTACATATTACTTGAACATAATGACCCAGAAACAAAATTGATTTAAACATTTTTGGAGTTTATTTGTGGTTTTGATCTCCATATATATTTATATATACCCGAGGAAATTTTGGTTGAGAATATATATATTATACCAGTCAAAAGGAAACATTACTATTTTTAATGTTTTTGAAAGAAGTCTGTTATGCTCTTATGGTCACTGCTCTATGATCAAAAGAGTAAAAACAGTAATATTGTGAAATATTATTACAATTTAAAATAATGGTTATCTATTTGAATATACTTCAAAATATAATTTATTTCTGACTGGTGCTGTGTATATATATATATATATATATATATATATATATATATATATATATATAAATATAACCGAATTCTTTATGTGTCTTTGCCACATCGTCCTGACAATGTTTTCTACCTACTGGCCAAAAGACACTTTAAATTTTGGTAAAAATACCTGAGTAGTTCTACAATTCATAAATTCACCACTAGGGATGTTATTTAAAAAAATCAGCGTAACCGCTATACATTCTGAATAATAAAACTCTGAATGTTTCCCATGTTGCATGCCATGGGGTGTTTACCATTGAGTCTGGACGGAATAATATGAATGCATCTGCTACTGAAATTCCCTGAGCACGTCCTCATTTGGCAGAGCTCTAGTGTTAGAGGCTTTATAACCTTTTATATTCTGTTACATTGTGTTTACACCATTCATAAGAATAATAACTTTAAGGGTGAATATAAAGTGTAGATGCATCAGTGCTCCGACTTCCTCTCATTCACACAAATGGTGCACTGCAGTTTAAAAGAACTTGTTTGTGCATTTTACAGGCATTCTTTACATGATATAAATGATATTTTTTTGTTTGCTATAATGTGAATACCTATAGGACAACAGGGCTAATGCATAAACAGATTTTGAGGTATACGATCTAATGTAATTGAAATAAGTTTAGAATTAATGCAATTAATTTGAAAAGCAACATTTTACATTAAGTTCCCATTAACATTAATGCATTATACGTTATAAGGTATAAGGTATAGGAACGGCATCACTGATGTGTCAGAGGACACAAAGCACCAGACAGAGATGGAGGGTACACAGGACATTAGACGACCTGGACAGGACATATGGGTAGGAGTGGCCCGAAAGGAATCAGTGAACTGGCCCGCTGCAGTGGCAAGGAAGGAGTGGGAGAGGTTTGATCATGATGTGGATGACGTGCTGGAAACGGCCTTGGCAGGAGATGTGGGCAAGAAGCTCAAGGCTATGGCTTCCATTATTTGGAGCATAGGCGCTGATCGCTTCGGAAAGAAAGAGCTGAAGGCTAAAACAAACACCCAGCCAAAGGAAAGCAGACGCTTGAAGGAAATAGCAATCCTTAGAGGGGATCTGCGGAGGCTGAGGAAGGCATTTCGTGAAGCAGCAGGGGATGAGAGACCAGCACTCAAGGAAATCCGTGACAACTTGAGGGAGCGCATTAAGACCTTGCGAAGAGCTGAATGTCACCGTAGGGACAGGAAGCGACGAATGAAGGAGAGGACAGATTTCACCAAGAATCCTTTCAAATATCTGTCAAAACTTCTGGGCGATGTAAGATCAGGGGAGTTGAAAGCAACAAAGGAGGAGGTGGAGGAGCACCTTCGTCAGGTCCACAGTGACCCCAGAAGGGAGGACAGTCTGGAGGAGATGGAGAAACTCATACAACCAGCAGAACCAGCTACCCCCTTTAGAGCTGAGGAACCGAGCTGGCAGGAGGTGAACACCTTTCTCAGGAAGGCCAGAGCAAAATCAGCCCCAGGGCCGAATGGCATTCCATATAAGGTGTACAAGTATTGTGAAAGGCTTAAGAGACGACTTTGGAAGTTACTGAGAGTTGCATGGAAGAAGGACTTCCTTGCTGATAGTTGGCTGGTCGCTGAGGGATGCTTCATCCCTAAGGAAGAAAACTCTATGGGGATTAAGCAATTCCGTACCATCTCACTCCTTAATGTTGAAGGCAAGATTTTTCTTGGGATTCTGGCGAAGAGACTGACCACCTTTATGATGGACAACGGGTACATGGACACGTCCGTCCAAAAAGGGGGAGTTCCAGGGGTGGCAGGCTGTCTTGAGCACACCAGCATGATCACCAAGATTATCGAAGATGCAAAGAAGAACCGTGGTGACCTTGCAGTTCTGTGGCTGGATTTAACAAATGCATTTGGGACGATACCCCACAAGCTGGTGCATTTGACGTTGAAGACCTACCATGTCCCAGAGCGATTCCAGAAGCTCTTGCAGCGTTACTATGACAACTTCAACATGCGCTTCTCCTGTGGAGACTTTACCACAGAATGGCAGAGGCTAGAGGTGGGCATTGTCACTGGATGCACAATCTCAGTGATTTTGTTTTCAGCAGCGATGAACCTTCTCGTTAAATCAGCAGAGAAGTTGCGTCGAGGCGCAGTGTTGGCAAGTGGCATCCAGCAGATACCTATAAGAGCATTTATGGACGACCTCACCATCACGGCAAAATCAGTACCTGAAGGGAGATGGATCTTGGAGGATCTGGTTGAACTCACCAATTGGGCAAGGATGGATTTCAAACCAGAAAAGTCCAGAAGCCTGGTGTTGAGGAAGGGGCGTATTCAGGACCGGTTCCGCTTCAGGATCAAAGATACCATCATCCCAACGGTCCAAGAGAGACCGGTGAAGAGCTTGGGGAAATGGTACAGGGCAGACCTCAACGATAAGCAGAGTGTGAGGGAGATGATTGTCCAAGTAGATACCTGGATGACATCCCTAGAGAAGAGTGGCCTACCCGGCAAGTATAAGGCCTGGGGTTACCAACACGGGGTACTTCCTAGGCTGCTCTGGCCATTGCTTGTTTATGAGGTACCTGTCTCTATCGTCGAGGGATTGGAGAGGAGGATTAACACCTATTTGAGGAGGTGGCTGGGCGTCCCAAGAAGCTTCTGCTCGATTGGCTTGTATAGCACAGGCAGCAAGCTGCAGCTGCCAGTAACATCGTTAGGACAGTAGCTCTGGGCAGGCTTGGACTGGGTTGCTCCACCAGAGTAAGCTGGGAAAAAGCTGACCCAAAAGAACGTCGCGGCATGGTGCAGAGGGAGGTCCGTAAAGCAGAGGAGGAAACCCGGCATGTCAAGGCTGTTGCCATGAAAAAACAGGGCAGCTGGACAAGGTGGGAGGGCGTGCAAGAAAGGGCCCTGACGTGGCAGGAGATCTGGACCATGGAAGGACGTCGGATAAAGTTCTTGATGTGTTCTGTCTATGATGTCCTGCCTACCCCATCAAACCTCCATATTTGGGGGATAGCAGAGAACCCCAGCTGCACGCTGTGTGGAAAGACAGCCAATCTTGAGCACATCCTTTCAGCATGCCGGTCAAGTTTGACAGACGGGAAATTCCGGTGGCGTCATGATAAGATCCTGTCTCGGTTGGCGGATGGTGTGGAACAGGCAAGGAAGAATCGTAAATGGCTTTCTGATGGGCACCACTTTATCCATTTCGTCAGGACAGGAGAGAGCACTGCAGCGGTACTGAGGAGCAGAGGGGTCCTGGCCTCAGCAAATGACTGGGAGATGCGGGCAGACCTGAAAAAGCAGCTCAAATTCCCGGAGGAGATAGCACTCACTAGCCTCAGACCAGATATTGTACTCTGGTCTAGAGGTACCAAGCAGGTGGTGCTCATAGAGTTAACTGTACCCTGGGAAGAAAGGATGGAGGAGGCACATGAGCGTAAGCTCAAAAAATATCAAGGCCTTATCCTCGAGAGTCAGTAAAAAGGATGGAAGGCCTGGAATCTACCAGTAGAGGTCGGCTGCAGAGGTTTTGCGGGACAGTCGCTCTGGAGAACACTCGGATTGTTGGGGATTGAAGGGATGGCCAGGAAACGGCTGATAGGCAATGTCACTGAACAGGCGGAAACAGCATCAAATTGGATCTGGATACAGCGGGAGGTGCGGTGGCAGAGCAAACCTGTTGAAGGACCAAAAACGGCATAGAGTTGGGTGGTGGTCAGCAGGGGTAGATCCAGGACGCTGGATCTACTGTCGAGCCCTCCCGAGGTGTTATGGGCTTAAATCGACGAAACACCAAGGAAGGGGGGTGCCCATCTGATGACCGGCTGTAGCCACCTAACTCTTGTAGTGTTGAGAGATGCAACCAAGCCTTGAGCTGGCCCAGGGAGAAGGTTGGTGCTTGGAAGGAGGAGAGAAGGAGAGGAGAGAGCGATGCCACTGGCTCACAGATGGGGCAGGGCAGAGTACCTGTAAAGGTGGGCCAGTTGCGATGATCACATCGTTTTTGCATATAAGTTAATGCATTAACAATGAACAATACATTTGTTATTTTGTTGAAGTTAGTTAATAAAAAAATACAACTGTTCAACAAATGCTAACATGAACTAAGATTAATAAATGCTAAACGTATTTTTTCATAGCTTTCAAAGCTGTATGTGGTTTATCTTACAGAAAATCACTCAAGACAGCTTAAAGTGCACATCGAAACAGATTATATATTTTAAACGGTTGTGTGTGTGTGTGTGTGTGTGTGTGTGTGTGTGTGTGTGCGTGTGCGTGTGTATGTGTGTGTGTGTGTGTGTGTGTGTGTGTGTGTATGTGTATGTGTGTGTGTGTGTGTGTGTGTGTGTGTGTGTGTGTGCGCATATTAGAATCTTTGAAATCAATAAAACAATTACTACTTTCTGGGTGTGAAATAATAAATGTGCCCAAAAGAACCTTGGAGTGAACACTTCAAATCTATTTACTCGTTTTTTTCAAGGGTTACTAAGATGGTCAAAATGCACTCTCAGCAAATAGACAATTCACTTATACTGTGTGAAGGTAAATTTAGCAACCAATTACTTTTGATATAGCTTTTTATTTCTCCTTGTGCTGGTTCCTAAATCCTTCCTCGTCACATGCAGTTATTACCTTGAACAAAAATGGCACTGCACCACGAATAAATTGCTGAACTAATAGCTTTTTGTCTAAGTTCAAGAGTTTACACAGGGCATTGTGCCCTCAAAGTGTCCACGAAGATTACTTGTTGTGTGTGTGTGTTTCAGGTAAACCCAACGTTATAGGAACAAAATGTCCCCACAAAGATGCTATACATCCTTGTCCTTGTGGGGACTTTTTTTTTTTTTTTTTGGTCCCACTGAGTAAAACAGCTTATAAATCATACAGTGGTGGTGGTGTTTTTTGAAAATGTAAAAATTCAGAAAGTTTTCTGTGATGGGTGTAGGATTAGGGGATAGAAAATACAGTTTGTACAGTATAAAAATCATGATGTCTATGGAATGTCCCCTTAAAACAAGAAACGTGTGTGTGTGTGTGTGTGTGTGTGTGTGTGTGTGTGTGTGTGTGTGTGTGTGTGTGTGTGCGTGTGCGTGTGTGTGTGTGTGTGTGTGTGTTTATCTTTGCAGGTTTCATTGATTAGATGCTTGAAATTTACTTTATCTTTTTTTTTTTTGCTCCCAAGTGGCACCTATTACAGCACACTTCATCTCTTAATAGCTGTGGTAATTAAAGCAATTAACTTTAACAAGCCTCTTCAGATTTGCATCTAAGCACAACAGAGACCCACTGCAAGCTTTTTTCCGCATTTTGTTTAATCAAGTCTTTTAATAAGGCAGACATGTATTTTCTGATGAGCACCTCATTATAGTAGTTGTGCAGTTCTCAGCATTATGACAATACTTGATGTGGTCTGCTTCAAAAACATGAAAAACATAATAGCATGGTTAGTTATTTTCAGACAAAGTTCAAAAATGACTTAAAAGCTCATCTTGTGTTTTCAAGCTCAAGGTGGCACAAAGACTGACATTTCTCTTAACTGTTGTTTTTGGAGTCAGCATGTATGATACGGTTCTTGTGTGTATTAGGGGAATAACATTCCTCATTATACTTCAAAAACAACTTTAAAATAAAGTGTCATATCTGACACCAGGGCCCAGTTGTTTAAAGAGTTGAATCTGCATCAGAATTAGGCTATCTATAAATTTGGAAATCCTATGTTTTGCTACCCAGGATCAGGTAATACCTGTTGGAAAAATAGGATTGGATCACCCTAAACCAGATACACACTTTTTCAATCTGCAATACCAGTGCTCCACATGGGGTTACATTTCACAATGGCTGCTAGCTAACAACAGTTCCATTGAGTCACAGTAGGCTATATGAAGAGTCAATTTTATTTGAAGAGAAAGAAAACTTACGTTTTGAGAGTGAATGCAAAGTTCCTCCGGGAACACAAAACATGTGCGAGGAAGCGCAAAAGCATTAAAATTCATTTTTCCTTCCATCTCATATTTCCCCCTCATCACCATGTCCCTTTAGAGTTTCCGTAGCCTCTCGTGTGACCCACAACAAAAACAAACAAATAGACATATGCAATAACGGATGCAACTAGAAACGTCTTTCGACGGACGGGTTCATCTTCTCTGATGATTGTGCCAATAGTTAAAGTGATTTTAAAAAACACATCAAAAGGAATTCCAATCTTACTAAAAAAGTTTTGACCAATACAAATTGACAGTTTGATCAAAACCAAGAGTGGATTTTGAGATCTAATCCGATTTCAGAATCCTTTGTTTCTTTTGAACACACTTTGAAGATTTAATTTTTGAAAAAACGGTTTACTTTTGAACAACTGGGCCCAGCTGTGCATATACAATAAGATAAGATAAGGATAACCTCAAATCAAATATAAAGTCATGTTTGTGTATTTTTCAGTTATAGGCTACGGTGCCTCCAAACTTCCACACTAAAAATCTTTCGAAATCGGATATACACTTCAAAATAAACATAAAAAATATTTTTTCATTAAACTCTTCATTCAAACTGTTATGTTGATAGCCTATTATTATTTCTTATAACATTATAATTTTGCATTTCACTAGTGGTCTCACACTTTTAGACCCCAGCTTTCAATTTCTGAGATCAGTGGTACTTTAATCAAATAAAGTGTTTTATTCTAATTGAAAATGTCACCTTTTTGACAGATTAAGCTGAAATTGATGAGGACTCAAAAATATTTTGGCCTCAATTTAAGATACATATTTGAATTTCATATAAAATTTCGGTAACACTTTACAATAAGGTTTCATTATAGATTTATACATATACATTAGTTGACATGAAATAATAATAAACTGCACTTCTACAGCAGTTACATCTAATAAATAAATGTAATGGTAGGTTAATTAATGGTGTTAATTATAATTTCAGCAATTGTAATTTCAGCAGTTACTAAAACATGATTCAAATGAAATGTTGTTATTTGTTAACATTCGTTAGGCCTAATGCACTGCGAATCTAACATGAACAAACAATGAACAGCTGGATTTTTATTCACTATAGGCTACTGAAGATTAAATACTGTAACAATATTGCTCACGGTTAGTTCATGTTAGTTATATACATTAACAAATGAAACCTTATTGTAAAGTGTTACCAAAATTTCATAATTTTACCAGAAACTAATAAACTTAATGTGATGCATATTTGTCAGTCATACATAAAACGGGTAAGATTTCGGCAATAGTGCTGATAAACTTAATGTTTATTAACCAGGTTTATATATTTATCATCAATAAATCCAATTTCTTCCAATTTCGTACATTTAAACTAATTGAATATTATTATAATTAATAATTTTTTACATTTATATAGCGCTTTTCTGGGTACTCAAAGCTCTTTACGTAGAAGGGGGAATCTCCTCAACCACCACCAATGTGCAGCATCACCTGGATGATGCGACGGCAGCCATATTGTGCCAGAACGCCCACCACAGTGGAGAGGAGACAGAGTGATGAAGCCAATCAGTATATGGGGATGATTAGGAGGCCATGATGGACAGAGGCCAATGGGCAAATTTGGATACTCTTTTTCGAAGGACATTCTGGGATTTTTAATGACCACAGAGAGTCAGGTCCTCTGTTTAATGTCTCATCCAAAGGACGGTGCCCTTTGGTATTGTCCCCATCACTACACTAGGGCGTTAGGACCCACACAGACCACAAGGTACTGGCCTCACTAACACCTCTTCCATCAGCAACCTGGTTTCCTGGGGAGGTCTCCCATCCAGGTACTAACCAGGCTCAGCCCTGCTTAGCTTCAGTGGGCAACCAGTCTTGGGCTACAGGGTGATATGGCTGCTGAATATTGCTTGTTCCACAGCTATAGCAGTATTTTAACCATGTTAAAAAAATGTTTGTTAGAATACGTGCATTTTGAAAATAAGATTATTTAAATAAAATCAATTAGGCTATGCAAATAGTTAATAATGCATGATTTTTTTAGTGCATCTATCCGTTTGATTGACAAATGCATTAAGTTTATTGTCTTGTTTATGTTCAAAACTCAAAAGGATGGGAATTTTATATAATTCAAATGCATACATCTTAAATTTAGGCCTAAGTACTTTTTGAGTGCATGTAAAAATAAAACGAGGTCATATACGCATTAATTCTGATGCTATAAATAGGTTCTTGTGAAATGAGTCCAGACTCAACACTCCTCAATCTGACCAGGAATCCCACAGCAGTCGCTCAGTGCAGTGGAGGTGAAGGGCATCATGTCCAGGGAAATCTCCATCTCGCCCTCCTGCTCGAGCGCAGGCAGCAACACGTTCCTTTGGGTACGAGACAAATCGGACGCGATCGAGACCTTGTCGAAAGGTAAGTCCATGTGCTCCCCATGACCGGGGACCAGGCCCAGGGCTGAGGGAACACCCTGCGCGTCCTTGTGGAGCAGAGTGGTGTCGTGATTGTAGGACACCAGCTCGTTGGTGAAGTTCACCGTCTCCACCGCAGAGGACGCGCAGAGTCGGTTGCAACCCAGAATAGTGGTAAAGGCTTTGCGGAAATCCGCGTTGAACGCGTAGATGACCGGGTTGAGCGATGAGTTGGCCCATCCGAACCACACGAAGATGTTGAAAGTGGTGCTGCTCACGCACAGAGAGTCTCCAAGAGTGTCCAGGTCACAGAAGGGCACGATGCAGTTGAGGACGAAAAAGGGAAGCCAGCAGAACACAAACACCCCCATGATGATGGAAAGTGTTTTTAACACCTTAGTTTCTTTCTTGAACGTGCTTTTCAGCGACTGTTCGCTCGCGCAGTCGTGGTTGTTCTGCATGTGTCCGGCGGCTGCCCTTTCCAAAGTGGAGATCCTTCTGATCTGCGTTTGTGCGATCCGATAAATCCGTGTATATGTTCCTATCATGATTATAACGGGGATGTAGAAGCTTATAAGTGAAGATGCAATGGCATAAGTCCTGTTTAGAGTCGCAGTGCAGTCCTCCGAGTGTGTGGTGAGATTTAAAGGCGCGTTATGATCCACAGCCCTGTGCCAGTTCAGTCTGACAGGGATGAAAGAGATCAGGACAGAAAGTGTCCACGCCATCCCGATCATTACAAACGCCACCCTTTGGGTCATTTTACGCTCGTAACGGAAGGGGCTCGAGATCGCCCAGTATCTGTCCAAACTGATGATGCACAGGTTGAGTATAGACGCAGTTGAGCACATGATATCAAAAGCTATCCAAGTGTCGCAGAAGCTCCCGAAGAGCCAGCAGCCGGCCACCTCAGAGACAGCCTTCCACGGCATGACCAGAACAGCCACGAAGAGATCCGAAACTGCCAGGGATATGACGAAAAAATGAGTGACTTTGGATCTGAGATGCCTGAATTTGATGACGGCGGCGCACACGAGCGTGTTCCCCAGCAGTGTGGAGAGGATGAGCGCGCAGAGAGCGCAGCCCGTGAGCGCGCGGACTCCCACACCGGAGCTTACCCTTTCAGCACCATCGCTCTCCATGGGGCTTTCTCTGGACACAGATCAAATAGGTCATCTTCAAGTGGCTCCTCACGTCACCAGCTTCTCTGTTTATACTGAAGCTCTTTTTTTCCAAAAGCTCTCGATATCTTCGTTCTGCAAATTGGCATCGCGTGAATTCCTTCTGATTAGTGCGTAAGAGGGAACAATGCACTCTCGCTGCTGAAAAAAAGATTGAGTTTGATGCTGTGTATGCAGTCTCACAGAGAGAGAGAGAGAGAGAGAGAGAGAGAGAGAGAGAGAGAGAGAGAGAGAGAGAGAGAGAGAGAGAGAGAGAGAGAGAGAGAGAGAGAGAGAGAGAGAGAGAGAGAGAGAGAGAGAGAGAGAGAGAGAGAGAGAGAGAGAGAGAGAGAGAGAGGGATCGGTTCAGTAGGATACGACATCTGAGTGAGGTCACTGACTTGGAGATTAATAAGATAGAATCATATCTCACACATTCCTCAAAATGGCAACATGGGCTCTGTCTTTAGTTTACGCTGTAAAAATGTTTGTAAATGTAACTAAAAAACTGTAAAAAATGTTACTGGAAAACCTGTAAAATGGTTAACAGTAGTTTGCTTATATATGGAGGAAAACAATAGACCTAGATCTGTAAATTAATCTTAAATGTAGTTTGTGGAAGTAAAAAATAACAAATCATCTTTGAATTTTCAGTGAAAAGCCCTAAATTGACATTCCCAGAATTTAGAATCTCTATGCGTTTCTCAAATCACAACTGAAATTCTCAACTTGTTCAACCTCCACATCACAGTCACTTGTGCACATCATAAAAGCAATATCTCATTCTTTTGAACAAATTGCAAATGCTTTAATATTCATGCAATTGATATGTACAATTGTCTGCTGTTTCCTACATTATCAATTGCTTATGTCATGCTTATCAAAATGTATTATGGTTCTCTGTTGAATAGTCTTACCCCTCAAAACATCTATAGGCATTGCATAAGTCATTAAAATGTCAGCTTCAAGTATATTTTCTATGCATTTCTATTAATTTTTTTGTAAATGTTCCCTGAACTGATTAATTGCGGAGGAGAATTTTCAATTTCACTAATGAAGGGAAATGTAAAGGGTGAGATCGACCAATGATCAAGCAGTTTTCCTAAAGAGCTCAGATGTCATCTCATGAAGCTTCATTAGGCAAGCTTATAGACAAGAGCACAACACAGATTTAATTCAATGGAAGAACATAGGAAACAAACAGGGTCAACGACTGGGAAGAAGAGGAGGAGTAAGAATGTGTGGTGGAATGGTACGGAGGAAAAACAGTAGAAGAGGCATTGTACTGTAATTTGTTTACAGACCAACAGTAAAAGTACTGTAAAAGTGTAACTGTTTTGCAATCAGTATTCCACTACACTCAGAAAAAAGGTACGAAAGCTGTCACTGTTACCTTTTCAAAAGGTAAACTTTTGTCCCTTTTAGGTACTAATATGTACATTTTAGGTGCTAATATGTACATTTTAGGTGCTAATATGTACATTTTAGGTGCTAATATGTACATTTTGATTTTAGGTGCTAATATGTTCATTTTAGGTGCTAATATGTATATTAAGGTACTAATATGTAAATTTTAGGTGCTAATATGTAAATTTTAGGTACTAATATGTACATTTTAGGTGCTAATATGTACATATTAGCATTTTAGGTGCTAATATGTAAATTTTAGTTGCTAATATGTACATAGGTGCTAATATGTACATTTTAGGTGCTAATATGTACCATTAAGGTACCAATATGCACCCTTTAGGTACAAAAGTGTACCTTTTGAAAAGGTACAGACCCAGTGACAGCTTTTGTACCTTTTTTTCTGAGAGTGTATGTTGATCTGCTATGTTACTGTCTTATATATCTCAACAATATTAACAGAGTACACTGTTATATTGACAACACGACTAAGTATTTTTACTATCTTGTTTGTGAACAATGACACAAGGACGTGTCATTCTGATGGCACTAATATTCATTGACATAAATACTGTTTTGAGAGATGAACTAAGGATTTTGAGTAAGTTGCAGGCTTCTGCTGGTAATCCATTGTGTGATGCTGTTTGTAAACATTTTTTGAAGAAATGCACTTACTGGTTTGCAAATCTTAAGAAAGATTCAAGAAATGTACTGAAGCAACTGAGAAAAACTGTAAATGTTTCAAAATTGGACTTGCATAATAAAATAAAATAAATTAATTACAATATTTGTTAGCAAAAACAATTGTTTGATATTTATGTATTTTAGCTTTTACAGTTGTGCTGTTTCATGATTTATTGTGTGTTTCACATTGGCAAAGTTTTAATTTTACAGAAAATCTCTGAGAAATATTTAAATTATTCCAGTCTTTCCTAAATGTTTTTTGTCGAATGAAAATTGACTGTTGACAGTTGTGTGCAATCTAAAGTTGTGAAGCACAATTTAATGTAATTTAACAAATGAATATGTAGTTGTGCAATCATTATGTATCTGTGTGTGTATTGTGTCTGACTGTACAGTATAATATTTATGTGTAGCCTGCGTCATCTAAATGTGTGTTATTGAATGTCCAGCAGGGGGCGCGTGGAGTCTCCTGTTAGTACATCATCAAATGACGTCACTGGAATTTCAAGATGGCTTCGGATCAGGATACGAACATCTACCGGTCAGAGTCAGGAAAGCTTTAATGTTTTAACGGGCATGTCTATTAACTCACGCTATTTGCATCCTATTAATACTTATCCTGTTAATATGTTGGAGGACCGTCTGAAAAGGTGTCATGGGGAAAAAAGTGCGGAGTCCAACACTGAACTACAGCGCTTTGGCTGTCAATCCACAAGAGGATTTTGAATGAGATGGAAAAGACTGAGGATGGACATGTACAGATATATTTCCTTTATATGAGAGCAAACTGAGATAAAAATATTCCTCATTGGGTGGTTTAAAAAGGGGTCTACAGTAGAGGTCATTCGTGCTGCTATCAGGATTTGGGCTGCGGCCGATGGGTATGTATGTACAGTCTCTTCTTTATTGTGCGTTTTGACAGTAATGCAGTATAGGCTGTGTCTTAAAACATTATTGAGCTGTATACCTAGACAGCATTTATGGGCTTCGGAATGTTCGGAATTTTGTTTTTATCCAGACGCACCTGTCATGCCACAAAATATTGTTTCAAAACTTGATTTTGATGCTCAGCTATACTGCTGAATCGAATGCTCGAATCATAAGTATGCTGAATCGAATGCACGGATGGAATGTTCTATCATGTTCCAAATTACTCGAGCGTTCTAAACGTGATTATGATGTTCAATATAGCTGAATTCATACATTCCAAACTGTTACGATATATATATAAAAAAAAACATCTGCATATATTATGTACCAATATGTTCCAAATGAAATTATGACGCAACAAAACACTGAATCGAACATTCCAAACTTGATTCTAATGCTCCACTAGCTGCTGAATCGAATGCTCGAAACAAACTTTATAAATGCAATTACGATGCCCATAAATGCTGAATAGAATATTTCCAACATTTTGAACATTCAAGTTCAACAGTGCCCGAAAATACTGAAACTCATGCCTGATTTGAATGTTTTGTCATGCCCCAAAATACTGAATTATACTTTCTAAACGTGATAATGTTGTTAAACAAACTGAATCAAATGTTCAAATCAAACATTTTGAAATGTTATGTTGTTAAAAAATGATGTTATGATGTCCGAAATACTGAATATTCCAGAGATTATGAAGATTGATTACACAGTATGAGCCCCGAAATAGTGAATCAAAAGTTCCAATAGTTCCAACAGTGAATCAAATGTTCCAATAGCTCCAACAGTGAATCAAATGTTCACTGTGAATCAAACAGCGAATCAAATGTTCCAATAGCTCCAACAGTGAATCAAATGTTCCAATAGTTCCAACAGGGTATCAAATGTGCCAAACACCCCTTTATCAGATGTTCCAAATACATCTTTAGTGTATAAAATACTGAATCAAACATTCCAAACTATCTATGATGCCCAAAAACACTGAATCAAACGTTCCAAACATGCCCATCACGTCTTAAAATGCTGTCTGTATAGTTAGAGCGCTTGAACTAGTGTTTTACTGTGTATATTTTGAAAGCACCAATTCAAATTGGTTTTATTTTAGGTTATCCGCCCTGTGGGGTCCAGAAGTGCAGTGTCATCTCCGAGCATAGTGGGCGTTCTGTAGATTCACCTGTGAAGCTGATGGTTGAGGCGTCTTCCTCTGGAGGCACGGGTGCTGATGAAGGCAGACCACCTCCCCGCATCTCAGATGTTACCGACAGGCAGGAGAACATAATGCAAGGTATGTTCTCTCATACTGGTACATCGCAGAGAGAGAAAGGCCAATCGCAGAGAAGCGAGGACCATGAGGTGCCAGAGTCATGTGATAAAGTACTGCAACAGACCAGTAACCAGCCATGTGGCACTAAGCTCCCAAATGGACATGCGAACCACAATGAACATGAAGTGACCGAACGCGACTTTCCAAATTCATCTCATCCTGCAAGAAGCTGCTTGAATTCTAAAGATGACCGTATGACGGCAAACGGGGAACTGTCGGCAGACTCCAATGCCGTGTCTTCTACGTCTCTGATAAACCAGTCACTCTCTGAAGTAACTCTACCACCTCAAGTTGGAGTTGAGGATGGATCGACTGACCGCTGTTCAAAAACCCAGGATTCAGTGTTCAAGTCAACACATGGTGATGAAGGAGAGCTGTGCTCGTCAGCCGGTCCGTCAACTCCAAAACACTCTCTCAGGACGTTTTCTTCTAGCTCTTTCTTCAACGCTGACTCTGATCCTCTCAGTCCAGATGATGACGAGACCTTTTCCACATCAGATAGACCTGAAGACTTAAGGTTCATGGACGTGAGTCTGAATTCCAGGAACACTTATGAAATCAGCCGACGTCAGAGCGCCCCAGACAACATCCCTGGTGTGTTGAGTGTTGCTGCCGCAGATCTGACTCTGAGCCAGACGAAACAAGGCATCTCAGAGGTCTTTAGCAGGTATTGCTCCACAATTTTGCTTCAGCTAAGATACCTTTTAGAAAATAGCTAAATATGAGAACCAAAAATCAGAGGTGCATATTATTTCGAGCTTATCAGAAAGATAATTCGATTGTTTTAAAGATGAGGTATGAGTTAATTGTAAAAAAAAAAAGACAAAAAAAAAATCTAGACATATGTTTATATTCATGTCGTTTTATAAGATTTTGACCATTTTTAGATTATTATATTTTATATAAAGTTGACATTCAATAAATGTAATCAAGTATAAAATAACATTTTCCTTACACCTTCAATATACAGTATGTGTTTAAGCTTATTAAAAAAAATGTGTATTGTATATATATATATACATATAAAATATATAATTATTTATTTTTTCTTTCAAGGTAAAAAGCATTTTCTATTTTCTACACATATCATAAATTATTATTTCTAAATGTCACATTGACATTTTACAACCTGAACTAATCTTACCTTTTCATAAAAAGGTCAAATGATCTGATATTCTAAGAGACTTATTGACATTTTTACAGTCATGAGGATCTACAGGGGTCCTCACTATGATTTAATTTCCTGTTTTTATTCTGCATATTGATTGCATTATTAATAATAATTGCAAATATCAATAATTTAGCAGTGATTTATTTTTATTTTGCAGAATGAGTTTGTAAAACTGGATTGTTCATTTAAAGGTATATTTTACCCAAAAATGAAAATCATGTCATTCCAATTCTGTATTATTTTCTTGATTCCATGAAATACAAAAGGAAATGGATGGTGATGGTATATCTCCAAGCTCCAAAATGACAAAAAAGCACCATAGAAGTGCTAGTCTTTTTTTATCCACTTTCACTGGATGGAAAAGTGCAGCTAGGACATTCTGCTAAACATTTTCTTTTGTGTTTCATGGAACAAACGAAACAATATGACATGGGGTAAGTAATCGATTATAGTACATTTTTACTTTTAACTGGACTGTCCCTTTAAACTGTCCCTTTTCTTCAAGAAATTAATGCCTTTGTTCAACACATAACAGGTTTGGACAAGGATTCTATCTAAACTATGAATTTCCTCATATCTTACGATGTTTGTTACAGCTGACTTAGATCTGATCTCTGTCTTAACAGCTTTGCTTCTGGCAACGCCTGCAAAAAAGAGGAACGTTGTTTGTCATGTCATGTTTCGTGTTTGCATAATTCTTTATTAATAAGCTTGAGCTTTATCTCAGTTCACAGGCTGTAGTGGCATTCCTCTCAAGTCATGTGCCACACAGTCAGTGACTTATACTATCAGGGTTATCTTCATGCTGTGAAGCCAAACAGCACATCCACAACTGGCTTGGGCACTTGCACTTGTTTTCAGTGTATTGTCTTCAGGTTTTGACAGATGCTCTGTGATGATGTCTTTGGCAGAAATCTGTTCTCCAGAAAGCAGAGGGAGGCTCAGAGTGCACCAGGATGGAAACTCTTTGGAAAGGTCCCGCTGAGAGAAAGTCCCCCCAAAGCCTCCAAAACCATACAGCAGGTCTGTTTACACCTCATTCATATTGAGAGTAGACGTAAATTTAGATCAAGCAACATGAGACAGAATGTAATAAAACCTTTTATAGATCTTTTAAATAGCTGTATATTATTGTTAGTGTACATGAAACCGAATGTATCCACTTGATACATTTCCCTTGTCCTTAATGTGCACAATTTTTTATCAGTGCATATTATTCTAAAGAAAAAAATCACAATCTTTCATCAAAATTTAATAGCTTTCACCTCCAATGATTTTTGATAATCGAACCAAATCACTTAAGTAGGATAAGTAATTTTGAGTGATTTTGAAATTATGTATATATTATATATACATATACAGTTAAAATTATAATCTAGTACATTACTAGTGCCGTAGTATGTTAGTCAACACTTAAAAATAAGTGTCAAGCACAACAAAATATTATTAAAACGTAATGATTTAAAATGTATTTTTAAGTACAACTTTTAATTTGACAAATGCACTTTTTAAAAGTGTACTTATGTGTTCAGAAACATAGTAATGAAAGTAGTACACTTAAGTGGTCTTTATTTCATATTTGCAAGTACAGTTTTTAAAATATACTTTTAAGATTTGAAGTGCACATTCAATGCAGTTAAGCACACTTCTTTTTCACAAGGGATGCCATGCATTATTTCCTATTTTTCACATTAATATATAATGGAAGACTTTGATGAGAAGAGCATGATCCAAAAACAGTTACACATTTGTTTGTGAGGAAGTGAAACATTATATCGGTTTAAGTCAAAGTGTACAAATATTAGTCTGATCCTTGCTATATCACTGAATCCCTAAGAGACATCCATGATTCAAATCAAACTGCATACTGAACAAAACATGTGTTGCAACTTTCACATCTTCTGAACAAACTTGACCTTAGTGGAAAGAAGTCTATAGGAGACATTGTGAGAGTATTCCTCACACCTAAACGAACATATGGGGAACAAAACGTCTCTGTGACAGATGTAGTTTTACTGAGAATCAGATAATTCCATTGTCAGCGAGACTAAAAAATATTGTTTTTTTAGAAGAGCAATTTAAGAATTCAGTGAATGATAAGAAATACACTGTATGGTTGGTAAATTGTCTCAGTTCACTCGAGTTTGTGGGGAAAAAAAAGTTAATTTTGGACCCTGGAAAAAGGTGTTTTCAACAAACATTTGAGTTTGTTTCACATGAAGGCTTTGCTAAATTGGACCGAGTTCTGCTTTTGGTGCTGTTCTCCAAGAAGGCAGAAGACAACTCTGCCAGCCATGCATGTCTAACCAGAAACAATTCCGTTCTTCTCACCAGACCTCTTTGTACGGGTTTCACTTCTGTTGTTTAGGCAAACAGTACAAGCTATGCTACCTCTAAGTTCTCTAAAAGTCTATGTGCTCTGGCCTGATCATATGATTGGGTGGAAGGGAGAGTAGGAACCCTAGAAGCCTTTCTGCAGCTGTGAGTCCAGCTGGCTTGGAGCTCAAAACCTTTCAGGATATTAGTGTCTGTGTTTTTAGGAGAGGGACTGTGAAGGTCATGAAAAGGTCAGCGCATGTTTTTAGGGAGTACAATGCACATCCAATATGTGCACTATGTTGTGTTTTTATTGAATGCACTGCCTCGCACTATCTCTGCCCTGCTTATCTTCAGTCACGCACATGTGGTCCTCTACACGTTCTGTTAGATTACTAACAGCCAAACTCCTTCTGTTTATTGAGTTAAACTACACACAAACAAAAAGGAAATCTGGATCCAGTCAGAATAAAGCCTATCCGGGAAACAGCAGATCTTGCTGTCACGACTTATTGTGCTCTGCCAAAAATCATGTCAGCACAAACTCCAAAAGCACTTTTACCTCTTTAAACTGAACCCAGTCCAGTCAGCACAGTTTTGAAGCAAGGGCCATTATTTCTTAGTTCTCAGGATCTGGTTTGTTACTGTATTTCTGTCATTTTGCTCTCTCTTCAGGAAGGTAACCCAGGGAATCTCACATCTGTATCTACACCCAATCTCTTAAGTTCAGGGGTATGATGTTTGGTTTCTAAATGAGCTCTCCTTCATTCTCACCGTCTCTTCTGTGCACTGAGCCGTACACCTTCACTTCCCATCGGTCATTTTAACCACTCTCACGTCACGTGACGCGCCTGCTTGACTTGTACTAAAGACTTGCTGTTCATGTCGAAAAAATGAAATCATTTACTGACCCTCATGTCATTCCAAACCTGTATGATTTTTCTTCTTTCTTTCATATACAAAAGAATATATTTGGAAGAATGTTCACGCTGCTCTTTTTGCATACAGTGAAATCACTCTCTATTTTTTGACTTGTGAATTGTAAATTAGCTCTGTGTATTAGCATGTACAGACCATGCTTCTGTACTTCATGTAGCTCTCAAATTCCATTTGCATATTCAAAGTTGGTGCGTTTTGATTTGTCTCAAGATGTTTAATCTGGCACGCCACATCTCAACACAACACAATGTGTCTTGCTCTTAATGGCAATCCTTTCTTTGCGAAATGTGACAAAAACCAAGGATTTTTTTTTATTTGAGAATATCAAAACAGTATCATGTGGAAAAATATTTGAATAATTTTAAATATAGATTATTGTATGGAAAAGAGCAGTGTGAAAACTTAAGGGTGATCAAATGATGACAAAATATAAAGTTTGGGTGAATTATTGTTACAGCTAACATGAACTAACTAAGAGTAATACTTTAACAGCACTAATTCTAAAAAATAAATTAACCATCAGTATGAATGTTAGAAGAATACCAAAATAAATTATCTTTTTTGTAGAGTATATTTTGTAATGTTTCCTTTTAAAAAAAAAGTAAAAACAAAGAACAAAAAAATGTAAAGATTTTTTTACATTTGATGGAAATATTTTTTCTGGGAGACAAAATAATCTTTTTGAATATACATTTTTGTCAATTTTATTTTCCTGATTAAAATCTTTACTATTAAAATATCTCCTGTTGATCCCTGAGTCTGAATATTGGGGATGCACGATATTTCGACCACCATATCGGTATCGGCCGATATTTGTCCATTTTTAATGTTATCGTTATCGGGCCGATAAGAAAATTTGCCTGATATATTAAAGCCGATAAATAATGGATTATTTCCTTCAGCTGAGACCTTTCAGTCTCAATATGATGGTTTTGAATTACTGGAAATATGATTGGAATCACTTCAAAAAAGGAAAGTACTGTGCAGTGCAATGTGCAGCACAAGTCTGTCATATAGGCTACATAAAACTATAATGAGAAGAGAACATTATAATTGTGTGCTTGGGACATGGATTTTAATGGTGAGAGTTTTGTTTTTGTAATCAGACTCTCAAAAATTATTTAAAAAAAAATTGGATTTAAGTTTATCGGCCAATATATTGGTTATCGGCTTTTAAATATAAAGAAGTATCGGCCAAAATGTTCATATGGGTGCATCCCTACTGAATATGTAATTATGCAGCTCTTATTATGAAGCCTAAATGTTCTTCTTCTGATATCAAGCACTTGAACTTTGCATGATAAACACCAGTTAATCCTCTATTCTCTCCTCTCTGACTAGTTTCTTTCATCACCCATATTTCTTAGAAAAAGAGCCCCATCCACAATATGCCCATTGACCTCTGTAGAAGTTTCTCAGACAGACGAGAATGAGTCTCTGTGCTGCTGTTCAGTCATTAATGATGAATGGGGTTGAACTTGTGCTAGATGGTACAGGAAGAGAAACCAGCCAAACTGACTATTCTCAGGAAAGCGGTGGTTTTTACACAATTTTTAATAGCATGAGATAGCTGAAACATTCTGGTGTCTTCACGCTTCCTCAAATGAACAAACACCCAACTTTCAAATGCCCGACCTTTCTCACCATGGCCATAAGCATCACACGCAGTGCTTCATACCATGCCGGCCCCAGCTTCAGCATTGCCTTGATCTTCACACGCCTGCCATCTGCCTCCATATTCTCATGTTTAACTCTCACAAGCACATTCACACCATATAACACTCCTTTCATTCAGCTCACAGTGGCCGCACACCTTTGAACTTGACCTGTTGGTTTTCTCACAGGAGTACGAAGCCAAGGTGTCTAAATCCAGCCAGAGTCCCTCCCTGCCCTCCCAGGGCCGACGGAAGAACCTGGAATTCGAACCATTGTCCACCACTGCGCTCATATTAGAGGACCGCCCCGCGTGAGTATCACACACACAAGACAAAAGCTATTTCTTCCATGTTAAGATATGTTTTTGTCCTAACCACCTGTAGTTTGAAATAACCTGTTGACAATAAATAATAGAAATTAAAAATCTTTTTTAACCATACCTATGTTCCCAATATAGCACCTTATTGCATACTTACTGTATATTGCAAGTTTTTAAAATGGTTTAAAATATATTTTTTTATAATGCAATAGTGTACATTTTGCGACATAAACAATCACGCCGTTGAGATTTGATATATAGTGTAAATCGTTTAACGTGAGTTGTACTATGCACTATGTACTACCGGTATATAGTGTATGCAGAGTTGCATGCACTATATATCCAGCTTTAAAAATATATGGGCGTTAATATAGTTTACATTTTACCATGATATGAACCATCAATGAGCGAGTATCATCATAAAGCTGTTAACTAACCAGGTACAGCACTTATACTTACATACTCAAACGATAAAAGCAATTTCTTCCACGATAAGATGAATTTTTGTCCTAACCAGCTGTTGGCAATAAAAGATAAAAAGTGAAAATCTTTTTTTATCTATACCTGTGTTCACAATATTGCACATTAATATTGCAAATTTAAGTTTAAAAAAATATATAAATTCCATTCATTCATCAACTGAAAACAGGATAGACTAATCAATTTTACAATCAATATCGGTACGTAAAAATGAGAATCGATTAAAATCGAGAAATCAATATTTTTTTACCCAGCCCTAGTGGTCATGTGTGTCACTGCCACGGGTAAATGATGCATACTGTAAAATGACAGATTTGAGATTTCAATCATATCGCCCACCCCTAAACAGTTTAATTGAGAAGTTAAATAAAGATAGTCATGGCATAATACTTCTAACACATTTTATATAGTGCATAATATCTTTAGTCCCCTAGTGTGCAAGCCAAAGGAAACTGTAATGAGAACAAACTCCATTTGATGTTGGATAATGGAGAAAAAAAGCCTTGGGAGAAACCAAGCAACAACAGTTCTCCTCCGGCAATGCACTCGAAATGTACTGTCAATAATTAAGTAGATATATTACGACATTGATTAAGTTGTACCGACAATGGTGATATTAAGTTGTGGGAGTCTTTGAGGTCCATCCAGGTTTGAACAGTAAAGGTAGATGCTTTGTCACCTTCCCAACTTGTGGCGTTCTTTCGTTAGGCGCTCAGGATACATTAACCTGCGTTACATATATCCTAGCAAACCTTGAGAGGCTCATATTTCCAAAACAATGGGCTATAAATAAGTCTTAGCAACAGAGACTGGGTTGTATTTCACCACGCAAGTCTCTTCAGTCCCCAAGTCCTTATTAAGAATAAATGACCAGGGAAATGTGAGCGTGTCAGCCAAACCATGAGATAAACCAGCGATGAGGCATTTTCCAGAAACTTCTTCTAAGTGATTTTTTTTCTGAAGCATGTCAATGGTAACAACATGTTGCTAGACTTTGTATTTGAGGCATTTAATTGTCCGTTTTGTTGTGACAACTGAAATCATTGGCTTCCTTCCTCAGGAACCTCCCTGCTAAGTCTGAGGAGGAAGCCCAGCGCCACCGTCAGGAGTATGATGAAATGGTGGCAGAGGCGAGGAAGAGAGGTGCTTTTGTACATTGTAAAAAAAAAAAAAAAAAAAGATTTCTGTAGCATGTTTTACATAGAAAATACTATTTTTAGTCATTCTACTTCAAATGTTCAAATTTAATTCTCTTTCTATGTAATTATTTGCTAGCAATTTCTGAGTGCAAATTTTTTCAAAGTAAATTTTACTTCCATTTGTTGTTGTTTTTCAGTAATCATGTTAAGTTTTATCAATGTATCTGTTTATAACTGAATCTCATGAAACATGTCAAGAGCTCCCTGCATCATATTTCATCCCAAAACCCAGATGCTTTTATCCAAATGAGAAGTATTTTATCAAAGAAGAGTTAACTATGGTTGCAATACCACAGTGCCAAATTTTAGGAGTAAGTAGTTTGAGAAGTTTCTCATTACTGTAATGAAAAAATTAATTTAAATTTGAATTATTTCACTTTTTTATACATTTTGACTGTGATTATGGGATTTAAATAATACATACCTTTAACTAAATACAGTAAAAAGTTTAAATTTAAAGAAATTGGAGTTTGACAATAATTGAAATTAAAAAAAAAAAATCTAAAATTAAAATAAAACGTCTAAGGATTACGGTAATGACTGTGTCGGGGAAATGTGCTTAATTACCATAAAATAATTGTGTACATTTTCTTGTAATTTGGGGTGAAATATGACCTAAGTGTGTTTTCTAGAGATTCACCCATAAAAACAGTGTCACACTAGCGTATCTTTCCCCGAATGCTCCCAAAAATTAAATGTAGAAATGTGTGATTTCACTTAGTCAGGGAATGCTTTTGTGCTTTTCTGCTTTAAATTTACAAAGGTTCCTACGCAGTTTGGAAAAGTACGGAATTTGATTTGAGTAATTTCCAGGTCTGGATAAGTTTGGATAAAAGACAACAGTATATGGAAAAGAAATTGTGTTTCCAGACTATTGCCCCTATTCACTTTTCTAAAATGTAAAATTAAGAATTTCTAAAGTTTAGAGATCATATAGTGCTTGTCGAACACAAATTAATGAATTCAAGGCGCATATTTTATTTAGCAAAACTGTTTGTCTTATAGCGATAATCAAGTCTCTGTTGAACTTCACTAATAGAATGTTTACTCCATTGCCACTCAAACCATTAACAGATAAAGGAGCAAACAATCATTTCATTCACTGTGCTTTGTTGTTTGGTGATTGTGCACATTTACAGTTTCAAACCAATGTGTCAGAGGTGAATATATGCAGGTTATACAGCTTTTTAGGTTTATTTTCTGATGCTATCACTTTGTGAAAACAAATTTTACTATATACCAAATATAATGCTGAAAATAATGCTGTATGAACCATTTATGTTAAATATGGTCTTGAGAGGTTTGGAAAATTTGAGTCTGGAATTTTTAAATGGAAACGTTGTAGGAACCCTGAAATGAATATGATACTAATGTAACTGTTGTTCACAGAACTGAAGGAGGCTCAGAAGAAGAAAAAGCAGATGAAGGAAAGATTTAAACAAGAAGAAAGCATCGCTAACGCAATGGTGGTTTGGAACAATGAAATCCTTCCCAACTGGGAGAGCATGTGAGACTATCACCACCTGCAATTATAACTATGATAATCGCGTTCGCTCGGTTGCTAGAACTAGAGCTGCAGCATTTGAAGGCATTATATTATATTTATTAACATATTAATAAAATATCAAATGCACTATTTTATTACTCTGTATTCACGGCTCTCTTTCTTCAGGCGTGGCCTGCGGCGTGTGAAGGATCTGTGGTGGCAAGGTCTTCCTCCCAACGTGAGGGGTAAAGTCTGGAGTCTGGCCATTGGGAATGAGCTGAACATAACCTCAGGTTTTATTTTATTTTTGACTTTGTCTTTTCATGTTTCATTGAAGAGTCACTTTTGAAGTTGCGGTTAAGCCCAGGATTAACTAGAACTTTTGGGCAAACAGTCTGTCTGAGGAATGTCATTATGCAGTATCCACGTGCAGGTTCGCCTAAGGCGATCTCTAACCTTCTTTATGACAAAGAAATTCCTAAAGATATTTGGCCGAGTTTCTTTCTGACACTCCCAAAAGAGAACGATTTCTGCACTTAGGACTTTAAAGTTCTAGTTAGACTTTTAAAGTTTTAGTTAAAGCTAACATATGGACCAGACATTTCTGCTGCTTTTTTAAAGGTTTAAAACTGAGCTGCTTTCTGTTCCTCTCAGATTTGTACGAGATCTTTCTCTCGCGGGCCAAAGAGCGCTGGAAGAGCTTCAGAGAGACAGGCAGTGAGATGGAGTCAGATGGTACGTCATTCATCCCTCGGGCAGCTCACTGGAGCATTTTAGACACACCAAACTCTAGTACAATAAGACTAAGACAATGAATCAGTTGAACCAATTCACACATCAGTCTCAGTTCATTAGCAAATCAGTTTGAGTTTGAATGGGTTTTAGCAATCCACTCTGCTCATCCAGTAATCACAAACTGATGAATTCGTTCAATGAATCTGTTGAACCTGAATGATTCATTAGTGATTCATTATTATTATAGAGATCACGATTCTCCCACGATTCTGAATAGACAACTAAATAGAAAGCTGCAATTAACATTTTGTCTAGTAATTTACATGTTATTTTATTTAAAAATGTTTTGTTAATTAGAATAAATATTTAATGAATGATTCAATGACTCACTCATAAAGGCTTCACTTGTTTCATTACTGGATGAATCAGCGTTTTTGAACAAATCTACATTTTTAACAGTCACTTGCCACCACCTAGTAGCATGACAATGTTACTGTCAAAAGGTGATCTGCTCTATTTTGATCGCTACCGTAGACATCAGTGTTTATATCTGAACTATAAACTTTTATCCCAGTACTTCTATTATGATTTGAATTATTGTAAGACAGAGATAATGATACTGTACATGATAACTGCTCTCTCTGGGTCAGCGGCATTGCCAACACAGATTTGAATGTTCTGGTGTGATTTTGTCACAGATTTAATAGACACAGGTGAATTATTGTCACTTAGGAATGAGATCGCATGGGTGTTTGAATCTAGATCGTTATCTTTTAACGATTAATCGTGCAGCTCTAGTTTTAAAAATCCACTTTTCTATATCCAGTACTTGAAAACTGACAAAAATTTTAACTAAATCAGTGAATCAGTTGAACTCATTTGCAATTTGCTCTGCATGATTCATTAGTGAATCAATCAGAATTTGAATGTTTTCTTAGCAATTTACTCAGTGAATCAGTTGAACCAATTCAAAATTCGGTCCGAATAATTCATTATTGAAACAGTCATAATTTTAAAGGTTTTTTAGCAATTGGTTCAGTGAATCAACTTTGGTTTTGAATTTGAGTCCACTATGCCTATGCAGTAATCTTAAACTGGAAAGTTCTTGGAAAAGTCATGGAAATCATTGGTCAGGAAGTGCAACACTGGTATGCGTCTCTATGCGAGTGTCTGACTTCCAGTTCACCTTTCTCCTCATTTTATTGAAGCGGCGGTTATTTCCTTCCTGTGCTGCAAGTACAGACTCGCTAATAACGGGTAATTCATGTTTTTTTTGTTTTCCACTTGGCCTTCCAGCTTGTGAACACTATAAAATGATGTTTTATTAGCCTGAGCGCTTCCTTCTTTGATGTTCCATAATAAATCTGTTAATAAAGCTGGTTCTTCATACAGTTTGAACACAAACACATCCTCCCGTTCACACATGTGACCCTCATCACAACACCCAGGCTGTTAGCCTCCAGCAGTACACTTGAGCAGATCCTCTGGGACTAACAAACACCAGATGAGGCTGTATCCACTGCCAGGCATATACTGTAGGAAATCACAGGCTGATAGCGATGTACTATAGATGTACACTACCAGTCAAACGTTTGAACATTTTTTTAAGGCTCTTCTGCTGGTCCCTATCATTCTAATATGCTGATTTGCTGCTCATTTATCAACAATGTTTCTTATTTTTATCAATGTTAAAAGCAGTTTTTGCTGCTTAACATTTTTGTGGAAACTTTTTTAGGATTCTTTGATAAATACGCACTTCAGAAATTATTTGAAACCGAAATCTTTTGTATCATTACAAATGTCTTTAGTCTCACTTTTGACCAATTCAATGCAACATTGCTGAGTAAAAGTATTCATTTATTTTTTATAAAAATAATCAACATTGATGATAATAATAAGAAATGTCAACCTATTAGAATGGTTTCTGAAGGATCATGTGTCACTGAAGACTGGAGTAATGATGCTGAAAATTCAGCTTTGCATCACAGGAATAAATTACATTTTAAAAATATATTCAAATAGAAATCAGTTGCTTTAAATTGTAGAATATTTCACAATATTACTGTTTTTACTGTATTTTTGATCAAACAAATCCAGTCTTGGTGAGCAGAAGAGACCAAAAAAATCATAATTGTTCCAAACTTTTAACCGGTAGTCGAAGTTCAATAATATTGGCGCAAAATATTGAAATACCGTATTGAAATTCTTGAGATATAGCATAATATTTTCACATAATATTGAAAAATATTTTTGTAAAATGACAGTGTATTAGACGTGTATTGTAGTCGGCCATCATTATGTGGTTGTGTTTGTTACAGTGGACAGTGCCGACCGTGAGTCCAGTCTGGATCTGATCAAACTGGACATATCGCGCACATTTCCATCGCTCTTCATCTTCCAGAAGGTATTGCTCGCACTCTTCCTGTCACTGTTGTTATGGTATCAGTTTAACTGTAACTCTACAGTAACAGCTTCATTACAATCAGCACTACAGTAAGGAATGAATGTGACTCATGTTGGGCTGTCGTCTGCTAGGGTGGGCCGTACCATGATCTCCTGCACAGCGTGTTGGGCGCTTACACCTGCTACAGACCTGACGTGGGATATGTGAGTGATCACCAGCACAATACTTACAAAGATCTTTTGTGTTCCTCTACTGCTTCTCATCTGCATATTAAAAACACCAGCTCTGTTTAAACACATCGTTCAAAAGTTTGGAGTTTTAAAGAAGTCTGTTATTTTTTTTAAAGAAGCCTCTTCTGCTCCCATGGCTGCATTTAATTGATTGAAAATGCAGTAAAAACAGTGTAATATTGTGAAATTTGAATATATTTTAAAATGTAATTTATGCCTGTGATGCAAAGCTGAATTACTCCAGTCTTCAGTGTCACATGATCCTTCAGAAATCATTCTAATATCCTGATTTGCAGCTCAAGAAACATTTCTGATTATAAATAGTGGTTGACCAAGAATGATTTTGTGTGTGTGTCTATATATATGTATATATATATCAAATCATAAGAAATATTTGGTCAATTTAATGCATCCTTGCTGAATAGAAGTATTAATACAAAATTTTAACAGATTTTTTTTCTTACTGTCCCCAAACGTTTGATCGGTAGTGTAGATGGGCAAAACTATGACTGCAAGTGAGTTGTTGTTGTTGTTGTTGTTTAGTCGTTTCTAAATATGTGACGTAATAAAATAGTTGTATATTGAATTCGGAGTTGCTAGAGTTCAATCCAGCACTTCATTCAAAGAGCCCGTCCTCATGAAAGCCATTAGGCGATGATAAGGGCAGCTGTGAAATGACTTTATGTTGTGTGCAGGTTCAGGGCATGTCCTTCATAGCGGCTGTGCTGATTCTCAACCTGGAGGAGGCCGACGCTTTCATCGCCTTCGCCAATCTCCTCAACAAACCCTGTCAGATGGCCTTCTTCAGAGTGGACCACGAGCTGGTACTGCAACGTTTCATAGATCAGATTATTTACATTGTGTTGTGAAGGAATGTTCTTGGTTCAAAACAAGACAAGTCGACTTTAAACTGAGGGAAAATGCATAATTATTTTGTAACACAAACAGCAGCTTGTTCATGTCCGTAGAGTTTAGTTTTGGGGTTTTCACACATACATAAATTAGAATTTTGTGTCTGTTTTTTTGATTAGATGCTGAAGTACTTTGCAGCGTTTGAGGTGTTCTTTGAAGAAAACCTCCCCAGGCTTTTTAATCACTTCAACGGTTACAACCTCACACCTGACCTGTATCTGATAGACTGGTGAGTCCTTGAAGAATCTTCTGATGTAGGAAAACAATTCTTGGATATTTGAAATAAGTCTAAAAACTAAGCTTGATGTGTAAATGTGTATGTCTGAGTATGTGATGGGGTGTGTGATATTGATTAGAAGTAAGAATTTGACATAAAATATGATGCATGCTTTTAATTAATAGATTCAATTAGAATAATAAAACTGTTTTTTAGCCTTTTACCAATTAAATGAAATCAGTATCAACAAAATGCATGTTTGCACTGCAGAAGTGGCACAGAAGCAGCATTTAACGGCCTATAACCGCTAAAAAAGTATATTCTAGATAGAATGAAGTTTGGCGTACTACATCTGCCATGTTGTTGTCATCTGACCTACCGCATCAGGTACGTCGCTTCACCGCCATTCACAAATCCTCTCCTGTGGCATCATGGGATAGTAAAGTGTCCATTAAATGCACACCTCAGAATCTCGGCAGAAGTTGCTGGTCAACCGGGTACTTTTTGCTTGCTGTTTTTCAAATGTCGATGCTGTACTGTTTTTTGCTCACTAGTAGGAGAGGATTTGATTTTGTGCAGTGACTGAATGGATCATTGATTCATTAAACAATGCTGATTCATTCAGTAGCAAAACACCACTGTGTTACTCAAAGACGCACAACAGGTCGCTGTGTCTTTATTTGGAACTATTTTTGTTTGTACAGCAAAAAAAGACAAAATTGTGTCTAAAATTTAACAATATTAACTTCTAGGCACACTATGTAAGATCTGTGAATTAAAATATCCCAAAACCACTAGAACAATGTTATATATTTTGTTGAATTGTGTACTTGTGTTATCCCAACTGTTTCTAAGAATGTTTAAATCCAGAGACATAAGCAATTTGTTATAAATAACGCCGTTACTAACGGCATTACTTTTTCCAGTAACGAGTAATCTAATTGATTACTCTTCTCATCTTAATAACGCCGTTACCGTTACTGCCAAAAAATGCGGCGCGTTACTATAACTGATGAAGCTGTTTTTTTTTTCATCAGACCAACTAGATCTCTGAGCGAGAGGCAAATACTTTTTTTACTGTTCTTCCTTGGTTAGTGGGCAGAGCACGAGACAAGCGCATAAATGCTGACGATTGGCTGAGGTAGAGTAACATGTAATTGTAAGCCAATCAGAGGTAGAGTTGGGCGGGTGTTCGAAAGCACGCATAGTAGTGATGGGCATTCGGCTCTTTTGACTCAGCTCACTGAAAAGAGCCGGCTCTTTTGGCTCACAAACGGCTCTTTAAATGACTTTGACTATAATATTTCAATTTTTATTACATAATTATTTAATTTCTATAGGCTAAATTTGTAAAAATAGAGTCGGCTCTTCAGATATGCGAGCCAGCTCCCAACGTTCACCTAAAAGAGCCGGCTCTTAGAGTCGGCTCATTCGCAAATCGCGAACGACCCATCAAAAGCTCATTCGCGAACGAGTCGATCCATCATCACTAACGCTCATTCGCGAACGACCCATCATCACTACTCATGAATTGCGAACGACCCATCATAACGCATAGTCGGACAGGGTAGAGGTGGGGTCACATTTGAGCATTTAAAATTTAATTTTACTTGAAAGTAACGCAATAGTTACTTTCTTAAGTAACTAGTTACTTTTAAAATTTGTAACTGAGTAACTAATTTAGTTACTTTTTGGAAGAAGTAACTAGTAACTGTAATTACTTTTTAATTACTAATTACTTTTTAAAAGTAACTTGCCCAACACTGCTCCTATCAATGACATCATACCCGCGTTACTCTCGGTTTCCGTTTTATTCTGTAGAAACCATGGACACACCAAAGACACTTGAATACATTGTGTTTTATTGGACAGGTGAGCAACTATTTGGATACATTTATAGACAGAAAACGAATCATTGTTATATAGCTCAACACAGTCTTTTTGTTTAAATCTCGTTTTCTTGATTTACCGTGAGTACCATGTTAAAAGATACCTAATATCGATCTAGTTTACTGCAGTGTGTAACAAGTGTCTCATAGTAGCCGCATAGTAGCGAACGCACAGAGTAGCATTATAACATACCTTTCAACAAATCTAAACTGTACCTAAACGGTTACGCCACATATATGACTGGAAGAAGCGGAAGAGGTCGCCTACGGCATAATAAAAGCTCCTCTGCTCTCGAGACGAAATCACGACGTCATCAAGCTACGCCTTCGTTTGAAATAAGCGACCTCTAGCGGCGAAAAATGACATAGTGTGCCTTTTAACTGTTTGTTTGAAATCAATATCACGTTTGCTAAGCTTGCTTTAAAACAGCGATGTAGACGATAGATGTATCTCACACCCCTTGTTAGTGTGTGATGTTTAGGACTAGAGTCTGATGCTGCCTTCCATCCAAAGTCATATTTGTGATCATGAAGGCTAAACAAAACACCTGAATGCGTTGTGTTTCCAGGATCTTCACCCTCTACACTAAGTCCCTGCCGTTAGATGTGGCATGTCGGGTGTGGGATGTGTTCTGCAGAGACGGGGAGGAGTTCCTGTTCCGTACGGGCCTCGGGATCCTGCGGCTCTATGAGGAAGTGCTCCTGCAGATGGATTTCATTCACATCGCTCAGTTCCTGACCAGACTCCCGGAGGACACGCCACCCGAACGCCTCTTCAGCTGCATCGCCAACACTCAGATGATCAGCTGCAACAGGAAGTGGACCCAGGTCAGTTCCTGTCTGAGCCGCTACAGCCAACAGTCAACCAGTGGAATTTCTTTGTGAGGGAAAAGCGGACAGGAAATTAAATGCAAATATGCTCCCGGCTACATTTTGCTCTCTTCAAATATTGTTTTGCATAATCTCTATTAATAGATATCTAGTAAAATGAATCTGTGTGAAGTTGTTTTGAGGAAATGATTATATTTTATAACCCTTCGTGATGATGAGTATAGCTCCACCTGCAGGGAGTTTTATTCGTCGCCTTATAACATGCGTTCTTTTTCTCTTCATCAGGTGTTTAATGCCCTCATAAAGGATAAAGAAATGGAAAAAAGCAGCAGTCCTTCAGTGAGAAATTCTTGAACTCTTTCCAATTTTGTATTTCTATTATGTTCCTCAAATGAATGGATTGGCAGAGAGGATTGTATAAAACTGGGGTTCAAAGAGGTCAATGCAATGTGAAGAAAAAGCTAAACTTGATTCTTTCGTAACCATGCCAGTATTACTGAAGCAAAACTTTGTATGAATTCAAAATACAAGCCTTTAATGAGAAAATATTCCACCAGCTTAGTCATGTACTGTACCAGATACCAGCATCAGGCTTTTTTTTTAATATTCCTCCTTATTGAGAGGAATCATGTGGTGCATTTGAACAATTGTGCCGACATGCATACCACTCACTCTTGTCTTTTTGTATGCTGAAGTTTGTTTTGAAGGAGATGCATTTGGAGCCTGTTCAATGCACTTGCGATTTATACAATAGAATAGAGGTTCTGAGATTAAAAAAAAAAAAGTGATGTTTTTTTAAATGGTTTTGTTTTGTAGAACAAGACCATAATGAAGTGCAATAGAAATTGTACAAATGAGTCAGATGCAGTCAATAATGCAGAAATACTGCATCTAGTGTGTAAGGTATTCAGAAGCATTTTGCTGAAGAATTATTGCATTTTGGAAGTCGACATCCCATTGTTCGTCTTTTAAAACACTAATATGTAGCCTAATTTTAAAACTAAATCTTATTCTTGTCAGTGGGACAGTCGAGCCCACAAGCTCGATGTGAATAATGCATTCAGACATTTGTGTGCTTAATGTACGTTTTCTGACATTTGCCACTTAAAGAATAAGAATGTGTGGTATAATATTCAAACTTGAGTCATTTTTGTGCTTTATTTCAGTTTAATAACTTGACGAAATGGATTGTTTATCGTGGAGTTTACCCCTAATATCTGTAAATGTTGGGTCTCTAAACATTTTTCGATTTGGTGATGTTTCTTGATGAAAAATGTAAATTGTATCATTAATTCTTGGTTTGTTTTCTACACACTCCTTGTTTTATTGTACAGTTTTCATACTCGAGTGAAGATAAATTGTAAATAGGTGAAATATTTGACACCACAAAATTCAAATGTGTAAATAAATCTAAAACTACAATTGTAGTTTTTTTTTTTTTTTTTTTGCGTGACTCAAATACAATTTATGTGTTATTTTTGTATATACCTTAGTTGTGTTAAACACAATCTATTCAAGCAACATACATTGAAAGAGAACAAATAAATACATGAAAACAAATACTTACAAATGAAATGATAAACACTGAAATGTACAAAAGCAAATTTAAAATTTAGGGGGTAATCAATATATACTGAAATTTATTTAGAGGAAAAATTCAGCTGCTTTACAAATAATTTCGCAAAAGCATCTATGAAAGCAAAGAAAAAGAAAAAGCATCTATGAAAGCGTGTTCTCATCGTATCCGTTCACCCAGATCACCAGGTGGCGCTCGAAGACAGCCTGACGTCTGTCCCTGCATTCATCGAAGATCTCCCTTGGTTTACTTCCGGTCCATGTGGTACATGTGTGAAGAGGGGATACTTGCACTCTTTTTTTTGGATTAAACTGATTAACACATTTGAAACTTCATTGATAGTTGAGGCGAATCAATCATCAAAATGGGCCCGGTAAGTTATTTTATACTTGTAAGACAAACTAATGCGCTAGTGAGTTTAAAAACACCCGCTGCTGTTCAGCTTCAGTGAAACGCTTCAGTTAACGTTACATTCAATTCAGCGTGTAAATGTGACGCTTCAGGTTGAACAGCCCTTGTTTCTCATATATTATTCTAGTCAAAACTATATACAATACTAGCCTAACGTCTGCTGTATCATATACTGTACCAGTGTAGTCCCTTCAGGATCATATCAAACGACACTTATCATCATAAGTTACTATACTAGTTTTACTCAAGCTGTACTAAACTCCTGGTGTATCAGATAGCATACTTCTCAACCCCATACTGTATCATATATATATACATACACTCACACATATACAGTACCGGTCAAAAGTTTGGAAACATTACTATTTTTAATGTTTTTGAAAGAAGTCTCTTATGCTCATCATGCCTGCATTTATTTGATCAAAAATACAGTTAAAACAGTAATGTTGTGATGTGAAATATTATTACAATTTAAAATAATGGCTTTGTATTTTAAAATACTCTTCAATGTCATCCAGTGTGATCCTTCAGAAATCATGCTAATATGCTGTTGTTTATTATCAATGTTTGGAAACAGTTGTGATGCTTCATATTTTTTGTCGACCTGTGATACTTTTTTCAGGATTCTTTTGATATTTTTTTGGAACCTGCGATAATCTTTTTAAAAAGTATCGCAGGTTCCTAAAAAAATATCAAGCAGCACAACTTATTCCAACATTGATAATTAATCAGCATATTAGCATGATTTCTGAAGGATCATGTGACACTGAAGACTGGAGAAATGGCTGATGAAAATTCAGCTTTGCATAACAGGAATACATTATATTTTAAAAGTATAATAAAATAGAAAACCATTATTTTAAATTGTAATTTTAAATTGTATTAATATTTCACAATATTACTGGTTTTGTTTCTGTATTTTTGATTAAATAAATGCAGGCTTGATAAGCACAAGTGACTTGTTTCAAGAACATTAAAATAGGAATGTTTCCAAACTCTTGACCGGTACACACATATATATATATATAGATGAGAGAGAGAGAGAGAGAGAGAGAGAGAGAGAGAGAGAGAGAGAGAGAGAATTAAAGACTACTTATTGTCAAAGTTTTTAAAATTTTCTTTGAAATCTTACTTTGAAGTGCAAATTTGCAAACATGTGCTCTGTTTTACAGTCACACCAGTCCATATGTGTCCATTTTGCACTCTTGATGTTTAGAGTTTAACCCTTCATTGCTGTTTTGTTCTGCATCATAACTGATTTGTAGATAGTCAATAGTCAATACACGACTGGTAAAACTCTTTTTGGAATATTTTATTATACAAGTCAGCCTCTGAATTCTGTTTTGTTTCATCTGTCATATGTATAAACAACTTATGTCTTATGTATATAATTGTAACGTACACCAGCATGCATTATTTAACTGTGCTTTAATGCATATTTCACACAAGGCTTCCAAAAAGAACAAGAAAAAGAGGCCTAGCTTCAGAAAGTTGCTGAAAACCAGCAATCTGAAGCTAGAAAACAAACAGAAGAATCGACAGTTTAAGCAACAGAGCTCCGCTAAGAAGCAGCGCAAAGAGCAGCGTAAACTCCGACAGGCCATTACTGATGTTTCCCATCAGACCCTCAAACCCCTGGAGCGCTACAAGAAGAGACCAGGTGAAACACGACACTGCTTTCTGATGATTTCCACTAACTCCTGCTCAGTGTTGTAATGATGATGTATGATACCAGAGGATGAAGAAGAGGAGGAGGAGTTCCTGGAGTCTCTGCCCACTGATATGATGGATGAGGAGGACCTCGAGCAGATCAAAGCCATGGCACATAAAGCTTCCTTTCTGACTCGAGACATCTCATCAAGGTCTTTAAAACGTCCAATCTTCCGATGTTTCTTTCTTCATAGACTGTGGACACAGTGTCTGTTGTGATCATCTTCTCTCCTGCTCTTTTTCTTTTTTGAAAACTTGTAGTGCTCCAGTTCATGCCAAAAAGCGTAAGTCCGAGCAGTCGGTGGAGAACTACGAGAAGATGCCCAGGAAGATGCAGCAGCAGCAGAAGGAGAAGGAGCTCATTCACCTGCTGCCCATCAAAGACAAGAGCGGCCTGATCCCTCAGTCCATGGAGAAGCCCGGTGTGTGTCCACTCGTGACTCTGCAGGAAATGCTGGCGTGCTGGAGAGGATGTGTAGTGATGAACTGTGCTGTTTGATTGTGTCCTCTAGTTGTGCCGGAGGCGGAGGAGGAACCGAAGGACCAGGAGGAGTTCGAGATGGGTTAGTGTGCATTTCTCTTCTTCAAATGCAAGTTTCTTTCATCTCAAGGGTGAGGTTGGGATAGCGCAGTGTAGTCGTTTTTGTTGTCATGTCTCGTTTTAGAAGAAAAAAAACTTCCCACAAAAACTTTTTTGATAGCCTAACCCCTTTGATGCAAAATATTTAAAGGGATAGTTCACTTTGAAATAAATTTTTGGTATGTTTTAGCTTACCTCAAGGGCATCCAAGATGTAGGTGTCTTCGTTTCCGCAGTAGTTTCAATTTTGATATTTTTAGGTCAAAGCGTTCTTGTCTGTCAGTCATATAATGCAGGTCTATGGTCACCACCTCAAAGAGCATGCACAGAGAAGTCCAAATTAAACATGATTTAATGACTCGTAAATGTAAGTACACATTGATGGCCTAAGACACGAAACGAGCGGTTTGTGTGAGAAAACGAACAGTATATATATCGTTTTTACCTCTTGTAAACAGCCACGTCCAAGTGATCTGAGGGCGCCGGCGCTTCGGTCTTTTCCGGCAAGCACCGGAAGTGATCTCTCGCGCGTGTAAAAAAAATAAAAATAAAATATATATATATATGAATTCTCTGAGATGATATTATAAGTTAATATTTCTATAATTTAACAACACAATCGCATGTTCACAAGTTCTCTGATGTTGCATAATGCTCACATGACATGCAGGCAAACTACTCAAAACTCAAATATTTAATCTTTTTAGTAAGTGTTTTATTTTTAAATTACTTATTTTCATTTAAAAATTTTGTGATTTAATAAGTGAATAGCTTTTCATCAACTCATGAACCCCTGCAGTTTAGGACTTTGGGAAAACCATACTATAACTTTTTTTTTTTAAAGAAATTAATACTTTTATTAAGCAAGGATGCATTAAATAGTTTTAAAATTCACATTTAAGTCATTGATGATGTTTCAAAAGTTATCTATTTCAAGTAAATGTTCTTTTGAACAAAATAGTATAATACAATTTCATTTCAGCAATTGTTATATATGTGTTTTTACTATCCACTATAGTGTTTTTAAGTTAAATAGTGTGATATTATATATATCGGCCATCAAAAAAATCACTCTCGGTCAAACACTATTGATAATGAGAAATGTCTCTTGAGCATCAAATCAGCATATTATAATGATTTCTGAAGACTGGAGAAATGATGCTGAAGATTCAGCTTTGCATCACAGGAATAAATGACATTTTAACAAATATTAAAATAGAAAACCGTTATTTTAAATTGTAATATTTCACAATATTACCGTTTTTACTGTGTTTTTGATCAATCAAATGCAGCCTTATTGAGCAGAAGAGACTTCTTTCAAAAACCGTGTATGCAGTATTTATTGTTTTGAGTATTCAGTGCACCTATTTGCTGATATTTTGGCTGGTTTTGTTGAACTAACATCAGAGGAGGAACCAGAGAGCGGTCCATCCCTCACTCCTCAGGAGCAGCTGAAGCTGCGGACTCAGAGACTGATGGAGAAGAAGCTGCACATCGCCAGTGTGTCCTCAGCTGTCCTCGCAGATCCTCATGTGAACGTAAGACTGTCCTTCACACTGAACTTCTGCGTGTGATCTGGAGTGTTCTTAGATGTGTCGTGACGTTTCAGATCAAGAAGCTGAAGGAGTTGAGGGCCATGCTAATGGAGACGGACCCGTGCGTCGCCGTCACGGTCAGAAAGTTAGTCATGGTCTCCCTCATGGAGGTGTTTAAGGACATTGTGCCAGCGTATCGAATCCGACCACTGACGGAAGAGGAGAAATCCACGAAGGTACAGTGCCTCACCTTCCTTTAAAGGAGACGTTTCGTTTTCCTACAAGCATTTCGTGCAACTGAGCTGCAAGAGCGACTTGTTCTGAAATGCTCAGGTGTGTGATGGCAGACAGATAAACACATTGTCACGTTACTGGCCCAACTTGCATGCTTATTGGGCAGGTAGTGATGACTGGGTTCCTGCAGGTACTTAAAAAGTCTTAAATTCGGTTTGATAAAATTTAAGGTCTTAAATTATCATTTTAAGAGGTCTTAAATTTGGAGAAGGAAAAAAAAGGAATCACAAAAAAGTAAATTATTAAACTTCAAAGGGCAATGGTTTAATTCGAATTATTTAATATTGCGCGTTCTACAGAATTGCAGTTTCGAGCAGTTGTTTTGATGAATTGTGAAAATGTTTACTTCATGGTATTTATATTGTAATATGTTGTAGAGATCTCTCTTGTCTTTGTGAACGAGCAGCTGGGAGTAGTAACGTAGACCTCTCAAAATAAGAGTTTTAGAGTATTTCCGGCTTGTTTATAATTATAAGTCTTGCATTATGCATAAAATCTTTTTCTTTTGGTTACTTAAACTGCACCTGGCATTTAGTCTTCTCTCTACGGCGACATTATTTAACACCATTATTTATCACGTTCACTTTATAGACTTTTTCAGTATCTGCACAATCATTTGTTTATTGCCTTTATTTAAACATCATCGTATGAGCAAAATCTAATATCGATCAACTTCTAATTTGTGTGTGTATTAATATATTGGTTTTTAAACCAATGTCAGTACATATGTATATATTGAATAAAACCTATTTTAAACATGCAGTTGCCAGTTACCCTGTTTTAGGTGATTTATTTCACGATTTATTTGTGCAAGTCTTAAAAAGGGTCCTAAATTTGATAAAACTCAAATAAACTTGATACCATGAATGAGAAAGCAGGATATACGCTAATTATTAGAACTAAATATGGGTAAATCTGCCAAATATCGTGGTGTTTTTGGCTTTATATATATATTTGACTTGAGTTTAATTTATAAAAGGTTCCTGATCATTTCTATCTGAGAAAAGGGCATTTATATATACGTAAGGCACAGCAACAAAAACTGACCTGTTTACCCCTGAGGGTCATTTAAAGGTGAACTAAGTAACTTTTTTACCTTAACCGAACAGCTTTGGAGTCATTGTAATGTTTATATTACTGATTTCGTGTGGAATGGTGGTCGTCTCGCACCCCCCTGGTGCCTGTGAGCCGCAAAACCACCCTTGCAACTTTGGGCCGCTGGCCTCAGTGTTAGGACGTATCGTGTGATATCAGGTCTCGCGAGGTAACGAATTGCTTTACGGCATAAAAACAGATCTGATAAAATGAGCATCAAACAGAAATAATGTGGCGCCGTATACATGTGGTGTTGGGCGCGCGCAGCTCTTAAAGGGGCCATACCTTATTTCCACTCGTTACAGCGTCCATCCTACTGAACAGGTACCGGTGTACAGGGGGAGGGGATCCGGCCGTGAGTGCGAGCCATCTCTGCGTTGAGTGCTATTCACGACAGTACAAGTACTCCACCAAAGCGACTCTAGGGGTCGCTGTTTGACAAAAACGGAATTCCTACTTAGTGCTGCTTTAAAGTGAAAAATGCTCATTACAACTAATCATCTTGGTTGAAGAAGTGGATAATCGGACCCCAGAGACAACGAAATGATTAAATGACTGGATTTAAATATCTTCTATGACCCACTGAAGCATGTCCGTTTGTTCTCCAGGTGAAAAAAGAGACGCAGCAGCTGAGAGAGTTTGAGGAGGGTCTCGTGAGCCAGTACAAGTTTTACCTGGAGGATCTGGAACAGACAATCAAAGGTAGATCATGTGATCTGTGCTTCTAACTTCTCATCCATCCTTTTTCGCTGTCCCGTCTGACTGATCTGATGCTGTTTCAGACTGGAAGCAGAAGAAGCAGAAGAGGAGTCAAGCCGTGTCTCTTCAGTGTTATAAAGGTCTTGCTGAGGTGGCCATCAGGTGCATCTGTGATCTGCTGGTAGCCCTGCCACACTTCAACTTCCACAACAACATCATAGTCATGGTGGTGCCTTTGATGAACGACCCCATCAGGACGGTCAGTCTTCTGGAAACACTCAGCATTGGAGGTTTGCATGTGGGCTGTAGTAATGTGATGATGTGATGTTGCGTTCAGGTGTCTGAGATGAGTTGTGAAGCGGTCAGGAAACTGCTGAAACAGGATAAACTGGGTCAGGCCTCTTTAGCAATGGTGAAGGTCATCTCAGGGATGGTCAAGAGCAGGAACTACAACGTCAAGCCAGAGGTGCAGTCATCATACTGAACATTGTTTCCTCTATACAAGTTCTCACAGAGAATTATCAAAATGGACAATTTACTTAAAGGGTTAGTTCACCCAAAAATTAAAATCATTTCATAATTGACTCATCCTCAAGCCATCCTAGGTGTATATGACTTTCTTCTTTCAGCCAAACACAATTGGAGTGTTAAAGGGATAGTTCACTTTGAAATTAATTGTTGGTATGTTTTAGCTTACCTCAAGGGCATCCAAGATGTAGGTGTCTTTGTTTCCCCAGTAGTTTCAATTTTGATATTTTTAGGTCAAACCGTTCTTGTCTGTCAGTCATATAATGCAGGTCTATGGTCACCACCTCAAAGAGCATGCACAGAGAAGTCCAAATTAAACATGATTTAATGACTCGTAAATGTAAGTACACATTGATGGCCTAAGACACGAAACGAGCGGTTTGTGTGAGAAAACGAACAGTATTTATATCGTTTTTGCCTCTTGTAATCACAGCCACGTCCAAGTGATCTGAGGGCGCGGGCGCTTCGGTCTGTGCAAGCGCCGGAAGTGATCTCTCGCGCGTGTACGTCACTCATTGTTTACACAGAACAGAGATTGTAGGTAAGACGGCTAATTAAAATGGTATTAATTTGCGCTTATCCGGGATGTTTAAACCGTCGTAAAAGAAAACAATTAAAAAAAATAAAACAATTGTATGAGTGACGTACACGCGCGAGAGATCACTTCCGGCGCTTGCGCAGACCGAAGCGCCGGCGCCCTCAGATCACTTGGACGTGGCTGTGTTTACAAGAGGCAAAAACGATATAAATACTGTTCGTTTTCTCACACAAACCGCTCGTTTCGTGTCTTAGGCCATCAATGTGTACTTACATTTACGAGTCATTAAATCATGTTTAATTTGGACTTCTCTGTGCATGCTCTTTGAGGTGGTGACCATAGACCTGCATTATATGACTGACAGACAAGAACGGTTTGACCTAAAAATATCAAAATTGAAACTACTGCGGAAACAAAGACACCTACATCTTGGATGCCCTTGAGGTAAGCTAAAACATACCAACAATTAATTTCAAAGTGAACTATCCCTTTAACACTCCAATTGTGTTTGGCTGAAAGAAGAAAGTCATATACACCTAGGATGGCTTGAGGATGAGTCAATTATGAAATGATTTTAATTTTTGGGTGAATCAACCCTTTAAAAATTGTAAACAGTTTTAGCTTCTGGGTCCAAAAACTATTATATACAATGTACTTATTGTGTTCATGTTGTATTTCAAAACCCTTTTTCAGTTCCCATTGACTTCCACGCTATTTTTTCCAATGTGAACCGAAACTGGTTGCCAACATTCTTCAAAATATCTTTTTAATGACAATTCTTTTTGTGTGGACTTTCCCTTGAGGATGTGATGTGTATATGACATGTTTTGAATGGCTTGTTGTCATTAAGGATGTTTGTGATATGAATGCACAGGTGCTGAAGTGTCTCCTCTGTCTGAGGATAAAAGAAGTGGACATGAAGAAAGATACGGAAGACACTGCACCCAAAAAGAAGTTCATGTTGTTCAAGGAGAGGAAGGCAAATCTGTCCAGGATGCAGCGGAAGGTCTGAACTAAGCCGAATGTTGTCAATTAAATGTCATGATTTGAAGTTGAGCAATGGTTTAGATCAGTGTTTCTTCACTGGACACTAGGGCTGGGCAAAAAAATCGATTTTTCGATTAATCGTTTTTTTAAATGTGGTCGATTCAAAATCGATTCTCAACGGCCACGAATCGATTTTTTCCATATTCAGGGCTCGCGGTGCTGCGTCTTCTCTCTCTGCACAAGGCAAGCGTCAAGCGCTGCAGGCGTCGATACACACTCGTGTTTAGGAGTCGGGACATGATTCACTTGCACAATCGGGCCAGCATTGCATCGTAACTAACGTTTATCATTTTCACGTCTTTTTTGAAGCAATTTTAAACTATCCTGTGCTCGCGCACTCGTGCATGTTTTTCATTGCGTGCAGCCTAAATCCGCCTCACAACAAACAGCTCGCCAGTAACAAAAGTTCTTTTTCGTGGATTATAGCGCTTTAACAGTTAAAAACACGCAAAATGATGCCAAAACTCTGGTCTTGGTGAGTAACCTCGTAAAGACAGTCGGTTATGTCTTAAATAAGCATAAAACGCGTGTGACAGACAGTATAATGAAACAGTAATGGATCCGTGCACTAGTTCTTAAAGTGAACGCAGCCATATGTGTCTGTCATTAATTTTGTTGTCAAAACAACATAATATAGCATTAATTGTAAGGAATCAGAATTAATAGCCTATGTATTTAATTCAGTCAGGACTAAAAGACTATCCAGTGTTATTTTACATTGGATTACTTTATTCAGTTTCTGTAGTATTTCTGACCTACCCAAAAACTTTTCTTTTTATGTCTCTTTATTTGTCTTTTTAGGGCTATTCTATTGTATTTATTTGTGCTACTTTTTTCAATTTAATTCAAAGATTGAAATCAAGCTTCCATGTGTTGCATAAACTCTTAACAAAAAAATTACCCCATTGTAAAAACAAACATTTAGGTGAGATCAATGTAATAAAAAATTGTCTAAAAAATGATAACTGATATTTAGACTGAGATTTGTATTACATCTATATTCATTATAGTCGAATCGAGAATCGAAATCGAATCGAACTGTGAGCTTGTGAATCGAAATCGAATCGAATTTGAACATCTGAATCGATACCCAGCCCTACTGGACACTGGTTCATTTTAAAAACGACACACCAGCCACTGCCTGCAACTACATTCCCCAATCATGGGAGGTTTCTGTTGAAAAGTCTGAGGTCTGCAAGATTTGCAAATGTTTTTGAAAGAAGTCTCTTCTGCTCACCAAGACTGCATTTACTTTACCAGAAATACAATATAAACAGTATAATTGTGAAATAGCTTTACTGTTTGAAATAACTGTTTTTATATTTTAAAATGTGATCAAAGCTGAATTTTCAGCATCATTACTCCAGTCTTCAGTGTCACATGGTCCTTCAGAAATCACTCTAATATGATGATTTGCTAAAATAAAAAAAATATTATCAATTTTGAAAACAGTTTTGCTGCTGCTGGGAAAAAAGTGAAACCAGATTCTTTGCTGAATAGACCTGAACATCCTTTATTTGGAGTAAATCTTTTAACTAAGTCTTTAACTGCCATTTTGATCAATTTAAATCATCCTTTCTGAATAAAAGCTTTAGTTTCTAGATACAAAGAATCTTACTGACCCCAAACTTTTTTTGAAATATTGTATAATAAACTTAATTATTTTTATACTTTATTTAATCAATAGTTTTGTATTGTAATCTTTAAAAGTTGGTAGGTTTGTAACTGAATTCTTTTTGAAATGTTTATGGATTAAAATAATGTGAAATAAACTTCCTGAACCAAAGCCGCTGGAAAAGCCGTATATCTACTTATATGTTGGTATGGTTGACTAAAAAAAAAATCCGTTTTGTTTCCGTGATCCTCAATCTTCTCGTCCTCAACAGTGGAAAAAAGCCGAGGAGAAGCTGCAGAAAGAGCTTCTGGAAGCTGAGGCGACAGAGAGCAAGGACAAGAAAATTAAACTGGTGAGTGCTATTCGAGTTGAACACTTCCTTTTAATGCATCAATGTTATCGTATATTGTCTTCATCTCTCTTTGATTCCAGCACACAGAGACGCTGAACATTGTGTTCCTCATCTACTTCAGAATACTGAAGAAAGCTCAGAAGTCCATCTTACTGCCCTCCGTTTTAGAAGGTCTTGCCAAGTAAGAGCCACATGATGTGTATAACAGCTTTATTATAGCGTTATTACCCGGGGTCACTTTTCCTGTGTTTTTGTTATGTGAATAACATGGTTCAAACTGTTTCCTGAAGGTTTGCTCATCTTATAAACTTGGAGTTCTTTGATGATTTGTTGGCGGTGCTCTTCGGCCTCATCATATCGGGTGTAAGTGTTTCAACCAGGAGCATCGGCTTCGTGATTTATCAGGGTAAAATTGTATGCACTAACATCTCAGTGCTTTCCTTCACCCAGGATCTGACGTATCGTGAGAGCCTTCATTGCATTCTCACATCCTTCCACATCCTCTCAGGACAAGGTCAGTTCAGCCTCAGCTCTCGTTTCGGGAACATCCTGCTCTCGCTGAGCTAAAACACACCTCTGTTTCCAACAGGTGACGTCCTCAACATCGACCCTCTGAAATTCTACAGCCACTTATACAAAACCCTGCTGACGCTGCACGCAGGTGAGATGTCCTGAGATCTGACACAGGGCAAGAACATCCCCTCACTTACACAATCAAATGTTTTCGTTGCGAGACCCATTAGATAGACTATTATTGAACACACAATTTACTTAAAGGGGTCATATAATGCCATTTTTGTACAAGCTAATATGATTCTTTAGGGTCTAAATTAAAACTTTGTAATATACTTTAATTAAAAATTCTCATTAGTATTGTAAGAAAACACTAATTTTACCTGGTCAAAAACAGCTCTGTTTTCAGCACGCCGTTTCAGTGCATATGACTTTAAATTAGGGGTGCACGATTCAGAAAATGTCACGATTCGATTCGATACCGATTTTTTGTCTCTAAAGATTCGATTCAAAATCGATTTTCGATTCAAAAACGATTCTCGATTCAAAAAAACGATTCACAGTATATAAATGTAGTTTACTTTTTCCTATGTGATTGATTGCAGTAGACACAATTTAAAAGAAAAAAAAACACAACAAATTAAATGTAGTTTGATATTACTTTATGTCTTCATACAAAAATAAAAACTTTTGCAACTAAAAAGTGCAAAGTGCCAAGCTTTGGCCAGCTTTCAAATACATTTAATTCAAGTTTAAAATAAAACTTAAATAAAAAGCTTTTACATTTAGCTTTAAAGTGCTGTAGTCAGATCAAACAAACAATTATGCTAAATGTGGTTTAAGGACTACTTCAGCTACCAGGCTGACTGTTGAAATGTGAACTCGACTGGGCACATTGAACTTCCTAAAAATATACTAATGTCATAGAACCCTTGCGAAATAATTTTAAATAGATTTTAAAAAGCCACCGCTACTGGTAACATCTATGGTTAGATTGATTTGTTTAGATCCAGTGAAGTCGTTCATAGGCGTAATTTGCGGGTATCTCCAGTTAACTAGCAGAGCATTTATTTAGTTCGCTATTAAGTAAGAGATCTGTTGTTTTTGAAATCAAGCTGAGCGCGCTCGTGTCCGCTGCTATCAGCAGTCTTCACTCGGACGCGCTCTTCAATCTATCGCCGTTTTGGAGACTCCGGTAAAATCTCAAAAATAAAATGCACACAAACGTGATGAACATATTCGGTTTTGATGAGAGAGAGAAAAAACTATACGAGTGCGGTTTAGAACCCGTAACCTCTGACAGACACGCTTGGCAAAAGATCTACAGACCATTAAGAACTCAAACATATTCTGCGGATCGATGCATTTATTCACGGGTTGAGCAGAGAGGCTGCACAGTTTGACCAGCGGGCGGCAAGAACTTGCAATGTATAACTATTTATCAGACCGGCCCTCGCAGCCTCGAAACACTACCGAACCACCGGTAAAAGTCCCGACTCACCCGATTGCCACTCCAACCGTGCACGCCATAAAAAAAAAATATGAATCGATTTTTGGAATTCTATGAATCGATTCTGAATCGGTAAAGATTGAATCGCGATTCAAATGTGAATCGATTTTTTTGCACACCCCTACTTTAAATGATAATGAGCTTTGCTCACCCCGCCTCTCTGTTCTGTGCATACACCGTTTGTAACACAATAACACAATAACCATAACGCATTGTTCACAGAGCCATAGAGATTGTTCAGTATAAACGTGGGATTATGAATTATATTGAGAATGTCGTACATAGAAAACATGCCGTAATGTACCCTGAGTGTAAACCTTAGACGCATTCATTGTGAAGCGTGCAGCTAGCGATTTGCAAAGATATAAATATTAATATAAAGTTTAATAAAACGTTACACTCACTTCAGTTCTTCTGGAGATTCAGCAGGAACACGAATATCTGGTACCGATCCTTTATTCATGAGCAGCTTCTTCCTTTATTCGAGCAGCTTCTTAGCAAATCCAGCTTTATACTGATCCTCGTTTATAAAGCAGTCTGGTGTGTGAAATGATTCGCGCAAACATGAGAGCATTGACGTTGCTCGTGGGGAATATTCCCTTCGAAAACAAACTCAGCCACTGTGTCTTCAGCGTTTCGGATTTAGGAACATTAAAATGACTGTGTTCGTTATTACACCCAAGAACAGAACACCACAATCGCTTAGACGCCATTCTGCTCATAGACAGTGCTCCAGCATATCAACAATGACCGCGCCGGTCCGCGCAGACTATGATTGACAGCTCTCACGAGCGAGGGCGGGTCTGTGTTGAAACTCCTGTGCTGACTGCTGTCAATCAACAATCGTGGGAGGGGCGTCCGTTTTATTGACGTCACAAAAACGAACGGCTCGATTTGAGGCAGGGGAAAACATATAAGGAGATTAAAACAAAAACACTGGATGGATTTTTATCATTATATGATGGTTGTGTACAGGCACTGCCAACACACATTTCAGTACAATTAACTTGTAAAAGTGCATGTACCATTATATGACCCCTTTAACAAAAAAAGGTCAAGCTAGTTGACTAGCATTTCTGATTCCAATGGCTGCATTTGCTCCTATTGAGAGCCTGTTTTCAGATGATGTGGATTTATTTGGAAACACAGTTATCTAATATATTCCTGGGTGCGCTACAAAAAACTCACATGACTTTGCCTCAAAGGATCATATGATTGGATAACTAGACTAATCATAATGAAAAAAAAAATTTATTTAGGAATTTTTTAGAAATTGCAGTAAATTTCAGATACTTAGAAAGAAATGGCAATTTACACATTGTATTAAATGTGACACTTTGAAGTAGAAAGACTGAAATAGTATTTCAGATTAATATGTTTTAATTACATTCTTTCTTTCTTTTTTCAGTGTTTACATGCATGTTCTTAACCTCATTGTGGTTAATAAGCCGACAATGCATGCGATCATGTAAACGTGTTAACCCGTTTTCCTTCCATAAACGGATTGAGCATAAACCGATCGTCACAGCTAGATTTTTATCCTTTACCCCCGATTTGGTCCAGGCAGGACTGTATTTTACAACAGCCTAAATTCAATCTGTTCATTATATAAAGTGATTGCGTCTCCTCAGAAAATTGACTAAACCGCTCAATTCATATGGATTAGTTTTACAATCTCTTCATGAGCTTATTGCGTAGCTGTCAATGGAGGGACAGAAATCTCTCAGATTTCATCAAAAATATCTTCATTTGTGTTCCAAAGATGAACGAAAGTCTTACAGGTTTGAAATGACATGAGGGTGAATAATTAATGACAGAATTTAAATTTTTTGGGTAAACTATCCCTTTATTCACTTCCCTAGTCATTAAATCCTCTCTGAGAGCAAGGGGCCGACACAACATGCGTACTTTGCGTATAGCGAGGACCAGCATCGTTTATTTCTGATACTTTGCACCAGGTTTCCAGGAAAGTGGGTATTTTGCTCTCTTGAACACATGGAATGGAAACGCTGCTTTATTCTCAGATGTTTTATGCAATAGTCAAAGTTGTTCGCACAAGTTTAATTCACAAACACAGCTATTGTCTTGGATTGTCTGCAGGAGGTGCGAATGATGACACGACGATCGTGCTGCAGTGTCTGGACGTGATGCTGACCAAACGCAGGAAGCAGGTCAATCTGCTGAGGGCACAGGCCTTCGTGAAGAGACTGAGCACACTCGGCCTGCACGTGCTGCCCGACTCCTGTGTGGGAATCCTGGCAGCCAATAGGACGCTGATGCATGTGAGCCTTCAATTCAGCTAATGGAGGCCTTCGCACTTATGACTTTTAGGGTGAATGTATGAATTGTCTCTCTTGTGTTTGTGTAGACCTTCCCTAAGTGTGACATCCTGCTGGATAATGAAATGCAGGGCAGTGGTGTGTATCTCCCAGAGCTGGATGTGCCTGAATACTGCAACCCCCAGAACACAGGACTGTGGGAGCTTCACTTACTGAAGGTGAAGCGCAATGTTCATTCACTCATTCCAGTGGTTATTACTGACAGTCAGATTAAAACAGAGTGGGAAATTAAATTCTCAATTGTTTATTTTAAATTGCCAGTAGGCTTCAGTTTAATGAATTCTCTGGGTTGAAATTACATTGAGAGGAAAAGCACAGATAAGTTGCATCAGTGTGTCACACATTTTGTTACATATATAAACAATGTAAAATACTGGTAAATCAAACGAAACGTTTACAAAACATTATCAGCACAAAAAAAAGTTTTAGTTCCCCCCACTCAGTAAGTTCAACACGTATTATGAAAGCAAAGCCTAAACATATTTAGTTAGAGCAAAATTGAATCCTCTGTCATCCAAATGTGTGTTTTGGAATAAAAGTTGCTGCACATTACAGATGATAAAAACAACAAAATATTCTGGGGCCTTTGAAAGTTTTGGGAAAATGCTGGAGAGTTAATAATTTAAATTAATCATAAATATAGCATGCAGTCTTTGATATTAAAGCTCAAAATAAAGGTAAAAGTCTAGAAGAAAAAAAAAAAGGTCAAACTAGTCAGTTGTTGGATGAAGAGGATTCCTGATTTAAATGTGGATTTCTTTGTCATTCTAGAGACACTATCACCCCGTGGTGAGGAAGTTTGCTGCTCATCTCATGAAAGGCGCTCCTAGTGAAGGGTCAGGCGCGCTCAGCATGGAGCTCAGCAGAAGGTAGAGACCACAGGCTCCAGATTTCAGGTTTCCTGATGAATATGGAGATTTTCATGTTGTCTGTGCTGTGTGCAGGACTCCAGTGCAGCTGTTTGAAGACTACAGTGTTAAAGACATGACCTTCAACCCGCCTGTCGCAGGGCCTCCCACAAAGAAAAAGGTCTTTTTCCATCTAACAATGCTTTACTTTTTTGTTTGTAATTTATTTTTCTGAATTGTTCTTTAATTTTGTGTTCCAGGAATATTTCACAATCGGTCATGCGTTTTTCGATCCAGACCTGAAGTCACAGATTGATGCTGCTCTTCAAACCGAGAGCGAGCAAATGAGTCTAGACTTTACATCACAACACACACCGCAGGAAACATGAATGAAAGTTGGGAAAAGCTTTTCTATCGATGTGTGTAAAATAAATGCTCCAAGATACAATCTTTGATCTTTTTTATTGACATCATTTAGCATATGCACTGATGTAGAAGTAACTGTTTCACCAAAAAATGGGGTTTTCAACACTATTTATTGACAAAAGCAGTGATTCAGTGGTTTCAAGTAAACGAATAACCCAATATTGACATCACAATATTGACGATACATTCCTATAGTGTTTTATGTGTGCTGAAAACCATCACTAGTAGAAAGTTCAACATGTTTTAAACTCCAAAGAGACAGATGTTCTTGATTAACTATCAATGCAATAAAATAACAGCATTGTCACGCTATGAAGATTAAAAAATTGCTTGTTCATAACAAAGTAATTGTAAATATACATTGAAAACAACACATGAGACAATTCTGTAGTGTACCACACAAATAAAATACTTTATGGTGCCTACCTTCTCTTAAAATGTCACAATATTTCATATCTCTCAAGACAATTCTAAACATTTAAATTACAAAAATACATACATTATACATTCATACAGTATGAAGAGCATTTATGCCCTTAAAAATAAATTAATGCAGATTTTATAATTATGTACTCTCATATGTACACGTCAGGAAATGTACAGCCAGCCTGGGCTATATAACATGCAATTAGTTATGAAAGATTTCAAGAAAGAAAATGGACCACTTAAAGATAAAAGCTATTTTCAACCACCAAGAAAGTTAAGCAGGGGATTCAACGGCTAGAAATCACATTAATATATTATAGCAACATTTTAGTTAACACAAATAGGAAACTGGCATTCGATAATAAAATATATTTATTTATTACAGAGGTCATATGGGATTTAAACCTCAATTTTACTGATTTTTAATTCAACCATTTCAAAAGCGCTGCAGTGACAGTGAACTAAAAGGATATGTTTAATAATATTTAATATTGTGAGTTTTCTGTAAATGCAAGAATTATTATTATTTTTTATAATTGCACTGCAGCTGTGAAGGGGGAGATTTACTACAAAAAAAGTGTGCAAAAAGAAAATCGACATTTTTGAAATAAATCTAATGAAATAAATCTTAAAATAAAGTAACATTTGAAGTGGCGTTTTTCTAATACTGTAAATAGAGTTGTGGCTGTGTATAGAAAGGTACCGCTCAACATCGTGCAGTGTTGTCTACAGGTACAGGACATGTGCAACGAAAGCCATCAAATTCAATTAGCTGCTAAAATATGCAGAACAAATCTGCCTCGCATCCTTCGGAAAATCTTGTGCATTTGCTCTGAACTCGTAAGATTCGCAAGTCAACTAATAAAAAAAACCTGTATAGTGTGATGCTGAGGGCATTTTCATGCTCCATTTCATTTCAGCAATCCAAAACAGGGATGTTAATAAAATATTCAACTTTCTAAATAATAGTAATGTGCAAAACCACTAAAGAAAATGAAATGCATATAAACGCATTCATCACTTACAGTACTGTTGAAGTAGGACAAGAAGAATAGAAGGAGAAACTGCCTTCTGACATCCGTGTACAACAACACACAGGCTGCTGAACTGAGCGACCCCTCCGTGACCCGGGCCACTGCACGAGTCTCTGCGCCACGAGTGAGAGTGGTGAACACTAGAGGTGCTGCTCTGGCTCTGGACTCATTTATGCAGCTTCCAGTTCCACAGCAGCGGGACAGACCAGCCGGAGGGGGCAGGGGTGCGACCGCCACACACACACACTCTCTGAGAACCCAAGCGTCCCTCGGCCATCCAGGCCTTCAGCCCCATCGACAGAGCCTCTGAAGAGAGACGGGCGGGAAGATGCAGGTTAGTTGCAGTCCAACAGCAACAACTGCCAACTGGGACATTTTCACATGAGACTGATCCGAACGTGATGCATTATTGCAATGTTTTGTAACAAAGTGGATCATTCTAGACCTGGATGCTGATTGGTTATAGTGTTCCAGCTGTGTTAAATGAGAATAACAGCTGTTGACCTGTTCATATCACTGCACTGCAGACACAGAGCAAATGCTGTTTCTGTTGACATCTCAAAAATGCCACTCGATGAATTTGCTTAATAAATTACATTTATGTCCTCAATATTTGTGAACTTTTGTTATTACACTACTGTTCAATAGTTTGGGTTCAGTAAGATATGTTGTTCACCAAGGCTGCATTTATACGAGATCCTAACCAAAAATGGATGCTCCTCTTGATGAAAATAACATCAAAACATTTATTTCCATGAAGAGGTGCATACATTTTTGGTGAAGATCTTGTATTGACAATGCAAGAGTCCAGCACTCTGTAAAGTCTCCTCCAGCACATCCCAAAGACTTTCAGTGAGTTTAAGATCTGGACTCAGAGGAGCCGATTCATGTGTGAAAATGATCCTTGATGCTCTCTCACAATCATTCTTTCACAGTTTGAGCCTGATGAATCTTGACATTGTCATCCTGAAATATGGCCATGATGTGTCTTCCTTCATGTTTTTTTTTAAGAAATGAAAAGCTACACACTCCATCAATGGGTTAAAAGAGCTGTTGCCAAACATATAACATGCTAAAAAAACAAACATAATATTCAATATTATGGATGCAATAATGATCCAATCATTGACTTTTTTGGGGGGGCCGGGCAGTGTATAAATAGTCACATTTTGATTTGACATGAACGAAAGCGAGGCTGTGAGGAACAGACATAGGCTGTGTCTGAAATCACCCCCTATACCCTTAAATAGGGCATTATTTGAGGAGACAGCCGTTTGTAGTGGTGTCCGAAACTAGTGGACATTATCGAGCGCACTCATTCAATCCCATAATGCACTGCAATAACGAGTGTACAACTGATGAACACTCAAGAATACCCATAATGCACTGCAATAACGAGTGTACAACTGATGAACACTCAAGGGCTAGAGAATACCCATAATGCACTGTAAGGTCTCATGCAGAATGAATTCCCGCATCTCACCAGAAGATGGCGCCCGCAGCTGAATCATCCATCCATCCATTTTCCAAACTGCTGCTCCAATGTGGCTACAGCGTAATATACAGGTATAATATATTTTTTTAATTGATAATTAAATAGTTTAGATAAGATTTATACAAGCTAGTTTACATGACAGCCCTTCCAGCGCACTCAGTGTCTGAATCCGCTCACTTGTTTTCATTCACTCCTTCTAGTGGACTACATTAGTGCAGTAATATAGGGAATATTGAATGAGGGTACAGGGGGAGATTTCAAACACAGCTATAGAGTGTCAGATATGTTGGGTAACACTTTGTTTTACAGTGTCCTTGTTTCACATGTTACATTTAGTTACTACAGTGTTCACTATAAATCAAGCAACTAACTCTAAACCAAACCTTAATCTTAACCTAACCCTATACCAAGTACAGGTTAATTATAATTACTCAGTGCTTAAATGTATAATTACACGGTCTGGTTACCCTTTATTTTAAAGGTGTCCGTCTTACAGTGATAAAACACCAATGACTATATTTTACACCTCATATTCATTCGCGGCAAATTGAATATGATTGAGGTCCATTAAATATTACATGCCATTAATAACTCTTCACTGCTAGTAAAGACATGGTGCACTGCTCATTAATAAAACTGTTAAACAAAGAATGGCAAACTCTCAGATAGCGTTGCTCAACTAGCAGCACAGAGAGACTAACAACTTTGACTAAATCATACCATCAATAATGTTTTCTCCAGGGCCAGCTGAATGTGTCTATTAGATTTCAGACTGTACAGTGTTAATAAAGGCTGCTGTGTGTTAGTGTCTGGTACCTGGTGGAGCTCCATGCACTGCACACACACACTGCAGAGTGTTTCTTCACTCCGAAGCCTCGGGCAGAGGCATCATGCTGGGACATGCAGCCTTCTCCTCCTTACTGTGTGCCGGCTCCTGGGCCGCGGGGCCGTTCGTGCTCGTGTTCACAGTCAAGCTCCGACTCCGACCCGTGAGCTTCCGGAGCTCGCTGGCAAACGACACGCCCTTACGCTTGTCCTCGCGGGCCATCTGAGAGACGGGGCACCGAAAAACAAATCCCATTAACATACTGAGAAGAAGAAAAAAATCCTAAGCAAGATTGTTCATGCACCAGTGTGATTAAGTCTGGATTTGTGCAAATACACATTACACACATAATAAATATATTTATATGAATATCTATATATCAGGGAATTTAAAAATGTTGATATCCAAAGCTGTCTCTTGTGCTATTTACATTTCAATATAGCACTTTGTGACCAAGAAATTTCCTTTTCAAAGACCTTTGCAGTCGCGTGATAAAAAACATTTGGATTCAGATCAATAAATTTATTATATATTTTTTAATGTATTAATACTATTTTTTTTTTATTGAAATAATTTAACTCTAATTGTCATTAAAATGCTAAATAAAAGTAATTCAATAAATATAGTAACTCCCAGCTTCTGTTAATACAAAAAAGTTTGAAAATAAGCATTGTTGCATAATTACAGTCAAATATTGTGTTGAGTCATAAAGGTCAGTAAGATTGTGTGTGTGTGTGTGTGTTTGTGTGGGGGGGGGGGGGTTCAATATTTTGAAAGAAATTAATACTTTTGTTCAGCAAGGATGCATTAAATAGTTTAAAAGTGACAGTAAAGCCATTTATAATATTACAAAAGATTTCTATTTCAAATAAGCACAAACGTTTTTAACATTAGCTATTTTTCCACTAAAAATTGTGAATTTAACTTGTCTGGAAATTTGGACTATCGCATAAAACACTTGCGAATAAAGCAGTGTTGTAATGCCTGATGCTTGGGAACGCAACAATGTGAGATGCTTCTGGGAGGTCATTATACCAAATCATGTTGATGACAGACTTTGGTTTAGGCATTTCAGAACGACCAAACCAACATTTGTGCAATGAAATTAGCCGCTTTCCGACCAAATAGTTACAGGAACTTAGTTATAGGAACTGTCCACTTCTAAACAGTTCTAAGAACTACTTTCCCCTAAACTCAGTTTTGCTTTTTGCGTTCGCACTGGCCAAGTGGCCATAGGAACTGGTAGGAGGGGTAAGGGAGTGACGCAAGCACGGCGGCGGCGCCACATACAACAACAAACCAGCGTGGAGGAGGCTATCGGAATGTTCCTGTTCTGCCTTGCCGGGACCTTAATAACGGAGTACAAACGGCGGCGTTTAAAGATCTTGAGGTCTGTACAGAGAAACAAGACGAAGGCTCCAGCGTATTATGATCTTAAGTAATATGATGGAAGAAGATAGAAGAGCAGAGCGCAGGAGGCAAACAAAACGACGGGTAAGTTTAGCAAGCATTAGCAATTAGCTGGTTGAATGCGTTATGTTTGTCTTAAGTTATGAGTTAGCATAGCCTACATAGGCGAATTGCAACAGACAGTGAAGAAAATGTGTTGACAGTGGGCGTGACTTATAAGTTGAACCAATCAACGTAGACCTAGGGAAAGGGAACTAAAAAAGTCCTCGCTCTAGACTAGGTACTGAAAGAGTTATAGGAACTATGGTCTGAGAAACTAAAAAATCCCCAACTTAGTCCGGTCGGAAACACAAGAAAAAAAGGGTTATAGGAACGTTAGGTTCTAGGAACTGCAAAAGTCCCTCCGGTCGGAAAGCGGCTATTGATCCACTGGTTACTCCAGTTATCCAATCACATTCTCTGTTGATGCAAACTCAACAGATTTATTTGGTAAATGCGTTTCCATCGCAGTTTAAGCACATCTTATTGGATAAATGTATTCAATTGAATTTACACACATACTGACGTTTCCATCCAGCGGTTTTTATGTGATATCCCAAAATGCGCATAAAAATAGGTTGATAGAAGCATAGCTATTGATAATAATAAGAAATGTTTCTTGAGCGGCAAAACAACATATTAGAATGATTTCTGAAGGATCATGTGACACTGAAGACTGGAGTAATGATGCTGAAAATTCAGCTTTGATCACAGGCATAAATGACATTTTAAAACATGTTACATTAGAAAACAACGATTTTAAATTGTAATAATAATTCACAATATTGCTGTTTTTACTGTATTTCTGATCAAATAAATGCATCCTTGGTAAGCAGAGGAGACTTCTTTCAAAACATTGCAAAACTGTAAAAAAAGATTCATTCATAGAGAAGCAACAGAAAGATGATGTCCTTGTTTTTCGTGTCATAGGTTAGTGAGCAGTGTTTACCTGCTCTTTGAGCTTGAGGATGAACTTCCCGGCGCCCTTCCACCGGCTCTGAGCCTGGAACACACACTCGTGGTCCTGCAGCACACGCTGGCACGCTTTAGCTGAGGAGGATTTCTTACTGCCCGCGTCTTTGGTAAGCTCCTCCATCAGGACGTAGTCACATGGGTTGGGGTTGCTCAGGATGCTCAGAGAGTACTTGGCTTTGCTCAGAGTCTACAATAGACCACAGCAGCTTATAGCTAATTTGATATCCACATGACAGAGTTGAAATCTTCCAGTAATGTCACAGTGATATCTGACCTGCTGGATGATGTCCTGGGCTGTGCTGTAACGGGGGGCTTTGATGACAGTGTGAGGTTGCTCAGGAGAAACATCATGAACCTGCACGAAGAACGTGTCCTCCTCTCCGCTGCCCACCTCCTCCAATCCCTCCATCACTATATTCTTCTCATTGAAGTTCTGCTATGAGCCACCAGGAGGAGCAACAGATCAAGAATCAAATGGTGAATGTATAAACAAAAGACATGGGTGTGGATCTTATGAGGCCTGTAGGGGTCAATCCTGTTATGAGTTACATTTCCATTATCCTAATACACTGGATAGAAAAAAAAATAAAAAAAATTCAAAGCTTGAAATCATTCTGGCTTTCTTTCGGTTCAGTTTTTCAAAATATCCTTAAGTGAACATGAAATGAATTATGAATAACCGGAGTTAATGTTGTAATAAAAAAATAAATAAAATATTAAAAAAACAACTACAATGAAAACTGCAATAAAAATGATTAAAAACTATAGATATATTTTAAATAATAATAATAAAAACGGCAACAAAAAATGCTAAACTAAATTACTAAAACTTTAAACAAAATAAAATGGAAAAATAAAACCTAGAATATTTCTTAATATACTGACAGTTTGTTTCTTCAAATTTTCTTTAATCAAAATGTTTCAAACAAAACATGTTTTCTGGGGAATATTGTTTTAATTGGTAACCAATTAAACGGTTTTTGTTCAATTTCCATCTTGTTAATCATTTATGTCGCTTTAACAGTTCTTGAGCAGAAAATCAGCGCATTTCTGAAGGATTATGTGACAATGAAGACTGCAGTACATTTTAAAATATATTGAAATAGAAAACAAAAGCCACCTTGGTGAGCATAATTGTTCCAAACTTTTCAATGGTAGTTTATTAATTTTTCAAATGGTACTGCATAATGGGAATGACCCTTAGAAATCTAATTAATGAAAGCAAGCACAATCTGGGAAAAGGGTTTTTACCACTTCCTTGGTTTTCAGGCATATTCTGCCCACATATCCTTCCTCCGGCTGCCAGCTGTGAAGGACTTTCAGGAGCCGCTCATCGTTCGCTAGGGGGCGCTGCTGATGCGCTTTCTTTGACTCGCTCTTCTCCTTCGACAGAGGCGTTCTCTCCTCCATCAGGAAGTAGTTGAAGGACGTAGTCGGAAACAACTGGCAAGAGAGAGACTATTTCAGCATGCGTTTATGTGCTGAGGAATGAAGAAAATGTGAACCAGACCAGTAAACACTGGAGTGAACACTGCTTGTTCCTAATGAGAGAATGAATGACAATCATTCTTTAAAAGGAGGACAGTTTGGCACTGGCTGTACTTCCAAGGTTAATCCGAAACATTTTCAGAACATATAAAAATCGCTCCTCAGGAATTCTAAAAGAACTCTGAATCCGTGATGGCACCACACACAGAGTGCTTACACTACTTCATCTACAGTAGTTGACGGTGTCCTCTCACAGAGCCCTCAGTCAGTTCATTGCACTAAACAGTGTTCTGGTGTGTGCTAACCTGTCTAAACTGGCTCGGTTCAGTTGCGTTGACACTTACAGAGTCCAGGAGCTGTTTGGCTGTGGTGTATTCATCAACACACATGACAGTGAAGGGTTCGGGGCCTGGAACTCCATGCACTGTCACTTTGTGCTGCTGAACGGCGCGTCTTTCCTCCGTGCTGAACAGCTGACAGGAGAAAAGGGAACAGAGTTCACTTTTTTTTTTCACACTCTAAAACTTAAGACATATAACATGCTGCTAAACAAAAGAGCACATTCTTAATATTGTTTCAGAGCTATTAAACAACTAGTGACAGTTTAAATAAATAAAATGGTTCAGTCATATTGTGTATACAGCCAGGGGTGTCATGCACCTACTGTAAAGACGACACAAGTGGCGAAAAGAAAAAAAGTTTTAATAACTGTACACAATAATAACAGTTTCTCCCACAGATTTTAAACACTTTTTACCAATGATGTTTATAATAATGTATCAATATAGAGATAGATATAAACCTGTTTGTTTCCCAAGGAATTTGTTTTGGTTCAAATCTACTTCACTGAAAAATCTGATATATATATATTTTAGCCGTTTGAATAGGCATGGCATTTCTGTAAACTGTAGCATGCCTATGTCTTTATGATTTCCTATTTTTAATGAAATTAGGCTGCACTCGGATGACAGGGACTGAGAGAGAGGAATGCAGCACATTCCAGAGTTTTAAAAACATCGGAAACATTTGCACAATGTTTTCTCAAACATACGGTCTACTCCCTTGTGGGACTGAATGGCACGTATAGAGGATTCATTAATGTAAACTGTTTTATTTCTGCTGTCCAGTTCCACCAGTACTACATGTAACACAAATATCTCTCTGTGATCCTGACATCTGTGTGGTTTTAGAAGTGGGTTATGAATGCTGTCTCACCACAGACGCAGGGAGCGGTCCTCCGGTGGGACTCTCCTCCGTTCTGCGGCTGAAGATGAACATACTCGAGACCTCCAGAGACTCGTTGTGCAGGTTCCTCAGCTGCAGGTGTCTGTAGCCTGGAATAATCAACAGAAACCAAATGAAATATACTGGACAAAGGTGGACACGTATCAAATGAATTAAGACACAACAACAACACAAAATTTCATTCAATCCAGTACATGATCAAATGGAGTAATCTGAAGCCATCAATAAGTGATTGTACAACAACTGTTGACAGACAATATAAAAAATTATAATAAATAAAATATATATTTTATTATATACTATAATAATTTAATATTAATACTAAGTAATGACTGAATGGATGTTTTTTATATTATTTACTCGAAATTGATATATATATATATATATATATAGTAAGAATTTTATAGATCTTAGGGTCAGTAAGAATTTTCTTTAAAGAAATAAATTATTTTATTCAGCAAGGAAGCTGTAAATTGATCAAAAGTAACTTTCAAATAAATGCTGTTTTTTTGTTTGTTTTGTTTTTACAAAGAATCCTGTAAAAGGTTTCCACAAATATATTTAGCTACTGTTTTCAACATTAAGAATAAGAATAAGATAATATTAAGAAATGTTTCTTGATCAACAAATCAGCATTAGAATGATTTCTGAAGGATCACGTGACACTGAAGACTGGAGTAATGATGCTGAAAATTCAGCTTTGCATCACATGAATAAATTACATTTTAAAATATATTACAATTGAAAACAGTTCTTTTAAATTAAACACATTTTTTTATGATTTTTTGCTTAGCAGAAGATACTTCTTTCAAAAACATATTTTAGACCATGTAAAATGTACATTCCAAGGATGAAGCAGGTGGCAGTTATCAACCAATACCCAGTACAGCAGTAATTACACTATGCTCCTGTAATGAGTTTTCTACCTGGTTTGAGGGTTTTGAGGGGAAGTATCCGCTGAGCGGTGACCTGCGAGCTGTTGTTCTCCACCACAGCAATGCGCAGAAACGCCATATCCTCGAAGTGCACGTGGAACAGGAAGCGCTCATTCCACATGGGATTGAGTGTGTTGCGGTGTATGGGCTTGGTACGGAAATGGCAGCTGTCTGCCGGCATACCCAACACCTCCACTTCCACACAGGGACTGCCGTTTGAGTTACCCGGACACACGTTCTGCCCTGAAACAATCTGTGTGCATATGAATTAATTCATGTCTGTTAGATTAGCTGGAGTATCCAAAAGTAGTTTTAACGCTGAATATGGGATACTCAAGGCTCTTACAGTGAGAGTGTAGAGCGTAGGGGTCATGTTCTCCAGGTCTCGGTCCAGAGGGTAAAAGTGCTGATATAGGGGGCAGATTCGCTCCCACAGGACTGGAGGCTTCAGCACATAACCACAGTGACCATTAGCCTCAAACAGAGCTGCGTTCAGCTGCAATGGCAGGTCTAGAGGAGAATATACCATCCACATTCAATTATCATCTAAAAAAAAGGGACTGAATTCTTGAAATCATCTTGTTAGAATAATGCTCAATAGCATATCTGAATTATATTTACATATAGTGGACTGATTTGGTATAACATATAGAAATGAAATAGCATCCAAATGGTAAATGGTATCAACCAAAAATGAAAATTTGTTTATTCAAGATTAATTTACTCATTCCAAACCTGTATGCATTTCTTTCTTCAGTGGAAAACACGAAAGAAGATATTTTGAAGAATGTCTGTAACCAAACAGTTGATGGGCCCCATTGACTTCCATATTTCAAAATATCTTCTTTTGTGTTCAGCAGAAGAAAGAAATTCAAACAGGTTTGAAACAACTTGACGGTGGTTAAATGATGACAACATTTTCATTTTTAAGTTAAAAAAGCCAAAATTCTTCAAAATATCTTCTTTTATGTTTCACAAAAGAAAGAAAGTCATACAAAAATAACATGAGGATGAGTAATTGGTGATTTATGGGTGGACCATCCCTTTAAATATGGTAATATTTAAAAATGTATTTATTTAATTTATTGGTTTAATTTAAAGCAAATAGTACATTTAATTACTGATCTATTTAAAGGTGCAGTAAGTGATTTCTGAGAAACGCTGTTGAAAGTGGATTGGACCGAGCAGCACAACACACTTGTAGCCAATCAGCAGCAGGGGGCGTGTCCACTCATGATGGGGGAGGAGAGAGTGAGCAAGAGGGAGACTGTAGAAAGAGAAATGGCTGAGAGACATTACAAAAGAGAAAAGCTCAGAAGAATATCACTGGAAAAGGTATATTTAAGAAGTTTAAAGTTGTGATCTGGCAAGAGCTTTAGGTTTTTTTGTTCTTCCTTGTCATTCATTCGTCATCTTTGGATTATTTTTCACGAAGCTTTATTTTGCTTCGCTTCAGCTATGATAAATGGTAAATGGACTGCATTTATATAGCGCTTTCACAGACCCATTGGCCACCAAAGCGCTTTACATTTTGCCTCACATTCACCCAGTCACTCAGTTAGGGTTAGGTGTCTTGCTCATGGACACCTCGACACTTGGTCAGGTGGAACCAGGGATTGAACCACCAACCTTCCGGTTTATAGACAACCTACATGAACCACTGAGCCACTGCCGGCCCCATAAAGCTTCCACTCTTGCATTGCGGAGGCGGAGCAATGAAATGGTAAATGGTAAATGGACTGCATTTATATAGCGCTTTCACAGACCCAATGGCCACCAAAGCGCTTTACAGTTTGCCTCACATTCACCCATTCATACACCGACGGCGGTGTCAGCCATACAAGGCGCCATCCAGCTCGTCGGGAGCAGCTGGGGTTAGGTGTCTTGCTCATGGACACCTCGACACTTGGTCAGGTGGAACCGGGGATTGAACCACCAACCTTCTGGTTTGTAGACAACCTACATGAACCACTGAGCCACTGCCGCCCCAGGAGGGGTTGTTTTTCAGAAATCACTTACTACACCTTTAATGTTTTATCTGAAGTACACTGGTCTTCCATATTGACAAAGCCACATCTATGACAGCTTCTGTGAATCAACCAGCCAGAGACTCTTTTTAACTATAAATAACCAGATAAATAACAAAGTGCAGTAAACAGTAAATCAACCAGCTTGAAATATCAAGCAGCATAACGGACTGTTTTTGTACAGCTAAAATAACTGGAAGCGAATGACACTGGAAGCCTCACACATTTAAGTTACAAATGGCCACACCTGCTCTTTCATTAAAAATATAGGTGGATGGCCTGATTGTCCAGGTCAATATATCAGTCTATCACTATCATTCACACTGATTATATCCCAGTGCTGTTGCAGATGAGCAGATTACACTCTTTACCATCAGTCTGATAGTTGAGGGCGACCAGCTGGATTCCATGCAGCCAGAAGATGAGAGGATTGGGGTTGGCAGAGTCGATGCGTGTGGCTGCTGGGTACGTGCGGAGCAGCTGGCAGCTGGTGTGCTGGATGAGTTTCTGGGAGTAGCGGCGACATAAACGCTTTGCAGCGTTCTCGTTGACTGAGGAGATGTGGTAGCATTTGGGTGTGCGGATGATGGAGCTAAGAGAGGTGCTCAGCGAAGTTTGTTCCTCCCAGTTCATTCGAATGCCCTCCAGACTGGCTGCAGAAGAACAGAACATTCCAAATCTGAGTTTTGGATTTTGACTTTAAGTTGCTATTGAAACAACTGGCAAGAAACCCAAACATTTCTTTCATAGAAACTGTTTAAAAGTGAAATCAAGCACTATGAGATAGTTAAATAAACATCTTATGTGAGGCTGAGTCACATCTGCAATTTGGCAGAGACAAATCAGAGCACAAAGTTTAGAGAAGGGGAAAGTCTGCAACTACAAATCTATCCTCACACACTGAGAACATTACAGCAAGGCTTAGGGTTTTGCACGTGATTGTTTAAGGAATAGTTCACTTAAAAATTAAAAGAATGCTTGTTGTTCCAAACTTTTATGACTGACTGACTTACTTTCTTCCACAAACATTTTAAAGAATGCTTGTCAATCAACAATTGAATTTGAAATGGCAGCCTATGGTGACATTTAACTAGTGAAAAATCAGAAAAAAGATCCGCACACGAATATAGGCCAAAAAGCTCACAGTATTTTATTGTCTAGAGACCACAAATAAAGTGAAAAAGTGCAAAAAAAAAGTGCAAGGTGCGCAAAACTTTCTCAGGTTCAACCCTTCATCAGTGTCTAAATCAGGGATGGAAATTAGCACCCGCCACCAGCCAAATGCGGGTGATTTTGTGTTTTGGCGGGTAAACTCGCTTCACCTACCGGCCACCGTGGCGGGTAAATAAAAATAGCATACTGTTTCACCCGGACGGCGGACACTTTTAGAGGAGGCACACCTTCAAACAAAAATGTGGCGTTACATCGCAGGCGTAGAGGTCTGCAGAGAAAACATCATGGTGCGTTCACACCAGACGAGAATAGAGCGTCTGGCGCGAGTGATTTCATTGTTAAGTCAATGCAAAGACGGCGCGAATGAGGTGTAGAGCGCGCCGTGGTAGATGCGAATACGCCTCATTCGCGCGGCAAGTTCGAGCGTCTGACGCGTTCCGCGCGCATGATTTTATTGAGTGCTTTTGTGCATTCACGCGTTTGACGCGAATTCGCGTCTGCCACCCGAGTTGAAAAATCTGAACTTTGGCGTCAATTCGCGCCGCGTTAACCAATCAGGAGCCTAGCTGCTGTCACGTGGTGAAGTATCTGGATGCTTCAATAAATTATTTTGTACTAAATGCCTGATGTGGTTCTAATGCACAACAAAGCAAATATTTTATCACATAAAACTTGATTTCAATATATGAGACATATTCATTTTGTATTGAATGCTATTTATTCCATTTCATATCTAGATTATATTAAAGGTTCTCTAAGCGATCCTGGGTGACGTCACTTCTTGTTGACGTTCGAACTATTGTCAAACAAAACGGAGGCTAGCTAGACCCTCCCTCCTCCTCATCCGCACACTAACCCCCCAAACCACACCCCCAAACCCTCCTTGTCGGTCATTGGCTGGAACAGTTTGTTATGTTTTGGGGAGCGGGTCGCTGCAGTTTGTTTTTGGTGCTGTTTGTGAAGCATGGGCTGTCTACAGAGATCGCGTTTCTTTACAGTGTGTTCAGGGGACAGGCAGCCAGCGGATAGTGAGGAGATGTTTGCTGTATGTGACAAAAAATGTTTTGGCCTAAAAAACACATGACATCGCTTAGAGCACCTTTAAATATTATTCTAATGTAAAGGCAACCAATATACTATAGCTCATAAATCCGTGTCTGGAGAGTGTTGTGTGAGAGAGAAAAAAATCACAGGACAGGTTAATTACTTTTGGAGGCTGGCTCAATTTATCATCAAAACAAAAATAAATGACAGATTAGGTGGATGAGGCCGAGGGTGAGAGAAAGAGAAAATGTCAGTATTTCATTGAGACTTGAGATTAAATAAACTGCTTAAGAATTCTTGTAGTATTAATTTTCACATGCAGTTACACATTGTCGGTTAAAAACAAGAAAGTGGCTGGTAAAAACATTGAGTGGCTGGTAGATTTTGAAATCCACCAGCCACAGTGGCCGGTGGACAAAAAAGTTAATTTCCATCCCTGTACATATGCAATAAAGAGATGCTTCATCGCTGATAAACTTTACAAGACATTTGCGAGTTTTGTTTCTTACAATGGACTGTAGGTAAATATCCACCTCATCCAGCACATTTTTTATTTTTTTTTGCAAACATTTGGCAATGAATCAAACTGAATCGTAGCATAAGTGCTAGGAAATACAAAGTTTCAAACATCGTCCAATTTTTTTAGGCTTTGAAGCTCCAAAAAGCAGCAAAAAAGAATCAAACGTAGTCTCAATACGACTGAAGCTTGTTATTTTCCATTCATTGTAATTGCATGGAAAAGAGCGACCAGCACATGCTTCTAATAAAAAAAAAAAACTCGAACAGATTTGAACAACATAAGGGCAAGTAAATGAAGGCTGAATTTTCATTTTAGAGCGAACAGTCTCTTTAATAAAAATAAACTGATAAAAGATGCACTTCTGTTGGGATGGCTGGAAGTTCACATCCATTTAAGCTTTCAATTTTCAAGAACCACTTGCCCTTTAAAAGTGCCTTTACTCAAAAAGTACATGCTTGTTTTCTCAGACAGTCAGTCACTGGAAATATTTTGTAGAAAGGCATTTTTATGTGCTTTCGAGGGACTTCAATATAATGGAAAACTTGAGAGCCCTTTTCCCATGGGTGCTCTAAGTGGGTGTTCTATTTCCTGCATGCCCTGTGCACAGTTCCGTGCAAAGCCGAGGCAGCCGTACCTTTCCCTGGAGCTCGGACCAACGTCACAGGCTCCCCGGGGCTTCCGCGAGCAGGAGCGCTGCCAAAAATGGATTTCCGGCATTTTCTGTCTTTCCCTCTTCCAGAGCCTGATGGGGAGAGGGTGGAGAGGCCTAGTTCCCACGCACACAAACACAAACAAACACATATGTAAGGTCATGGCTGCAGGGTATACGCTCCTCCAAAACTCAAGAGCTTGATACTGTTTGTTTGTTCAAGACTCGCCTCTGGGACTATTACAGCTACCAGCAAAGCCAAACACCTGAATCTAATTTACCCGCCCTTTTTCACACATTCAACTGCAGTTTACATGAGCCGTGTAGCACAAATATGCAAGAGATGAAGTGTTACTTATTTTATCTTAAACTGGAGAATAAATTTGAATCTACTCAGAATGAAGCTTGGGAGGCAAGATTTGTAAAGTAGCTTCCCCAAAACAGTCTCGTCATCCATTAGGAGGTTGCATCTATTTCCGCAAGTGAACACGTTGGGTCTGTGTCAGTTAGTTGTGGACGGCATGTACAAACAGATTAGAAGGGAACTGCACAAAAATATTATGTAGTGATCCATTGAAATTATTATTTCTTTTTTGTACAGAAACTGAGCTGTTTATATAAACTTTAAATTGCAACAAATATAAACTTTTTAATGATGCAATTATGCTCATTGTGAAACCAATTCGTTGTGGCTGTAATAAAACATACATTAAATACTGAAGGTTAAGTTAATAAAGGATGACAACAGGTTAGGGCTGCACGATTATGGCCAAAATTATAATCACGATTATTTTGATCAATATTGATATCACGATTAATTATCACGATTATTTGTTGATTTTAACCAAAACAAATTTTATTATCACATAGGCTAATTATAACTGCTTTCACATCCATATTGTTCTACATTCCTGCTAATATACAAATATGTGCATCAAAATAAATCAGGTCCTCTTATTCACCAAAATTCAGTGCATCTCCTTAAAGAATAAAGAAAACAAAGAAAATGTATCAAAACTTCAACAGGGCACTGTTTTAAATTTTACATAGTGTAAATATATTTTAGGAAGCAAAATATAAACTTGCATTGTACCTGCATAATGGATGTGAATAAAACTCAAAATATACAATCAAATAACAGAATGTAACCAAATGAGAACATTTCAAGGCAGAACTATGCACTATGGAAGTTCGATTAATGGATGAAATTCAGAGTCATTGTTATGACGCTTAAGAAACGTAAAACCTGGTTGTGGTAAAGTGTCAGTGATTAGTAGTGAAATCTTACTGCATAAATTGAATCTTATTTAATCCTCCATATGAAAGTTTATGTGCTCGAATTATTTCTATTTATCAAAACAAGACGTTTGTAGTAGGCTACTGATTATTGGAGTCCATTAATCGAACTTCCATGCCTCTTATATAGTAATTATATATTACTTTGTAGTATACTATGTACCAATTTACAAATGCGCACACTCGTCTCTCGCGCGCACAGACACACTCGGTATCTCTCGCGCTGTCGAGCGCGCTCTTGGACACTCTGTCTCTCTCGTGCACTGTCGCTCATGGAGGCACGTGATCAGACCCTATGGATCAGACAGTGATCGCTACGGAGCGCTAAATTGGCTTTGCAAAAAAAAAAAACTTTGATACGCATCATTCTGTGAACGGAATGACGCATTTTAAATATCGCGCGATCGCGCGAATTTGATCGTGGGAAGCCAAAATCGTGATTGTGATTAAAATTCGATTAATCGTGTAGCCCTACAACAGGTTGAGAAAAAAATGGAATGAATGTGTAATAGTGCATGTATTTATCAAAATGCTCCTCTCTAGAGTTATTTTTCAAGCTATGGACACTGAATGGCTTTCCTAAGGTTAATGTAACATTACGTGACATTGTTTACTAGCTGTTTTACTGACGTCTTTCACAGTTGAAAACACTGATTGAGCAAATATATTAGACATGATACATTTAAGGAAGTTAGCGCGAGCCCTAGCGTCACACACTGACATGTTTACTTGTTGTAGCTTATTTCATGTTGTGCACATAAAATAGACACTGACAGTACAAATATGCTACCAGAGAAGCAATAATTAAACGTCACAAATTTGCTCGATGATTTCAGTTTTGAAAAATCATTTTTGGTGCATCACTAATCTTATGTTTCCCAGATGCTGACAGAACTACAAACTTTCCTTTATGTGGTTGTGTAATAATTAGATGAGATGAAAACCTGGGAATTTGATAGCCTGACAGTAGATGACCAGATCAGAGAGCTCTTGAGCGATCTGTCTGCTCTCCTTCTCATTCTGGGGCAGGTAGAACTCCTCTCCTAGTTCCATGTCAAACATCTGCAAGTGCACACAAGTACAACCATCAGAGATCATGTCAGTATTCAGGTTCAAATGAACTCAAAGCTTCATCGATACTGTTATGTACTGACCTTTCCTTTGCTTCCCGCTTTCTTAAAACGCTTCGGCATCTCATCATTGGACTCATACTGAAGTTTCTCAGTGGATGACTTGCCTTCGGGTTTGTCGTCAAGAATATTGTCTGCAGAAAAGAATAAGATTAAGAAACATCTCTACATAAACCCAAAGATAATTCTCTTGTTTCAACCAAAACAAGCGATTTAAAAAAAAAAATTTAAAAAGAAAGAAATGAGAAAAATGTTGTCTGAATACAAAGTAAAGACTTTGCAAAGCACATAAAGGTAAAGCAGTCATATTTGAAAGTAGAAGCCAAAAAAAGACTGTGACACCATTACTTCTTAAAGGGATAATTCACCCAAAAATGCAAATTCTGTAATTTACTTTCAACCCTGTATGACATTATTTCTTCTGCTGATCACAACAGAAGATATTTTTTGAAGAATGTTGGTAAGCCAGCAGTTTTGGCGACTATTTACATTGAATGGACAAAAAAATAAACATGACACAAAGTTGTGTAGGTTTGGAACAATTTGACAGAATTAACATTTTTGGGTGAACTATCCCTTTTAAATCAGCATGAAATGGAAATTGCAAGTGAAACGGCTTCTCGAACAAGAAAAAAAAATGTAGGGCGGGACTTAATTGTCCATTGGGAATTGATTTGGATCATTGTTGCTTGCTAATTATGATTTGAGTGAAAGGTTGTCCCGCACTCGTGCCAGTAAACACGTAATCAGAGTAGAGAATAAGGGTATTCATGAGGCCACATGAATTTAACAAAATAATAATGATCTGGATGGATAAATCATTTTTACAACACACACTGCTGTATTCCATAACAAAAAGAAGATTTGGTAATTTCGATTTTATGGTGACTCAGATTTGGGTCATGATTGACAAAACTGAAAAATTAAAAATGCTGCAGACCAGGGCTCCAGACTAACTTTTTTCACCTCCGTCCTGGAACCGTCCTGAAAACCAATTTGAACCGTCCTAAAGTGAATGTCAACCGTCCCAAAATAAAACTGTTGTTTCTGTACTTTGTTATTATGATCTATAGTTATAGTTGTTGGTAGTTTTTTTGTATTCATGCAGAATACATTTTTTTTTTTTTTTACATATGGGCTACGAAAATTAAGAGAAAAATACATACAGCTCAAAACGTTTTTGAGTTGGTTGAGTTGGTTGGATTAAACAATAACAAATAAATACTGGTGACTAAATATCTCAAAGTGGTAATGTGTCATAGCTGATCATCTGGAAACGTGTTAATAAGAGAAAGGGCTTTAAAAAGTGTAATATGACTTCCCTAGAACACAGAATTTGGGGGAAATTCTGTTTTCATCTCAGTCTTTGTACTGAGATCTTCGTGCCGGAGAAAACATCTATTAACCTGTTAATATGAATGATTTTAAAGTTTGAACATGCAATACAGATACAGATTTAACTGCTTAAAATATCTTAAAATTAAATAAAACCACTTTTCCTAAAATAGAACAGTCTTCTTTTCAATTAATGATATATGCATTCTTTATAACTACTTGCATACATAATTCTTTATTCTTTCAAGCAGCAGACAGTTATTTGTATGAACTAATTATATTAAATATAACATTAAAGCTATTAACGAGCAGTGAATGCTTTTCTCTTTTTCTTTTGTTGTTTGATCAATATTAAGGACACGGACCGCATTAGGTTTATTACGCATGGTCACTTTAAGACGTCGAAACATGTCTAATGACATGCGGATACAATTGCACTGATGCACATCCGATTCTCTCACAACTGTTTAAGACATAACCAACATAGTTTACATGAATACTCTCCAAAACGGACATTTAGACATAATGTTGTTTGTTTTTGTCCACTCAGACACGAAAGAGAGCTCAATCAGTCCTCGCGCGCTGTATAGGCGTCTATGTGCATGGCTGCACGCTTCGGTCGGGTGTGTGCGCACAGAAAACCGAATAGAGCCATTTTTTGCGTCGTCACTCTTATTCAGATATAGATATCTCTGCTCTACTCATTCTCCCAGACGTTTACATATTTTAACGTTTTATGAAACATGCAGCGCATGTCAACCCGTGTCCCGCTGGGTAGATCAGCACGTTACCGTACAAATGTGCGCATCTACACGCAGGACATCAGTTATGACTGGATCGCTTCCCAAATCGTCACTATCTAACATTTTTGTATAGTTTTTATTCGTTGAATATCTGTCGTTTAACCAGCGCAACATATTTACGATGTCATTAAGCCATTTGATAGATGTACCGCGGAACAAGTCTCTGGGTGAGTAGCCGGTGATAGTAACGTTAGGCTAAATAGTAGCCTATGAGAAGACGCGCTCCGTTGTAGTCAGCACTTGGTCGGTTAATTTTGACATTTTCTAAGTAAGTTAGCCCATAGGCTAGAAATAAATGAACACACATACAAAAATATCTTTCGTCCTGTAGGCGTCCTGGAGAATATTTCTGTTCGTCCTAAACACATTTTCTATCGTCCTGGCCGTTAGTCTCGAGCCCTGCTGCAGACGTGCAACCCACAGACACTGTCAGATCCTCGTTAGACAGCAAGATTCATCACAAAGGCAATTAACTGTTTATCGGTTGTCACACAAACAATCTAAGATTTGCTTTTTACCTTATGACGAAACAATCGCATACAATTTTTGAAATTTAACTTAAAATCATGGTGCACCCGGAGTAAGAAAGCAGGTCGAGTAAATGCCCAGACTTCCCCTGACTGCACAAACTCATAGCTGGGTCTCTGGGGAAGGCTATTTGGGAAAGAACAAAGTCTCTTTAAACAGAGAGCAGCGCAGGGCATGAGAAACCAGATGGCTTTGTTTTTCCTCCACCGATGAGCCAGTGCCGCAAGCAAGGTCGAGCCATTTTCAAAACACCAAGGACGTGGAAGAAGCGATCGTGGAAGCGGGTTTGGGTTATTTTGTTTATACATTGTACCACCCATCTTTATACTCAAAAAATGCTGATTTATTCATGGCAGAGCAGACAGCACACACCTGAAGGATCTCAGACATAAGCACCATTACTCTTCTTTGATTTCCTCTGAGTGCAAGCAATCACATCAGAGTCAACACACTGGCAGCTTAAAGCAGTAAGGGCATCACGGCACACATTTACATGGGCAGTTGACATGACATTTTACTGTCTTCAATGAAAAAAGCCAAAATGTTTCACTATTTTGGCAGGACAGAAAAAAATGTAAGTTGTCCACATTTTTTCTTTTTGACCATTTTTTAGCAAGTGGTGACCAATGAATTGGTACATAATTTGGGGGTCTTCCAATTTTAACAAATGACTAGAATTGAAATACCTTACAAACTTAACTATAACTTACACCTTTCCTAATACAAATGCATATACTTTTATCCTAAAGTTTTAAACAGTATTTAAAACCATGTCCATTTGTCAACCGCCCACATATGCTCACACACAGTACATTTACCTTCCTGGCTATAGGAGGCTGTGGAAGCATTGAGGACATCGGCTAATAAAAAGGAGAGAAAAAAAAGAGTGAAGAAAATGAAAGAAAGAAGGTGGTGGTGGTGGGGGGGGGGGGGGGGGGGGGGGTCAGCATTCTACAGAGTGAAGGTGCCATCGTGAGAACAGTAAAAGTTTGTGAGGGGTTAGTGAACAGAACAGAAAATTCCACTCAATATTCAGATAATTGCTGTCGATTCGAGTTGAAATAAAGGACATGTTGGCTTGAGTTATGCAAAGTATGATTACCATCAGACAGTGACTCATAATCGTAGTCATACTCGTCTTCCTCCTCCTCTTCTTCATCATTGTTTCCCAGGGACGTTCCGCTGACTGTGCCGTTGTTGGCCTGGGCCTGCATGTGAGCCAGTTGATGTGCCTTTTGAAACGGAGGAACAAAAAGTTCAGAAACTTTTCCAATATTGATTTGGATGCTTTAAGGACTAAAAATGTTTAACAGTTAGTCGAGACTACATTAAAGCTGTGCAGATTTCTGCAGATTTGTCTATAATACCTTAACATAAAGCAATATTAAAGCAAGACATTTATCTTAAGCTAGTCTCATATGACATTTGATTCATGTTAGTGATACTAATTGACTGAAATTTCAAGAACCAAAAATATTACAAAAGGGGAAAAAAAGGATTTTTGGTTTTGGACGAAATGATTTTGGAGGGCCAAACTCTTGATATAGATTTTAGTCTATCTTCATTTTGATGAATCGTTATTGATACTTAAATCTCAAGATCAACCTTTTAGTCTATGCTGTTTTCTGTTAATGCGTAAGCAAAGCTTCACTAAACATTATTCGTAGCATGCCCGCCATCCAATAATTGCAATAAGCTTTGGGCTTTGTTACTTTTGATTTGAAACAAAGTCTCAGCTTTCAAATTCTCTCCATTTTATCATGAAATACAAACAATTAAATGTCATTTTGATGCTCTTTAATGTGGCGTGATGGATCGCTGTAACCGCCTCAGTTCAATTCTGTGCATCACTAATGCACAAAAAATGGCAAGAGCTAGCCAAACCGGGCAGTTCCAATTTGATTGTCTGGCTGCTGTGATTCATTCAGATGAGATTTTGTAGAAGGATAATTGTCAATAAGTCTAAATAGTGTCTTGAGATCAGTTCTGTGTTGCACTCTCTCATCTACCTTTTGTTTAAGAATGTCCACTGGAGCCTGGTGAGCTTTCAGCTTCTTATTTTTGAGGAGGATCTTCCCTCGGAGCTGCAGAGGAGATGGAAGCAAAGGCTCATCCGCAAAATCACTCTCAAACAGGAACTTGGTCACCAGCTTCTCTCCAAAAACAGTCTAAAGAGAAAAACATACAAACAATGTTCTCCTTCCACAGGACACAGACTAATCAAATGAGCAGCTTGAGAACATATATAGTGTAAAAATGCAGACAGGTACCTTAAAAATCTCAGCCATTTTGCGTTGCTGTGGTAAAGAGCAGTGGTTTTCAATGGACAGAATCACAGGCATCTCTGAGTACACAAACGCTGCACGATTGACGGCCTCGACAACATCCTACAGACAAAAGAGCACTTCAGTCAGCAGAAAACATACATAAAATCAACATGTATCTTCAAGCATTGATTTCTAAACAGACCTTGAAAGGAATCTTAGTAGTGAGAGTATGTCCATGGTAAATAACAGGCATGCCGTCGTCCCCGTCCCAGCAGTCCAACTCAACGCTACGACAGCCCTGCAGCAAAACCTGTGACAGAAGCCATAAATCAAACTCAAACTCATGCATTGACATGCTGTGGTTTTAGCTACATTCACAAGCAGGTGACATCTACAGTACGGCATGTGAAGCAGCGCGGTCGTCAAATATATTTATGGAGTGCATTGTGAATCATTTTTCGCCTTGGATCAGGTTCAGGATAAACAGAGAAGTCCGGCTGAAGATGTACCTGGCTGTAAAGCTCCACTGAAGATTCTCCCTTCAGCTGATGGCCCGTGAGGTATGTGTTATGAGAGGACTCGATGTAATAGTACGAGAGCGGATACTGGAGCTCATCCAGGTTCACTTGAGACTCCTCGTTTTTAGAGGCAAAGTTGTCCTTGTCCATTAGAAACCTTCGAGAGGCAGATTCATTTTCAGTCATGTAGCAGAGATTATATGAATCTAGCATATTATCCAAATCTGCCAAAGTATTGTGTTTCCGAAACTTCTGGTCCACATTATTTTGTCAAATATGTTTAATAAAACCAAACCTGGCAAATCCTTCAAACGACATCCATCCCATCTGACGCATGTTTGAAGAAGGCTCAAATTTCTAAAGAAACAAAAAAAACAAATGAAATGTTATTAGATTGGCATGCATATCATTAGATGTCTTATGGTGATTTATGAGTTGGTGAGATGCTAATATCGAACCGTCAGTCAACTACTCTTATTCTTAATAAAGGAAGAATCAATTGTCCATGTTGTTTAACGGTAACCCACCGCTGAGAACTTTGTGCCAGACCCTTGACAGCGCTCTGACAAAAGTTCGAAGCAATTTTCTTTTCTGACAATAAGTTTTCACATAAATAAGAAAAATCGGTCAATACAAAGTTTGAATGTTGGCTTGAAAATGTCTTTTCAAGGTTTAAAACAGCTTAAACAATTCTAAAGTGTGAAGGTTAGCCACACAAGACAGATAAATTGACAGTGCCAAGTTTGCTGCACATAGTTTGAAAAGACAGAAAAATAATTTAATGTTTTTCCTATAACGGTCTTTAAAATATTTTTTAAATAACAAAAGGAATGTCTTTAATGACATCTAGGAAATGACAAACAAGTAAGTATTAGCAGTGGCTTTGATGAATCAGGTGATGTTTTATGGCATTAGCTGGTTTGCATAATTTAAAACATTCAATGCTGTTATATACAATTACATAAATGAGTAAGACAATATATATAAAAAAGAGTGAACTTTAGATCTTTATTTCAATCCTGTTAGGTTCCACTTTAAAGTTTATGTGCAAAATTTACTCAAAATGTATTTCTTAAAGTCTGTACATTACTTACACAAGCATATTCATGTGCTTTATAACAGGAATGACCTTTTTCAATTTTAAAGTAACAATTATAGGTCTGATCAGAAAAGTTTATAAAACTCTGGCTGAGATCGACTTTCAGGGAGTTCTTCTACTCACCTGTATGATGCTAAGGATCTCATCATAGCTCAGATGTTCTCCCTGACAGTTGACCAAGAAGTCATTGAGCTGAGAGATGGCCAGTCCCAGCACACCGAGCGATGAATTCTCCACTCCAGTCCCATTGGTCACGATGCTAGCAGCTGCAATGGCATCTGAAATCTGCTTCTGGTTGTCAGACATTTGCTGCCGCGTGCGGATAAAAAGGCCCAGGTCAGAGCCATTACGAGTTAGGAGATCTGTGAAGAGATCAGCTTTGTAAAAACATCCTACCTCATCGTTACATTGGTTTAAAAATGACTATTATTCACACATGCCCACCAAGATCTGGTTGCAGTCCCGTAAGTTTGTCGTCAATCCTCAATGTGGTGTAGAGAGGAACAGAGTCAGGACCCGAGCGACTACATTGCACTGCGTAGGTGTCGAACAGATCCTTCAGATCCTTGCGACTGCGAATGCTGGACAAACGGGAAACTTTTAACAATCACCCAGATTCAAAACACAAGCTGTGTATTTGGTTAGAGGGAAAAGTGTGTTCTACCTAAAAGACTTGAAGAGCTCCACAAATTCAACGAAGCTCATGATGCTGTCAGAGATCATGAGTTCCTGAAAGCCCCTGAAGCAACCTTTCCCTCGACCATGCCAGCTCCGACTGCTCCAGGCCCTGAGACCACAAAACACAGTCAGTTCTGCAGGAAAACAGCCTTTACAACAAGCTTCAAGACAAATAATCCAATATATTCTTCACCATTTACAGGTGCACACATGTCGCTGAAACATCTCTGAAAGACTGCATCACTTTAACGTAAGCTTAAACATGCACGCGTATGACAAATGAGATCTTGTATAGATGCATCTGAAAGCATCTTAAAAAGAACATGATCTTGTGAAGCCCATGTCCTTTCTGAGACTGCACTGAATTTGTATTTCTGCAGAGGGAGTGGGCTTACCCTGGCTGACTTTTGGAGTTGCTGGGAAGAATGGGGGAGGAATGGGGGCGTGTAGGGGTGGAGATGTTTGTGCTAAAGGAGCCAGAGGAAGATGAGGAAGAGGACAAGGAGGATCCAGGAGACTGGCCTTTGCTGTTGGATAAGGAAAAGGGTCCAGGGTGGCCAAAGGTACTGCAGTCCTCTATGGAAACATTAAAACATGCTACAATGTCCCTGAACTCTTAAGACATTCACATAACAAAACCAATTATTTATATACTCAAGTATCTTCAGTGTATAAATAAAAAAGTATTGGTGAAATATCATCTTCAACATTTTTCTACAATTATGTTTTACCAGAGTTTAATTAGAAGTCAACAAAATCTTTTGTAACTCTCACCAGCCTCTTCCTGCTCGACACTTTCCAAAGGGTCTGACTCTCTCCTCCCTAAAGTCTCCTTACAGCTCCTGGTCTTGCGTGAGATCATCTCATCATCTGTTCCATCGCCACTGTCCCCCTGTGAATAGGACAGTGCATTACTCAAGTGACATATCCAATCCAGGTTTGACATAGCTTGACATTGCCAGTCTTTCTCTTCTTACCCTGACTAAGGCTTTCTTCTTCTTTTTGACATTGGAGTTGATGCCCAGCGGACTGTTTTTCTGGACTGAGTTCTTCTCTGCACTTTTGCTGGCGGATCCAGGGCCGCTAGCGCCCATATTCCAGCGTCTCCCACCGAACAGTTCGATAGCATGGGCCAGTGTGGGCCCCTCAAATCTACCGTCCTCCTAGAAAAAGAGTTTTACAGCAACATAAAAGCCATTGATATTAAAAATGCATAATAATGAATGGAATTCAGCTTTCAAAAAAGAAAGCTGTGCCTTAGCTGACCTAACGTTAGCAGTTATGTTAAAAGGAAACAGTGCAGGCCAATTATCGTAAAAAGTGGAATGTGTTTGGTGTTGTGAGAACTTCAATATAGAGTAATTCAACACAACATATGTGCAAAAATCTTTACCTAAAAGCAGCCTACGGTAGTTTAAGCTGGTTCGGCTGGTCTATCAGCCTGGCCAAACTGGTGCTCAACTGGTTTAGCTGGTCAGCCAGTAGATCTGCCAGCCTGATCAGCTGACAAGTGCCCTAAACCCTTCTAAAACTGTCAAACCAGACCAGCATGACCAGTGGAAACCAGCTTGGTGGCTAGCTAGTGTAAGACCAGAAGGCTTTTTTATAGAAGGCTTGTAATAATCGTTACAATATTAACTGTGTTTAAGGGATAAATGAGCATAATATGAAACATTCATTCTGCTAGCTGTAATGTTTTAAATCACATTCAAACATTTTTAAAACATTAGCAAAATCCTTACATTAAAAAAAAAAATCTTCCATGGTGTTGCACTATTTCAATACTAAACACAAACTTGGAATGATTGGTCTATTTGTATTGTGTTCTCACTTGGATTAATTGCATCTTCTAAATGAATAGATGTAAATGTACCTGGTACAAACTAACATACTGCTTTCGCAGCCATTGCAGTCTCTGGTCAGGAAATTTCCTGATCTTCCTGATGGCACTGAGCAGCTCCTGGAGGCCCTTGTGCAGCATGCATGCCGTGTGCTTGGGGGCCACAAAGTGCAGGAGCCTGTTGTCTGTGGTGTGAAGTCCATATAGCAGCGTGACACCATTTTCACCAGGGTTCATATTACATAGTTTGTGCTGCAGGCACACATAGTTAACATCCACTCCAGGGTGACCCATAAACACAGCCTTCACCACGTTAAGGTCCAGGAGTCCGTCGGACAGTCCGCAGTGCACAGGTTGGCTCTGGAGTAAGTGGTCTGGGGATGGTGGATGTCCCATGAAGCCTCTGGCTCTTCCACCTGGGCCGTAGCTACTGAGGGGCTTGGACCAGGTGAGGAAGCAGTTATCAGGCTGTAGACGAAGGAGGCAGCGGGCGGTGAGATGGGTCTCAGGATCATAGTGGATGACGGTTGCTCCCTGGAGCAGGAACTGGTGAATATCTGGCTGAAGTGAGAGCACGTACCAAGGGATGAGCTCTGTACCGTGGCTAAAGGGTCCATGCACCTCTTCTATGATCTGGACATCTATGTCCTTAGGCAGCTCAAGTGGGTCCCCTTCAGAGTCTGAGAGGTCCCCTACTAGAAACCTAAAAAAAAATGACATGAAGCAGGTGAAGCAGACACAAAGGATCAAGTGATTGAATAAACAGAACTATGTCTGGAAAACTTCTCACTTTCTTGGAAGAGGTCATGCCATATTAGTCTTGTAAATGGAGTTAACAAGAGCATACAATATTGAAGAGCACTGTCTACCTATGACACACAAATTGAGGGGCAGTAATATAGTACAATACATTGCTATTAATTTAGTTAAATTGCTTTAATTTGTGCACTGTGGCAGATCTGGTCTTGATCTTAAAGGCAGGGGAACATTAACACATTTTCAGAGTGGTCTCTTGGTTGTTCCCAAGACACGGCTTCGTTCTTATTCTCCTAAGCTTTGGAATTCTCTCCCAGCCGACATCAGGGAAGCAAATACATTAGTGACTTAAATCATTTTAGGATTTTAGGATTGCATTTACTTGATTATTCATTTTATTTGTTTATTTTTGTATTTAAAGTGTGTATTTTCTCTGTTGTTATGTTTGCCTGTAAACTTTTAAAGGCGCTATTTAATTTTTTTTATTATTATTATTCTTATTATTATTAACGCACAGGCTTCCATTTACCTGGGAGTTTACAGCAGTGACAATACATTTTCAGGACTCGCAACTGCATTTTCGGAACCTGACTGGACACGTCATACAGTGCGAGAAACCGTGGGTTCGGTAACTTGTGTGTGGATATAATCTGTCATCCGTGCTGCTTTAAAGTCTCAATTTTAATTTCAGGATGTTTTAAATCTGGGGACTGAAAAATAGGAATCGCAAATTGCTTAAATGTGATCACCTTTAAAAGGCTATGATTTAGGTGAACACTGCATGTTTCAAAGTAAACAAGCTGTGCTGTTGTGTGTTCTACGTGCTTGCACTTTTGAAGCAGTTTGCAATCACCAAATAGCCCACATTTACATAGGAAAGCTCTACACATGACTGTTTTGATCTACTGCTAGAGAATAAATAATTTTTTGTTTAATTTATGGTGTTTATATCATACCTGTAAACTTGCATTTCGGCCAGGAAAGTTTTGATTGCATTTTCTTTTCATATTACCTCCGTAAAATGCCTATAATAACGTTGTGTTTATAAGCGCAGCTCTACTTTGTTTATGTAACTGCTATAATTCTGCAGTTTCACAAGCACCACCTACTGGCAAAGAGTTAATTTGCATATTCAACTATATTTGACCCCTATTTTTACACAGCATGCACAATGTTAACCAGTGTATCGACAAGATCAATTTTGACAAACAATTGGCAGGAAGCTAAAAAATTTTTTTTTTTTATCTATGGTAGGGGGGCGTACCGTAATGCTGTAGCCCAGGGGCCTCTGGTTATCTTAAGGTGCCCCTGTTGAAAGGTGGTTGTGGTTTGGGTCTTATTTACTCTGTCTTGGTCTGCATATGGGTTTTGGTTTACGGTATCAGACAAGACTGCAGTCTATTTCCAAAGAGTATTAAAGGTGACAATTACCTCAACCACAGATTTGTACTGTATCTGCATGATTACAGATTATTCACAAGAATTCAATGGCTTTTAATGGCTTCTTCGCCTCAGTGTTCTAAATGAATGCTGCAATATATTCAGCATTATATATTTTTAATTAAATTGGACAGTTTGGATCATCGACTGACAGTTTTTGGCTTGGATTTTGGGATGAGGTCTTTCATCCCAAACAAGGAAGGTTGTCATTGGTCTGGGTCTTAGGAGTGTGGTATTGGTATGGACATCAGAATTGTTGTTTTGGTCTGAGCTTTAGGTGATTGGGGATTGGACTGAGTCTTGGAGAACTAGGTCTTGACTTCAGCTCTGCATTGTGGTTTCAGAGGCAGCAAATGCATGCATTTCTAAGTGCAAACACACCAAACCCATTAATCTGAAACACTACGTAACGTCACATAGAAACCAATCCAGTTAGTGCAACCATTGAAACTATCTGGCAACTTACAGGACACGCTCTGACCCAGGTCCTTTCCTTGAGAGTGGACAGCAAGGATAGAGGGTTGAATTGAATGGAAGAAAGAAAAAGAAGGTAGTAGTTTGAAAAATGAAAGTGACAGGCTTCACATGGGCCAATCTAGCGTGGATCTGTACCCAAACACAACATGCTCAACTTTGATACATGTGTGGTATAAAGTTAGTCCTGAGACTGGAACAGTAGAGACCTAAAAATTGAAATAAAGAAGTATATCAAAGCCAGATTGCTCAAGATTCAGTCTTTTGAAAGATGAAAACACTGGAGTCTACAACACAGGCGATGAGATTCTCCAGAGACAGTCTTAACAACCGATATGTGCACCTTCCTCCAGATGACAAAACTGCTTCAGCGTTGAAGACTAACAGAACTAAAAACCTCACTGCTTTCTATCTTCTAAGGAAATATTGGATCTGTAATGCTGTTCTGTACATAGGTCCACATGCATAAACACTATAATGACAACAACATGTTCCACAGAGAAACATTTCAGTCGCCTTATACCTTGATACGATATTTAAAGCTTCAGAATAAACCCTAAGCACTTACAGTAGTTCCTTCACTCTCTTTAAAAAATGATCTCAAGGTTGTCAAGGGAGGAGAATTAGTAGTAAACTGTAGACACTGAATGATATGTTTTATGGTGTGAATATAATTTTACAGCAATCCATACATAAGTGCCTATTCAAGTGCCATAAGAACACAGATAAACCCATTGTTGCATATATTGTATGTTTATTGCCCTCATGTTTCATCAGTTTTATTCTGCTACAGTGATATCTGGATGCCGTTGCCCATTTAATTGATTTGCTTGAATGTCATAAGTTTCATGACTTCTATGAGTCTCACTTGTGGACTTTCTGCTTGAGGGGTGCCCTCCAGCTACAAGTTTGAATGAAACAGACATTACATGTGTACTCACTAATGCTCACAACACCCTATTTTGGGTAAAAATAGGAAAAATACTTCTCTCTAAAGAAATTTGAAGTAAACATATGCAAATAGTTTTTCTCCATTGCAGAGAAGTTTTTTTCATCTCTCAGTTGGTTCATAAGATTTCCTGATAAAAAAAAAAAAAACATTTCTATCATAATATTATTTTGCATATTAATCACATTTTTATCATAATAATTTAATATTTTATAATAAAACTTTAGACATTTCTGATGATTTATAGGAAAATGAAGCTGCATTTTCAAGTGCTCAACAGATATATGTCGTTAGGATTGTGATTAGTGATATTGGGCTATACAAAAAAACAGACTTGATGTTAAGCAAGAGGTGTTATGTTCCTGCAGTCCGCCATTTTTGGCAAATAAAATGTTTGTCTGAAAACATTTCTTGTCAAAGGTATGTATTTTGAGTGCCCTGTATGCAACATTAATTGTCCTTTGTCAGTCACATGCCTGTATAAGTGATGAACTGCACTACTTGTGGTTACTTTCAGAGATGGTAACAGACGTTTTATACTTGTGCTAAAATTGTGTGGCCTGTTCAACAAAACTTTCCAAATCTGTAGCACCAGTGCTATGTGCAAAAAAGTTATTGTACAGCCCTGTCCATGAGCAACAATGGCAGAAGTCAAATCACATACATTCAGCAGTTCCTCAACCAGTCAAGCAACTCTCATTAAGATTCACGAGAATGCTAGTCATTACAGATCTCATTGGTTAACAACACAGATAACCAGTGTAAAGAAATAACCCAAACCTCTGAAGAGTGCATGTTAAAGGTATTAAAAAAAAAACTGTGAATGCCTCAGCATATAAGGATTGGACTAAACACATCATATATTTGCAAACAGGGTCCAAAATTAACTCACTGGTTTCTGCTCTTGTCTTTGAAGGAATTTTTGGGGCAAACTGTGATCTCTCGTGCCTTCTCCTCAGGCTCCTCGGCCTCCAAGCTTCGGTTGCAACTGCGAATCGTCTGCAGAATGTTACTGACGGTCGCCTCCTTGTCTGAGCTGTGGAGCCCATCGCTCCCGACCCTCTGCAGGAAGTTCTGCTGGCTGTTGTAGTCAGTGACAAACTGTGGAAGGTAAAGAGCACTTCACCACAGAGATTCCACACAAAAGACAATCACCACAATTATGGACAGTACGAGTAGATTTGTGGGCTTAAAAAGCTTTCATGGGTGATTCAATAGTCACCAGAGTGATAAAAAATGTATTTTTTCCCAGCAGAATCATTCTAATGTGTTCAGGAAGCAATTCAGCAGGCATATTCAATGTTTGATGAAAAGGTAATTCCTCCAGCTAGCCAAAATCGTCTCAAGGCTATTATTGTAATTGTAAAAGACAATTAAATTTGACTGTGGTGATACAATTTCCTGTGTTAGTCATAATCACTCTTTGAAAGCACCTAATCCTCACCTCAACAGGATCATCTTGAGAATCAAAAGAGGGACGTAGTCCAATAATGCTGGCTGCGCCGTCCAGAGCCTCACTAAGTTCCTTAAGGAACACACCACAGAAGGGCACCACTTTGCATCCTGGGATGTTGAGGGCACGGTTGACCACTTTCTTGTACTCAGATGATGATTCGTGCTGGGCCATGGCGTCCTTCAGACCACGCATGGTCTCAATATCTGCCTGGTCCATGAACTGCCACATCTTCAGAACTTTGCGAGACCTGGGGAAGAATAAGTGGTGAGCAGTGCAGTAGGGACGTCATTTTGGGAGTCCTGACTGTTAATTGCTCAAGGCCTCTTAATATTTTTGTTTTTAAAATGTTATTTGAAAGTTAATTTAGAGATGCAGTGTGGTGGTTAGTGTAGAGTTGAAAATCAGCATTAGCTACAAACTCTATATGCTGCGCATCAGTTACAGGCTTTGTATTGTGACTATGTTTGACTGTATGGTCCCTGTTGTATAAATAAATAAATAAATAAATACATACATGTTCTGACACCATAGATACTTAAGTGCAACCTGAGATATATTTTGGTTTTCATAAGTCATACAATCTGTATTTTAACCATTGTCCATTTCATTCCACTGTCTCTCCAACAAGTGGGGAAAAAACTGGCTCCACCACAAACTCAGAGGTTCCTACATCTTTATGTAGTGAAAATCCCATTGGAGAACTTTAATTATTCATTGATTTTAGTCGTTATAGTAAGCATAAAACATTTGGCATTCTTAGTAAGTTTGATTCATACATAGACAGTTTGTGTTGTTAATTATATGATGCAGTGAGCAGTTTAGCACTGATGTAGTTTATATTACAGTTTCCTCTGTATTATGTTGATTATTAGGGACAAGAAAATGTATTGTGTCAAATTCGAATGACGTTTTAGCTATTTTTGACAGTATGAGTGGGTTTAATTTGTCTGTAGATCGATCGTTAATCTAGTTCATGATTTAATGCACTGAGCAATGCTGTGGTTTATATAACAACATTCTCCAACAGCAGAATGTATGTTACTGTTAATTCTTTTAAGTCTAATCCCTAGTCAAATTAGAATGATATCTTAGTTTTATATCACTTGTGATAAAATTTTCTAAAGATATGGCCAGACGTGCAGTCTACCAATAGCATTAGAGCGACAGCACTGGGAACGCCCACAAGCGTCTTCACATTACAGAGACTAGTGACATACAGCGACAAAGTCACTGGTGGTGTGAACGGTGCTTGAGATTCATCATTTCGCATGTTACAAATGTGCAGTCAAAAACAAATTAATGTCTCAAGAATGTTCCTCACTTTGTTAAGCATTGCGAAATTCAAACAGAGAGGACAATTTTTTTCTTACAGGGCCATTTCTTTTTTTAACCAAGCACTTTCAAGGCATCATGCCATACCTGAGACCTGCCAAGAACTCCATGACCGCATTGTAGTTGCCCATGTTCCAGGAGCACTTCGCCACATGGACGAGGTATGAGAAGACTTCTCTCTTCTCCTCCATGGACCCAGCAGTCAGAATAAGCCAGGTCACCCATGAGCTCACCTAAACGCACAACACACGCCTTATTATAAGGCCCTGCTGAAGAACAAGTACAACAGTCTTGAGAAAATGCTGATCTCGCTTCACATTATTGCTGTATAATCATCATCACATGTATTTGGAAGAAACACTGCAGATTGTATAACATAAATCTCTAGCTTTAAACTAAATCTAGAGTTCAAACATGATTTAATTTACATTTCGAAGAAAAATGAAGATTTGAGTGGAAATGTAGAGTTGAGCCCACTGGATCCAGTAACACTAACACAGATAACAAGAGTCATTGGGTCTAGACCAGGGGTACAAACTTAGGCAGTTGCCTCACTGCCTTATCAGGCAATGACTTTATAGGCAGTGTTTGCACCAGAGTTTCCGCTAGAAAAAAATGGTGCCGGTCAAAGTGACCGGCAGGGGTTTCATTTTACGGACATTTTGATGATATGCCGGTCAAATATCGCCTCTTAATTAGTCAAGTTGAGGAAAACTGGAGGCAGGCTATGTAACTCAAAAAATGACATAATCAGGGTGTATAGAATGCAACATGTTATTATTAGCCTAACTTTCAAATAGACGGAAAAAAACATGAACGTCCGATTGGCGTCAATCAACACCAATTGTTTTTTACTATGGTTTCACACACATTCACTTTTTGAAACATTGAGGCACGGATGTACCTAATACAAATAAATAAAACATCTCCAGTTAACTAGCAGATCATTAATTAGTTCGCTATTAAATAAGAGATCTAGCGCTAAAATCTGTTTTTAAATCAAGCTGAGTGCTCGTGTCCGCTGCTATCAGTTGCATGGACGACGTGGTGCGCGAGTTGCGCAATCTTCACTTGGACGCGCGTTTCAATCTATCGCCGTTGCGGAGACTCTCTATTCATTCCGGTGAAATCACAAAATAAAATGCACACAAACGTGTCCCTGCTTGATATAGGCTGCAACCACTGATGAACATAGGCTATTCAGTTTTGATGAGAGATAAAAAAAACCTGTAGCCTACGAGTGCGCGGATTAGAACCACTGATCTATATAATGAGATGTTCCTGATTCACCATCGACCGTCACGTCTGGCCTCTGAAAAAAAGCTTTTAAGGCTAGCCTGCCTGGGCCTGGCCATATTTGAAACGTCTCACTCAATCGTTCGTTGTTTAGGTCTATATTACAGCCGTTTTAGGCGTGCGCTTTATTTGAAATGCAGCATGCAATGTTGTTTAATAACTTTCAAACGGTAGAGCCTGTTCCTTTATAACATAGCCAAAGGTCGGTGTATTTTTGCTTTAAACATTTTAGGCTTATTCTCAAATTCATATTGTGTTAAGGGGGCGGCATTATTACGCAATTTTAATCGGACAATTTGACCGGAGAGATTTAATTTTGTCGGACATTTCATTTTTTTTCCCGGCCAATGTCCGGTAATTACCGGACAACGGAAACCCTGGTTTGCACACGAAGGTACCTCACGAAACTGGTTTCAGACAGACTTCTGAGGCAGCACACCAGCAAAATAGAGCGAGCTTTGGTGATAAATAAGTGAATGTTTTATTACTACAATAGTCATTACAATAGTAATTTTTTCACATCAGGAGTTGAAAACGTTGGCCAAAAATGTACATTTACACAAACTGACCAACAATTACAACTTTCAGATACCATCTTCTTTATTTTTTAGCTCAACTGTCACAGAATGGAAAGCAGAGGATTTGGGGATATCAAAGGCAGAGAAGTATACATCTATGCTGCCTTGAAAAATAGATTAGATGAAGGACCTGAGTTTTGCACCCCTGGTCTCTAGACTTTTTACACACACCCTCATAGTTAAAGAAATAGTTAATCTAAAAATTCCGTCATTATGTATTTACTAACACACATTTTGTTCCAAATCCTGCAGTGCCCTGTACCGAAATGTATTTCTGAATTTTTGAAGAATATCCTTCCCACCCTTTTTTATATAATGAAGTATTCTGAATTCATACAATAGCTAAAAAAAATCTCCAATGTTACTTTCTCATTTGTCAGCTTAATATGCAGAGAATGAAGTCATTTGTGGGTTGTTTCCCTTGAAAAGAGTAACACTATGCGATGTTATCAAAACATTGCTCTGTTTGAACATCCCGACCAATTGCATCCTAGAAATTGCATAGCAACATGCTAAAGACTACTCAGAACACCTTAGCAACTGCACTTGCGGTGGCGAGTCTTGTATGGTCAATCACCACTTACATTTTCTTTAAACACAAAGTCACAGAAAACGACCATCTGTAGTCCTGAGCGTTCATAACAGCAATCTCGTTTGAGAACAAATATTTATGTGATGGCCTGGTGTAGCTAAAAACACCTCACAGAACGTCAGTCAGTTACATAAACAGTTGTTCTGGGGTCCGGATGGTCAGGAACGTTTTATACGAGGGGACTGGTACACTGGAGCTCATGTCATTTTGCCAGCTTTCCACCGGACAAACTGCTGCTCTTGAGTTACTGTGCAGGCCAACCAGCCAGCGGCGAACGGACAGCGGATTTGACACATTAAAAACTTATGTAAGTGTTGCCAGAGACACTGCACCCTGGAAGGGGCTTCAAAGGTGGCCGTCGATAAAGTGTTGTGTAAGACCACAAACAACTGACCACAACAAAGACAACAAATCCTAGACTGTGTATGGACACCCAGTGGCAAGACTTCGGGGATGTATTATGAGAGTTACAGCACAACCAAAAGAACACATCACACTGCTGGGGCATGAATTAGTCCACAGGAGGCATTAAGGTAAAAGAGCGACCCAAATCAAAGGAGGAATCTTTGACTTGTTCACAAAGGATACTAAGATTAATGCTTGGTGGGATGAAGCATAGTCCTGTTATGTGATCCATTCACTTAACGCTGTGATAGTATTACATCACATCGAAGCCTGTGATCTGGTGAACTCCCTTTTACCAGGAAAGTTTCTTCTGATCAACTAAAACTTTCAAAGAACTGCACTCAACGATAAAAGGTGATTCCTTAGAGCATTATGCTTTTTGACAAGATATAAGACTGGCTTCAAAGACTGTCACAATGTGAAGTCAGTGTGAAGGTCACTTTACTGAGTTGTGAGTCTTATATAACAAGCATTGATGTCATGGCTGTAAGCATCTGCAAACCTTTATTTCACATGTTATTCTCAGTCATAACCTGTCTAGATTCCTGCTCTTACATGAAACATAACCAACTTTGAAGCTTCAACATTTGACATTTTTTTTAATGTTTTAAGTCTAAGAGTTCAGCCAAAATGGCAAAAAATGCATTTAACATCCATTTTGTTTTTCAAAATCAAAACCAGCTGATCTAAAGACAAGCATGTACCTTAAAGATGACATCATTTTCTTCCAACTCTATTCAAAAGGAGAAACACAATTTTCCTCTGGCACTCTTAGTATCAAATATTTAAGACAACTGCAATAAACTCACATCTGTTTTGATAAGTAGCTGCACGTTGTGAATGTGAAAAGATCCAAGTAAAACAGGCAATAGAACAAACACTTGTGATGTCCTACTCAATATTTCTTTAAAAGCCAAAGCTACTTTTCTGCCCTTCCATTTCCACTTCCTTTGGTATGAATCTGCACCATTAATGAATGCTCACCTCATTGAATCTTGTGACGAGATCTTCTACTGTGTTGTGATGGTCGTTCTGAGTGGGCATGATGGGGGCGGACAAGGAGGCTTTTAGGTGCGGGTGGCGTTTGTGGCACTCTGGGCTGCCCAGGTCTCGGGTGAGAAAGCTGAGGTAGTCAAGGGGAAAGACGCGTCGGTACAGCTGCTGCTCCTGTTCTGTCAGGATGGTGGCGATCTCCTCTGGGAACTGGATGAGGTGCCGCAGATCGGCTAGTTCCTTACTGATGCCTGTCACGGAAGACGGGAGCATGCTGGAGTTGGCCATGGAGCTGCACAGCTGCCGTTCTGAGAGAGACAAAGACAGCAGAGTTTACTGAATAATATCTTTATGGACGGGTAACCATCAATTTCTTTCTCCAACTGTAAAATCACTCTCCGACCACACTGTACCACTACTTTCATTTTTCTTAACATGAGAGAGGTTGCAAGCTCTAACATTGGTGATTGACAGCAAAGAATAACAAGAAGTGCATCAACGATGTAACAGACAACTAGTTGTTTCCAGAGATTATGGTTACAAAGTACATATGAACCAGTCTTGCACTCAAAACTCACTTTGGTTACAGATAGAGATGCACCGGATGACCGGCAAGACAGTTTTTAGTTTTATTTTGGCCGATATCTATTCTGCCACTAGCACATAAATTGCTATTGCACATAATTTCCCAAAATGTAATTTGTGTGGAAATATTACGAAGTCTGTAAACAGGACGGGACATGCTGAAGACAGACACAAAGAAGTGACAGATGCACCACGCAGAGCAAATACTCTACCAGCCACAGCAAGCTCAAATATTAGAAGAAAAACATACGTACTGAATTGGGGGTGGGGGTTTATATTAATGTACAGTATCTCTGAAAGGAACTGAAAAGTATCAAGGCATTTTCTTTTCCTCTTACCTCCATTCCGTATAAAGTAGTGTTTATAAGCGCAGCGCAAACAGCTGCTGTTCCACCTACTGTCACAATTTGCATTTTCATTAAGTCCGTCTGCTGTTTTTGTTTTGTGGTGACTTATGTTAGTCTGACTTCGTCATACTCATATTCTAGTCAGAATGTGAGTCTGATACTGCTCCATAGGGCTTTGATTATGAGGCGTGTCTTAACCGAACCAGGAAAAAATAAAAACTCTGCACTCAATTGGATAGACCTACAACCAATCAGAGCAACGCAGTAAGTCAGCTACATAGTTGCATAGCATAGTTGTCAACAGAACTCAACTGCACGCACGCTGGAAGTAGTAAAATAATGAGTGTTGCTTCTTTTACTTGGTCCTCCATGAGTGCGAGTGTGCGACCAAAAGAAGAAACCACAACGACCACAGGGTTTTCATTGCGTCCCATCTTCTTAGCGACCATCGGAGCCTGCTGATAAATTAAACTTTAGCCGAGTCCCGTAGGAAGGACGGCAAACACATCTTTCCGATCGACAAATGCCTTGATTGCAGTTCTCTGTTCGTCTTTTAAAATGAATGCGCTGTCGATTTCTTTTACAACAGACGCGATAGCGGAATGTATACATCTCAGTTCTCCAGCTGCAGTCATCGCTGAGGGAAACCAGTTCAACCCAAGCGCTCTTTGATAACGTGATGATTACGTAACTGCAGATCATCTGTCCATCATCGTATAAAGCCCGCCCTGGCAATTTGATTGGCCCGACGATTTCTGAACCGATCATAATTACTCCTCAATAGATCGAGTCCAGACCGAACTTCCCGACCAAAAAACGTTGTGGGCGGGGTTCGGGCTGGCATCCAGGCTAGACTTATGTAGCATAATTTCTCAAATCTAAAGTCAGACCATTCTGTTTTTTCTTTAAATCTTATTATACAATTATACAATCTAATTAAAATAAAAAACAACTGCTCATGCTACTTGTGTGAAGCATCTTTGTTTGGATCATGATTAAAATGCAGTGGTTGCCTCTAATATCAAATGGCTACAGATATTTTTTGTTTAAGGCTAGTTTGCCTGTTATAGAGCAAAAAAAAAAAAAAGAAGTTTGAAAAAAAAAAAAAAAAAAGAAGGTAACCGCTATCGGAGTCAGCCAATTTGCTTTAAAAAAAAAAAAACCTGAATGAAAAAAATCATGATCGGTGCATCACTAGTAACAGATTGCATAGCCACTCTCTTTCATAACCAAACTGTGTATGAACAGAATGGTACTGGGGACAGAATGAACAATCAGATTCTTCTGCTGTGTACACATGGCCATTCAACTGGGATTCGCCTAATGGGATTGTTTTAGTTTGCCATTTTAAAGACACAAAGTTGCATTTGTAGAGAATGGTCAGCAGGGTTTGGAACAGAGCCATTACATGGGACATTTATTACATCATATGCCCTTAAAATGGTATTTATAAATTCAATCAACCATTTTCATGTCAACATACAAATTAATTTACTTTATTGCTGCACAACAGGGTTGGTGGTACAGCGCAGTGCAAAGGAGGAAGATAAACACAGACATAGATAAACCAATCATAATACAATAAAGCTCAGTATTTACACAGTAATAAAAGAGAAGCGGAGAGTACCCGCAAAAGACAAAATAAATAACTTTGATAATGTATACTGTGTGACACTGGTCTCATCAGTGCCGTCTAGTAAAAGTGGAAGACGCCATATATGCCAGAGTTGTAAATACCCAAAATAACCCATATATTGTGACACTGATGGACCATTTCTTAACATCAGCGGGCGCGGTCATCCTTCATTAAGCCTCAGTATATTTACATATCTCCACTGTTTCCTCCACTCTCGCCTGAGATTGTGATCAGAAAACGGTTATGCTGGTATGGTGCTCAAGGGCAGGTCAAGCAAAAATAATATAAATACTGTGAATCATGCTTGTCTGGATAGCATCAGCTGTCAAAAGCAGTGTTTGCAGACTCCTTCGGCTCGACGCGCCACCATGGCGACCGTCAGAACAGGAGGGGCAGAGTGAGAGTGCCGTTTGATTTGTGTATCCAGTCTAAAGCCTTCTGATAGAACATGAGGGTGTGTTTCTAGTACGCACTAAAACTCAAAAGTTTGGAACGATCTACATTTTGGTATTAGCATGTTGCTAAGCTAATGGCCCAATACTTTAATAAACAGAAAAAAACAGAACTAGAACACAAATAATAGGTCAAATAGATTACACTTATCAATACGCAATATAAGTATCAAGGCAGTGTGCTGTCTAGGTAAGCAGCTCAAACTAGCATAAAAATGCAGGAAAATCCTTTGCAGTTCAGCTCAGAAATGCAATTGCGAAGGGAATCAAACTACTTGAAAAAATAAGTGATTGACAAGCTTTAATAAACCTGAGCTGTGTAGTAACATTCTTCATGTCACATAAAGAAGGGCCAATGGCCAATAGATAGTATGAGTTCTTCTGAGGTGAGTTTCAGGTACATCACAGCATCATGCTGTTCTCACATCCATTCGCATTTCATTAGCCATCACATGCATCTGCCTTGTGTCCTTTTCTCCTCGCACATGGCATCTTTTGAAGCAAAATGGGAGGACATTAATACACCACATTAAGCTGTGAATGAGCTCCCCTGATCTTTATGCATGGGCCACTCATGGTGCAGGTCTCAAAGGAGACCGGAAGCATCGCTCGTTTTGTGATCCTGCTATTGGGACACGCAGAGCATGTGAGGTGCTCTTCCAGCTAAAATCATCCCTGTTGATCATGTGTGTATATGCTAGAGCTGCACAAAAATATTGTGATTGCATTTACAGCAATAAACAAATAGTGAAGTGTTGATTAAAGCATTGCATTTATGTGCAATCACATTTTTGTTGTAATTATCCAGGCCTATAGTTCATGTTTATGTTTCTAGGCATATGCAAACACACTCTGTAATATGCAATAAACAGAAAAAGCAGGTATCTAAGAATTTATTTAGACGTGATGCTGATACAACACATTAATCAGTCTAAGATCAGTCAAGAGCTTTATGAGAAAGGGCCCTTTGTCTTGGACAGAAACAGTCTGGGTTATGCATGTTTGATTTATGACCAGTGAGTTTGACTTGCAATAACATCCCTAGCATCCCATCTCCTTAGGAGAATAAATCATTAATAGACAGTGCTTCTGCAAAATAACTAACCTGTAACTGCCTATAGGTGGACAGAAGTCCTATATAAACCATACAAACATTATTACATTTGCTGTCTTGAACATCTAGGAAAGACCAAGGGCAACTGTAACAAACTAAATATCTTCAATCCGAAAACAGTTAGCTTAAATGCTTAGTACAGTACAGTTCTCTCCCTGCCTTAAAAAAAGGATTGATTCACTTGAATCAAATGCATTAAGATGATTTGGTCTATTATTAATGCTACAGTTGCATTGTTGAGATACATATATACACACACTGTAAAGTGCTTCCTATACCAAATGTTAACAGGTAGATATACATTATTCATTGAGTTATGAAAGTAAATGCGCCTATACAACCTCCAGAATTGTGATTGAATGAGTGAGAATTCAGAATAACCTTGAACAGTAAAGTACCTTCCATTTTTGTGTAACAAATGAGAGAAAGCCTCCAGAACATTATGACGAAGAAAAATAGAAATGTCTTTCAAAACCACCTGTGGAAATACCATCCAACTATGCACTCATTTTAATTAATCTATCCCTGAGTTTAGAATTAAGCTTGGTTTGGTATTTTAAATAAGGTTCAAGGCAGTAAACAAAAGGACCTTTTACTAGTAATCATGTTTTCATGATTAGCAAAAGGAGAGGGCTGAACAGCAAAAAACAGCAAAAAAATAAAGATTTTGATTACTGTTGATTACTGTATACCTGACATCAAATATTACTAAAAAATTAATGTCACAACAGTGTTTCTAGGGATGTTTTTGGTGAGTCGTCTTGTCTCATTGACCAAAAACCCCTGGTCTGCTAAGGCAAAGTACATGGTTAATTCTCTACGGACCGAAAACAAACCACAACACATTAGTTATTGATACCCGGCACTAGCCACCAGAACAGCACCATTGATACGATATTGAAAATAACTCCACAAGTGACAGCACTGCCTGTTGTTGTGTGTATGGAAGAGCTGAAGAGTCACTTACTGAGTAGCATGTAGTCCATCCTCTGTGAGTGGGAGTGTTTCATGGTTGTGGTCGTAGCGGCAGGCGGCTCACTGACTCCCTGCTTCACGCCACAGCGGCGAGAAGTGCTTAGCCACATTTCAACTCAGCCTGACTGCAGCTGCCAACCCTCTACTACCACAAATCTGACTCGCTGCATATCTCGCTTGTTCACACACACACACACTGTTTGGCCACTCTTACTCCCCTCCCTCTCTCTCTTTTGCTCTCTCTCTCACATACACTCACACTCATGCACTTACTCTCTCCATTGGCTGCTCCTTCCAGGCAGGTCATGTTACTCATAGATGAAAGCAACACATAGTGTTAAGCGGAGGGCAGAGAAATTGAGCACCCAAACATGCTCTGATCACCAGTACAGAGCTCGGCGGTTGACTTGGGTAAGAGTCCAGTGAAAATTTGATAGGCAAACAATGACTTTATTAGCATTCGAGTAAATTTGGGTATGGGACTTTAGGGATGTGCTTTGTTTCCAACATTAACCTTCCCAGCACATACTGAAAGAGACCAAGAACAAGAGAGATCGAAGAACAAGAACTCGTATGGTTTTATGGTCCATATGCAAGCTCTATTAAGCACAGACAAAAGCTTTCCGGTAGATCCAGGGATCGCATTTATAACAACTGGAATCAATTTGATCCCTTAAGACGTATAAGTCATAGTTTAGTCCATACTTTCTCTGTAGGAAAGACCTCTTACACAACTTCTATAACTTTTGTGAGTTAATCTGGCCTCTCATGTCTTTCCAAACCTGCATTTTGAAGAATGCTCATGTATTGCTTTCCTTTACAATGAAAGCAAACAGTGAACTAGGGAAGTCAAGCTCCAATATGGACAAGAGAGTATAATTAAAGTGCCATAAAATGTGCCCAGAAAAATCATGCACTATATTCCAAGTCTTCTGAAGCATACAAAAGATTTTTGACAGTCTTATTCACTCTCCCCCGCCACTGACTACGACTATGGCATTATGACTCCAAATGTTGTTGGTTCTCGTGTGCCGAAACCAAAGTTTGAAGTGTGATTGAGAGCGATTTGTCTTTTCATCAAAAATATTGGTTCATCAAACAAAAATGTTAGGGTTTCAGTAGACTTGATATTAAGAGCACATGTCCAGAATGGACAACTTTTCTGGTGGTTTTTGGAGTTTGAAAGCCCCTTTTTAACCATCTAATTTCATTAAGCAGCATGAACACTCTGTAAAATACCTCATAATATTCTCAGTTCTACCGAAAAGAAAAGCCATAGAGGTTTGAAACTACATAAGAGTGAGAAAATGGCAATTTTCATTTCTTTTCAGTGCTATTTAAACACATCCTGACTGTCTAATGCAACCTAGGCTGTGTGCAATGCCTCACCTCGGGTGGTAAAGGTCTCAGGGTTTGCATTTTTCCTGAGAGCACAGAGCCGCCTCTCATTCACTGTGTTCTCCTGACCTGACCCGGCCGGCACTATTCCTGTCCACCTCCATTTATCACCACTGAAATTCTGATTGTGTGCTTCCGTATTGTTTATGTGTATCCCAATTCTACCACACCACTCTTTATTTTATAATTCACCAAAAATGATTGTCCCTCTATAATAAAAACCTGCAGATACAATTGGAAATTGCTCCCAAACAAAAGACGTTCTGGAGTGAATCTGACCCCCTGTGGATGAAGTTAATAAAAACCTTTGCTGCTGCATAAATGAGAGACTAATCATAGAGATGGATCCTTTGCAATGACACTAAAGCCTTAGACTTTAAATAGAACCAAATCCAATGGCTCCTGGATCACATGACACAAAAACTACAGCCACTTGAAACCTGCTGGAAGAGCCATTTTTATGGATAAGGGCAATAACCACCACAGACATTTTCAGATTAGTATTCAATCAGTATAAATGGTTCCTAAAATTATTATTTACCTTCAGTCTCCCAAAATCTTGAACATTTGTTAGATCCTGGTGTAGAGATATTCAGATCCCTTGGGATCAAACCTTCCAATGTAAATTTAAGGGGTTTATGTTTATGTAATTTTATCGTCCATTTTACAGCTAAAATTGTCTGTAAATTTGATCGCTGTAAGTAACAACAAATCATCTTCAACAAGCTCAGGCCTCAATGACTTTTTTTTTTTTTTGCTGCCTAGTCATGTCAGTAGTGATTTTATCTTTAGAAATGCATTTTATATGTGCTAGAAATATGTTTTTATGTACAAAAATGATCAAACGCTTGGGGTCCGTAAGATTCAGCTTTTTGCATTAGAATGGCAAAAAAAATAAATTTTAAAAAGGAAAAATGGCCTATAAAACAGATTTCAGGTGCACAACGTTGCCATCTCCTATGCCATCTGCATGGGGAAAAAATTAACCACGTGCACCATGGCCTCATAAGTTCATTCCCCCAAAACAAAAACATTTCACTGCCCAACCCAACAAAATGGTCTACAAATACAGATTGTAACCAACTTTGCTGCCCAAAATAACTAATAAAGCTCAGCACACAATGACATTTTTGGTGTCACTTAATTTGCAGAACATCTTTACCTCTCACTATGTTTTAAAAGCCCAAAAATGGTGAGAATGTCCATTGAGAGGGGCCAGATTGCATTTTGGCCCAGATGCCTGAACTTCCCATAGCTTGCGAGAAAAAAATAATGCTTGTGTATTTAATTATAAGTCCATGAATACCAGGGTCACTGACTCATGGTCCCACACAGACGTCATGTCAACTGGAATTAGTTCAGAGCGCCAGTGCGTTCAAATCATCAAGGATCGTTTTACACAGACATGTCTCATAAAGGGCTTGAAGGTTACACTGCACATGGATGAGCGCCAGGTGATAAGCTAATGCGGCCAAAATCGAATTAAAGGGAGAGCACTGTCTGACTTTTTGCAAATCAGAGCAGGCGTTTGAAGTGTGCTGTTTGAATTGGTTGGCGAGCCAGAGTGAAAGAGGCGAGGGTTGAGGAAGTCAGAGACAGACGCCCTTCTCCCCCGCATCGGTCACGTTACACAGTCCTCGATGGAGGAGAGATGATTTTCATTAGTTCATAACCTACTTCTCCGGCGCCTGTAAGAGGCCTCCTCATAAATCATCTTTTAGCAAGCAGAACTGCTGTGTTCTCTTCAGAATAAAACACTAACACTCTGAAACCACACAACAGTAAAGCAAATTCATTATTATGCTCAAAAGAAGATTATATGAATTATCTTAACAAAAGAAAATCAATTATTCTTATGCAGAAAATATTATCTCACTATTATTATATTGTCAATTACTCCATAATTGTGGTGGTAGTGACAAAGTTTCAGACTAAGACTAGGTTCTACAATCAATGCTGAAAATCTTTCCAGAACGATTATAAATACAAATGCACAAAGGCATTACTTTGAATGCTGAACATTTCTTTAAAAATATGAAGTAGCTTGTGAATGATAAGAAAATCATTGTGAGCTGATGAAAAATCACGGCTTCTTCTAGTGTCACAAGTCAACACTGGTGGGCTCGATCTTGGAAAAAGTAAGTGATCTCTAGGGAGTGATATCCCAAACAAACCAAATCTTGGATAATTCTGTCCAGAGGAACCACAAAGACAATGAAGATACAGAGAAAATTACAGCCTTTGAGCTATAGAAAAAAAAAAAAGAAAAAAGAAAAAAAAGAAAAAAAAAACATACACATGTGAGTAAAAAGACCCTCAAAGTTGTTTCTATTTTATCTGCTCAACCTGTATAAAAAGTATTGTTTTGTTTTACCTGTGGTTGTGTAGCATGCAAACATTAGTGTCAGCCTCAGACAGATGCAAGCTGCTAGAATTGACAGGTCAGTGCTGTACTCAAGAGTTTAGATGAGGTTCCAGATAGCATGCAAATACAGTATGCATGGCCAACTGTATATTCCGTGTACCCACAGTATATCCATAAAACATTATGTACATTATACATTGGGATGGACACAAATTCCGTGTCTAGAGACATTTCATGCTAATTTATGTGGTAGAGTCAATACAATTTTTGCCATTGGCTGCCACTTTGTTGCATGTGAATTTATTATTGTGGCTTTTTAAGATTTAAATTAGCATACATTAAAATAATTTACATTAATCCTGCTACAATATTTATAACTGTAGCAAAGAGCCATCAAAGATGGAAATAAATCATTTCATTTTGTTTATATCATTATGACCAGGCTGAACATCAATTTAAAAATCACAACATTAACATCCTGAATAACTTTAAAAGGACAAGTTGACGATTTTTTTCGGAAGTATACAGTATGTAAATGAACAACGTGTACGCCTTTTCCATGTTACCTGCACCCAGATATTCCAGTTTATGTGTCAGAAAAAGTCAGGTGAATGATGTAAGCTGTAATTTTGCACCATCCACAAGACTTTTGACAGCTTTAGGACTTTTGTTAAAACTACAGATCAAAGTTTGTCATTTTTATAATCCCACCCGTGGACAGTTGGTTTGACATGGGGGCAGCACCTCAAATTAAAAATGATTCCCGCTTTAATTGTAAAAACATCAGCATGAAAACTTAATAAAACAGAAATCGGTGGGTTTCTTTACCTTTAAGCATTGGTCGACCTGTGGAGCCAACAGTGAAGCTGGGCAGAGAACTTCGGGCCCCGAGGGCAGCTGTCGCCTCCAGCAGGGCCCCGCTCAGATAAGCTGCAATGCAGGTTCTACGAGGACAAGCCCGAAATTTAATCTGCAACAGGGAGCCCAGCGGCCATGACACTGCTTGGGCAAGCAGCTTCCTGGATGGGTGGAGGAGATAGACCTCAGGAGTCAGCGTAGGAACAACATGGCCAATCTGCAGAAAAGAGAAGCAATGAGAATCCATGTTAATGTTTGTTTTTGTATAGTTAGGCAAAGAGACATGTTGTCTGAGGTTGGTTCTTACATACTGGTTCTCAACCTTTTGGACTCCAAGCCCCTCTTTGTCTAAGACAATATCCAAAGTCCATATTATCCGAGCTGATACCTCTGGTACTTCAGTTGTAATAAACCATCTCAAAAATATGATGTCAAGTTGGTTGTACATCTTAATATTTAGGGTTTTATTTAAAAGAAATAAAAGAAAAAATCTTTATTTTAAGAGTTTTCTTCTTTTCTTTTTTTTTAGCATTTTACAGAAGAATATATGAATATAGCTAAATTTGAATAATTTTAATATGCATTAGGGTCCATGGAAGTTTGCTGAGGCTTCCCAGTTGGCCCCGGCCCCCTGGTTGAGAGTCAAATAAGCTCAATGTGTCAACTAGTGGCAGAACTAATCAACAGACTGACTAGTTGATGCAGCCTCTGAGAGAAATGGGAGGTTTCCATCTAACCTCATTAATAATCTCTGACTTTGTGTGCTCCTGAGATTGAATTGCTGTAAGCGTGAATAACCCAACAAGGAACCAAAAGCAGGTTCCTTAATTAAGATGATAACAGGACGTTTTTAAAAAAGAAATCTCAAAATCTCTTCTGAACTAGTAACTGCTGAATGGTCCGCCCTATAAAAGCAAAAATGGGGAGTAACAATCCCATGTCTTTCACTCAATCAGGATAATTTTGATGGGGAGCAATTTGGTAATTTTACTTCTATCTTTGACGTAGCACACATCTCCTCGCTCTGCAGTGAGCAGCCATTATTTCACAATTACTGACCCCAGAAAGCACTTCTGCCTGCTGATTCCAGGAAAGTCATTACAGCTGTTGTCTGTGCCCTTCCTCTGAAACGATTGACCCAGCTTCTTTGCCACCTCTCTCCCCAAACGGCACTGGCTCTGACGAGGATTAAACCACTCTCATTGGATAAATGGATTCAGCGGCAGTGCTGCATGATATAGACAACTACCAGGTGATCTGAGACAAAGCGAAGCAGCCGTACCGCAAGGAACATCACAGGACCTTGAGGTGATTTCACTTAAAGTGTGTTTATAATCACACGAAGATCCATTTTTTGGTAAAATAAGCTCCTACAGTGCTCTGGCAACATTTTCACTATATAAAATTTGATTTAATGTAAAAAAACAAACCTTAATCAGCAGATGTATATTTCAAGGGTGAGGTGGGTAACGTTTCTAATTGGACACACAGAGTGTTTCGCTCTCCACCGAGGATAAAGGAGCTTATTGCCACAGCAACCAACCAGGATGAAAGATTCTTGATAGTGCTTAACAAGTCAATTGCCCTGTTTCTCATTTTTCTCACTTCAAACAAAGACATGACAACAACAACAAGAAAAAAACCCAAATCAAGAAGGGGACTTGCATAATGAAAACCTCCTTTGAAACCGTCAGGAACGGTGATGATGGGGTTTTAACCAAGAAAAGAAAGCCTGGTTTATTATACTCACGAAAATAACATGTCATCATGGTAAGCTTGAAAGGCAAACACATTTTTGAGTCCCTGCCGACCAATTACGACACTTGATCTCTAAAGATTTCATGTCACATTGGGATCAGTCATTACATGAGTTAACCTTATTTAGAGCACGGATAACCAATGGCATATTCACAGTAGATTATCATAAATTATAACTTGGCGTTGTTTGGTTGCAATGTTGAATCTGACTGGTTCAAAGACAGTCTATTCATTTCTGTAACTGTATGTCTATGTTCTTTGTTGACTTCATCAGTTGTACATTCCTTAAACACACATTCTTGTTCTGCATTAATTTCCAATACTTCAAAGACCTGACATCTATCCTTTATCGCAATTTGCATAACAAGCTGTAATATAGCCTACCTAAATTGTGAATGAAATAACACTGTCCACTAAGGCTGTTATCCGTCACTGACTGATGTAGAAAACTGTGCAAACATGCAGAACTTCAAGTACTGCACCTGTAAAATGGGCCCCATTGTTTCTGAATGTTAAACTACAGCACTAAGCAAACTGTCTCCTTGGCTTATCTGAAAAATTATTTTGCAGAATTGCCAGTCCTCAGATCCCCTCCCTGAGCCGTAGAGCCGTGGTCCTTTATAATAACTCTTTAATGGGATGGGTTTCCTGCACTGCTCATGATAAAAGCAAAGTCTGCATTTGTCAGATCTTAAACTGGACCACAGGGACTAAAATCTGCACGTTCACCAGCCGCCTGAAGTCTGACACTCATTCTTTTTGGTTTGAAAATCAACAGCACAAATGATATTCAAATTTTCGGAGTAAAATATGTTTGATTGTTGCAGCCATATTCTTAAAAGTATAAGGTTTTTTTTTTTTCTTCAGCAATACCATAGAGCAACAACCCAACTAACTTTTTGGTTCCCCAAAGAACCTTTCAGTGAACAGTACTTAAAACTATAAAGAACCTTTTGTGGAATGGAAAGGGTCCATCCTTCTTTTTAAGAGTGCAGGTTGTTGCTATAGGTCTTTTTTACAATAAAAAACACTATATTTTTTAGGTAATCTGGATGGTTAATAGAGCATTTCTAAATTGTTGCTAGCCGGTCCTTGTCAAAACCGTCAGCTTAGGAAAGTAATAACTTGGCATGCTTCAGTAATGGCAAGTGCCACAGTACTGCAGAACATGTCTGGCTCTAAAAATCCTTTCAAAGCATGGCATGTTTCCCTCCTTTCACTGAAATAAATACTAAAGCGTTGACTCTCTCACTGGCATATCCCCAGCTGACCACAGCACTAGCAGGTGTGTGAGTCACCTCTAACTGCCCTGTGAAGGTTGAAGTGGTGACAGTCTCTGGGCAGAACTTAGCTTTCGGTTTTCAGAACATTCATAACATGTAATATAACACCGGTTATAAACAAACTATTGATGTGACAAATTGTATGAATTTGATGAATTTTTAATACAAAGATGTTGTATTTTTATCATGTTAACACAGGTCAACCGGGAACACTTCCTATAACACCCAATGTACTTGTTACATCGTAAGTAGAATGGCATCTATGCTAATATTAGTCTGTCTGATCCTTATCCCGACGAGGTTACAGTAGTCAGCCGGATCTGGTCCATATCCAGATCAGATGGTGGACCTGCACCTAGAAATGACCAAAACACAGCCCTGAATGACAGCAGAGACCGTGTGAAGGCTTTGTCGACATGACAGCCATCGGGACAGATCCTCAGCAAAGACCACAAGAACCAGACAGGTCCTCCGCACAGACCTATGACCAGCTTCGGCTCCATAGCATCCGATCTTCAAGTAAAAGGAACAGGATGAATATTTACATGCAACCAATCCCGATCTGAATTCTGACTTGTGATGCAGCCTGAATCATAATGACACAATGTTGTTCGTTGGCCAGAAGAGAACGGCCCCCCGACTGAGCCTGGATTCTCCCAAGTTTTTTTTTTTTTTCATTCTGTCACCTGATGGAGTTTGAGTTCCTTGCCACTGTCGCCTCTGAATGGCTTAGTTGGGGACACTTAATATTCAATAATATTATTGATCTGACTACTGACACTGTTGTATGAGAACTGAACTGGACGATGACATCATTTTTTGCAGAACTGCTTTCCAGATGAAATTAACTAATTCAATAACTGATGATCATTACGACGGAATTGAATCAACACTAAACTGTTATCACATTAAAGCTCATTAAAAACAATCTATATTACATAAGAGCGATAAAAATAAAGTTGACTTGACTTATTTTAGTATAATTGAGATTATTATTTTTTATAAATTTTATTAACAATATAAATTTATATCAATATTTTGAGGTCGTTTTTTATTTTATTTTTATTTCAGTTTTAGTTGTAGTTGTTTAAGTACATCAAAATTAAACTACACTAAAAATTACAAATGTTGCATTGGCAACTACACCCTGGCCGGGACCTAAATTAAATCCTTCGATGTTTGATGTCATTATGTCATGATTATCTAAATCAGATTTCACTGAAAAAGTATTCATTACGCAGACCATAAAGACTTCCATAGCATCACTTGTCTCTCTTTTGGGGCCCCTCAGTTCTCGGCCTGTAAAAGCTTTAGCATTGACCCTGTCTTGATGTCCTGAGCTCTCTATAGCCACTAATCCAGCAGGTGCTTTGTAGAGAGTCACTGGTTGAACGTCCAGCACAGGGGATGAAACTCAAGCTGAGAGGGTCAGAGTGTCTCAGTCCGGCTCTGAGGCTGCAGACACGCAGGAGCGGCCGGAATACCTCGAGAATGACTGACACACAGCAGCTGAATACAGTACTCAGCACATCCAGTGCCTGCTGCAGTCAAACACATGCCCGAACTGAAGTGTCCACAACAAACATGCAAATTATGATTGCATAATGTTCTCATTTTGAATCGGTTACGTATGAAAGCCCATTTCCGCCTCAGAATGAAATAAATATAAGGGTTATTGTGACTTTATATCTCATGACAATATCCTTCCTTTTCAACCTTAATGAATATCTCACAATTGTGACTATTACAATATGACTTTATACCTCTCATTTCATATCTTACGCAATGACTTTATATTTCACAATTGTGACTATTCCTTATTTTAGTTCACAAATAGCATTTTTATTTTTTACAAACAGGCTTCCATAGTTAGACCAGAGACCATAATATAAAAATTAAATAATTACATTTTTGAATGAACTATCCCTTTAAGCAATTTCTTATTGTTGTGGCATAAAATAATGACTACAAGTATTTGGGGACAAGATGCTGTCTCCTTTCACCCCAGTTAAAATCTAATTCAGCTGACTGAACATTTCATTTGCATGATAAAGCTGAATTTGCACATCAATCAAGCCCTCTTTTTATTTGTTCTGTACCCCGCTCTGTAAAAAGCCCATGACAACGGTGACATGGCCCACCTATCTAATCAGTTTAGCCTATTTACTCCGCAGCCTGTCATATCTTGTATCTCGCCTCAACTGCGCTGTGCATTACTCCACCAGTAATGAACTGCAAACTGTCAGCATTGCTATTGACTGGAAGTGGGTTTGATTTATTCACCCAGAGTGCTTGCTGTCAGAGCTGCACTCAGGCATTATGACTCAGCACGGATCCTCAGGGTTGATACGGGGTGACCTGAAGATCCATAGCACACTGAGAGCAAGGTCTTATGTGACCCAATCGCTGCAGCTGTCACAGACGGGCTAGGTGTAGTGAGTTTGTAGGAAAGCGTCACATGTGTGGTCTAGGGTTACAGGGAAGAGGGGCCAAATCGGGACCAGAGTTCAGTGTGTATGGGAGTGTATTGGGAGATATGACTCGCAAGTACAAGTTTTTTCAGTTGCAGATGCTGCTACTGTTATCTAAAACAATTTTGTGTATCTCTCAATTTAGTTGACCTATGTACGATTTTATGTGTATGTACTGTATATATATAAAAATCAAAACAGTTTGTCAAAGCAAACTTTTCTGGAATACACCTTTGGTAACATCCATGTCAATATGATCAGATGCTTTCTTAACTGCTGTTTTCTCACCACGGTCATTTTTGTTGTGTTTATTTTGTTATTGAGAGGAAGCACATATTTACATATTCATCTAAAAGTCACTCTCAGCAGTGTGGGCAGCTTGGGTATACTGCTGCAAAGGTATTTTGAACTTCTCTTCAACCCTAAGTGAAGAATGAGAAAGAACTTTGCTGTGAGTATATCAATACCTTTAATTTGCCTCTGCAGTGAAAGCTTGCTATAAAGTAACAGTTTAAAAGGTGAACTTGTGAACTTGCCAGTCCCAGTAATTGTATTAAATCCCAGTAATTGTATTTAAGCTAAAACCTCACATTCGCTCCCACCGATGGCCTTCATTGTGTTAAAAGCAACAATACAGCAGCAGCCTTCGCCATATTCCTAAGAGACATACAAATAACTTCCTCAATGCATTAATCTTGTGTGACACACACATTCTGCCAAGAACAATCATATGTTGAGGTTAGAATCGTGCCAGCATCTCTTTGATAAGGTTTCCACAAGAACAGGCCATAGTATGGAGAGCTGTACGGGACTTCTAATCATTCCATTGCACAGTAATAATGAAAATGAGAAAGACAGACCTCTCTCCAAAAGTCCAGTGTGCATGTGTGTGTGTGAATCTGGTCATGCTAATGAGGCTTTATATTTCATACTGGTCTGTTAAACTGTTCTTACTTTGCAAACGGTCTTTGTGTTTGGTTGTTGCACAGATTATGTTGTTCTTTTTTATTGTTTGGAAGACTGAAAGCAAGCTTTTAAAAGCAGGACTGACCAGCGAACAAACAGCTTTAAATTACTTCATCATGACAGGCCTTTCATCCAGGCAGAGAGCCATCCCCAATCTCGTCTTATATGACCCCCTCTCCCTCTCACTGGATGAACTGGATCTGACTAAATATTTTGCATCCGCGCCAGTGTTGCCTTCTTTTCCAGACAATGCTGGCTTCAGCCAATCACACATCAATTAATTTTGTTTGGATAGCCTGAAACACAAATATCTTTGCTGATATAGATTTTCTTATTGTGAGAGAGCCACTGTTTTTTTTTTTTTGCATAAGGACCATGGCATTATCAAGCACTCGAAAGTGGGAAAATGATATCCCCCTATCTAATATCCTACTAATAAAGCAGCCTCAGAAAGCATGCAGAGAAGTGTATGTATGGAATAATGTTTTCTTATGAGGAAAATCTCTTACGGCAACATGACCGGACCGATACGTGAGTTCAAGAGCTTGTGGCAGAGTTCCAGTTTTAGCGATTTCTGCTGCTGTAAACGTGACTGTTTATGGTCCAGTCTCATTCATGAGATTCCAGCTGTCACACTCAACGATCCTGTCTGAGTGCTATGCACCTGATGGCTAATTTTGACAGAAACTACTGTGCGTGCAACATGGCAGGAACCCTATGCAACACTGTTTTGTCAAAACAGTAGATGTCACCCACCGTTTTTTGGCAAATATTGGCTTGGTTTGTTATTATTTAGGTGAGAGTGGGGTTTTTTTGTTAAAAAAAAACTAACAATTTCCACAAAAGGGTACAATATACAGCCTGAAACACTTTTTCAACAAATGGTCATTGGAGGTGCTTACTGAAATGCTAATATACATTTTCTATCCTTTTTTTTTTTACACAGTTTTAACAATCTAATAAACTTAATGTAATGAATATTTGTCAGTTATACATAAATGAAACAGACATGAATCAAAATGTAATTATGCCAATATTTTCATATTATTGATATGATTTTAATTGTTACAGCCAAGAAGGTCAAGAAGGTAAAACTAGCTACTTTTCATGTCCGTTTAATTAAAACACATTATCAAATATTTAAAATATGTCTTTAAAAAAAAACATGGGATTTTTGCATATAATGCTTTTTAAAAAAGTCTTAGTAATGAGCATTTAAGCAAAATGAGATTTTTTACACCCATCTGATGTGAGCAATAAAAATTTGATTTTCAGTTCTTAACCTTTGATGGGAAATGCTGGGAATGGATCGTCCATCACTTCACTCCTGTCCCCAGACTGAGAAACAATGGCCACCATACAAGAGCTGCTTATGTCTGACACCCATAAGACACCAAAAAATGCTCCGTTATTGTCACAGACACACACATAGAGAGTGAACGGCTAAGACCAGCACCACTGCGTGACAATACAGAGACCAGTTCCCACAATTCAACTGAACCACATGGGGACTCTAAATCTGCTCAGCAAACTGCACACTTAACAATGATTGCTGATAGTCTCCGTCACTCAGAGTGAACCCATTCAAATCTCACGCTTCTTTGGCAACTCAAGACTCAACTAAATGGAAATGACGTGGAAAGAGAAAATCTTGCAGATTTGTTAACTGATTTTCACATTTCAATAGCGATCCTTAAACAATCCACCTCGTATTCTGATTCAGCCTACGGTTAATAATAAACTGACTGAGAAATAAGCACAGCAGACATTTTAAACTTGTGTTTTCTGACAAAATATGCAAAGTTTAACAATTAATATCAGGCAGAAAAAGGACAAAACAAACCCTTCAATTTACTCACAGAACTCCTTGCAAATCCACCTCAGAACCTTCCATTGATCCCTGGGCCCCTAAAAACTAGGTTCACAGCAGCTTTCCTTGTGTAAGAGTCACATGTGAGATTTAGTGTGGATGTGGCCGCAGGGCTGCTGTAAGCCTGGAGGCAGGTTCAGGCCGTTAAAGAGCGTTCAGTGACTCTGATGTCTTTGGAGGACTTGGTGCTGTTCTGGCACACGGCAGAGAGAGGTGGGGCCGACCGCTTCATAATCTCCTGTTGAATTTCACATGTTGCCGTCTCAACAAACCCCAGGACGCACTCTACGATCGCTTATCACAATTCCCTGGCCTGTGCATTTGTGTGTTTGGCTGTGGGCTTTCAGCACGTGTATGCAAAATCTGTGCATAAGGGGAACGCTAAAAGAGAGAGCCAGAGATCACACACTATTTGTACAGTATGTTTATACTCCAGTCCAAGTCTGTTGAGACTGAAGGGATAGTTCACCCGAAAATTACAATTTGGTCATCATTTACTCACCCTAACGTCGTTCCACACCTGTATGACTGACTTTCTGCTGCGGAACATAAAAATGTGTTAATCATCTGTTATACTCCCTTATAACATACTTTTTTTGTTCTCCTATTTTTGCCAATCTCTGTACATTTGACTACTTGTTGCCTTTTTGCAATTTTATTCTCATTTCTTATGTCCATCTAATTTGATCATTTTTACCTTAATACCACAATATTCAATGCACAAATGCATCCTGACTTGAAATGTAACAACTTACATTTCAAGTTGTTTCCTGTACAGTAACTGTTTGGCAAATTTTGAAAAACACTGGGAACCAAACAACATTGAAGCCCATTGACTTGAACTAAAAAGCGCAGAGGCATTTCTCAAAATGTATTTTATGTTCAACAGAAGAAAAAGTAATACAGGTTTGGAACAACATGAGGGTGATTAAATGATGACAGAAATGTCATTTTTAGCTAAACTATCCCTGTAAACAAAATAATGACAGTCATTTTGAAATTAACCTCTTATTTTCCTTTTCAATTCTATTAGTATGATCCTCTGACCCATTCAAGCCCTGTCGAAAGATGTTCTTACAGTTTCATGCCTCTTTACAACAAATTAGTCACACGTATGCATATGGAATGTTATACAATACTGAAACACACTGTAGGAAAAAATAAAAATAAAACAAATCAAATTCAATAACCAGCAGGAGAGAACAGTTATATTTGTTTTAAAGCCAGGATCTCAGAGACACCAAGTAATGTAACAGTTTTTCACAGAAGTGTGATTAATGTTATCAACTTTGTTTATAAGCTGTTATCGTATTAGGAAAAGTCATGTAACATCAACCCATTGCTTCAAATGTTAAGTATGTTTTTTGAGACATTAAAAGGGCTTTGGGTTAAAGGGTTAAGAGCAGCGAATATCTGAATTTCCTCCAGTACTGTAAAGCTACAAGCGTACTGTGACAGAGTAAATCTGGAACTTATTAGAGAGAAATGAGGTTCTCTGCGGGATGCTGTTATCTCATCCTGTTTCTCATGATGTCACACTGAAACTTTCACTCTAAACCCCGTTCTGCAGCCTCACGACAGAAAGATCATGTTACTAACATGAATTATAACAAAACGCAAGCAGAACTAAGTGCAAAGCTCAACTACTGAACTCTAAACTAGACATTTAAAACAAAAGTCCATACTAGTGAGAGCATGCAAGAAGAAAGAAACCTTGATCAACTTACTGTGTGCAAAATTCCCATTCATGCCATGATCCATCGTCAACCTTGTTCCCAAATAATGGGTAGTGTCTTTACATTCTTCCTGATGTACTACAGATGCCAAAGGAAGAGCAAGAGAGAGAGAGAGAGAGAGGGACAGAGAGCGAGCCAGTAGCAGTTTAAGTAAGACCGAAGGGAACATGTCTTGGGTCAGGTTCAGCTCCCCTTATTTGGATATGAGGCAAATGGGCTGCGGTAATAGAGGTAATGAAACAGATACAATCATACACAAGAGAAACGTCTTCAAGCAGACTGTATCCCGGTGACAAATGAGAACTGCACTGACTTCATATTTACATTGCTGTTTATTTGCTTGGCAGACACCTCTTGCTGAAGTGACTTCTAATCCCGCAGGCATATTGTAAAGCGTATAATCAGATCTTGCCTGTAAACTCATGAATGTTACAAACACAGCGGCCAAATGAGAAGTCGTGAAACAACGATGCACTCCAGAACACTTCAAAAGAAGAGCAAACAAACAAAGATGATGACTGAATATATTCAAAGACATTCAAATTAGCAGCTGCCCACATAAACTCACAGTAGTCTTGTAAGGAAGGTTGCGAAAGGTACAAGTGGCTCAAAAATAAAGAAAAGGATGTAATGAACCTTTGTTACAGTATTAGCTGTACTGACAATTCAATACCCAAGTGTTGAAGACAGCTGTGACGAAAATATAATGAAACAGCACAAAAATGAGTTATAATATATTACAAATAAACTAACGAGAGTACAAATACAGTGCTTTCAGTTATTCAGGCTAAAGGCTGTAAACTGTAAAAGTTATTATCTATTATTTTGCTTTCTCACACATGCTTTTATTTTATTATTACATGCTTTTAGAGTTTAGACTGTTCGCATTTGTTCTGTTACGTACATTTTTTTGTTGTTCTTTATTTTATGGTTTCATTTATTATTTATTTGAATAATTATTTTATTTGTTTTATTATAATAATTTTAAATTGAATCTGGTAATAGTCAATCATTTGTAACTTTTAAATACCTTTTTTCAATAATAAATGGGTGCATGACAAAATTACTTTTATTTATCTCTTATGTGGCAGTAAATTATCGGCCAGCTCAACCCTTCATTCTACAGACTATTCTTGTTTGTGAACTAATTATCTAATTAGGCAGTACAACGGCAGAACCTGTGCGTGTTTCATCCAGGGATTCTTGCCTGATACCTGTCATTAACAAACGCTCCTTGCCGTTGCTATATCAACCTTATAAGCAGAGACCTCAAGTGAATTTCCTCGCAAGACAGCAGATTACAAACACAACCTGAGCTGAGATGAAGAGAGACAGGAAAAACACACTATAACCTTGAATTTCTGTTGAATACATGGCATTAATACAGATTTTAAAAGGAGAAGCGGCCACATGACCTTTGAGATGATGTTCTTAATGACTGTGTGATTAGTTAACATGGTAGTTACTGCTCATCAGCAAAAGGATGTCAAGTAGCACTCTGAAGTCCTTCAGGGGGACAAGAATGAAATGAACGGCAAACCATGGCAACCATGATTTCCTAAGTAACAACAGGTTGTTTTTTTTTTCAAGTGGTAGTTGTCTCAATACATGAACAGAGCAGAAAGAACTGGAATATTCTCTCCATTCCCTACAGAGGTTCACAGTACTGCCAGATACAGAAGTTGTGTAACACTGCCTCCAAGTGGTACAGTTCACTGCAGGGCCAAACGCAGAGACCGGTGATCTACAACCTATAGTTTAGATTCAGCATATCTGAACAACACAGTGGACTGATTTATTCTAGTGATGAATTTTTTTCCAAACAAAAAAAATTTAATTAATTTATGTTGGAGCGGCTATTGAATTTCCAGCATACATATGAACTCCGTCAATAGAAAACATCCCAGGATGCATCTCGTGAAGTTTGTTTCGTGAATGTTCAGAATGTGTTCTGAAGTATACACACACAAATCAGATTAAAAGGGATAGTTCACCCCAAAAATGTTATACCCTTTGTGCATAAAGTCAGTAAGTTTTAGTCCAATGCGATAACATTAACTAGCATTAAAGGGACAATGTGTAGGAATTTCTCCCATCTAGCGGGGAAAATATATTTTGCATTCAAACGAATTGTGCTCTCCAGCGCCTCGCTGCTTTTTGAAATGCGCGTTGCATCTACGGTAGCCATTATGTACTAAAAAGCTATGACAGGATGTCTTCTAATAGCACTTCGTCGAGGGTTCCTTCGGGTGAACAGTTTGTTATTTCAAACTAGTGCTGCACGATTAATCATATCGCAATCGTAATCGCGATGTCAAGCCTATGACGCAAAATACTGCGATTTTATATGAAATAAACAAATTAGGGCTGTTAACACAGCATCTGTTATTTTTTGTCATCCTTTGGCTAGTATTACATGATCCCGCTCATGCGAATGCTTTATACCATTCAGCGAAACAAGTCAAAAGACTAAAGAGAGCGCGCCAGTGTCCTGACTGAAAGACGCGCGCCAGTTCTCTACAGTTCTCTTTCCGCTTGAAGTGAACAGAACAATAACACACACAATTATGCCAAAATATCATTTGTCGAGTGTCTTCATAACATAAGAGCAGTCTTATGATGGTCGTAAAGAGTTGTGAGAGAATAAAGGCGCGTGTGAGATCCGCGTCTCTGTCAGCAACTCTTAAAGGGCCAGCATCCAATAAAGCTTTCTGTCAGTAAAGTAAATCAAAGAACAAAGGGAACAGAGAAAAACACTCACTGCTCTTGACCAAAGAACTTGTGTAGCTTTAAATAGGATTTTAGTCCATATAATTTATCATTTATGCAGCGCAGACTGTTTGATAACTTTATTCAATTTCTGTATATGTCCTACTTGTAGACAGGAAGAGCACAGGTAAATATGACATTTATTATGGGTTTATGTGAGGATTGTTTGAAGTTCACTTAAATTAAAATTAAATTAATTTTTATCCAGACATCAATGGCTTATTGATCATTATAGGTGTTATCAATCATAAAGTTGTTGTTGCTAGTTTGAGTTGAAAAATACACATTTCAGAATTATCACTAATCTGTGTGTGCATTTTGCTTTAGAACCAAGCAAGTTGACTCATGAAACCATTTGTTTATTATATCGCAATCGCAATATTGACCTCAAATATCGCAATATGACATTTTCCCCAAATCGTGCAGCCCTATTTCAAACAAACAGCATCTTGACACAACGAACAAACGCTACAGTATGAATTACTGACTGTAAAAAACATGAACTATTGTAATAAGTAGTTATGCCTTCTTTATTCGTTATATTTTCTGAAGCACGTGCATTGTTAGATATCATCATCAACTTTTGACTATAAATGTTCATCTGTCTATAAAATAAAGTACACAACCAAACAATGAAAAAAAGCTTGTAATTAAGACTGTAACATTGACTTACCTGTCGAGAAGAAAGCAGGACTTCAGCGTCTCTTTTGAAATCTTTCTCCTGCATCCAGCTCTATCCACCTGGAAAAAGCTTTCCCGACATTAACTCGTGTTTTTTGTAATCTCTGGTCACGTTTCCTTTTACGATCTATTTTGGATTTTTCTGGCGACGAGGATTTGCAATGCAGCCTTTTAAACTTGCCGGGGCAGTGACAAGCGCCTCTCACTGCTCTGCTCCTCCGGTTCTGCTGCGTTCAGTTACGTCACGCTGGCTCTGAACGAAAACGCGCTGTGGAAACGCGTTGGCCTAGTACTTTTTGTCCCTCTCTGCTATTATAGTTTTTCAAGATGGCGGAACTACATGGAAGGCTCCGTGGACCTACCCGTCCCATGTATAAAAAGATAATAAATTCTTCGTTTACAAGGATAAGTCAGATAATTGGCAGAGGTATTTGTACACCATTGAGGACATATTTATGAATAAAAATATTGATTTTAAATAATAAAATACATAAAAAACTACACATTGTCCCTTTAACTGAGCTAAAAGAAAATCCTCTCTGGGTCAAAATTACCGGAAAACAATGCGAGGGTTTTTGATTGAAACATTTTTACTTGCTACATAATTCCCATACTTTCACTGTTGTTTCATATTTTTAATGACTTCACTATATTAATGAAGAGAACTATAAAGAATGAGTAAGTGTGTCCAGAATTTTTACTGATATGGTGTGACCGGTACGGAGAACATGTTTCAGAACACACTGACTAACATACAAACGGAAATGTGCGTCACATGTCTGACTGTGTTGTCACTGTACATGTGTTGTCATGTACATGACAGGAATGCTGAGAAACAAACTGCTGTGACACTCTACCGGATACGTCTGAGTACAGAGATTAGATGTTGCTTGCAACCAATCATTTTTTTCCCAAATACCACACATAATTGAGCTTTTTAGGATGCATGTTACCAGAGCTGCACACCAGGGGGCAGAAATCAGCAACCACATTAGAAAGATTCAGTCTGTTGAATGCAATAAATCAGAGAGGTGATAAACATTAATAAACCGCTTACAGTATATTTACTGAGAAATAAAACATTACCTGATATCTCTAAAGGAACTGTGATTTAGGACAGTAGATTTTACCCTAAAGTTGAGAATATCATATTTTGCAAAGAAAATAAAACCTAATTTTGTCCCATTAAACAAGACATTATTTTCATGACAATTAAACCAATTTTTAAACCAACTGGTCAAAATAACAAAAAATATGTGTTGTTTTTTGTATATTTTATAGCATTATAGATCAAATGACGGCGATTACTTATTTTTAACGACAGAAACAATCTTATTCTTAATAGAATATAAACGATTATTTAATACAATATGTTTTATGTGGCAATACTGTCACTCTACAGAGAATCAGAAGAAATACAAATGTTCAAGGTTTGGTGAAAGGGAATGATCTCTCCCGTGCAGTGGAAGCATGCGCCTTTGGCCTTTCTGAGTGTTTGTTTTTCATGACACACACACAGAGTTCACCGCTGGGATCCCTTACCCTCCAGAGAACATGACAACAAACATGACAAACTTTTTTCCATCCATTTTCCCAGCACGTCGGAGGAGCTCATAAATCCTAGCCCATTACACTCAAAAAGTTATGGCAGAACGATATATTATGTCCTATCGTTTAGTGTTTGACATTAGGGGTTGAACGACTTCAGATTTTTAAAGTCGACATTTATGTGATGAAAGTCGAGTCGGCGTCGGCTGGTGACGTCATTGATGAACAAATAAGCCTGAACCTCGAGCTGAGACTCAAATGCCTTAATTGTTTTAGATACTGCTTGATAAATAAAGTAGCACGGCACAAAGCTTCATGTGCTTGTTGTCTCCTAATTAGGACCCAAAATAGATTAATATTAAGTCTGCTTTTATAAAACAAAGAAAAGAAGCTATGGTATGGTAAAGAAGCAATGAGCTAAGAGCAAGAAACTGTATATTCGTACAGTTTTAAGCTTGTGACATAAATGCGCACATCAACCTAATCACTTTATGAAGGGTTTATCGAAACAGCGTTCGGATTCATCAATCGGAATGAATGAATTCCTATTTAAACAAAAGGTGTCCATGTAAACGTAGCTAATGTTTGGCACATTCAACCGTCCTTTGAACAAATAAACATGAAAAACGGATTTGACAGCATACCATTTATGCATGTGGCATGACAAAAGCTTGAAAAGACACGCTATTGTCTTTCAGTGGAGCAACCGTCTGTATCAGCAGCCTAAAATCTGGGCTGTTGGTCCAGCTGGGACTGAAAGCAGCCTGCCACGCACATTCCTCACTCCTCTGAATCACAGAGAGAACCGTACTCCACACCTTCCCAGAGTAACACCCTCAACTGCCAGCAGTCCTCTGAGGTCAATACAAATGACAGGTTAAGACAAAACACCCATGCAGGAAGGTAAGATAGGACAACCTCAAACAATCAAGATCAGTGTTTCAGTCTGAACATCATAATAGGGAAACTCCTTAAGTGTGATAAAAAGGTGGATTACCTCTAGTTTAGTGTGAATCAAAGACTGTACGTGACTCATTTGCCTTCAGGTATTTCAAAGAAATCCAAGTTATCGGACTAAATAACTAACTTGAATTGGCAAAAATAGATGTGACTTTAAAATTATCCGCCTTTTCCTTTTCTGCCATTGCATTTGTGAAAGTCTTTTGCCAAGTCTTTTTTTTTTTTTTTTTTTTTGATGGCTTTTTCCCTTTCAAATCCTGTTGGAATAAGGGATGAACACGAGTATTCAAGTCTTTTCAAAAACATTGATGAGGCATTACTAATAGAACAGTGTTCTTTTTTATTATGTTTGATATAGGGGTCACTATCTGCTTTCTGAAAGGATCTAATGTTGTTTAAGGACTAGTGCTGTCAAAAATATTGATATTTCGATATGTATTGATAATGAAATATTTGAAACTGTTCCAATACTCTTTTTCTACAGTATCAAAACACTGATACCTGCTCCGCCATCTCTGACACCGAATTGACACACACCCGCCTCCTGTCACTCATTCGTCTCATTGGCTTCGGGTTAAATAGGCCTAGTGCTTGTATTGCGAACAATTTTAGTCAAGTGGCCGTCTCTGGCATAAAGCCGCATCTCAAACATCTCGTGAGTACCAAATTGACTTCTTTTGCGTGGCTTATTGCTCTTAAACGGTCAAATACATACCAAATTATGTCAAAATGCTCATCTTGCAGAGTTTTCAGGTAAATACATTCAGTTTTGGAACATAAATGGTTGAGAGAAAACGCATGTTGTGTAACAGTATAATGGATCTGTGCGTATGCTCTTAAAGTAACAGCAGTCTAATATTCCTGCAGCTGTCATGTTAATCAAAGAACAAAAGACAGAAAATCACTCGCTGCTCTTGACTGAATAACTTTTGTAACTTTACATTTGATTACTTTCATTTATGTAGTATTTATAACCTGATACTACTGTTATACCCGCCTGAAAAACGTAAAGCCATGTTTATTTAATTTGTCTCTTTATTCTATTGTATTTATTTGTGCTATTGTTTGTAATTAGTTTTTTTATAATTTTTTTATATTTTATTACTGACTGTTTATTTGTCTTTTTTGGTAAATGTATTTTAACGATTCAAATAAATAGTTATTACTAGCCTGACTGCGTCAGACTTCGTACTTCCGCTCTATTTCAGTTCGCTTCTGTACTCAGTTTGAGACATCGACATGTCTCTCAGTTTTCCTCCGGCCTGAAAACAGCCGGGCCAATCAACGAACAGAGGGCGGGCTGAGAGCCGTGACGTAGACGCTAAGCGCCGAGTTTAAGATTGGGGAAATCGAAAACGACCACGGATATGGAGACACAGGATGCATTTCGCTCTGTTGTGGAGAATATTCCCGGCATTTGCAAACTGAAGCCCGAACAAGAAGAGTGTTTGGTAAACATTTTGAATGGAGGTGATGTTGTGACGCTACTCCCGACAGGTTTTGGGAAAAGTTTAATTTATCAACTATTACCGATCGTCAGTGAGAAACTGGGCAGGCCAAAGGCCGGCAAGGCGATAGTTGTGATTGTGTCCCCCTTGGTTGCACTTATGGAGGATCAGGTTAAGGAGGCAGCAAAACTCGGTCAGCCATGATCACTCCGGTATTTCGCTCGATGGTTTCGTTTTCGCATCATACATGTTTTTACAGTGGAAGTTCGATGCGGCTGAGCTGGCGAATAACACACGTCATAACCAAACGTTATGTGATTGGCTTACGGGTAACCAATGATTTTATACTTCAGACAATATTTTTCAAGTTATCATATCCAGTATCGTGACAACACTATTGAGTACAGCCATAAATAATAGTGCAATGAATTCAGAAACTCTTTTAAGTTTTTTTTTAGTTCATGTTGACATCTGCAGCTTTTCAGCCACACATTTATAACACAGACAGTATAATTCAGGTATATTTTGGGTCCGAAATCCATTCCACTTCTATAAGAGCTAATCAAACATTAGGAATGAGGTCACAGTTTGAGCACAGCCCACCAGCAGGATGTTCCTGAGAGCTCTTCTCAAAAGCACCTGCTCCTCTGTTGACTGTTCTGTCCATTTCAGTTTCAGTAGACTCCATTTAACTAGAAAAGAGTTATTACACTCAGGAACTTTAGCCAACACAAACACAAAACCACTTTGAACCTTGAACTGTATCAGTGAAACAGCTTGGAGTTCAAAGTAGTGATACTTAATTACACCTGCCAGACCAATAATCAATCATTTGGCTGATAACATTTCCAACTGGGTGATTAGCAGAAGTTTTCGAGAATTTTGAATACATTTTCCATTTTCAAATGAAGCGCCACATCTGAACTTGCGGCCTTGCTATGCTCTCAGGGGGGAAAAAAGGTACAAAAGCGGTCACTGGTGTGATATGCTTTCAAATCAGGGATGGAAATTAGCACCCGCCACCAGCCAAATGCGGGTGATTTTGTGTTGTGGCGGGTAAACTCGCTTCACCTACCGGCCACCGTGGCGGGTAAATAAAAATAGCATACTGTTTCACCCGGACGGCGGACACTTTTAGAGGAGGCACACCTTCAAACAAAAATGTGGCGTTACATCGCAGGCGTAGAGGTCTGCAGAGAAAACATCATGGTGCGTTCACACCAGACGAGAATAGAGCGTCTGGCGCGAGTGATTTCATTGTTAAGTCAATGCAAAGACGGCGCGAATGAGGTGTAGAGTGCGCCGTGGTAGATGCGAATACGCCTCATTCGCGCGGCAAGTTCGAGCGTCTGACGCGTTCTGCGCGCATGATTTTATTGAGTGCTTTTGTGCATTCACGCGTTTGACGCGAATTCGCGTCTGCCGCCCGAGTTGAAAAATCTGAACTTTGGCGTCAATTCGCGCCGCGTTAACCAATCAGGAGCCTAGCTGCTGTCACGTGGTGAAGTATCTGGATGCTTCAATAAATTATTTTGTACTAAATGCCTGATGTGGTTTTAATGCACAACAAAGCAAATATTTTATCACATAAAACTTGATTTCAATATATGAGACATTCATTTTGTATTGAATGCTATTTATTCCATTTCATATCTAGATTATATTAAATATTATTCTAATGTAAAGGCAACCAACATACTATAGCTCATAAATCCGTGTCTGGAGAGTGTTGTGTGAGAGAAAAAAAAAATCACAGGACAGGTTAATTACTTTTGGAGGCTGGCTCAATTTATCATCAAAACAAAAATAAATGACAGATTAGGTGGATGAGGCTGAGGGTGAGAGAAAGAGAAAATGTCAGTATTTCATTGAGACTTGAGATTAAATAAACTGCTTAAGTATTCTTGTAGTATTCATTTTCACATGCAGTTACACATTGTCGGTTAAAAACAAGAAAGTGGCTGGTAAAAACATTGAGTGGCTGGTAGATTTTGAAATCCACCAGCCACAGTGGCCGGTGGACAAAAAAGTTAATTTCCATCCCTGTTTCAAATATACCTTTTTTTTACCCCTAAAGGCTGCCATATTGGTACCTTGAAGGTATATATCAGTACTTTAATACCTTTCATAAAGGTACAACCCCAGTGACAGCTTTTATTCCTTTTTTTTAGTCTAATTTGTCAATTAAGGTATCAGAAGTGTGCGCCGCTATGCAACCTTGATTTTTGTTGATGAGAATTAAGTGTAGAAGAAACTCCTCTAAATGGCTCATTGTGTGTCTTGAGTTCTCAGAAACACAAGGCACACTTTGTGTGCAGTATCATGGCCACAGTGTCCCTCCCCCCAGCCTTCTCCTGTGTTTTGTTTGGCGTTTAGATGGACGCTCTGCTCACTGACAGCAGTGTGCTAGTGAGAGTTAGACTGGTCTTATCAGAACCTGCCAGTCTCTTCAAGGTCTGAATCAGGATATGATGTGGTTTGGGCTGTTTATAGCGAGGCTCTCTATAGGTGGTCTCTGTCCATGAGGGAAATAACTATGAAGCTGGTTAGCGTTACAAGAATGAGAGGAATGTGTTGAGGTGTCTCCCCACTTGTTTGTTAACCATACCATCTTACTTTTATTTTATTAATTGATATTTGGAAAACTTAAAGTAGCGACGCTAACAACAACTCAGCTGTTTCGATATAGCTTTTCCAGTAATAAGCTATTTTTCCAATAGTAGCAGTGCTGTTTTTTCTTTTGTGACACTGTACTGCACACACAGCTTTATAGCCAAGCAAGTTGAGTGAAGCAATAAGGAAATGTGCCTTCATAAAATGTCCTCTCTCACCATTATGAAGCACTGGGAAGTCTGCCGCATTTTTGTGAATTTTTGTGCCAAGTGGTTAAAAAAAAGTATTAACCAATTGAATTCAGTTGAATCCCTACAAAACATTTGACGTATTTTAATCTTTTGGATTTATACAAATGTATTTATATATTAATTTACTGATTTATTTATTTGTAATTTTAATTAATTATATATTAATAGAACGTAATAATGTAAAAATAAGAAAAATGACGATTCCTTTTATCGAATATATTCTTTTTTTACTTCATATCCTGTAAGTTTATGTACTTTACAAATTAAGTTCAAATCTAAGCAAACTCCAATCCATGCTGTTACTTTCTAGCATGTTATTCTTCTTCATTCTTCAGTACTCTTATCAGTGTGGTCATTAGTCTGTTAGAAGACCCCTGGCCCTGTTGCTAATTAGGTGCTCAGCCAATCACAAGGCAGTGTTTATCTTCCTGTGGTGTGTCAGGCAACAGCTATTAGGCTCATTTCCTTTAATACTACAGAGGGCTGTTAAGCCTGGATGCCAGCCCGAACCCCGCCCACAACATTTTTTGGTCGGGAAGTTCGGTCTGTTCTCGATCTAGGAGTAATTATGATCGGTTCAGAATTAGTCGGACCAATCAAATTGCCAGGGCGGGCTTTATACGATGATGGACAGATGATCTGCAGTTACGTAATTTTCACGTTATCAAAGAGCGCTTGGGTTGAACTGGTTTCCCTCAGAGATGACTGCAGCTGGAGAATTGAGATGTATTGAGAATTAAGATGTATAGATTAGGGATGTGACGGTGAGGATTTTTTCACACCGGTTAATCGACGTGTTACAACACCGGTAATACCGGTATCACCGGTGGGGGCTTTTAAATCGCTAATTTAAAGACACATGTAAAATGCGCGCGTTTGCACGGGCATGCATAATGGTGGTCATGCGGAGCAACACTGTTTTGTTATTGTGCGCTGAATTGCCGCTCATTTGAAAACTAAACTAATTTGTTTTACATCGCTTATAAAAAGCTGTTGCAGCAGTGTGCACTTCACTTTCACACTTATACATTAGCGTCAATTCATCCTTCGCAAGGAGTTTGATGTGTTCTGACAAATCAAAATCCACCATTTTTGTCCGACAAAGCAGTCAGGAGAGTAGTAGTTTAGTAGTCTAGATTAGTAGATTAACGTCGGTGGATTTGAACTTGTCTTTAACGGAGGCAATCTCTCACGACACATTAGAGCCACAAAACGGTAGGCCTATTGTTTAATTTTCTTTGACTGACCAAATTTGAAAGTTGAGACTTTGGGTGTATTCACACCAGGAAAGTCCGATAGTTCACTTGCTTTGGTCCGGACCAAATAATGTTTTTTTTTTTTTTTTTGGTACGGTTCGCTTTCACACTGCTCTTTTTGCAAGTGAACCAAAATTTGTAAACAAAACCACACGTGTGCTAAGGTCGTCCATTCATTGGACAAGGATTCTCAAGTAGGGAAATCAGGAAGTGCAAAAAAGGCTCAGCATGGAGATATTTCGTACTGCAATATTTGTTATTTGACTAATTTTGTGCTATTCTGTACAAACGCAATATGAAGAAACTGCGCAGAAGACGGATAAGGTATAAAGTTTTCATTCATAGAGAGGGGCTATGTTCACATAATCAAATAATGAGATTCTTATTGTATATACTGCTAACAAGTGCTGTCAATGTTAACGCTTGCGATTAAGTTTGTCCAGTTTAACGCAGCATCATCCTTGTATTGTAACTATCGTTACATTATATGAACTGCAAAAGATTTTTTTTGCATATGCGCGATTAGACTAAAGAGAACGCTCTGTATGTGAATGTCCTGATGCACACACTCATTCATTCATTCCATTCCAATGATGCACACACGGCGCGCAGAAAGACGCGCAACAGTATCGTGTGGCCAGACAGCGCGCCGGAATGGAATTCTCTTTCGCACTTGAACAACAACAACACAAATCATTATGCCAAAATCTCCGACTACGGAAGCCTGTTAACTCAAAGCCGCAGTGCTTTCTTGCAATTGGGTCGGTTCATGTTCACACCGTAAACGAACCGTACCAGAGTTCGTTTGGAACCGTACCAAACCATCTCTTCAGCTGGGTCTCGGTTCGGTTGTTTGGTCCGCACCCGAGTTCGATTGCTGTATTCACACCTGCCCAAAAGGTCCGCACGAAAGGGGGAAACGAACTAGAGTTCGATTCAATCAAACCAAACAAGGCAGGTATGAATACACCCTTTGTTTCATATTAAATATTACCTGCTCGGTCCTGTCTGTCAGCACGTTGTCAGTGTCCTTATAGGCTACGTGAGTTGCACGTATAAAATTAAGTTAACGAACAACCTCGATCTATCAGGAAACGCCATAGGTCGCTGAATTTCACTGCGCTTCATGAAGAGTTTTTCTTTTGCGTGAAGAACGTGAAGAAGCCGTTCGCCGGAGATGTGTTAAAGATAGCAGTGCATTCGTGATTATTAGGCTACCGGTTTAATAATCCTCCTGGCTCCGGGTCTGAGTGAGTCATTTACTAAGTACCTTTGTTCTTTGATTAACTTCAATGACACTTTAAGAAAAGCCGCTGCTGATAGAGACGCGATCAACACGCGTCCCATTTTCTCACAAATCTCTACGTTAATTTAAGACTTTATTTAAATCATTTAAGACTGCTCTTATGAGGACACTCGACAAAACTGACATTTTGGCATAATTTTTGTGTGTTATGGTTTGTTCAAGCCCGAAAGAGAACCCGATACTGACGCGCGTCTTTTCTGTGGGTCACGCTCGTGTGTGTGTGTAGGCAGGACAGCGCGGTCTCTTTAGTCTTGTCGCGCTTAATTTCATTCACATTAATAAGAGCGTGATCATACAACGGTAGTCAACGGGTGACAGAAAAAAACAGATACTGCGTAATGTATTTAATTGCGTTAAATATATAAATATATGTCTATATATATATTTTTTTTTTTGCGGTGTCGTATATCTCACAATTCTGACTTTACAACACGCAATTTCGACTTTATATCACCCAATTCTGACTTTATAACACACAATTGCGACTTTATATCAATCAATTCTGACTTTATATCTCGCAATTCTGACTTTATAACATAACACGCAATTGCGATTTTATATCACGCAATTCTGACTTTATAACATGCAATTTCGACTTTATTTCAATCAATTCTGACTTTATATCTCGCAATTCTGACTTTATAACACGCAATTGCGATTTTATATCACGCAATTCTGACTTTATAACACGCAATTGCGATTTTATATCACGCAATTCTGACTTTATAACACCCAATTGCGATTTTATATCACGCAATTCTGACTTTATAACACGCAATTTCGACTTCATATCACGCAATTCTGACTTTACATCTCGCAATTCTGAGAAATAAAGTCAGAATTGCGAGATGTAAACTCGCAATTGTGAGAAAAAAGTCAGAATTGTGAGATAAAAAGTCGCAATTACCTTTTTTATTTTTCATTCAGTGGCGGAAACAAGCTTCCATACATAAAAGCCTAATGTACATTACTGATACAAAAAATATATAGGCCTATATTTCAATGAAAAAACATCAAATGTTATCCTCACAAAGAGAATTCTGAGAAAGTTTTTTCACTAAAAATTATAAGATGGCTTGTTCTTTTTCACTTGCACAAACTGTAAAAAAAAAAAAAAAAAAAACTGTACTCTGTATTACAGAGTAAGGGTAGGGACACACCAAACCGACCCCAAAGAACTAGCGCTGATGAAAGCAGACTGTGTTGTCGCTGTCACAGTGTCTGGTTGTGTTTCCCTGGGTTAGCACTAGAGGTCCTCGTTCTCACGGTGTCATTCACATTAGACTACTATTCCCAGCATTCTGTTCTGTCACTTATCTGATTATTGCACTCAGCTGTTTCCCATCACCTTGTTAGTTCTGTGTGTATATATTCCCTGTCTGTGTTAGTGTTTGTTACGGAGTCCTTGATTAATGTCCGCACACTTCTGTTCCTGTTTGCTGCCTGTTCTTGTTCATGTTTTTGTCTTGTATTTTGGATTGCCTTATTGGATTTTGACCCCTGCCTGGATGACTACGAGTTTGGATTTCCCTTATATTAAAAAACTACTGCTCTTGGATTTTCTGCCTCCTGTGTGTGTTCCGTGACAGAAGGACTCCGTCACACCTAATCCAGCGGTATGTTTTGTAACATCTCTTCCCCAGCCACCGAGCGGGAGAGAAGGGAGTTTTTTAAGGGGACCCGATTGGTCAAGTTTCGCGGGACCCATGGAGGTCGCAGTGGAGGAGGTGGTCGAGAGACTGTTCACGTCCCGTCTGCCCAGCCAGAGACTGTTCACGTCCCGTCTGCCCAGCCAGAGACTGTTCACGTCCCGTCTGCCCAGCCAGAGACTGTTCACGTCCCGTCTGCCCAGCCAGAGACTGTTCACGTCCCGTCTGCCCAGCCAGAGACTGTTCACGTCCCGTCTGCCCAGTCAGAGACTGTTCACGTCCCGTCTGCCCAGCCAGAGACTGTTCACGTCCCGTCTGCCCAGCCAGAGACTGTTCATATTCCGTCTGCCTTCATGGACCTGGATTATCTGGAGCGTCTGGCTCGGATCCTGGACATGCCCGTGTCTGCTGTTCCAGAGCCGGAGCCAGTGTCTCCTGTTCCAGAGCCGGAGCCAGTGTCTGCAGTTCCAGAACTGGAGGCAGAGCCAGTGCCCGCTCATGAGCTGGAGCCAGAGGCAGAGCCATTGCCTGTTCCAGAGCCGGAGGCAGAGCCAGTGATGTCTGCCTTCATGGACCTGGACTATCTGGAGCGTCCTGCTCGGATCCTGGACATGCCTGTGTCTGCCGTTCCGTGGCCGGAGCCAGTGTCTGTTTCAGGGCCAGGGCCAGTGTCTGTTCCAGGGCCGGAGCCAGTGTCTGTTCCAGGGCCGGAGCCAGTGTCTGTTCCAGGGCCGGAGCCAGTGTCTGTTCCAGGGCCGGAGCCAGTGTCTGTTCCAGGGCCGGAGCCAGTGTCTGTTCCAGGGCCGGAGCCAGTGTCTGTTCCAGGGCCGGAGCCAGTGTCTGTTCCAGGGCCGGAGCCAGTGTCTGTTCCAGGGCCGGAGCCAGTGTCTGTTCCAGGGCCGGAGCCAGTGTCTGTTCCAGGGCCGGAGCCAGTGTCTGTTCCAGGGCCGGAGCCAGTGTCTGTTCCAGGGCCGGAGCCAGTGTCTGTTCCAGGGCCGGAGCCAGTGTCAGTTCCAGGGCCGGAGCCAGTGCCCGTTCCAGAGCCGGAGGCAGTGCCAGTGCCAGTGCCCGTTCCAGAGCCAGTGCCTGTTCCAGCACCAGAGCCGGTGTTTGTTTCTGTGTTTGTTTCTGTGTTTGTGTCTGTTCTTGTGTCTGATCCTGAGCCGGTGTCTGATCCTGAGCCGGTGTCACTGCCCTGGCCGCCCGATGGGTCGTCTGCATCGCCCTGGCCGCCCGATGGGTCGTCTGCATCGCCCTGGCCGCCCGATGGGTCGTCTGCATCGCCCTGGCCGCCCGATGGGTCGTCTGCATCGCCCTGGCCGCCCGATGGGTCGTCTGCATCGCCCTGGCCGCCCGATGGGTCGTCTGCATCGCCCTGGCCGCCCGATGGGTCGTCTGCATCGCCCTGGCCGCCCGATGGGTCGTCTGCATCGCCCTGGCCGCCCGATGGGTCGTCTGCATCGCCCTGGCCGCCCGATGGGTCGTCTGCATCGCCCTGGCCGCCCGATGGGTCGTCTGCATCGCCCTGGCCGCCCGATGGGTCGTCTGCATCGCCCTGGCCGCCAGATGGGTCGTCTGCTTCGCCCTGGCCGCCCGATGCGTCGTCTGCTTCGCCCCGGCCGCCCGATGGACTTTCTGGTTCGCCCTGGCTGCCGGCTAAACCATCACCCCCTGTTTCTGTTCCCTTTCATGGTCCTGGCCCTCCCATCCCTCCCTTGGATTTTCCATATTTCACCTTCCTCTTGGACTCTTGGGTTGTCTTGTGTACTGTCATGGAGCGTCTGGTAGCCGCTCCGTAGAGGGGAGGTTCTGTCACAGTGTCTGGTTGTGTTTCCCTGGGTTAGCACTAGAGGTCCTCGTTCTCACGGTGTCATTCACATTAGACTACTATTCCCAGCATTCTGTTCTGTCACTTATCTGATTATTGCACTCAGCTGTTTCCCATCACCTTGTTAGTTCTGTGTGTATACACTCACCGGCCACTTTATTAGGTACCCCATGCTAGTAACGGGTTGGACCCCCTTTTGCCTTCAGAACTGCCTCAATTCTTCGTGGCATAGATTCAACAAGGTGCTGGAAGCATTCCTCAGGGAGTTTGGTCCATATTGACATGATGGCATCACACAGTTGCCGCAGATTTGTCGGCTGCACATCCATGATGCGAATCTCCCGTTCCACCACATCCCAAAGATGCTCTATTGGGTTGAGATCTGGTGACTGTGGAGGCCATTTTAGTACAGTGAACTCATTGTCATGTTCAAGAAACCAATTTGAAATGATTAGAGCTTTGTGACATGGTGGAAGTAGCCATCAGAGGATGGGTACATGGTGGCCATAAAGGGATGGACATGGTCAGAAACAATGCTCAGGTAGGCCGTGGCATTTAAACGATGCCCAATTGGCACTAAGGGGCCTAAAGTGTGCCAGGAAAACATCCCCCACACCATTACACCACCACCACCAGCCTGCACAGTGGTAACAAGGCATGATGGTTCCATGTTCTCATTCTGTTTACGCCAAATTCTGACTCTAACATCTGAATGTCTCAACAGAAATCGAGACTCATCAGACCAGGCAACATTTTTCCAGTCTTCAACTGTTCAATTTTGGTGAGCTCTTGCAAATTGTAGCCTCTTTTTCCTATTTGTAGTGGAGATGAGTGGTACCCGGTGGAGTCTTCTGCTGTTGTAGCCCATCCGCCTCAAGGTTGTGCGTGTTGTGGCTTCACAAATGCTTTGCTGCATACCTCGGTTGTAACGAGTGGTTATTTCAGTCACTGTTGCCCTTCTATCAGCTCGAACCAGTCTGGCCATTCTCCTCTGACCTCTGGCATCAACAAGGCATTTCCGCCCACAGAACTGCCGCTCACTGGATGTTTTTTCTTTTTCGGACCATTCTCTGTAAACCCTAGAGATGGTTGTGCGTGAAAATCCCAGTAGATTAGCAGTTTCTGAAATACTCAGACCAGCCCTTCTGGCACCAACAATCATGCCACGTTCAAAGTCACTCAAATCACCTTTCTTCCCCATACTGATGCTCGGTTTGAACTGCAGGAGATTGTCTTGACCATGTCTACATGCCTAAATGCACTGAGTTGCCGCCATGTGATTGGCTGCTTAGAAATTAAGTGTTAACGAGCAGTTGGACAGGTGTACCTAATAAAGTGGCCGGTGAGTGTATATTCCCTGTCTGTGTTAGTGTTTGTTACGGAGTCCTTGATTAATGTCCGCACACTTCTGTTCCTGTTTGCTGCCTGTTCTTGTTCATGTTTTTGTCTTGTATTTTGGATTGCCTTATTGGATTTTGACCCCTGCCTGGATGACTACGAGTTTGGATTTCCCTTATATTAAAAAACTACTGCTCTTGGATTTTCTGCCTCCTGTGTGTGTTCCGTGACAGTCGCCTCCTGCATCGGGGCAAAAAACTGCACTTGAACACACCGAGAGAACTACAACCGACTGTCAACTAGCATGCGTGTTCTGCGCCTGCGTGTAAATGAGACAACTGTCTATTTTGCAGATATATTCGTCTATATTCGTCATTCAAAAAGGGAAACTGACGCTGCAGGCGGTTTTGAATATCAATCCTGCTGATCACTTTCTTTATTCCACTCCTCTCGTGTAATATTAAAATATTCGCCCACGATGACGTAAAATCTGTACCGTTTTGACTTCTTTGCTTGCTGCTTTGCTATTATTCTCATGCACTGACTCATTCACTAAGCTGAACAGCCAATCAGAGTTCTCTCTCTCACTGACGGCCCAACGCTGATTCTACATGCTGAAAAAATGCTGGCAAAAAAAGAAAATATACGGCGTCCAACTAGAGCCAACGGTGCGGAACACACCGAAAAAAAAACGTATTGTTGTTAACCAACTAGCCTAACAGGTTTTAACCGTAGGATTTTTTACCCTCTTTTACTGTTAAAATTATAATAACTTTTTACAGGAGAACAAGTCATGTACAATCATGGCTGTTGTTTGAACCACAAACAGCACTGTGGTTAATGTCCCCTACTTGCAATCTCATAAGCTCCTTTTGACTCCTCTGCGGTGTCCACTGAGACAACAAAACCAGGGGTCAAGGCCGGGGGAGGTCACAGTTTCAACTCTGCACTTCCTCCTCCCTACTGCTGCTATAATCACAACGGAGACGATTAACAGATGCCTCTTGGATGCCATGTAAGGGCTTGCCTTTAAAACACATGTTGAGTGGGAAGCTCTTTGCACGGAGTGTCAACATCTGAGGCCGTGTGCAAACAGCAGTAAAAGCTTAAGAACACAACAAAAGAACAAGCTCAGCTTAATTAAAAAGAGAAGTCTGTCATTTCATTTGAAGTCTATGGACAGGTAAATACGCCATGGGAAACTTTCTGAATTGTTGACCCCAGCAGTCACACATCTGAATCTGAACGGGTTAAAACTTTTTCAGAACTTCCGAGTTCTGAGTGACTTTCTGAATTGGAATGTCTCAATTGACCGTTCGCAAAGACCCGCCCCCCTTAGTTACTGTCGCTATGTCCGACAAGCTACGTTGCTCTCACACACACACACACCATGTTCTCACGCAGATTGGTCAGATCACCTGTCAATCAAGCTCCCTGCGAAGTGTCAATTAAAGAATCATGGCAGAAGCAAACACGTACTGGTCATAATTCAGTGTTTATTGTGATGGTGCATTTTGTGTACTGTTGATAAGCAGTAGGGCTGTCCCTTTACGTTCGAAAATCGATTGCACAATCGATCGGACCAACCAACACAAGTTTTCAAAACGAAAATAGGGAATCGATTTTAACCAAATAAAATTCCCACCAATTTTACGCGCCTATAGTTTCAATCGGTTTCTGCTGGTGTTTTGCCAAAAAAATGGAGGACAACGGCGATCAACCTGTGCGACATGAGAGACGAGTGATAACCCCTAATAACTTGAGGAGTTCGATATGGAAGCACTTCGGGTTTGGGACTGTAGATCAAACTATGAAGGAGGACAAAGTGGTATGCAAACTGTGCGATCGTGAGTTCCCATATCACAGCAGCACTACAGGGGCATATGCAGCTTCATCATCCAGATGAATACAAAGACCTAGACCCGAGAGACCTTTACAAAGATTACAATTTATAATAGGCCTAGCCTTATTTGTACATTTCATTATACGCCTGCCTAGCCTAAGTGTCGGTAACGTTCAATTAAAAAAAACACATGGCCTGTTCTCAAGTAAGTCCATTTAGAGTTTCATTTTTAAATAGTTGTCTATAATGGATTGAATCATTACGTAAAATATTACGATTTTTGAATAGCCTAAATCATAAATGTATTTTTTCACAAAAGTGACAGGCGTAATAAGCAGCTATGAAGCTTGCCAGAAAATACTACTCATTTAACCTGTTTATGAGGCAACAGGCTTATGCAACAAAATAACATTTCCTGTCAGTCTTAGTGGCAGCCAGAGAACGGGAAAATACACAAATCATAAGTTGCACAACATGTCTATTATCATCATTATTACATTGTCTGAATTTGTCACTTCTGAGTCTGACAGTATGGCAAAATTACTTTTCTAAAAATTCTTGAAACCAGAATATCATAGAAACTTGGGTGTTTGCGCTTTTGAATTGGGCAAGAAAGCAATATATAAGTATATAAATTTCAAAAAGCATTGTGTACCGCTAACATGTTTTTTTAAAAAGTTCTAAGAAATTACACTTGAGAAAACTGCTATAATAATGTACTGTTAAATGAGTTCACACCTAAAAAGTTACTTACATCAATATACAAAGTTTCAAGGACAAATGCCAATTTATATTCAAATCTGGACAATAAAATAACCATGCCAACACTAAAGACTGCGTTATGGAAAGTGTGGCCCAATAAAGCAGACCTTAAATTATGCAAATCATCATAATGGCTTAAAGAAACCAAATAACACACTCTATAGGCTATGTCACTAGAATAAACCCTAAGGCAGGGATATTCAATTAAAGTTTAAGAGGTCCGGTCTCTATATTTCCTTCCCAGCGGAGGTCCGGACAATATTTTTTTGGAACAGTTATACATTTCCATCGAGGCAGCCGTAGTACTTTGTAAAAGAAAAAAGAAAAAAACTCAAAACTCAAAATAGTCATCACAGATGAAAATCTTGTGCCCAGAGAGCCAAAACAGTGACGTCTAAGAATTTTTACCAAAAATGTTCCCAAAAAGTAAATATTTCTCCCACCTGGATATGAATATAAAAAGGTTAGAACGAATGTTTTAACAGGCTATTATTTTTATTTTACATTTAGACACCTTTGTGCATGGCACATAGAAGGCATTGGGACTGAGAAAACATACCGGGGGGGAAGGTTTACCTCTTAAGAAAAGTATGGACCATTTTTTTTAATATATTGCTTAAAACAATAAACTACTAAAAACAAACAAAGTACATAATCTAGTAATCAAAACTCTCATCATCATGAGGACAAAAAAATTTTAACTAGAAAGTAAATTTAAAGAAAATTTGTCTTCCCTTGCCATCTCTCATCATCACATCTCTTAATGTGGCGCTTTACGTTTTTAGCGAGGGAGAGAGTGAAGCAACGCGCATGGAGAGGAAAGGGATTGAATAAGCACTTTTAGCTCTAGATAAATAATATAGATAGATCATTACCATAAACAACCCTGACTGGTTGTGGTGTGTGAACCACTCCGTTGTTTTGAAGCAGTGCTCACTTTAATCTGTAGAAACGATAAAATGGCGCAATTATGTCCCGTGGTCCGGATGGAACCAAGCCGTGGTCCGGATCCGGACCGCAGTCCACCATTTGAATAACACTGCCCTAAGGGATGTGATATGCACTTTCTATATTAGACTTATTTTTATGCAATTGTATTAAACCACCAGAACAGATACAAGCTTCTCTTTTTTTCTCTATCCACTATTCCCATTTTTAACCTTTCCAATTTGAGATAACGCCGGGCCGCTCTTCACCATGGTTCTGATGTTGATATGTATGTGTCCAAAACAAAACCCCAATAACAAATCAGTGGAACACCAAACTAAAAAATGTGAAGAAAAAATGGTTTCGTCTCAAGAGTAATGACTACAACACAATTTATTTCTACTCACCAACTCAGTGAACCCATTTTTCACCTTTAAGAAATGAATGAAAAGGTGAAGGAGGCAGGGTTTTAGTGCCTCAAAGGGGCAATAAAGTCTTAATGTCTTAAGCCAGTGTAGAGAGAACCACTGTACGCTCTGAAACAGAGGGTTCCACTGTCCCAGCCAGCGGGAGAAACCAGACAGCGCTGGAACGACCCTTAACACAACAAGCAGTGGTTTTTACAAGCCTACTAGTAAAACGTCTGCCTTAGCTCAGATATAATACGCTGCATAATAGATCTGAAGTTCTGCTGGAACAGACAGCAGTCGCCCACTAAATCATCTGTCAGAAAAACCTCAAGCTGAAAGGTTTTGTGTCTGTATCATGCACCGACTTCAGCTTTGTGAGCTCCAGGAAAAGGAATTTCCTTGGCAAGAAAGATTTCCTCCTATTGGTAATTCATCAAATTACAGGCAAAATTAAGTGCTGGCTAGTGCTAAATAGACTGGAACTATTACAATTACCACAGAAAATGACCATGAAAAAAATGCATCACTGTGGCGTACTCTTACAGCACTGCAAATATCATTTAGTCCCATACAATAAATTACTTGGGATTTTTCTCATTTGTAAGTTATGGTGTATAGAATCATCTGCTAATTGAAGAAAAAAAATTACACATTATAATTACAATTTTTCAATGAATTCAACAAGACCATGAAGATGAATTCTAGTTGAATTCGTTGAGAAAGTTTGAAATGCAAACAAACAGCAAAGCAAAGACAGCAAACTAACATGCAAAAATGTTCCACATGTCAAAAATCAACAGTAATTTCGTTTTAGACTTTGTTTAGGCTTAGTTAATAATAAAAAATTAAGCCACAAATTCATTTCAATATTGATTATTAATCTGTATACAAGTGCCCAAGAAGCTAAGAATGCAGGCTTCAATCATAATTATTTGTTCAGTGATAAAACACACTTGAAACAGCAAAGAAATTCCCTGACATGCTTATTTCAATATATGAGCTACAACACCAACATTCAATGAAGGAACTGTGGCACCAACTGTGAGAGAGGCACATTCATAGACCTTTAACATAACACCCGAATAACTATCAGTTCATAAAGGAAGCATTCATACCAAGCAGAGCTTTAGTGAAAAGAGAAATTGACCTTACCTCTGCATACTTGACCCCTGGGTAATTGAGAAGGGCCCTGGAAACCTGCAGCTGGATGGTCTGAAGCGCTCTGCTGTATCCTCTGACCTCATGCGTGCGCCTCTCACCCAGGTGGCATGTTTTCCCACAAACAGACTCCCAGACTCTGTCAGAGATGCAGCCGGTGGGTAGCGTCCTCACTATAGCTCTGGTGCCTGTGCACACAGTCTTTTTAATTTTCTGGTTGTTCTTCAGGTACCTCCTGACCAGGACAGTAGAGCGTTCTTTCTTGTTTCGCACAAACTCGCTGTCGGACACGGTGCCCTCACTGTCACTACCGTCCTGACTTGCAGACAACCTGAGGGGTGTGGACCTCTTAAGACACCTGCCCTGAGAGCACATGGGTTTGGTTTTCCTGTTGAGCCTTTCCAGACTAGAGAATCCATTTTTATGACACACGGCACATACAAAGTCCATTCTGTCACGCATCTTGTTTTTCACAGCAGTGCCGCAGCCATTGGCACATCGAGGGCCTAGTGGCGAGGATACTGGCACACTGCTTCGCCTCAAATCCAGCCCGCAGAACGGCAGGCTCTCCGTGTTTTGGCCGATGACTATTTCCATCTGGCACAGTTCACCATCTGAGCCATTCAACGTTGGCCGTCCTCCAGTGAGGCAAGAAACATCAGAAGAAATCTCTTCTGCTTTCCTCTGCTGGGGCACCGTTCCCCAGCTTCTAGGAGCAAAGCTATTCTCTGGGCAGCCTTCTTTGCTTTCCACTGGATTGAAAAACCCACACATCTGGCAAACGTACAACCCTTCTTCCCCGTGCCTTGCAGCCCCACAGCTGCAGTTCTTGGACCTGTAGGTATCGCCCAAGCAATCCAAACTCTTAGATCTAGTGTCCAAAGACTTCCGTATTCTGCACTCTGTGCCTGTTGACTCCCCCTCCAAGGGGTCAAACGGATAATGGACAGGAGTCTGAGGGGATTCGCTCTGAGGCAAGCCGTAGTTTACAGATATGAGAGCATCTCCATTACTTGCTGAAGTCTTCTTACCAAGACTCTTCAATCCCAGCACAGCGGAAGCCCTCTCAGAGGCCATGGAGCTCATGAAGCCAATATGCGCCTGTCTCTCCACACGAACCCTCATATCACTAGGCACCTAATGACAGATTCTCCTTGCTCAACTTACACGAGACAAGCTTCTGGCAAACTACCCCTAGAGACAATGGCCTTGAGATCAGAGAGGGAATCTCAGTGGGTCTGCCTGAAGTGGAAGCTTTAGGATGACTGCAGCAGAAAGTGACGGCTGTGTCTTCTCAATTTATTCGCCCCTCCCGACTTTAACCTCTTCTCCCAAGACCTCGGGGCTCAGGAAACTAGAAGAGAGGGGAACAAGAAAAATACATTTCAATAAACAACTTCTATTGCCACATAGCAATATGGCCTACAAATGTTCCCTGAATGAATAAAGAAAATATGACAATGCAAGATGAAACATAAACATACTGTAATCCAACACACCGGTTTTACTTGGCATGGCCAAGGTAAGAAAAAGTTTCTCAATCCTTATCATAGGCCAAGCTGTTTTGTGTCTTGCTAGGTGCTATCTGGAGAAGTTGTTAAAATTGCACTTCACCACAACAGAAACCTTGTTTAAAACACTGAAGAAATATTACAAGGACAGGATGCACATTCTGACAGGATGAAATGAAAATTCACATCCACTCAAAAATATCTCCATCTCAGGAAATCACACAGCTGACCAAAATCTCACTACAGCCCCCCATCCCTATAAAAATGCAGGGGTCTCTGGAATGTAAAGCCTCGCTTGGAGGGGGTAGTCCAAATCCAATTAAAGGGGGGCATTCGCTGCATTGATTCTAGCTGGATTCAGCCAGTCAGTCTTCAAACACGGCTCAGTTCCCACACCCACACAGTTGATGATAAATCACTGTGCTAACACAGTGAGGAGTATTTCTTTCATAACTCAGTACTTGAGTGCTTGTAATCATACATGGACTCGGTGAAAGAGAAAGGGCGTAAAAGACACTAGAAAAGAAATGAAATAATCAGTGCTAACCATCTACAAACACTAAATTTGTATATTTTCTAAAGAAAATGTGAGTGGTGCAAAACTGAGCAACTTTTAAAAGTAACAGCACATTCTCCTCAACAATATGCATGATTTATGGTATCATTAAAGATACTGTACCTGATTTTTTTTTCTTTTTTTCTATTTGGGCAAAATGGTTTAAACCCCAAATAATATATATTTTAAGCAAGCAATAAGGTACGAGGCAGTGCTGTATCGTGAATAAGTCACGGCTGAAGGGCGTTTCGCGTCGTGCCTGCAACCCCTTCAACCGTGACTTATTTACGATACAGCACTAGCCTCGAGTACCTTATTGCTTTTATAAAACAGTTACCACACAATACAAAAAGCCGAAAAATATGCATCTATGCAACTTTAATGAAGTAAAATCACTAAAATCCTTCCTTTCGCTGGAAAAAAATTGTCCCTGGCCGTACAGAAGTTACATACATTTTTTCGCCAATAGATGGCGGCAAAAACTGTCTTTATGAGTGAGTCAGTCAGTAGAGAAGACTTTTACATTGAAAGGACTCAAACTTGTGATCACGGAGAAGGAAGACGCAACTGACAGATGACTATCGGCACGGGAAAACCCCTTAACTGTTAAAAGGACAAGATATCGCAGCGGACATTCAAACAGATTTTTTTTTTATTATGAATATAGGACTGACCTGAAGGAAAATGCTATACCTACTGTAAATGTAGGTACACTCGCTTACTCGATCTCTCACAATACTCTACTATACAATGAACAATATCAATGAGATCAAACATGTGTTTGCCAAGTTGCAAGTTGCCAAGAGTGGTTACTAGGGGTGTTGTGTAGTGATACATAGAACCGTTGGGTGAAGCGGTCATAGCCGTGTTTTATCGTGAATAAAACACAGCTATTGACCAATCAGAATCAAGGATTGGAACTAACCGTTTTATAAAAGCAATCATCTGTGAAAAAAACAGGCTTTATGATGCCATCTACTGTGTATTATAGAGGATTGTAATAAATGAGAAGCTCTTAAACGGAATAGAAAGCCTTAGCCAATAACATGCTCAGGAAAAAGGGGGTTGCCTATATTGAACTCAGGGACAAAAATTTAAAAATGAGTGAGAACATCATGAATCCATTGTCCAAATCATGTTTTTGTCTTATCCTGAATCACGTCATAGACATAAACAGAGAGAAGGAGCTCCGGCTACAATGTTCTTCCGCAAGACGCATGCAGTTCTGTTTATTAACCGCTAGAGCGCCAAAAGTTAAGTACTCCAGCTTTAAAGCTGCTGTAGGTAACTTTTGAAAAAATGTATTTGCTAAAACTGTCATTATGTCCTGACAGTAGAATATGAGACAGATAATCTGTGTAAAAAACAAGCTCCTCTCCCAGTGGTCCTATTGCCATTTGCAAGAAATACACGCTCCCGGTCAGAAACAACCAATCAGAGCCGGGAGGAGTGTCTTAGCAGTGTCAATCACGCTCGTGTACGCGCTGATCACACCCCTCTCTCGCACAGCGCGAGCGCCGGAGCGTGAGCCGTCGTTCAAACTCAAGATTGCCGGCGTGCTGCAGCTGTGCTTATGACGGAGAAACAACCTAAACTGCCAATTCTCGAGTGACACCTGCTCATAAAACAAAGAGGTAAAAGGAAAAAGACTGATGACGATAACCAAGCGAAAAAGAAAGAATTACACAGAGCCCATTGACTCGGTGTCAAAACTCTAGCCGCATAACATGTAGATAAAATGTCACGCACTCTGCTAAGCAACAATTGAAACCTGCTAATTGACTGGCTTGTCATGTTGCTGAAATAATGTACTAGCACACCTTATCTAGCATTATATATCGCTAGAATAATTACTTACATACTGTAACGTTAGTTACCGTTATATTAACGTTATCTTGCTAGCTATTTATAACTTATAGAAAGAGTGCAACGTTATAAAGTTACATGTAGGCTATTGCAAAATACATAATGATTTGAGGACCAAGTTTGTAGTCAAAGTATGGGCAGGCCATAGTCAATGTAAAGCATATTGTTGATGTTTAGTCCCTATTAGTGAATGTCCCATATGCCATATAACTTTTTATCCGCTGTTATCAGTGGCCCTGTTTACTAGCCTGCACGTTCACGACGGGCTCCGCTGTGGAGGACGAGCTGTGGAGGGAGGGCTGTAGCGCAGCAGAGAGCAAGGGGGTGGGACCTGTAAGTTGTGCTTGTTCAAATTTTCAGGCTAAGTCAACGTTTTCTCAAAACTCCCTACTGCAGCTTTAATGTCCATTGATTTGCACACCTAAAATGAATGGAACATTTCACCCAAATGGAAAATTCTGTCATTGTGTGTTCATGAGACACACAATAAATAATAGCGTTTGCCATCACAGACATAAAATCTGGCATGACACGTTCCCTTTTAAAACTGAAGGGAAAATGTGATTTCAGAACTTGTCTTCATCATCAGAAGCAACTAAACAAGTTTTGTCCTAATCTGCTCCCAAAATGCATTCTTCAACATTACTAAAGCACATAAATGCATTCCTGCTTGGTATGAGATCACCAGACAGATAAACCAGACACACCTTCCTTCTTATGATGAACTGTCATGTGTCCACATGACTTCGTAAGGTGGTCTGACCATGAAGTGATGGCAAAATATTTGGTTTTTTTTTTTCATTTCACTTTCATTCTGGCCAGTTTTTAGGCTGTTGTTAAAGTCCCCGTGAACCGGAAGTTGCAAACGACTTTTCTCCAGTGTTGTGACGTATTTCCGAGAGAAACGGAATACTAAATGAGGCAAAATGGTGGGCGTGGCCTTTTTCCCAACTAGCACCTGATTGGATCTAGAAAAGTAGGTGTTTTCATTCAGCCTGTCTACTGTCAGTTGGAGGGGCGTGATTACAGATGTTAAGAAGACGCCCAAACCGTGAAACCTACGTCATAAGGAGAGGTCCTCCAACGCAGAGGGGAGGGGAAATTTCAGATTTTGGTTAAAGATTACGAAGCCAAAAAAATTTTTTGTGTGGATTGACTTGCATGGATGAATTGTTCACCACAAAACGATCAATTTAGGCAAACAAAGTAAGTATGGTCAATTTTGATTTCATGGGGACTTTAAGAAGCTGCTGGCTGTTCAGGGGTGCGTTTCCCAAAAGTATCGTTAGCCAACTATGGTCGCAAGTTCCGTCGTTATCAGCATAGTTCAACGGGTCAGTGTTTCCCGAAACCATAGTTCTAACGAACATTCGCAAGCAGCATCGCAAAGTTGTGTGGTTTGGAACTACAGGTTTCGATTTGCATGCTCTCAATTTGATTCGATTTTGATTCGATTTTGATTTCGATTCCGATTCTCGATTCGATTTTCGATTTCGATTCTCAATTTCGATTTCGATTCTCAATTTCGATTCTAAATTCGATTTCCGATTCAATGAATATGTTCTTTTTATAAATATAAGATTTGTATTAAATCTATAAGTTTACTTGAGGTTAATAAAAAGAAATTAAGAGCCACAAACCTGTATATTAAACTTGATTTTAGGTACACTTGGGTACATTAAAACAGAACCCAACTCTATATTTCAAATGCAATGAATAGACAGGATTTTGATGTAAGATGAAAAATTTATGCTGAATATTGGACAAGTTAGAACAGTCGCATGCCTTGATCAAACAGGATCAGATTATTTTATGTTTAAGATAAAACAAACATAAAATCTCACAACATTAGCTGTAACATGGAGGCTGCAAGCCGATGAACAGTGTAGGAAAACTAATACTGGCTTTTGGGTGATAGATAAATAAATATGAAAAAAAAATCGATTCGTGGCCTTTGGGAATCGATTTTGAATCGACCACATTTTAAAAAACGATTAATCGAAAAATTGCTTTTTTTGCCCAGCCAGTTGGAAGCATAGTTTCTTGTTTGCATGACATGTGGACTCAATAAATCCTAACCTTGAGCAAAATAAGCAAGCTAACATTCAGTACAATCTAGCCTATATCTTTTATTTAGAATACATACAAATTAGGGCTGTATGATTAATTGCAATTTACATGTAATCGCACTTAAACCGATTTGTCTTATCGCTTTTATGCGCAGCTTGTCATTGATGTACGGCTCTGTAAATGCTAATCCATCTGAAAGCACCTTGAATTTGAGTCACTTATAACGTGAATTTGCAAAAGTAACACACGTCAAACATCTTTCCAAACATGAGAAGCATTTATGAACCTCTTGTCCAACAAAAGACAACATTTAATTACATGCTTTTACTCCAAAATTACTTCATAACGACAGTTGAGCATCCTTCAACTGCAATAACTGAGAAAAATTTGAAATAGTCCTCAGATGCCATGTCTGTAATTTATAGCAAAACATCTAACATTAATTCGATCTCAAACAGATTAATTAAAAGTAGTTATTATTATTCCACCACCTCCATGACATCATTTAACCAACGTGGTTAAACAACCAATTTGCGACAATATGGTTTCTGGAAACAGTCGTGACTAGCTACTTGATTTCTTCAATGATGCATCGTAGTATGGTAGTTAAGCAGCGAGTGACGTCGTTGTACGGGAATCGGACCCTTGGGTGGTTGCAAACTTAAAAAGTCCATTCCCAAGTCACTATGAATTGCTGGTCTCTAAACTCAGGTCCCATCATCAATGTGAGGGGCCGTTTACACTACACAGTTTTCAACTAAAACTGACAACTTTTTATCCCTTTTGGCCGTTCATTTGCACACAAAAACGACATTCTGGGGCCGGACAAACTCAAGGTTTTGAAAACAGATTTGAAAAGTGCAAGTGTTTCAAACACATACCGTTGTCGTCCCCATGTAAACAACAAAAATGTGAATTTGTGAAACCAGTGATGTCATGCGCATGCGTATTACATGTTCAGTCTAGACTTAGTGTTTCTTTACATTCTGACATCGCTAACTACTTGCCTGGCATGCATTCAACAGCGTTTTTAGTCCTTTTCGCAGATCTGTGTGAACTGGGATCGTAAAAACGTTTCCATTATTTGTACGTTGTTGTCATGTACACGTATCCTCAGTCTTAGGCCCGCGCCAGAGGTGGGACAGAGTCTTTCTGCCGGGTGTCTGTTAGATTACTGCACTGGAGTAGAGAGCACTATGAATTCTTCATGCGCCTTGTAACTGAAATTTTAAACTGTTAAAAGAAAAGACTCAAACTGTTGCATAGATATAATACACTAAGCATCAAATATATCTTCGCTTTGAACTTTTCAATGCGAAGCGCTGCACGCTTTGACTTCGCGTTGATTCAAGTGCATAATTCTGCGCACGGGATGCGCATAATCACTTTGCTGCTCTAAATTTTGGAGCCTTTCATATTAATACTTAGGGGAGGTTTAAACACCTGGGGCAAGGGGGCGTGGCCCCAGGTGTTTTTCCTCCCCCTGGGGAAATGGGCCTGCCACCACAGCTGGAAAAAATCCTAGAGGAAACACTGGTAGACATTATGTAAACTAAAGATGAGATTCATTTTGTAGTCAGCTTCACTGATTAATATAATGGAACTTTGTGAGATCGCAAATGAATGAGTGACAGCTTTTTAGTCATTATAAAGAGAACAGTCATTGCGTGCTGTCTAGGGCCTAGGCGATATAATAATTAATATAATATATTCATAACTTGAATAAAACTTTTGTTTGCCACGCTTGACAAGCGGCACTGTACACGCTTCAATACATAGCCCCAAGGTCATATAAATAAAGGATTCATTCTCGAAATTGATTTGATAACAATAGCAAAGGACGAGACTAATTTCAAGCACCCTCGGTGATTTGATTCTGGAACCAGGTCTGGTCCCAAACGCAGGATTTTTCAGCATTAGTTAAGGCAATTGTTATTTATTTGTATTGGATGCCATGTCAAATCACGCACAGTATGCTTGCTTTTCTGTTAAAATGAACAGTGTTTTGTGAATGTAGACGCTTTAATAACAAATAATTTGGAGCGTTTATGCTGGGACTTGTAAGTTGTTGGGACTGGTAAACTGTCTTGAAACTATTTCATTGGAATCTATAACACTCCCATTCGCCATCATGGGAGAAAAAACACCACTAATTAAACTTCGAAAAGTTGTGGAAGCCAAAAAGTATTGCCGGCCTTTATTTGTATATACACTATGAAAGATTGCAACCAATCCATTAAGGTAATTTCCTGCAATCCTTACTGATCTCATGGTGGTGTGCAAACAGCCGACGTATCAGCCAGCCTGCAGGAGGTGTTACAGGCATTTGTGTCCTAAAAACCTGAACTTGTCAAAGACAACTCTTACTTAACTTATCTAAACTATGAGCTGTAGCAGTAAAGAGGCAGTCGTGCCTCCAGAGCGGTGGGTGGGTATGAGTGTCTGTTGAGGCATGAGGCCATAGTAACGATTGGAAATTACGGGAATTCCCACCTCCCCAAATCCACCTCTGCTCCCTCCTTCTCCCCTTCTTTTCTGAAGCCAGCACAAACTAATTATGTGTGCTAGCTTGATTCTGTTCATATGCAAACAACAGCTACTGGAGCAAAGCCTCATTCAGATCTGGAACAGTTCATATTAATATAACAAAGTTTATGTGAGGGTAAACAATGGCATCAATGTCAACATGCATGCAGGTTCAACCGAGATTAGGACAATCTCTAGGCTAACAACCCATCATAAATGGAACTAGGTCAACTGCTGTTGATCTCTGCCCAGTTTTATTAGAGTTAGGGCTGGAATAAATGACACTACTTTAAAATATGAACAGATATTAAGCACACTATAGGCATCACACACTTGCCCACTTTGTAAATGGTTACAGAGAAAAACTGGGTAACGTACACAAAACGTCTGAGGATCGCACACTACCAACTTTCACATCGTTCTGAAATTAACAACAATCTCATGCAGAAACATCCGCCTCTTTGCTAGAAGATTTATGATCAATGAAAACCAGATGCATTCTAAACTCAGCAAAAACTATCAGTTTGATATCCTACAAACTGAATAGAATCGCTGTCTGAAGCTTAATTATAGAAATCGGAGTCTGTTCCCCTCGTACATTACACGATTTTTATGAAACTGGTCAACTCCGACTGCCCAACACCTGCATACTGGATCTGACTTTTGGTAATTAGCATAAACTCAAGCAAAAGTTGTGTAGTGCATTCCAGACTTTAGGCTAACTAAAACAAAAACATTTACAATTAGTTTTAATTAATTGAAATAAAAGAAAATATAAATATTTGATGAACAACTTAAACTTAAAACTTTGTCTTGGCAACTAACTGCCAATACTCTGGGGGTCTAAATATATTTATTCATCTATTTTATACAGTTTTATTAAAATAATCTCTCAGATTTATTTAATTATCTTCTTTAAACTGACAATTTTTCAAAATCAAAGATATCGCTATATCAATTTGGGCAAGTCCAAACACTTAGACAGTTGTTGACGATAAATCAGTGTTTGCAGTCATAAATGTACAGTTTGGCAATCTTTGACCATTTCTGGGTGTGTCATGTCTTCTGGCACAGTCATTCTTGTTTAGCTACATTAAATTCAGGTGTGTCATCCCAGATTTAATTTCACAACACTGAAAGTGCACATGACATTCGGTAATTCAATTCATGCAAAAATGTACAAAATCTAACTATTGTGTCATAACTGATCAAAGGTCTATGATAGGCTTGTTTGATGCAAAGCAAAAGATCCCATCTGATCACAGGACAGTAACCAAGTATACTTGCCTCCAACTTGTCTCTCAATCCAGTTCTCATGTGGCAAGTAAACTAAAGCAGAAGAAGAGTTTTCCATCTATTCACATTTTCCAGGCTGGTTAATGAAAATGGATTGTGTGAGTTCGAGCATCAAAAGCCCAAACCCCAGGATCACTCGTGCAAGATCGGGTTACAAAGCTGGTCAACTCAGTCACACTCCACTTTTACTAGAACAACATAAGATTCCCATTAGAGGCTGATTTCACCAAACTAGACTTGGGGGAGCCTGTAGAGGCAGAAATGGGGGACAGAAAAATGTCTCAACTGTGCTTTTGAGTAAACGTAACTTACCATTTACTAAGATATTTCCTCTTCGCATGCAATTTTGAAAACTCATCATCATCATCAACGTCGTCGTCACACACGATTTAAAAACATCATCACATGTCTTTTATATTAGAGTCCGCTCAGTCCACCTGTCTAAGCTCATTGAGAAGCACATTTCACTAACAAAAAAGTACCTGTCATGGTACTTTTTTGCCCAAAACATGGCCCAAAACATGGTATTACCATGGATCATACGTTTTTCATGAAGTACCTTGGAGTAGGCTACCGTTTAAATATTATACAAAAGTATAAATACATACGAAATAAAACAACTGAGGTGAATTAATACACGCGAGTCGTAAGGCAACTCGTAAGGTCTTTCTTTCTTTCTTTCTTTCATTTCCGACATAATCCGAGAAAACATTAACAACTAACACACGCTCCATCAAACGTTGTTTTGAGGCCAGCTGCAGCATATTTTCTAGATGATAACATAATTTTAGGATTTAACACTTCAAACTTAACATAAACACGTGCCAACGACAGGAGATACAACTTACCGCTGCAGAAAGTCACACCAGAAAACCGTCTCTCGCGCGAAACAGAGTGAAACTTCATCATGGTTTCAGAATATGACTGTTAAATTTGCAGAGCCCCGCAGCATTAAAACTATGTTGCGTTTAAACTGATGGAGGCGGGAAACTTATTCAGTCAGCAGCAGCAGCAGCAGACACTGAAGCCGCTCGCGAGCACACAATAGATGATCTACAGTCACTGCATAGGAATGTCTGAGGACTTTAACTCACGGTACCGCTCAAGACAAGAGACTGACACACTTTATTACTGTCAACAGCCTCACGCTAACACGCCTTCATACTTAATATTCACTTTCAGAAGTTACAGAGAGACCTGATACTAGCCTACCACGATAATACAATTTCTGTATGTAGCCTACCAGTCTTTGTATTTATTGGAATACCTTGGAATAACTGTGTGGTACAAGATATGGCCGTCATGTGTTTTATAGGCATATCACATAAAATATAAATATTAAAAATTAACAGCAGTTCCATATCTCACAATTCGAGCTTTTTTCTCGCAATTGAGAGTTTATATCTCGCAATTCTGACTTATTTTCTCAGAATTGTGAGATATAAACTCTCTTTGATGCCAAACTTCAAGTCGAACACACCTACTGATTTATTTAATATCTCCACTATTGATATGCATGGACATGGAACGGTTGATTCTGCTTCGAAATTTGGAACTAGTTTCATTGGTGGAGCGAAAAATGACAAACTAACTGGCAATACTCAATATCACTTGCAAGTTACTCAATATTAAGCCATATGGACATTTTTTGGGCACAATATCATGTTAATTCCACTTTATTTGACATTTCTACAATAGAAACATTTGGATTATTTCCAATATTTTAGCATACCATTCTTTAAAGTACCATGGAGTATCAATAATGAAGTATCATTACACTAGGAATGCTGGATGGACATTATCTCGTTATGGCTACATTTGAAGGTTACTTCCTTTGGCTCAATTGATAACATTGTTTGATTTCCTGTTTTGCCTAACTAGATTAACTGTACATTTGCTTTACAATCTCAAAGTGATGCTGGCTGTTTACATGCAGAAAATATTATTAATATTATTATTTATTTTATTAATTGTTTCTTCATGTATATTATGCTTTTGTTTATGCGTGGTAATCCACACCTAAAAAGTCCAGACAGAGAGGGCTTGTATCCAGTCCCTCCCACCACTTACTACTCTTTAAAAAAATAACCTCAGGGAATAAAATGGGCTATTAGCAGAGGCTCATATAGACATATGCCAATGCATTTTCACTTTAACCATGTGTTTGTGTTCTTGGCAGAATAGCAATGATTTTCCCAATTCTCAGTCCACAAGGAGGGAACTCTTATGCCATCCAGAAAGAATGTGCAATTCTTCCACTCCCAGTCAATCTGTCACATGTAATCCTACAGCATCTGGAACTATTGCTTTCCAATTGCAATTCATTTACAAAACCACACAAGTAAGCCTTTGTATGTTGCAGTTCAGTATGACAGTCTTTTATGTTTTTGTTGTGTATTTGGATTTCGTACAAAGATTTCTGATCATTCATTGTGGTCGCACAGCTGGCTGTGGAACTATGAAGGCATATTTTTGTGTTTTTATGTCATGTTTCTGAGTAGCCTAGATTAATAAGGTGTCATGTAATTGCAAAGATTCAAATGAGTCTGGCACAGGTTTGTACAAAAGTGATTGTATACTTCATAATCTGTCCCTCATGTGGACTTTTTGTTTTGTAGGAACATCCACAGCTTTTACCATGTTTTTCCATCTAAACACCTGCAAGTGAAGGTTTTCATGAACTGAAGTCTCAACAATTAAATGTGTTGTTGATCTCCTCATCTCATGTGGCCGCCAGTTGCATAAACTGCTTAAACCCTTACAAGTTATCTAATTTTACTTCTTCAAGACTGGTCATTCATTTTTAAGTCAGTTATATAAAAAGGTAGATGGGTCAAATTTGTAAAAGTAGAACTGATTAGCCCTAACTAATTGCTAGGTGGTCAAACTAGTTCTTAAGCCACAGTCTTAAAGGGAAAGTTCACCCCAAAATTTACTTCCTTAGTATTTTTATTCATACTATGGAAGTCAATGGAAAACTGTTTGGTTACCGACATTCTTCCAAATATCTAATTTTGTGTTCAACAGAGGAAAGAAACTCATACAGGGTTGGAACAACATGAGGGTGAGTAAATGATGACAGCATTTTCATATTTGGGTGAACTATCCCTTTAACTGAGAGACTCTGTTCATGTAACTCGCCACTGATCCGTTACACTGCTGCCCTCTACTGGGTTGTAAAGTCAACTGGCCACTTAAATAATAACTAGATGCTGACAAATATGCTCACTCAACGTGACTAAGCACTTTGAGGTAATGTAATCACATCTAAGCAAAAAGCGTGTTTGTTTATTCGCTTTCTGTTTATTTATTAATCTCTGTAACATCTGTGTTATATGTTCCTTTGCACAAACGTTCTTATGATTTCCATTATAGCCTATCATTTCTTTGGCTCACAGTTGCTAAGTGGCAGACATCACAGTAAAAATTCAAAAAACCCAAAATATAAATAATTTTTTTATAATTTAGACAAAATATAATTAATATTCTGATACATTCTGATTCTGATAGACTATATTTTCTCAAATAGTTTAGGCTACTGTCTAAATAATTAGCATTAAAAAATGTCATACCATGTTCATAAAACAATATACAATAACTCAATAACAATACAATAACAAAAAAAAATAGCCTACTTTATACAATTAGATATAAACATAAACGTTTAGATATATTAGGCCTTGATATATATAAAGCTATAACCACACAAAAGTAGGCTATGAGCCCATAAAGTATGGAGCCCCTAAGGGGTGGTGGAAAAAATATGAGATACAGTAGATGAGAGGAAATCTATATCTACGGAGCCCCTAAGGGTAGGCCTACACGGTAGTGTAAAAAAATATGAGATGGGAGTAAAAATTACACATTTTAATGTTTTTGCGTTCGCACGAAACTTTGCGTTCACTCACACCTTTTGCGAGCGAACACAAAAGTTTCCCGGGTGAACACAACCATTTTAAAAGTGAACACAAAGTTTCTCTGGAAACGCAAAACATTTCTTTTTTTTGACAAATAGGCACATTTTTTCTCCCATCTCTTTTTTCCTTCAGTCCATGTCCCTTTAGGGGCTCCGTAGGCTAGCCTACTAATGATAAACATAAAAAAATATATTAATTAATATTAAATCTGATGGGACTATTTTAACATATTTGGCTCAGATAACTTTTTAGATGTTACAGCAGATTCTCCGAATTTCATTGCATTTGAATCCTCTTTCAATGAATTTGTCATTCAAAATAGGCTACAATCCCAATTTGCTATACCGGTTTGTTGTGTCTGTTTGCTGCAATTCACACCACTCTAGCCGCAACATGCTTGTTGTGGTTTTAAAGTAGGCTAGCCCAATTTTAACAAAGCCTTTATTATACCCGACATAAGTGGCTGTGATTTATGTATTTTGCTTTGTAGAATGCTGTCATTATTCTGATGATCACGATCTAAAGAGTTTCTCGACTATTTACATGTAGGCCTAACATTTTTTTTAATTCATTTAGCCTACAGATTTATCCAAAGCTATTTACAAAAGCAATTTATCACATATCCAGCACTATTCTAACAATATTAATAATAAGTTTAAATAGGATTTCAGTAAGTTGGCTCTCACAAGCCAACTTAATTAAATTAATTAATATGGGTTTTCATAAAAGATTTAAATTGATTCATTAGATATGCTATAAAAGTTTCAGAATGAATATTAAACACGTGTTTTAGGCAAGACTATCTTAAAGCCGTGTAAATATATAAAATGGAAACTGCTTCCCATATCTTTTGTTGATGATGTCAAAGGTTGTGTGCTCAAACAAATGATATGGCTTTCTGGGTTTTGAGTATGACGTCACAATTTTTTACACCAAACTCACTTAATCATTTGTACTGGTGACATCCAACCAGGGAGTTTAGTACGACCCATTCTACTGAAAATGCTTGTTTGAGGAGAGTGTTATTTAGAAGGGGGTGTCCTACACTTGTACCATGTAGTGTGTGTGTGTGTGTGTGTGTGTGTGTTTATTGAATCTATGTTGATCTATCACTAACACCAGCTGCTGTTATCTGTTGATGAATGTACTGCATTGGAACAGGTCGTTCATGTCTACACTTATCAAACAGTTTGGGGCCTTTTGTTTGAGGATAAAGAGCAAAACAGCTTGTTTTTGTTAGAAGGTCGAAGGCAAACAGACCATGGGCAGAAAACTACAATAATTGATGCTGTGTATGGCATTTTACAGAGCATCCCTAAATTTAGCCTACAGTATACACAAAGCATGAAGTTTGAATTAAAATAATGAGAGAAAGAACAGAAAATCCACAAGAATGCAGCAGTAATCCTTCTTAACCACTCGGCAGGGGTGAGAATCACATGATTACCACTACTACCACAGCCTACAAAGTTTAAATCTTGGTTAGTACTTCCAGAAAAAAAAGACACTCCACTCAACAAGTTAAGAAGAATATTTCATTTATTTAAACAGCTAAGTTCAAAAGTCATATAAATAAGCAAGATTAAATCTAGGCATTATTCAAATCGAAAACCTTATTCAATAAATAATATGGAGGGATCTGCTCTTACATAAACGGATATGTCTTCAGATAGAAAAAAAAAATACATTTAAGGCAGCATGTCTTTCAGTAAACCATTAATAGTGCCATAAACTGACACAACAAGTCATTGTAAAGTGCTTTCAGGTCAGTTTACACAAACAGGTTTAAATAAAAATGTCAAATTAAAATAATGAAGAAAAAAAAAGAAAGAAAATAAAATAAATGTAAAAGGGAAAACAAATGAGATGCAGTTCAGCCAACTGCAGAAGAACAGCCATTACCTAGTCACGGCCTCTTGTAACAAATCAAAATAACTTATCTTAGTGCCAAGACACATGTCGGATAAATAAACGAGAGAGACTCGTTCTATATCAGGCTAATATTTGTGCAGTAGACCTGTGTGTATATCTAAGGTACACAAGGACAGAGTTCAAATCTTTGGTTCATCAGGGTTCAGAACATATTACTTATTCAGCTTTAAGCACATATGATTAAAACATTTCTAAAAACAAACTTAAATTTGAGAAAAATAAATATTCAGACAAACTGTTGACCCTGTGTCTTCCTCTTAAAAGTAATGCTAGTGACAGTCGTGGTCTGAGCTGTCGACATGACGGATCTCGTCACAGTTGATGGTGCGTCCAGCGAGGCCGATCCTCGAAGCACATGGCCGGCCACAGGTGTCGCACATAAACTGGCTAGATGTTGTTATTTGTAAGGTATTGAGCTTTCGGTGTCATTGTTTGTCTACAGCAACGGTGATCCAGCTGAACTCAAAGGAGTGGATGGCAGTACGGCCATCTCTTGAGACCATCTCTTCAAGGTCATTTGGGTCCATGTTGCATAGTTTCAAATTGGCTTCGAGGCCGTCCTTGTAACGTCTGAGTTGCCCTCCTTGAGAGCGCATGCGGCTCTGGAGCTGGCCAGTTACAGTATATTGTCAGTGACAAAGTGCTAAGGGTTTTAAAGGCATATTTCCCATAAAGTTATGTCATTATTTACTCATCCTCGTGTTTTTCCAAACTTTCGTCCATGGAAGAGAAATGGAGACATTAGGCAGAATGCTCACGCTGCTCTTTTCCATACAATAAAAGTGAATGGGACACCACAACCAATGACGTTTGACGTCATTCACATCATGTGGATGATGACGAATGGGGTAAATCCAGCAAATAACTTAAATTTCAGTGTTGCCCTCAAACAAATGTATTGTTTGGCTTGGAATAGAGTACGTATCCCAGATGTACTCATTTTGTGGTGTTTTTCCTTTTTTTTATTCTAGTAATTAAAGATTGAGAGTTTATATCTTATAAATGGTTAAGAATGGTTAAATGGATCATGTCCACAATATGCATCTAGTATTCAAAAACTAAATTAATCATTATTCTTGCAGTATAAACACTGTGTTCCTAACATACTGGGTCCAAATCATTAAACAAATGGAATAACGCATAACTTGTACAGAATAGATCAATTTTGACTTTCAACTTTCAAAATATCTCTTTTAAAGGGATACTCCACTTTTTTTGGAAATAGGCTCATTTTACAACTCCCCCAGAGTTAAACTGTTGAGTTTTACCGTTTTTGAATCCATTCAGCCGATCTCCGGTTCTGGCGGTACCACTTTTAGCATAGCTTAGCATACATCATTGAAGTGGACAAGACCATTAGCATTTCTAAAAAAAAAATGACCAAAGAGTTTCGATATTTTTCCTATTTAAAACTTGACTCTTCTGTAGTTACATCGTGCACTAAGACCGACGGAAAATGTAAAGTTGCGATTTTCTAGGCTGATATGGCTAGGAACTATACTCTCATTCCTGCGTAATAATCAAGAAACTTCACTGCCGTACCATGAGTGCAGCAGGCGTAATGATATGACGCAGCGCCTGAAAATAGTTCCGTTGTGTTGACGGAAGGTAGCCTATTTTCAGGCGCTGCGTCATATCATTACGCCTGCTGCACTCATGGTACTGCAGTAAAGTTTCTTGATTATTACGCAGGAATGAGAGTATAGTTCCTAGCCATATCAGCCTAGAAAATCGCAACTTTACATTTTCCGTCGGTCTTAGTGCACGATGTAACTACAGAAGAGTCAAGTTTTAAATAGGAAAAATATCATAACTCTTTGGTCATTTTTTTTTTTTTAGAAATGCTAATGGTCTTGTCCACTCCAATGATGTATGCTAAGCTATGCTAAAAGTGGTACCGCCAGAACCGGAGATCGGCTGAATGGATTCAAAAACGGTAAAACTCAACAGTTTAACTCTGGGGGAGTTGTAAAATGAGCCTATTTCCAAAAAAAGTGGAGTATCCCTTTAAAGTTCCATGGAAGAGAAAAATCATACAGGTTTGCAATGGCATGAGGGTTATTAGTAAAGGATGACAAAATTGACTTTTTTGGTGATTTTTACACTCACCAAGCTCAGGTTCTGACCAGCAGTCTATTATTATATAGTTTACAATAATCTATATATGATAAAGCAGTATTGTCTCAACAATATTATCCCGATTAAAAAATATCTGTAGCATCTTGACTAACAGCCCTCAGTTGGGGTAATAATATCTACATTAAGAAACTACAAAACTACTGAAAATACTGTAATAAACTGTACATACTGCATACAGTAAGGTCCTAACTTCTGATTACAGCAAATCAGCATCTTTGGTGTCTAATGCAGCAATTATTTGTAGGAAACATAAAATCTCTTGTCATCTCACTATAATGTGAGATCAGCTCTTATGCCTCGTGCTGTTATACCACTTCCTCATGGCCACCCCACTAGTGCTGCTGATGACACACAGCGCTCCTCCCAGACTCCACCATGTGGGTTTGCGGTTGAGGAACAGGAACTGGAGGATGAATGCCAGGACCACATCCATCGTCCTCATCAGTGCAACAGGTCCTGCTTTCTCAATCTGCAGGGCTTTGGTGAGGAACGTCTGTCCGGCTATCCCGAGCAGCCCGATGGCCATGAGCGACCACCTGTCCCAGCCGCAGGACGGAATGGTCCATTCGTCCAAGATGAACAAAACAATGATGCACTCGACGAGTCCCAGGACTGCATAGTACCAGACGGAGAGGTAGTAATGAACACTTTTACCTATTTTTCTCAGAATGACCATAGTGCAAGCTGCTCCGACCGCCCCGGCGAAGGCGGCCGACGTGCCTTTGATGTGATTGGTGTAGTCTCCTTCGATGCCAGACAGCTCACCACCAAAGAGGAATGGCGGTCTGGCTATCAGTATGACGCCGGTAAGCGTAAACACAGTAAAAACGACGTCCAATATTGTGCACCTCTCTTTGAGGAAAATCCAAGCCAGCAAGGATGTGAAGACTGGATTACTGAACATTATAACCGTGGCATCAGCTAGGGGCATCTGCAGAACTGCATAATACAACAAGATCATGGCGTTGGACCCCAGGAACCCTCTGAGGAACAGGTAGATTCGCATACCTCTCGGTCCCAAAAAGCCAGTTCTGAAAAATGAAAAGGTTATAGGCTAGGCTATTCCCACATTGCTGAATCAAAATAATATTGGATCCAATCACAGGGTCAAGAGAGTCATACTTGTAACTAGGGTTGTCAATAAGTACCGACTTCGGTACCAGTCGGTACTGAAATTTTAAAAATGTGACGCTTTGAGCGCTGTTGAGCGGAATCGTAAACTCATGCGCTCATCGGAAATGTCTGTGATTGGCTACATTGATCAGCGCTTCAGAAACATGTTGTAAATATACATCAATGACGCTCTTCACGGAGCACTTACACAGATATAGCAGAGCGGTCCGCTAATAATCGCCTGCTTGTGCTTTCAAACACTCTCGCTCCCGTTTTTTAAAACACTTCCAAACACTACCGTGTGCTCTCAAACGCTCCCGTGCATTGACCATTGTAGCCAATCACAGACAAATCCGATGAGCGCGTGAGTACAATAGACAATCAGAGGTGTTTACAATTCCGCTCAATGAATTACTCTCTCCCGTTACTCTCTGCTTATCTTTTCCTGTCAGCCACCGTAACTTCTGTTAGTTGCAATTCACAACCTCACTGCACCTTTAAATATTAATAGTTGTACCGTATTAAAGATTCATACTTGTAATATTTCATAAATTGAAACTTGTATTATAGATTCATCCTTGTAATATATCGGATTTCTACTTGTATTATAGATTCATACTAGAAATATATCATAGATTCATACTTGCTTTATAGATTCTTGTTATATATCAGAATCTTACTTGTATTATAGATTCTTACTTGTTTTTATAGATTCTTACTTGTAATCTATCAGATCCATACTTGAATTATAGATTCATTCTTGTAATAAATCAGATCCATACTTGAATTATAGATTCATACTTATAATAAATCAGATCCATACTTGTATTATAGATTCATACTTGTATTACAGATTCATGCTTGTATTATAGATTTTTACTTGAAATATATCTGAATCATTCTTGTAATATGTATCATAGATTCATACTTAAAATATATCATGGCTGGTAAGACAAACAGCATCTGGAAGAAGCACCGAACCGCACTGATTTGGATGGCGTGCATCCCTTCGATTTTCTTCACAAGAAGAGCTGCAGCGGAGAAGAAGACGGATGCTAACAAGCTATACAGGAGGCCCAGCCCTGGACAAGCTGGTTTCTTTTCTGTGGATGAATATAACAAAACAGCTTAACATCAGACCAAATTAATGATATAGTGTGCAAATTGATTAATTAACTGTTTTAACTGCATAAATAAATATTTGCTGAGAAAAAAACCCTAAATAAAAATCTAATAAATTCTATTGAAATCTATCTATCTATCTATCTATCTATCTATCTATCTATCTATCTATCTATCTATCTATCTATCTATCTATCAAACTTCCAAACCTCTATTTTTTCTAGTTTACTGAGCAGAATTGACAAGTACTTTTAGGTTAAACTGTTCCTGTACAAGGTTAAACTGTATTATATTTTCTCTTTTCCACCATGTTTATTCATTGGAGCACCATATGGAATGACTTTATTACCACACTTATTACTCTTTGTAGACAAACCGTCTGCACAAACAATGGAAATGAGACATGAGAAGTACACAGCTTGATTTGGCTTTTTTTAATGTGTGATCTGAATTTTGATATTTGGAGTGGAGTGAGATGGAACAAAAACAGCATGAATCTCAAAACACTGTTGATGATTCTGTTTCACTTTGACACTGAAATGATACCAAATGTGACGGCAATGATTATGCAACCAAACGCAACTTTACTACCTGTGGGTGAGCTGAGCTGAGCTGCATGCTCAATCAGGTTGTGTGGCTGCCAACATTGGACAAACGCCAAATTGTATCAAATGTCCCATGAGGACCTGGGCTGAGTCAAAGATCATGGGCCCTGGAACATAACACATACCCAACAATACGGGTTTGGTTTAAAACAAACAACTTCACCTGAGCGTTTAGAGAGAACAGAATAGACAAAAGGACATTGTTTCCTGGTGTGATTCAAACGGTTTTTCACACAAATCCAGTACTGCTCATGAGTCATGATGATAAGGCATTTTCTGTTATCTTCTTCCTGAGGAATTTTATATTCCTTTATTTTCTTTATTCTTTAAGACAAGATGACAACTTAAAATTTTAAAGGTACTTTGAAAAAAATAATACCATTGGATAATATGTACTTGCCTAGAATGAAAAACAGTCAAATAGATACAGTAAGTGTGTCCCTTCCAAAAGTTACCATGGTCACCACAGTTTCCAACAACATACAATGGACTGCTACAGTCTGAATTCAAAATCCCATTCATTTCCACCATAGAGGAATTTGTTTTTGAAAAACTGAACTAAATCAAACTTTAAATGTAGGTCACTTTTAATTCAATCATGTAATTCGCAATGCTTCATGAGATTGTAGTTCTTTACCTCATTGAAGCCGTTAAATACACCGTCTTGTACTTTTGTCTTTTTGTCCAAAATACTTTTTTGCTTCAAATCAAAGTTTGTGATGTTGTCATCCACCTTGTAACTGGTTAGTTTGGTTTATGTCATGGCTTATAACGCTTTAATGAAGTCTTCTATAAATTCCCTACGGGAAAAACACTTCTGGAACAAGCGCCGCAGAAAAAGTCGACTGAACCTGTTGCACTTTATTGTACTACAGTATAAACACACTGTGGTAACTTGGAATTAGCCATCACTGTAATTTAAAAATACATAACTAAATCCCATATTAATGTATAAGAACTCAACAGATAACACTTTTTTTGGATGAAAGGTGGCTATAACCAAGAAACCGCAGTTTATTTTAAAAGCGGAAACAATGGTTACAATGGTAACTGTATGTAAGGGACTTGATACAATGTAACTGTTCTCGTCAGCTATAAAAAGGCGTTACCATGGTAATAACCATGCCATTCATTCCACAATTACTTCAATTAATAGGTTACTGTAAAATCATGAAAAATTGATGAGATTTCCTTCAAACAGTTTAAGAAACAATCTGAAATCTGATGTATACATTTTTATTTATTTATTAGTTAACTTTTTTACGGCATGTGGCTAATACAAAGTTACTGCAGATTACTGTATCGATGGTATTTTAAAAAAAAAAACTATGGACACTATGGTGACTGTAACAGGTTTGATACAACATAACTCTTCTCGTCAGCTTTTACAAAGTAAACCCTTAAAAACTTAACATTTGCTATTTATCAAATATAATATAGCTATAATTAAAACTGTAAAATCATGGCAAGTCAATATGGGATTAAGTTGAACAAAGTTACAGCAGGTTTATTGTAGTATCGATGGTATTTTAAAGAAGAAACGATGGTTACAGTATGTACAGTATGTCACAGGTTTGTTACAACGTAACTGTAACATAATGTAACGTAACGTACCATGGCAAACCTGCCATTTATCATATTATTAAAATTATAGTAGGGATGCACAATATACCATATCGGTATTGGCCGATATATGTTCATTTTTAGTGTTATCGTTATCTGACAGATAAGAAAATCTGGCCAATATATTAAAGCTGATAAATGATGGATTATTTCCTTCAGCTGAGACCCTTCAGATGTGCACTGTTTTAGAACATTATAATTGTGTGGTTTGAACATGCCTTTTAATTGTGAGACCTTTGTTTTTGTAATCAAGGCTCTCAAAAAGTTATCGGCTTTCAAATATAAATTGTTATCGGTATGACCAACAATTTCATATCGGTGCATCCCTATGTTAAAGTCATATGGTAAATTGATATGTTGTTTCGTTACAACAGTTAAAGATAGCCTACTATCTTTCTGACCGTAGCAGTTTTTAATTTTTATTTTATGATACCAAGTTACCGCAGATTTATTGTAGTATAAGAGTGGTATATGCGGAAACGATGGTTACTAACGTTACGCTACTGACTTGTAACTGCTCTCGGTAAGTTAACACTAGAGTCACACAGAGGTCACACAGGTGTAGAAATAGACATTAACAGAACAGAAATAGATCGATCGGAGATCAAATCCAGGCTCCTGTTAAGAGTTGAGATCAGTTTACCTTTCTCAACCGTTTTTGCCCCCGTGTCCTCCTCCTCACAATCATCATCCTCATTATCCTTATCCTCATCGCGGTCAGTGTCGCTTCTCTTACAGCAAACCGGCACACAAACCCGGTAAAAAGCCCGTCCGTTGCCCCGTCGGCAGTCCTCAGCGTCAGCATCCGTATCCCGCACTTCTGCTCGAGTTTGCATCTCGATTTCCTCCCCATCGACCCCATCGTCAACTTTCTGATAAAGCACTCTGTCGTCCACTCTACAAGGGACAACAGATAAATCTGTGTCGTTATTACCTATAGAGCCATTGCGCTGTCTAATATCCCCCATGACAGAAGAGAGCGGCTGGGCATACCTTAACCACGACCCTGGACACACGCTTCTTCGGGGAGAAATGCTTACAACCGAGCAAGAGCAACAAGTTCAATGATTAACCTTGTATAAAGAGAGTTGGTTTTGCCTTACTCTGCCGCTAGAGGAAGACAAAATGCATTTTAAGAGGGGCTGGACAACAATGACGTTTCAAAGAGTTTATTCTACGGGTAACGTTAGAATTAATTTTGAATACAATTTCTATTGAGTTACTACTTGGGTTGGAAGATAATAAAAGCAAAACGCACTAGGTCTGTATGTGAAGTTTTTACGCAATTTGAATGAATTCATAGCACCTTTTCTGTTATTTTATTTTTTTATTAATTTCCTTTACTTGTAGTAAAGTATTATTTTATATATTATACTCTCCTTTTCTATATCTACACTGTAAAAAATCCTATGACAAATAAGTTATGACAACATGTTTTTGCATTGCTTTAACGCATCAAAATAAGTTAAGCAATTTTCAACTTATTTTATAAGTTATACAATATAAGTCAGTTTAATGTAATTTAAGTTGAAATGACATAAACATCCAAGTTGATTGTTTTAAAAATTTAAGGCAGCAATACAGTGTATATTTGTTAAAAAAATGTTATACTATATGTTGGAAATGACTATTGTCATGTTCATTGTTTGTAATGTGAGTAGCATTTAAATAATAAATAAATCATTTTGAATTTGATCATTTAAATTGATAAAATATATGGTCTATGCAACAAAGATTTTTCCTCACAAACAGAGTAAAATAAATAACTTTTAAATTACTCCATAACATTCACCCTGTCAAATCTTTTCTGAAGAAAACTTTTCCGATCTGATTTTGACACTTGTTCCTTTTGTCAGAATGACAGTGAAACACTTCTTCATTTGTTTTAGTCGTTCAATTATACTTTTCAGCTCTGGAGAGATGTTGGTTTGTCTTTGTTAGTTTTATCTTACAAGGATTGTTATTGTTAAACAATCTGTTATTTTTGGATTTTTTTGAAGCGGATACAAATGCTTTATAAACCCAATTCTCTTTCTATGTAGATTTTATATTATAAATGTACATTTTAAAATTGTAAACCTATTTTTATTAGTATTCTTACAAGAGATAAAACATTATTTACTTACAATTTCACACTAGCTTAACAAAAAAGCTCTGAGAACTTTTTACTGTATTCATTGTGTATTTTTTATTAATTTGTGTAATGCCCTTTGTTCCTTTTTTAGTTACTGTCTGTATGGTATCGGTCGTTCGTTTTCTTTATTCTCTCTATTGGTGTTATTCTTAATTATTATGTTCTAATTTTGTTGTACCACAGTGTAACCAAATAATAAAGCATAAAAAAATTATTTTGAATTCAGTGAATAAATTATCGAACACTTATGCTTATTACATGGGAGCCTGTTCAGGTCATATTTCACTAATACATCTTAATGAAAACAACACATTTTAGGACCATATCTTGTTTCTTTGATTTTAATGAAAAATATGGCCATAGACATAATTTTGGCAGGTTTCATGGATGCGATTTACCCTCATATTATGCTTCCCACTATACGCAAAATTCATGCATTACGACAAAACAGACTCACGTTTTTTTTTAAGGTTTTATTAGTTCTAACATAAAAAAAACAAGTACTGACAACTAACCTTTCTTCCCACAGTTACTTTTCCTCAAGAGTTGAGCTAAATCTAAGTTTATTGCAATCTCATTAATAAAAGAAGTTGTTGAGTCAAGACAAGTTTCAAATCCATCACATCCAATGTGGTTAAACTGGTCGGTTTTGTTTAAAAAAGTTAAAAATGGCTTTTTACATCACTGTAAAAATGTAAACAGTTTATTTGGCAGATTGTTATCACGTCAACAGCTAACTGATTTGACCTTTGTTGTTTCCTTGTTATACCTCTTTAGTGACTACACGGCAAAGCATGAGAATACGTTAACAATAGCTTTTGTTGAAAAGGACAACAAAAACAGGAAAAATGAAAAGTGCAGAACAGATGGTGACAACAGAGAAAGACACAAAGGGGGCGTTTCTAGAGAGGCATTCATCTGGAATTATTATTATTAGCGCTAGGCTAGATCATGCATGTGTTTTCACAACAGGCTCGGCTGAGCCAGGATCTGGTTCTCTGCGCGTTCGACTGGCACACTAACTGCTCAGGTCGATCATCAAGTGCTCGTAAATCTGTGTCTTCCCTTTAAAGCTGGAAGCCAGCAGGAACTCTCTGTTGTCAATGGACACCAGCGAGAATGCCCTCGGCGCCTGGACGTTGAGCTCCTGGAAGTGCACGAACTGGCTCTTCTTGGTGTCCCACTGATAGACCTGGGTTAGAGAGTAGTCGCTGCCTAGGATGGCGTACTGCCAGTTGCCGATGGAGACGGGCTGGAAGATCATGGAACCCCGCGAGGGCATTGTCTGTATCTCTGTGAACATAGCGCCGTCCCACTTCATCACCTTGGAGTCGCCGATGAAGCGCGTCAGACAGACAAACAGCTCCCCCTTCACCTTGAAGTGTTTGACGGCATAGACGTCCTCCATCTCTGGAATGTCCGTCCGTCTGTCGAACTGCATCTGGCTTCTGCTCCACTGGTAGATAACAGGCCGCTGTGAGCTGCTAGACAAAATAAGATGGGGTTTGCCGGCGATATCAAGGTACTCGACGTCCGTGTCCCGATACCAGGGATGGAGAGACTGGTGCGAGTAGAAGCCATTGCCGTTCCACTTGTACACCGTTGTGGAGCCAGCCTTCGAGCTGTCCGCTATCACGAAGTAGAACTCGCCTTCCACGCGGAAAGTCTCAATGTCGTTGGGCTTCCTGATTTTCAGGATGTCGATGTCCTGGATTTTGATGAATTTATTGGCAGAGCTGTCCCTTTTGTAAATGTGAGAGCCACCGAAAAGTTGAGCGACTATAATGAAAAGGTGGTCTTCGATGACCATTGGCTTGCACACGACCGTGGAAGTGCCTGTAATGACAAAAATGCATTAAAGTTCCCCCAAAAATGAAAATTCTGTCAATAATTTCTCACCCTCGTGTCGTTTCAAACCCGTAAGACTTTTGTTCATCTTCGGAACACAAATAGAGATATTTTTTATGAAATCTGAGAGCTTTCTGTCCCTATATTGACAGCTACGCAACTACCACTTTGACACACACTTCAAAAAGTTCATTAAGAGATCGTAAAACTATATGAATTGAGAGGTTTAGTCCAAATTTTCTGAAGAGACACGATCTGTAGCTGTCAATGGAGGGACAGAAAGCTCTCAGATTTCATCAAAAAGATCTCTATTTGTGTTCCGAAGATGAACGAAAGTCTTGTGGGTCTTCTGAATAATTAATGACAGAATTTTCTTTCTTGGGTGAACAAACCCTTTAAAATTCAATTCATTCAATCAGTCTCTAAATTCAAATGGACATTTGTAACCCCTTTTTGTGGCTTTGCGATTGAGGCATGTGCTGGTGCTGTCGGGCCAGAACAGCATTGCACTCTGGGTAGGAGGTGTGATGTGTGATGCTCACTCTCTATGGTGTCATAAGCTCTGAACTCCATGTTGACGTGGTCCCATTCCAAAAAGCTGCATTTCCCAGAGAAAGGCTGGGCATATACGACATACTGATCATTCCCAAATGTAAAGGACTCCACAGATATGGACTCAAATACAAGGGTTTTCTTTAAAGCAAACTCTGCAACAAACAAACAAAGATTAAGACAAAGAAAAAGCGTTTAAGCCTTTCTTACTTATCTCCATCACTGAAAAATGTATTAATAACTCTGATCTCAATTGCTTGATTGTTTATATCGTTGCCATATGTAAACCATCCTGTCTCCAAGCTGCTAAATGTGGACAATTATGCATTTAGGTATAATAAACATTAACATCATGCTTATCTGTAAAGCTGCTTTGAAACAATGTCTATTATGAAAAGCACATAAAAAACGACTTTGGCAGTCATTCATTCATTTTGTTTCGTGGCTTTTAGGTCATGTTTCCCAGCCTTTCCATATAGCCAAAGAAGTATTAACAACTCCAACTTGCAATATACTATAAATATATCCAGTGCTATCCTCATACATGCTGTACAGTGCACTCACATAAAGCAATAAATACTGCAGGATATAGTAATTAATACTGTTTTGAAACAATGTGTATTGTGAAAAGCCCAAATATACAAATAACATGCTTGTTAGCGCTGAGGCTAATGGACGATATATTAGCCAGGCCAATTAATCACATGATATTTGGTCATTCTGGGATTATCAGCCTATAACTGTATAATAATTGAAATAATTATTTACAATTTGCAGTGTTGGGGAGTAACTAGTTACATAGTTACGTAATTTAATTACAAAATAAATGACTGAGAAAAAATGTGTAATTAAATTACAGTTACTTATGAAAATGTTAACGATTACAAAGGGGGTTACATCTGAATATTTTCTGTAAAAATCTAGGATATGTTGAATAATATTAATTTGTTGCTTTGCCTGTTTTTGATGTGCACGATGCCTCCTGCTATTTAAAGGCCGTTTAGTAAAGCGATGCGATTCTGATGCTTTTGATTGGTTGATGGCGAGTGATAAAAATGCGTACCAGTGCTGGAAATTAGAAAAGTAATCAAAAATCAATCAGCTCCATTACTAAATAGTTATATTACTTATTACAATTTTAAAAAGGGTAATCCGTAACCTATTACATTTCCAAAGAAACCTTCCAAACACCGACATTTAGCAGTTTAGCATTGTTATCAATAAATTGCACTGCAAAAATCAGCCACCCTGCTCTCTAGATACACCTCAGTCACCAATGGCCACTATTTGAAGCTTTCGAGATCTAAACATACTCTTGTACTTACACATTGCCAACTTTACATTCACTGTCTTTCGGGAAAATTAAAATTGCTGGGGAATAAACACATTTTTAAGGTGAATATGTAATCCTTTTATTGTGAATGCCTTTTTATTTATCTCCATAAGCATTTCAGCAGACATGAGGGATCAGCTAATTTCAAAAGCCAGGACAGTCCAGCACAAAATTACCTGCTGTAATGCAGTCGAAGGACTGAGGCACAAGGTCATTGATCTTCTTGCCTTGATAGGCTGAAGGTCCACTGCAGTGTAGCTGGTCCACCGTTGCATTAGTGCTGTACATCCATTCCACCAGCCACTTCAACTTACAGTCACAACTGAACATGTTTCCTCTGAGATCCCTGCTCAATGGATTTACAGATGACATTTCAAATCACCTTTTTTTCTGGTATATTATATTACGAGAATGATGGACTTGAGTGGTCGAATACATACACTTTTGTTAAGGCATCCATTCCTTTGAAAATATCTTTGGGCAACGTCTCAAGATTATTGTAGGCAAGACTCCTAACAAACAAAAACATTTGTTAACACGACTACTGCACGTATTAATCTTAGTTCATTTTAATTTGAACATTAATTACTATGTTTTTAAGATCAAAAGTTGTATCTGTTAACATTAGTTAATGCACTGCGAACTAACATGAACATTATTATGTTAATTGATGCAATAATCAATGTCAACAAAAGAGAACATATTGTAAGATTACGGTATTACGAACTCTAGCATAATACCATATATTTAAATAAAACAATAATATAGTAATATATACACCACCGTTCAAAAGTTTGTGATCTGTACGATTTTTTTATGTTTTGAAAGAAGTGTCTTATCCTCACCAAGGCTGCTTTTGTTTGATACAAAATACAGTATAAACTGTAATATTGTGAAATTCTATTCCAGTTTTAAAGAACTGTTTTCTTTTTGAACATATTTTAAAATGTAATTTATTGCTATGATGCAAAGCTGAATTTTCAGCATCGTTACTCTGATCTTCAGTGTCACATGATTCATCAGAAATCATAATATATTTCCAATAGAAAACAGTGATTTTAAATTGTAATAATATTTCACAATATTACTGTTTTTACTGTATTTTGGATCAAATAAATGCATCCTTGGTGAGCATAAGAGACTTCTTTTAATATACATGCATATATATATATATATATATATATATATATATATAAATACATATATATTTATATATATATATATAATAAAAACTTTAAATATACTCACAGGTGTATGAGAGATTTCAAACCTCTAAAGGCATGGGGTGAAATCGACTCAATTTTGTTGTTTTCAATAAATCTGAAAAAGAGTGTTGCATTTATAGTAAATCGGAGTGATAATCTAAAATGATTGAATGATGAGAGTTTCGAACACAATAAATCAAACTCACAGATATTCCAGATGTGGCAGGCCTTGGAAAGCATCTTCGTCGATGAAGTCAAAAGAATTGGCTGTAAACAATCTAGGAAATCATGGAACACACAAAACAGTTTCAATGGTTTCAGAGTTTGAATCGCTGCATATTTTAAGCAATGGCATTTCTTAACACAATAACTACACCAACAAAATATTTATAAACACAAATATTTTCATATTAGGCTGGTGTTTAGCCCATGACAATAAGTTCCATCCGGAGGAAGACAAAATAACAATAGCATTCTTTTTCTCCATGCATGCATACCTTTCTGTTTTTAATTATATTGCTGAAACTCCACTTTAGTCTAGCATATGAAATGACACCCAACCAAAGACTGGTATTTTCAATCAGACCTAACACAGGGTGTAAAAGATAAAAGACTGGTCATATTTTGCATAATAGTGCCAAATCCAGCAGTCAGATTTGCATTTTCTTTTGTGCGAGTTTACATTTACATAGAAACGCATTACTTGCTGCCTTCAAGCCTTTTCCGATGTTCATTTCAAAGGTTGTGTGTTTTATAAACTAGGAGCAAGACGGTGTGATATTTAGAAGACCGAGATTTTCTTATTTGCTTATCACGAGGACAGGGCCATGTCCCTCACAGAGCAGCTGCATTGCATAATATTCACAGCAATTTAAAGGCTTTGAGAAATTAGACACGCTGAAGAATGTCCCCAAAATGGGGGGCGGGCTGTAATTGCTTAGAACAAACATTGGACCACTTAACATGGTGATCACCCCATCCTAATAAAGAATCCACAACAACAACAACTTGACACTAAAAGAAACTCACAGAAGCTGAAGGGATGGAGTGTGGAGAAAGCTTCCCCCTGCAATCTCAGTGAATCCAGACTTCACAAATGATCTGTTAGGAAAAGAATCAAGAACTGTGTGAGCAGGACAAAGATTATACAACAAAACATACAAAGGCTCAGATAGTATATGCATATTCATTATATGCAAACGATTTGCATCTGCATCGTAAATGAATCAGTGCTGCACTTGAATATATGAATGTAAACTGTACTTACAGTGAGACGACATCAGGAGGGAAGCTGTGTGGCACAGATCTCACATTGTCACACAAGGCGTTATCTTTGGTGCACGTGCATCCAGAGGGGCATCTCGGCAGTTTGCCTCTTCTGCTCTCCACGAACACCAGCACCGTGGCGACCCACAGCAGAAAACTGTATCCTCTTATGCTCCTGTTTGCATTTCCCATTCTGTCCCGGTGTGTTCCTGAGTGCCGTGCTGTTTTCGCTGGTGATAAGTGCTGGTCTGCTGGACTGACTGGTCGACTCCCCTCAGTTGTGTCCGTGTGATGAATGTCTATGTCTCAGTGTGGCAGGCGCTCATCCAAGCGATTCGTTCTGCTATAGGGAAGATATCCGAGCGGGCTCAGATTTCCTCTTAGTTACATGCCGATTTGGAAATTAAACATTTTTTTTGTCTAAATAACCGAGAGAGGTAAAAAAAAAAAATAAAAAAAAATAAAAAAAATCAACAGTAACAAAATGAAAGTGGAAAAAAAATCCCTTGGCAACGCGGGCTCGTTTAGATCCTGGGAGAATCCCTCTTTTGCATCATGATACCAGCTGCTATCCAATGGTGTTATTACTGTGAATGCGCATGAACCAAATCCATGAATAAGTGATAGTGAGAATATTCATGAGGCTTTAGAGAGATGCACCTGCGCCCCTCAAGCGATCAGAGAAAGAAATACTATGCTGCTATAGGCTTATTCTTTAATTAAGCATATTTCATATTACATTTAATAAAATGTTATTTAATAATAGCACTATTCAAGCACTGTGGATTGTGCATTATAATAGTAACATATATTATAATAGGTTTCTGCACAATGGATAAATATAAGGTGCTTGAAGAATGCTATATTTAAATTAATTTTATGAAAAGTAATACTGTATATAAATATATAAGAGAGAGAGAGAGAGAGAGAGAGAGAGAGAGAGAGAGAGAGAGAGAGAGAGAGAGAGAGAGAGAGAGAGAGAGAGAATACAGTTACCTATTAAAAGTGTTTTGTGCATCTGTATAATGACTTAAAATTGATCAATAGATGTTTCTTTGTTACATTCACATAGCCATTTGGGAACAGTAAAATGGCTGTCCTGATCACTGCAACTCTTCCAGTGCTTTCATTTTTAGCATTTTTCTGAATAAAAGACCAGTTGTTCTACATGTGAGAAAATGGCACTTCGCCCCCTTACCCCCTCTAATTTCCAGTCACTGAATTTTACACCAATTTCTGATGTAAACAATTGTCTGTTTGAAACAAAGAAAAATTATAATCATATAGCCTACCCAAATCCTGTCACTTTTAAGCAATTTTTACACATTCACATGTAGATCTGTAGTTTTATTCCTAAAATATATAAATAACTATTATTCAGACTCCATTGTAATATAATATTCACACAAATTGAGACAAAGGGATTGGCCTTGATAGTTCCCATCAAAAGCAGCACAACACAAGCATTGTGAAGACGGGAAGACGGGTCTACCTTTGTTTTTACCACGTGGCTTATACGTCATCATTTCGCGCCCGTCGGAGGTTCAGCTGCATGTAAACACAGATGAGCGGCTCGGACAAACCAGCGCTAGACCTTGTTAAGGTAGTTTATAAGTCACAAGTTATGCACAGGAATCTGAAAATTTGGTTTAATTTGCGTTCTTTGTTGTGTTGTGGCAGCTTGTCATGCGTGACGTGAAAGTAAAGGTTACTCATATCGCACAGATGATCCATGCCACATCTTTTCCCTGTATTAATTATAGAACAGAAATGCTCGTGCTTTAAAATGTAGATTGTTTAACACTAATAATAAGTGTTTAATGTGGCTTGTTACCTTGAAGAAAAACATATGTATTCGTTTGCTCAATAAACCTTGTAAAGCATGACATATGAAATAAGTCAGAAACGATATTGTACCTTTAATATATACGTACATGTATAGCATGCATATATTATATGTTGCGGATGTTGTTGTTTACATGGCCAAAAATTAAAATGAAATTCTTATAACATATAACTGAAATCAAATCAAATGATTTTCATAAAGGTATAACACAGTTCTTACACAAAATGAAAATAAATATCAGTTATTAGCTAAATAACTATCAGTAATTAGCATAAACTATGTCTCCCAATAACATGTTTTATAAAGAGAACATACAGATCAAACTGTGGGGGCAAAACATATAATGCCATGCAATACAACGATGATTGACTGAAATTGTTATTATAATTTAAATAAAACTTTCTATATTAAATAACTTATATTATATTATAAATACTATATTAATAAAACTGTGTTAAATGTCACTGCATATTTTGATATGTTGCTCATAAGCATATTTTTTACTATTATTGTTGTTGTTGTTAGTATTAGATAATTCATCATGTTCAAAATTGTTTATTGTAACGATTTTCCTTTTCAGTCTTTGTTGAGAAGCTCATAAGAATGTTTCTTTGTTGCATTCTATGGATTTTTCACATAGCCGTTTGAGAACAGTAAAGCGCCTGTCCTGATCACTGCAACTCCTTCAGTGCTTTCATTTTTACCATTTTTCGAATGAAAGACCAATTGTTCTGGATTTTCTGTCACTGAATCTTTACCGATTTCTGATAAGAACAAGTGTGAATTATGACACAAATAATAAAGGCAGTGTCAGAACTGACCCTCACGTGTTGTGTCCTGCTGCCGTCGACTCTGGGTGTTGTGTTTCCTCTGCTGTGCTGAAGTGGCATCATGGCAGCTGACTCAGTGTATCAAGCACAAGTACTTTCCATCTTTGCTGTGGTCAGCTGGCTCATCTTCCCTTTTCCTCCTGTACTTGTTTAGTATATCACCTGCCACAAATCACCATGTTGGCATTTCACAGATTAACAAATATGTTTAAATGTTGTGCATTAATACCAGGTTATAACCTGCACACTGTTGTTGGTGATTCCATGCATTTTGTGTAATCAGTGTCCCTTTTTTGTGCTATGATAATGTTTTAGGTCCATGGAGGCGGAGGGTATGACTCTGATTTCAGTGATGATGATGGTGGTGGAGGGCAGTCCAAATATGACGACAAAAGGTGAGATTTTGTTTAATATCACTAACAAAAAAATGGTTTTGGGTATCATATATTTCAGCATAGAATAATGGTACTACCATGTTTTTGAACATGTAGATCATGTGGAAATCATGTTTTTTTTAAGTCTTTTCTGCTCACCAATGCTGCATTATTTAATAAAAAATACAGTAAAACCAGTATTATTGTGAAATATTATTACTACTTAAAATAACGCTTTTCTTTTCAAATATATTTTAAAATTTAATTAACTCCTCTTAATGGCTAATCAGCATTAGAATGATTTCTGAAGGATCACGTGACACTGAAGACTGGAGTAATGATGCTGAAAATTCAGCTTTGCCATCACAGGAATAAATTACATTTCAAAATATATTACAATATAAATGTATTATTTTTAAAATGTAATAATATTTCACAATATTACTGTTTTTTACTGTATCTTTGCCTTGGTGAATTTATATACATGTAAGCAACAGCAAATAACGGAATATAATTAGAACGAATGTGATTAATTAGCATTTTAAGTGCTGATCATCTTGTGTGTTTTTGGTTTTAGGGCCGGTGAAAATGAGCTGTTACAGAAGCCATTCCAGAAAGGTCGACACACCAAGGTGGCCCATAAAAATGTTGCTGCCCATGAATGGGACAGGTACTGCTTTTGTCCATCAAAATATCAAAGTATATAGTAAAAATATCAAAGTATATGCTGAATGCTGAAATAAATTTTGCTGGGTTTTTTTTCCTGACAGAGAGGAAGCCAGAAACCGACGGCAACACCTGATATCAATGAACGCTGTATCCGGTCAATGGGTGTTTTTCACAAAATCGTGCGGCACTGGCAGATTTGCAGCTTTTGAAAAGCTCTGCATTTCTTTGTGGCTCATTTTACATTCTATGATTTCATCTCGTTAGACTGAGAGACCGAATGAGACTATGTAATAAAGTTTTGATTAAAATGCATCGTATAAAGGCCCGGTTACACCAAGAACAGTAACTATAAAGGTCACTATATTAGCGTCCGCACCATCGTTCTGTTTATTATAAACACGCTGCGGGTTTGTCATCTGCCACTTTAGAGCTCTTTAAAGCAGGATGGATTCTGATTGGCTGTCAATGTTTTTATCGTTCATCAGCTGGAAAAAAATAGTTCTCGTGATTTCAACTATATAGTTTCTCTGTGCTATCGTTATAGTTGTGGTGTGGACTATATTTAGAACTATATCTTTATTACTATAGTTATCGTTCTTAGTGTGAACGAGCCTGTATATTTGGGAAAGTTTGACCGTAGTAAACAAAGGATAAATATTTTTTCTTCCGAGTGGCAAAAAATCCTTAACAGTATTTTGTGAGTTTGAACGTCACAAGAAGTTTGTCAGCGACTACATTCTGTATTATGGAGGGACGATGGAGGAACTCAGACGATCCACGTGAGCAATTTACTTAATCTGCCTTTTATAGAAACACTGTCACTCTCATGAAAACTACTGAACATTTGAAGTTTGCAGTTTTTCTAATATGAAATATATGATGAATACAGTTAAGTGGTGCAGCTTCAGCTTTAGTTTTATTTCAGGTTAGATGCTTTGATAGATGCTGATTGGAAGTGTGTGTTTCCATACGCAGGTCTAGAGATAAGACAGATCTGGATGTGGTGAAAGAGAACCACCGTTTCCTGTGGAGAGAGGAGGATGAGGAGGATATGACATGGTATCTCTATTTTTTATTTATTTTAATCTTGACCGTTGTTCTTAACCTCTGCACAGTCTCCCTAAGACACATTTTCTGAACCCTTTTATAGGGAGCAAGAGCTCGCAAAGAAGTACTACGATAAGCTATTCAAGGAGTACTGTATCGCAGACCTTAGCAGATACAAAGAAAATAAGGTTTGCCTGTTCATTTTTAACCCTGTAAAGCCTGATGTATGACATAAAAGTCTGAAAAGTTTGCATTACTGTAATGTGTTTTATGTTTTGTATCATATTTGATTCACCAGGCTCATATAGTATGATATAGTGAAAATATGGAGCTCACACTTCAATTCAAAAACACCTCAATTTTATTCAGAAGCCCTAAAATATGCAATTTGACGCAGTTGTTATTATTAATTATATAGCCAAAAATTGAAAAAGATGAAATTCTGATAGCTTGTAATGTGAATCAATTACATTTTTTTAACACTATTGCATATTTACATAAAATGCATGTAAATATCAGTTGTTTACAAATGATATGTTTTAAGATATTTAAATGCTTAGTTTTATGATCAAAGCTCTGTAGTTTTAATTGTGGAGGCAAAACATATAATACAATACAATCAATGATGATTGAGAGATTAATAAATAAACGTTCCTCGAAAGCCTGTTGTATGATATTTGATTCTGGTGTTCAAGTGTTCATCTTGAAATATTACTAACAATATAAAGGTTATTTATATTATAGCCTTTAACTTGCTAAAAAAGTATAAACTATCAATCGTTGCTATAGATTGTTCATGTTGATAATTTTGAGGCATTAGAAATTCACAGATCAAATATGATACTACAGGGTTCAATGTTTATAATGTTAAATACTTTTCTGGGCATGTTGTCTTTTAGTATCTTAAATGCTCTTTCGTTTCTTTATTTACTGAATCAAATCTTTTCTGTTACTAGTTTGGATTTCGGTGGCGCATTGAAAATGAAGTAGTATCTGGAAAAGGTAATTCAAAAACAGTTTTCTACTTCTATACTTATATATAAAACTTTTAGGCCTGGTTACACAGACAGGGCTTCGATTAAGCCAGGATTAGGCCTTAGTTAAACTAAGACATTTAAGTAGCTTTAATAAACGTGCCTTAGAAAACACCATTTCTGGTGTACATCTTGAGACAAAACAATTGCACTGACATATTTTAATGTCAGTGAAAGTTGCTTTCAGTTAAAACAGCTCAAACCATGCATTTTAGTCTCAGACTAGGCTCAAGCCTTGTCTGTGAAACCGAGCATTAATATGTTCACATACTTGAAGTACAGTATTCTGGTTGGTTGCATAAAGAACAAAACGGGTCTAAAATTCAGAGCAATATCAAAACAGTACTGTTCTCAGCCACTAGGTGGTGATGCAGTTTTATCTTGTGTGAAATAACATCCTCATCCTGACCATGATCCTGACCAAACCAGGGATGGACTGGGACTGAAAAAACAGCTTTAGTGGGCTGATAAATAGATGTTGCAGAATTGCAAAAAGAAAGCACAGTTAATTTACATAATAAATAAATTATTCAACTTTTACGTAAACTGATCAGATGGTGAAGGCTTGACCATAAATACACTTATTTCCCTCTTTAAAATAGGTATGGGGCACATTTGATTACATTTTTATTTAATTTGAGTAAGTAGTAAATGTTGGAAGATGCCTCATGAATTAGCTTGTTTTTTTGTTCAGGTAAATGTTGACATGTCTTTCCAGAGTAATTTAATATTAGATTATTATTGTTTAGCATATAGAAATTTCTATGACAGTGGCCTAATTGTAAGGTTGTGTTGGGTTTACCTGTGTCATAACAAAAATCAATGGTTTTGTTGTCTCTGGTTCATGGTTCACGGTTATGTTATCTTAGTAGGTAAACAAGGGTGAAGTACGTGTAACAATCATCAAAATTACACAAACAAATAGAGGTCCATGCAGAGGTCCTTAAACGATTGATCATATGGTCACACGCTGTCACGCTTGTATGTTAGAGACTAGCAAAGCATATATTCAAAAATATCCAGCTTTATAATGGGAGTGAATGGTACCATTTTTTGAAGCTCAAAAAAGCACATCCATCCTTCATTACAGTAATCCATACGACTCCAGGGGGTTAATAAAGGCCTCTGAAGTGAAGCATTTTTGGAAGAAAAATATCCATATTTACAACTTTATAAACTATAATACCTGACTTCCGGTAGCGGCTGTACGCGAGTCGAGTTCTGGTGGAAGAGTGACCTCTGACCCAACGCATGACGTATTGAAAAACGTGGAAGCGCAGAGGATAGAGCAAAACAAAACACCAGTCATGAATTAAAGTCTATAATGAGAATTTTTAAAGAGAAATGTCGGAGGAGCTTGAGTTTGTTGCTCAGTCCTATGTGTTTGAACCGCGAGAGGCGTCTACTTTTACCTAATCTTAAGCTACTCCTACATCCTACGTCATACGCCAGAACTCGACTCTCTCATGAACGCGCGGACGGACGTTACCGGAAGCTGATGATTACAGTTTATAAAGTTATAATTATGGATATATTTCTTACAAAAATGCAACGCTTTGCTTCAGAAATCCTTTAAACCCCTGGAGCCGTGTGGATTACTTTTATAATGGATGGATGCGCTTTTTTGGGCTTCAAAAATGGTATTCATTCTCATTATAAAGCTTGGAAAAGCCAGGATATTCTTTAAAGGGGTCCTATTATGCCCTTTTACGAGGTCTTGATTTTGAACGGATTTCATGCACAGACTTTGCAAGCACGGATTTCAGAGTGGTTTGTTTTTTGTTGTTGTAATTTTCTTATACATTTTAGATACATTACACACCATTTAATCATGATATTTGTCTGAAAACTAGGGTAATACAAACAGTAATTGATCACAAAAGCATGGTTAATTTTCCTAAGGGGTGGTGATTCTGAACAGTCTTACAAAAGCAAGAGCTTACAAAAGCTACAGTAAACACTACATCAACACTAATAGTTAGCAGCTGAGCGGAGGCAGGTTGGAAGAAAAGTCTCTCTTTGACAGCGACAACACTATCTTCTCTAACGCAGCTCAACCAGGCCTCGTCCACTTTTCTGTGTTCAGAGGGCGGGGATTATTTAAATGATGTTATGATGACATTAGGATTTCGCAAAGCCCGGAAAAAACGCGTTGTAGACCAAACGAGTCGTTTCCTGTAGTTCTTGGAAAGTGGATTCTGTTAAATAAAATATCTCCCTTTGGATTGGACTTTGAGCTTTGTAACCTTGCAGATCTTTTTTATGCTCAAACAGAAACATTAGTCTGAAGTTAAAAAAGGTGGAAAAGTATTATAGGACCCCTTTAACATAACTTCGATTCTGTTTGGCTGAAAGAAGGAAGTCATATACTCTTAGGATGGCTAGAGGCAGGGTGAGTAAATTATGGGATCATTCAAATTTTAGGGCTAACTTTTAACTTTTAGGATAACTTTAGGGCAAATTGGGCAGTGGATTTCTAGTTCCCAGCATGCTCTGCATAGGACTCTGGATAAGGAGAATAAATGTTGAAATTAAGTATTAATTTGCTTGTTTTTTAGTGAAAGGAACGACCCTTTAGTGTTTAATGCCGTTATGTTTGACATTTTGACAAAGAGTTTCTGTAATGTTGAAATTTTATACCATTGTGTTGAAGAGTAGACTACAATACATGAAGGTAAACACTATTGACTTTAAGCAATGAATTACTTACTTACTTATTCGTTAAATATGCATGCTAAATAAGTTACATTTAGCATGTGCTATGAGACCTGTGGATTTAGATAAGATTAATTGGTTCCAGGGCAACAAATCAAGTAGCTGGCGCTACTTAAAAAATTCTGTTTGTTTAAAATTATTTAGTTCCTCTAACTCAATATATTTTCTTGGTGAAAAGGATTTAATTCAGTTTTCATAACTAATGCAAACGCTTGTGTTCATTTTTTCTTTTTTGTTGTTGTTGACCCAACACATTTTTTTTTAGAGTGAGTGGCATTGGAATTAATGTCAAGCTTTAAAATATTTTTTGCTGAATATTAAATTGCTGAGAAATCTGGGACCCACATGAACGATACGTCGAATCATGCAGCTTAATGAGGAGAGTTTTTTGAAGATCTCACCTTAACAACCACCCACAACATCCTTGCATCATAGTGGCAAGTTTTGCATTGGTAAACGCCTCTCGCATTTTCTTTAGAGAATATGAAACTCATACAGGTCAATGCACATTTCGTTAATATCTCTACCAACTTGTTTGCTCTCCTGCTGAGGGACATTTTAACAGGTCTCTTTAGGAGTTCGTCATGAGGAGTTCCCATCTGCTGGGCATTATTTCACAGTTTAGCATAATAAGGGCTTCCCTGAGACTCCTAATGAGGGCTAACCCTGATGCGTTTTGTCATTTCTCCAAAGACGCTGTTTGTCAGCTTCACTGGCTTTAACAGCTTCAGTGCTGCTCACGCGAGCTTAGTTGCAGAGGCATGTACGTCATCAGAGAAACGGGGTAATGAGGCATCGCATTAACCCTTTAACTTTCAACCCTAAAAACCCTTTTTTCTCTTTAAATGCTTATTATTGGACATATAAAAATGACCTCAAGCTGTTTTTGTCAAAACATGTTTCTATCTAGAAGGTATCTTAACTGCTCGTTAATGCAAATATCTAATCAGCCAATCACATGTGAGCAACTCAATGCATTTAGTCATGTAGACATGGTCAAGACGATCTGCTGAAGTTCAAACTGAGCATCAGAATGGGAAAGAAAGGTGATTTAAGTGGCTTTGAACGTGGCATGGTTGGCATGGCATGGCCAGACGAGCTGGTCTGAGTATTTCAGAAACTGTAAACCCTAGAAATGGTTGTGCATGAAAATCCCAGTAGATCAGCAGAGAAGTGTCCGAAAAACAGAAAATTGAAAATTGCATGGAAAGTATGGAAAATGGTGAGTACCAAAAGCATGGTGAGTATGGAAGCTTGTTTCCACAATGGAATTGCGAAATTAAAAAAGGTAATTGTATCTCACAATTCTGACCTTTTTCTTTTTTTAAACTTGCAATTATTTTTCACAATTCCATGTTTATAACTTGCAGTTCTGACTTTCTTCTATTGTGAGATTAAAAAGTCACAATTACCTTTTTATTTTTTATTCTGTGGCAGAAACAAGCTTCCATAAGTGGGCCATTTTAGACCTGTAGGAATATCTCTTCCTTTGTACAGATTTTCCCCCTCTCAAAGTAAGGTCCATCATACGGCTGAGACATCAATTAAGGGGTTAATCTGCATGTGCAACGTGAGGATGATACCTGAGTCACTCTCTCTGCCGCGAGATCATCTGCCAGCTACGTCAAAGCTCAAGCCTTTCTCAAACTTGCAACATGACGTAATCATTCTAAACAGAGCCAATTTGTATTGCTTTTTCACAGTGTAAATTGGACACATTTTATCAAAGGTCTGGAAATTGCAAAAACATGCTTCCTGTTTCGAGGTCACTTCCAGGATAAGAGTTTTTCTTTCCTAACAAGTTACTGCAAAAACATTTTCCAAGAAACTTATTCACAGAGAGGGATTTCCGTACATAACATACCTGGAAGATCTAAAAATATCAATCTCAGAAATGTGAGTGTTGTAAACTTTAAAGCAATTCACTTTCAAACAGAAGTGTTGTCAGGCTCAGGGCGATTGGCCAAAGCCAATCCAGGCAGCACACTGTCAGAGGTGTGGGAAGCCTGTCAGAAAACCTCCCCGATGACGCACTTTTCTGGAGGATCCCCTTGTAAACCTACCTGGGCTAACGTCAGCCCGATGATATCTGAGGTGAAATGCCAGGCCAAGGTCATAGGAGGAGAGTGGCTTTAGCTCAGTCTGTCTGTCAGTAACGGAGCGCAAAATCAGACGACAGAAGGCATGTAGTAGATTGTGTGCAACAGGTTTTCAGCAAAGTTTTGATCATGTTGATAATTTAGAGGCCTTACACTGTCTACACCAGACATGAGCAGATAGAACCCATTATAATCAGTGATGCTGTCTACACTGGATGTGTCGCGACATGACAAATTCATGACATGACAAATCTATTTCAGATACGGATAACATAATACTTTGAAATCAAATACTTCCCTACTATATAGTAGGCGAAAAACAGTATGCCAGCATACAAAAAACAGCTGGCAAAAAGTCCCCAGATGACATACTACTTCCAACAAAATTCTGAAGTGTGCGTGTGATGGACACTTTACTATCCCATGAGGCCACAACAGAGGATTTATGAATGGCAGTGAAGCAACGCTGTTAGGTTACATGATAATGAGTGTAGTATGTCCGGATTACATTCATACTAGAACGTACGGTTGCACTTTATTTTACAGTATGTGAATTTACAGTGTAGTTCCCTTAGAAAATACTGGGTAATATAAGGTAACTACAGGGTTTAAGGTTAGGTTAAGGAGTAGGTTCAGGATTAGTTCCTAGTGATTACCCAGTTATTGTAATTATTACTATGTATATCACGTGTACATGCGGAACAGGACTGCAAAATAAAGTGCTACCGAACATACTCTTTAACAGTCGTGAAGTAAGTTGAAATTCAAGTGTAGTATCAACTCAGTCAGTATGCGATTTCGGATGCATGGATTTTGCCACGCGTCCAGTGTAGACACGGTGTTAGAAATTTGTAATCAAAAATGATACAGTATGCTTTACTGGGATTGATCATGGTCTACAGTTTATATTCTATCTGTCATGTATGTTCGATGCAACGCAACTCACATGTGGATATATTCTGAATCACACAGGCCAGTTCTTTTGCGGCAACAAGCGCTGTGAGAGTAAGGAGGGTCTGAAGAGCTGGGAGGTGAATTTTGCCTATGTGGAGCAAGAGGAGAAGAGGAACGCCCTGCTGAAACTGCGTGAGTGCCCGAGCTGCGAAACCACGTGGCCGTCTAAACCTTGCATGCTGTAATCCCCTCCGCTCACAGGACACGGGGGTAGAGCCAATCTAATTAGCCTGGATTTAGGGAAGCCCAAGTCTCTATTTGTGAGACTGCCTAGTTATTATAGCATGCTTATTGTTGAATGCTACTTTACCTCAACTGTCTACAGTGCATTAAAATGCCTTTGAAATATTATACTAAATTGGGGTCCAAAAGTCTGAGACCAAAATGAAAATTTATTTCTAAATCTAAATTATACCTGGAAAAAGGTTTTAGCATCCTGATAAAAAGAAAGAAAGATACGTGACCTAACGAGCATAAGAAATGTTACGAAAATATTAATTCTAAATTCAATTTTTCTTTACTTGAACTCTGTTATGAACTACATGATAATTTTTTTCTAGTTCAACTTTTACTCAAATTGTCATGCTGATAATATATTTTATCATATAGCCTGTTAACTGTCAGTGTCCCACAAGTAGGATTTTATTGCCATTTCCCCCCCCCCATCACATATTTTTAGTAATCATCTTAAGTAAATTAGGGGTGGAAATCCCAGGGTACCTCGCGATACGATACACAATACATGGCTCACGATACCGATAATATCAAGATACATCAATTCTGCGATAATCAATATATTGCTAGACAATCCTATGATGATACATCACGATATCTGTAGTGTCTAACTATGAAAACAAAATGCAAGGTGCATGTTTTCTCTCTTTATTCAAGTCCAAAGTATTAGAAAACAGCACTAAAAGTTTTTCAGTCTGTAAATTAGTGATGGCGATGCAAGTGGCTTTGCATGTTTGTAGTATTACCCGTGCACTTTGCTTTTACCAGGCAGTTCTTGTATATTGCATACTCTTTGTCGATTTTGTTTGAGCAGGGAAATCTATTTAGAGTGCCTTATTTTATTCATTAGAATATCGATATATGGCGCCAGTGTGTCGATTCTCGTATTAGCTATCATTGGAAAGCTTAAACACTCAAAATGTATCCTTTGAAACTCGTTTTGAAATTGGACATTGCGTTACCACCGAAACAGCACTTTAATTCCTTTTAACTGGCTCAATTTTTGTGATATCAACTTCAAATTTGGTAAGACGTGCCTTTGATTTTCTAGCGAGTTTAAAGTCCAAATTGTTTTGCAATTGGATAAAATAAAAATGTTTAATTTGCTTACACTTCTGCAATAATCTGCCGAGTGTCCTCTTTTAAAAAAGACACAACTTTAGGTCTTTATTCCAAAGCATTTATGAATTACAACCATTTAAGTTTAGATCGATGCTCAAAACGGTGATGTGACAGTTAACAATTTAAAAAACGGAGAAAATGTGAAAATAATGAAACCCCACTGTAAATAGTTTACTCAGCTTTATTTTTTCCCCAACCGACATTAAGACACTGTTAATGTTGCATTCACTGTTCAATTTTGATATCGTCACATTCTTTTAAAGGTCTGTGTCCAGAGTGTTCATTCAAACTTAACTATCATCACAAGTAAGTACATTCCACCATTACAAACACAATTGAATGTTCAGATATCATTGGACTGGCTGGAAACGCTTAAACTCTATTCCAGGAGAAAAGAAGTAACAGGGAAGAAGATACGGCGATCGAAAGAGAACGTGGACAAGTCACTCTCAAAGAAATCCAAATCGTCCCACTCCAGAAAGAACAAGCGCAAGGACAAGCGCAAACACAAAAAGAGGCGCAAAGGCAAGCACTTTTTCATGGCAGATCAAGCCTCCAAACATTTCCAAGATCCCAAGCTTGTTTGAGCAGGATTCCACTGCATACCTATGCTTAACTTTAACGTATTTTTGTGGCGGTGTTTTGTAGTCTTTAAAAGAGAACATACATGTCATGGATTATGATTTAAAGTATTTTGACACAAAAGTGTTCCTTTCCTAAAGCAGATTAGGACTATTTGCCATCTAATTTTTGTCGCTCCCAAATGAACACAAGGGTTTAAATACTAGGTTTTATATTTGCAAAAGTTGTTTAAAACCAAAACATAAAAAAACACTTCTTTACAGAATACTCGTCTTCAAGTTCAGAGGAGTCTCAGGAGTCAGATAAAGGTATGCTTGCCCCTTTTTGCCCTCATTCCCCTAACAATGATGATTGGCCCTCATGTAGTGCCCTCAGGCAGAGAATGTACTCAGTACACCCTAATAAATATGTTCAGACCTCTAACGGTGTGTTCACATTTGTAGTGTGCTTCGTTTGATCTAGACCAAAAAAAAAAAAAACATTTAATCCTGGTCTGCTTAGCATTTAAACATCGAACCTAAAGGCATAGGGATATGTTCACAACCTGATTGGTCGGCTTTTATTATATTTCATGACGTACAGTAATTTCCTTTACTACAGTAATTTTATCAGGCAAAAATCCTGATATGAGTTTAATGTGGTGTATTTTCCAGATGCAGAAAGTGAGGAGGATGAAGAAGAAGAGGGTCCTTCAGAATCAGAGCACTGGAGAGGTCCAGCTCCCACTGTGGAGGAGAAATCACGGTGCGTATCGACATTATGATGTATTTTACTACGATGGGGAGTCTATACAAGCACGAATGTGGGGAGTGTGTCTGTAAGTCTCTCTAAAACGGTGCACTGACAAACCTGGTGTGTCCGATTCTCTTTCAGGGAGGAAGAGTTTGATGAGTATTTTGAAGACATGTTTCTCTGAGACTACGAAAGGAGGATCCAAAAGAATCCCATTCCTACAGTTTTCTTTTTATACAGATTGATTTTGCTTTTTTTTTTTTAGAAGTACATGGTTTGATTACAATTCAGTGATTGTTATAATTAAACCATTTTTGTTTACATAATTTTCACTGGTCCTCATTTAAGTTGAAATTGCATATGAAGAATTTTATACCGGTACATGTGTTTGTAAAACACATCAGGCCTTATTTAAAAAACATTACTAGAATTAATTGCAATGTAAACTATATATATATATATATATATATATATATATATATATATATACATATATATATACATAAATACATATTAGAGCTGCACGATTCTGGATAAATTTAAACATTAAATTAAATTTGAAATCATTTTTGTTTTTTTGTTTTACTGATTCAATGACTCATAAACACTTCACTTGTTTCATTACTGTATGAATCAGCGTTTTTGAACGAATCTCGAATGAATGGTTTAATGGCAAAAACATTTTTAACAGTCACTTGCACACCTAGTGGCGTAACGATGTAATTGATACAATCGTTATTAATAGACGGGTGAATCGCTGTAATTTAGGAATGGGTGTTTGAATCTAGATCACGATCTTTTAACAATTAATTGTGCAACTCTAATATATATATATTATAATGCAACCATTTACATAAAAATACGTTTACCTGAGGCCCATGATGTTTACCTCTCACATATTTATTATTAAGAGATATTAGGGTTTCCTCTTTAAGTATAGTAAATAATTTTACTTTTGCAGCAATGTCAATAAAAACATTGTAGGAACCCATTGCAACTTAACTAGCGACTGAGTTTACAATCAGACATTATCAAGTGTTTGTATTATCTGACCCATTAAATGTTGACACAATGACTGACTGATGTGCTGTTTTCTCTGTCACTTTTGCCTGGGAATCACCAACGCATTAGCACCAACCGCTGACTTTCTGAAATAGACAGGCTTTCTATTTTATACCTCTCACGTCAAACTCTCAGCACAAGCTCACATGGTCACGGTAGACTGTCGAACTGTCCCGGGCCTCCGCTTACCTGACGGTGGCTGCCAGCCAATCAATGTGAAGAATCAGGCAGGTGGGGGCAGAAAACCTTTTGTTCAATGAGATCCACGTCTATTATGCTTACATATAGACAGATGCCCTTGCGATTGGGCTTCTGTTGCATTTCTGGATTTCCTCAAAACGTAAAATGACAAATGAGGTGTAATTCTCAAAGTTGAACATGAAGCGTTTTGCGCTATATTTATTATAAGATCCTCTGAAAGAGAAAAGTCGTTCGTCTCGGCTGTCAGCCAATTACCTGAGCCTCTTTACCTTGGGATGATCCAGCTTTATTAGGTAATCCACTGCATGATAGAAAAGTCATGAGAGCTTCCTGACATGCCCTCTAAGCAACCTGACAGGACTGTGCGGTCACCTGACCTTAAACTAACAGCAGATGTGGTCAAAGACTACTCTAGAAAGCTCTGAATAATGTTTTTATTTGTTCACATGACATCATTTACAGCATCTTATGTGGTAGTATTCAGTAAATAAGAGGATCGGATATCAGTTCCATGCTCACTCCAAAAGACGCAGTACATATTATTATACACAAGCCTAACAAAGTGTACAAACCATAAACCTGAGATGAGATTTACTCACTTTTGGCCTCTACTGTCTGATCTGGATTTAGAGGGTTTGACATTTAAATGCAGTTAGTAGTTCCGGTGTAAAACTGTCATGGCCCCTGTTATTGGATTAAAGGCCTTAAAGGGATAGTTCACCTAAAAATGAACATTTTATCATCCCTCATGTTGTTACACACCTGTATGAATTTCTTTCTTCTGTTGTTACATACCTGTATGAATTTCTTTCTTCTGTTGGACACAAAAGATGATATGTTAAAGAATGTTGGTAACCAAACAGTTGTCGATAGCCATCGACTTCTATTGGGTTGTTTCATGCTATGGAAGTCAATGGCATGTGGTTACCAACATTTTTTAAATATCTTCTTTTGTGTTCAACAGTGAAAAGAAACTCATACAGGTTTGGAACAACATGAGGGTGAGTAAATGATGACAAAATGTTCATTTTTAGGTGAACTATCCCTTTAAGGCATTTAATCCAATAACAGGGCCCATGACAGTTTAACTACACCGGAACTACTAACTGCATTTAAATGTCAAACCCTCTAAATTTTTGGGCGAACTTTCCCTTTAACAGATTTTTCTAACAAGCGGATGTTGCATAAGAATTGTATGTGTTAGTACATTTACTAAATCTCTTCAGTGGTCATTTGATATAGGCTATATACACTTGTTTGGTTGGTCAAATCGGGGCCGAGTATATTTCCTAAAGCAGAATGAGCTGTTTAGACATCAGGCGATATCAGTGTGCAGCTACCTGAAATAAACAGTTTGTTTACTAGTTCAAATGCTACTGCTGATTCTCAAAAGATCAGAAAAAAGGAGACTTTGACCTTACGAACTGGGTTAGTGCCTTCTGCCAGAGGAGATATCTAGAGGCTTCAGCAGTCTGCTTTAAATAAGCATGGTATTTAAAGATTAAATCTGAGTGAATCTCAGGAGCTCCTCCCCCATCAAACTCTCTTCAAATCTCCTTATAGGTTTACACATGTTCAAGAACTGACCGTTCCCTCTTGCCTTGTCACACCATATGACTTTCTTTAAAAATTCCCTGACATTTTGTACCTCTTGCTCGTGTCTCCATAGAATACCCCTTAAAAGTAATTTAAACGTTTGGTATAAACAAATACCTCTCTATGTTATCAATTGATATTCTATGTAATACACTCAATGTTATACTTTCGATAATACATTATGGTTGAAAACTATGTGCAGTGCTTAGGTATCATTAAACGAATAAAGAACAAACATCAAAGCTCTGGTCATAAATGTTTCTTCACAGCTGGAATGTTCCTGAATACATAATCCATTGACACTGAATTAGACCATTTCACCTTCTCAGCTTCATCTTCCTTAAAGAACAAAAAAGTAGAAAAGTGTATCTTTTAAGAATCCAAACGTCCTGTATCATATCCATCCAAACACAACTGCGACAAGCAAACGCAAATGCAACAAGTGGTTAACGCTGCACAAGATGTTTAGCATTAGCAGTGCCGTCGCCCTATTGAACAACTCATTGTCAGTGTGAAAGACTTGTAGCATGAGATCTGAGTGCATTTTACAAATCCCTTGCTAATAAGCCATCGGCCACAGCTTCTAAAAGCTCTTATTCAACTGAGTTGGTCCTTCAACTCTAAACAAAGCAACTGATATGTATTAAAATGCTTTTTGGTAGTTTAAAGGTGAAGTGTGTAGTTTTATGGGATGTTAAAATCCATTCTCTCCTGTTTAGTAGGCAGAGAGAGCTATAAGCAAGTCATTTGTAAGTTCATTTTACCCCCCCCAAAAAAGGTGCTATCAAAACAATAAAGAGCCTGGCAACACCAATGGCGTTTGTTTGGGGGTGGGGCTATCTGTTTGTTTGACCAATTACAGCGTTCAGGAAACTTGCTTGAAAACAGTCAGTATTTTTGCAACTCATTTGGTGGCACAGAAATTACACACTTCACCTTTAAATGGGAGTGAATTCATCAAAAGAAGAAAAGTCAAATTGGAAGCTTCTATGATCATTTTACAGAGAAGCTAAACACCACATGATTCTGGATTCATTCGAGAATTATGCTATTTTGATCAATTAGTTACTGTCAAGAAGTTATTAACATTTATTGCTCTAATTCATAATGACAGAACTTTTATGGACTCAAAAGCCGCATACTCCAAGTAAGCTCTGTGAACTACTGCACATTCAACATATGTATAGAGTTGTGTTTCGGCCACCATTGTGTGGCAAATAGTAGTAGTTGCATATGCATTACTTCCTCCAGTGTAGTGAGACGTTAGAAGGTACAGTCAAGGTGAAATCAACGGTTAGGAAAAAGCATGAAATTGTCTATTTGGTGAAAATTAGCTGGTGCTCTAGGGCTGGCACCCCATCAGAAAGAGAACCTGACAGGTACAGTATTTCCATTTCTGGCGAATGCCTACGTGTTCACTTGGAGAAGGTACGTCCAGGGAAATGAGACAGAAAATGGAGGAAACTGGTGAAAATGTAGTGATCCTAGGAGCACATTTCACCTCCCTCGACATGATTGCCAGCTGGCCCAGACTTCTCTGTGGCTCTGAATTTCTGGCGGATGATGTTTAAAATATGGTGCAGGTTTTGGACTTTCCTCCCTCTCCACCTCCTCCATCATCACCACCAGCTGCTCCAGTGAAGAAAAGCCAAAAAACAGGGTTTAAACAAGAGAAAAATCGAAGTAGTTGATGTAACAAGTTATGTCATGTACGTTTGGTCCCCCATGGCTATGATTAGCACAAGATATCCCATATACACATGCTTTCAACCTTAGTCTGGTTAGACGAATTGTTGAATTTTATGCAGATGAAAACCCTAGCAATCAATTCTTGCCATTTTCTGATCCAGTTCCCTTATCATTTCCTTTCATTTATCTACTATTCCTGTCTATAAAAGTGCCAAAAAAGGACAACGCACCTTTTTTAGCCTGCTCCTCTTCTAGTCGCTTTCGTTCGTTCTCCAAAGCGTCCACTTTTGCTTGCCAAATATCCGCCAGTTCCTTCCAGTGGACCCTGTTGTTGTTCAGGCCATCAAACATGGGAGTGATCTCTTTGTGGAACCTTGAAAATTCCTGTATGAGAAAAGAGGCCTGTTATTGCAAGCATTCACAAGCCCACCAGTAATTGCCGATACATCATTCCCTGTCAGAACATTTTAGCAAAGTTGTGCTGACATTCCAGGAAAGGCCATTATGGACAGTTGTCCCATTTTCTGCTTACACGGATGTCTGTGCAAAAACCAAATTGATTCCAGCTTGACAGTTTGATGGATTTACCTTGTACACAAACGAGCACACAAAGTCAATGAAACCACACTGCATCTTCGGAAGTTCATCTGACTTGTTCCTGTCCATCATGGGCTGAGAAGAGATTCAAAAGAAATGTATTCTCATTCGGGCACTAGTTTTCTTATAATGCAACCAATTGAAAACCAAAAGCAAAACTAGGTGAAATTGATCTTCACAATCTCACAATGGGTTGTTGATCTAGCACAGATCTTTCCAGATCTCCCTGCTCCCAGAATTCAGCTGCCACCATGAGAGCCACCTTCAGAAAAAAAAAAAAGCGCCATTGGTTCACAATAACCCATGGACTGGATAATCCTGACCATGAATAACCAAAGTTGCACATACTTTGCTCTGGACCTCCCATGGCTTGGTAATGGCAGACAAGTCACAACCGGTCATCATCATTGCCCTGTTTGGAATCAAACAACACGTCTTCAAACGCTCAATTCAATATTTTCTCAAGTAGCAGGGTTTCAATGAGAAGCGGTGCTTACATAATGATTTCCTTCCTAATGGGGTTGTTGGCCACATAGGCGATCGCTTCCTTCTCATCAGACATTGGTTCGGTGGCATCAACAATCTTCTGGAACATTGTCCTTTTTCTGTGTTGGGGAAGAAAACAGGACCATCATCAGTATGATATGTTCAAGAGTGGCTCTACTTGAGGTGAAGATATGCTCTTGAGCGCTTACTTGAAATACAAGGCCAAGTCAGTCGCAATGATGCAGACATCATGCAAGTGCTGGACTGTCTCAAACTGGCGTTTCTGCAGACTTTGGAAAATATTAACATTCTGTAAAAGAGCAAAAAAATAACGTTGGCCCTGGTCATTGCATTAATCTCTGGAACACTTGTGCTTTGTAGCCTAACAAACCTCTTCTGCCATCAGCGTCTTGCTGTATTCAAGATGGTGCCTTTCCAAGATGGAGGAGCCATGAAGCTTGGCCAGAGGTGATCCGCTCCTACATTGGAAATGGATTGTGAGCAACATGTCTTCCTTGCTTTATTGGAAAATAGTATTAGTAAAAATTATATATATATATTAAGTTACTTTGTCTGGTAGAGATTGTTGGTACCCCTGTGGTCAATATCGTGACAGAATGCAGCCGCTACCATCGCAAAGGCATCAAGGTCTGTGTAGTATCTTCTCAGCTTTCCGGTCTGTTAGCCAAGCAAAAAATATTTAATATTTTGACCTCTTTAACGGTAAATAACATGATGTGTGGACTAAAAAACTCACTTGCAGGAGACAGAACATGGTCTGGCCCACATTAAACCCGTGCCTCCAGTTATGGTAGGTGATATCTCTGTAGCCCTTTCGTACGGTGTACATCCATCTGGTTAGGACCTGGTGTAAGACGGCATTTAAGTCCAAAAAAGTTTCATCCCAAAAGTGAAGGAACATGCCATGCTATTGATTTCACAATATCATACACGTGTTGCCAAACTGTTGCATTCGAATTTGTATTAAGTTCAGGCCAGGTCCAGATTTTTGCAATGGCTGGGGAATATGTAAAACTTTGTGAAAGGTGGACATTTGATTGGTGTGGAAATCTGCAGAGCTTTCTGTGTATTGCTAATCACTTGCCAAATAAACATAGGCTTAAGTAATAAGATGAGAGCTACTTGGAAAATCAGCTTTCACACGATACTTTTCATTCCATTCATACGCATATGAATGCTGGAGACCGGAAACGCAAGCTCATGTGAAGAAGTGTCGCATTTCGCAAAGTTCAAGTTTGGTAGACCAAAAAAAATAACGATAAGTCACGGCGTGACCTCTTTTCTGAAATGAAAGAACACAAACTTTAAATCTGCTGCATTGCGGGAAAGTGGAGTAGATTGTATATGTTTTCATTTTGGATTTATTATTTGCTATATTTATGTTTTTAAAAAAGATGCCGCAGAGCATGACGCCATATCACGACCGTTGCAGTGTCCGCTGAAATTTTGTGTGGAAATGCTTGTAAAGTCCAGTCTCACCTCTGCTGGCACTTTGAACTTCTCCACCACTCCAAGTTCAAAGAAACAACGAATGCCACACTTGATAAGGTCAACCTCAGAGAGAGGAAAGTCACTAAAACTAAATAATAGGAGATCGACATCTTTGGCCTCTGGAATGGTGGTTCTCTGTGTGTTCAAATACAGGTAGATACATTAAAAATCAAACATATCATTGAACATATCAGATCAATAATATGTTCACTAGGAGTATATTGGTTCAGAGGGGGGGAAATCATACCAAGAGTTTGTACATTTCTTTCTGATCGCAGTCCTCAGGTTCTTGGTCAAACTTCTCCTTCGTGTTCTAGAAGACAAAAACAAGACAAAAAAAGTCTTTAGTCAACACAATAAAACAGATTGCAGTTTCTTACAGTATGATGCCTCACCAGAATCTGTTGGACTTCAACTGGAGTGGCTTTGGTCTGGTACAAGACCATTTCCTGTGCAATTTCTTTTTTCCACTCCATCCGGTTCAGTTTGTCATATGTGTCACAATTCAGTACAGACCATCCTAAGAACTGTGTCAGGGCCTGAAACAAAGTCCAAAAACAGACTTTAGTGTTGCTGCACAAGATTCAAGGAGCCAAATGGATGGTGAGCATCTTACGACTCACTTCAGTAATTTGTTCATCCTGCTCGTCGAATGGCTTGCCATCTTTTCGGTTGAAGAAAGTGGCAATACCCACAATTTCTTCTTTCTTGTTGACAATGGGAAGGGACAAGACGTTTTTGATGATGAAACCCGATTCGTCCACAGCTTCTTTCTGAAAAGTTGCAAACAAAAAAAGTCAAATTAAAACAGGTTTGTTAAAAGTGTGATCATTGGAAAAATACTTAAACTAATCAAAATAAAGTGTTTTCGAGCTCAGTTTAAATCTATTTCGAAGGTAACAGGTTTGTGTCTATTTTAGGTGTGGATTAGGAATAATATGAGCTCTGAGAGGGATTTATCCTGGGATGGCTTACAGTACCTGGAATGTGAAGTAATCGTCAGCAGCAACATTCATCATGTTGCAAATCTGCAGAAAGAGAAATAACACAAGATTTCCCCCATCAACATAGGCAAGAAGGTGGTAAGTTTAACCCATTAAGTATTTAACTTGGGTTAAGCGGTTATTTAACGTGGTTGCTCAAGGCCACAATGGTGAAAAATCAATCTAGCCCTGAGCTCTATCCATTTCCAACCACACTAACATTATCAAACATGGTTTTAGGATAATGTACTTTCACAGCTGCATAGTTATTGATTTTGTTAAAGAAAATGCTTTGGACTTACAAAGCCGTTTTCAGCCACATAGGTGGGGAGGCCGCTAACAAGTGCCCAGTGGTCAACAGGAGGGCCCCTGGAAGCAGTAACATTCAATAAGTGAGACTGGCAAGCTAGTATGTTATATGGGCAAAAGAATGTAGACAAACAAACACCTGTTGAGTATTTCACTTCAAAACTATAAGCTTTAATAGTGAGTTGGTCCTTCTGAACAGTTTTGAGTAGACCACACTTGTCTGGACTACACTTGGTGTTTAAGTTCATTAGATATCAACTGATATTGTTTTTAATAAGCAATGCCAATTATTTGTATGTCCGATAACTGATATGCAGAACCGATATTTATTGTTCTACTTCTGTTTTTGCTTAATTTCATCAAATCACAACAATTAAAAAAAGCAATTTTTAAATAACAACAGCAGCAACAACAATATTAACAACAGTCTAATGTTTTCAAATGAAGAACATAAATAAAGCGAGTCTATCAACTTTGCATAAATGTAATCACTTGTTTAAAAGTACAATTTAGGTATTGAATGTAAACCCAGGAATAAGTATTAGTTGGCCATTCACTCTAGAGATTTGAGCGTTTTGGTTGGTAATCTTTGTCTCTAAACTGTGTTGAAACAAAGTCTTCAGATATAAAAAGACTGTGCACTTTTATCACTATGAATGGGAGAAAGTGCAATGCACAATATGACGGAATAAGCGCCACCTTCTAAATAAAAGTCCAAATCGTTAATTGGTAAAGCCAACATGTCACTACAGCATCCGTTAGAAGTTCAAACGGATTTAAATATGAAATTTAATCATAAGCTTGGAGTACAGCTTTGGAGAAGTTGATGTTTCTCCATTCAGAAAGATAGGAACTGTACTTGCATGACTGAAATAGCTGCCCAAGAGGCATTATAAAGATGGCCGCCGAGTGAAATGACTTGCCTTAAAGGGACTTTGGTTGTAAGCTTCACTGGGTTTAATAATAACTCGATAAAATGAAAGAGAGAAGAAATGCCCATGTGTCCCGACTCTCCCGACATTGTTAGAAGCAACAAAGAAAACGGTAAATGCATTACATTAGAGTCTCTTTCCAATTAGCCTATTCATGTTTTTGTCGCTGTCAAAAATAAGTTATGAAATACCTGCTAACAGCACTATTTTATTATTTTAAAGTGAGTGTGTCTGCACTCTGCAGCAAATATTACGTGCATCTCATAAGCATTCTTACTCTAAAATGTAATTAATTACTATCCACTAATTACACCTTCAACAGTGTAATTTGATTACTTTCCTAATTACTCTCTCTAAAAAGTATTGCACTACTTATTATAAATTACTTTCTAGTTGAACAATACAAGCATAAACATGGAACTGCTCTTTATATTATTTCAAATAAATTATATAAAATTTCATTCAAATGATTCTTGAACTGAGCAAAGCATTTAAAGGGAGAAGATTACATTACAAATATATTTGAACATCAGACGATGTTAAATCCACTATTGTTTTATATAGAATTGCTCTATAGCCAATACAGTATTTACTGTAATTACTTAAGAAGTAAAAATGAAGAGTAATACCGTACTTTACTTTTTCAAGGGAAAAGTAATTAAATTATAGTAATTAATTACTTAGTAATGCATTACACCAACACTGCTCATAAGTGTCACCCATGTTTTTAAACTCTCTGAAAAATGCTTTTTATATTGGAATAATTATTGGTCAATCTCTACAGTTCATCCCAAAGGTATCTGGTCTGGTTCAGGACTTGTGCACAATTCTGTACAAGATTTGATCTCACAGATATTACATAATTAGCCAAGCTCGTTAGAAAATGGTGTCCAAATAGTTTTGCCCATGTAGTGTATGTGTGGCCTGTGATTTTTCAAAATATGAGTAAATATTATGTTCTTTTAATGTATTAAATAATTATGCTTACGGTATGACTTTGATCTCTTCTTTGCCTTCTAGCAGATAATCAATGATCTTGTAGAAGATGACTTCCTGTTAGAAGAAACAATAAGTTATAATAATACTACTAGCCAGTAACACTGACTTGTTTACCGAAGAGAAAGAAACGTGTTACCCTGCCGTCAGGCGTCTTTGGGCCTTTGTATGGCTCTACGTCTCCCAATTTAACCGGCCACTCATCGTAGAATTCCTAAACAATCAAAGCAAAGTCGAGCGTTTTATGAACCACTGATCAATGACCAAATGGAGGATGTTCACCAGATGTCACAAACCTTTTCTTTGGTCATGTCCAGGAGGCCGACAGAGTACCTCTCACACAGGAGGTAGGTCCTGACGGTGTACAGGGCCTTGTGAAACTGTCGCTCGATGTCTGTCAACTCTTCAAACACTTTGCTGGCAGACCATAGAAGAACCTGTGGTGGCACTTTACAGTCAGAATCAAGATTCAAAACACAGTCAAACATCATTAGGTGCTGTAGTCCACAGCATTACCTGGCTTCTTCTAGATTCCACATTATACATGTATGCAGTGTAGTGCTGTAGGGCGATGACTGTGGCGAAAATGATGTACTTGGAGAAGAGCTGAAAAACATTTGTAACACATTTACTTAGTCAACATGAAATTCCATTTTATGGAATATTGCAGTGTTTGTTATAAATAATTTATCTGTCCTCATCATTACTGTATCTAAATGAATGTGCCCCGCCCTCATAATCTTTAATCCAAATAACTTCCCCTTCCTCTTGCAGCGACGTCTCTTCTCTGATGACTACTGGCATGAGGGCGGGACAACCTGTCACTCACATGAGGCCGACCAATAGCAAACCACAATCATCAAATCAATTCCCGATGGACACAATCCAAATTTTTCTTGTTCGACAAGTCGTTTCACTCATCACAATATGGAAGATAAGACTATGGCAACTTCTATTTCATGGTGACTTCTTAGGTACGGTCACATTGGCGTATTTTCAGCGAACATAAAGGTCAATTAGGTGCCCGTTGTCAGTTAGCATAGAGATGTATGAAGCAATGCTCACACATTATTCAAATCGCTTCAAAAGCTTTCTGTTGGTTACTTGAAAACGAGCGAAATCTGCGTGGTGAACTCCCGATCGTGTAGATTCCTATCCACATTTTTCCTACGGCCCATGACGAAGTGTAAAAGCATTAACAAATTACTACAGCATCCCCTGATAGCACACAAACATCTCGGAGACGTCTATTTGATGTGCGTTTTTCATCTGCAAGATGTCATTTTTGCTAAAACGTTTCAAGACATTTCCTGTCAGATGTTAAATAGACATTTAGAAAACGTCTTTATGATGTTTATGATTTAGAATGTATGTAAAACTGACTTTTAAAGATGTTTATCAGATGTTTGTACACAGCAGATGTTTTCCAGATGAGTCTGTATGCAACATACGTTGCCTTTAACAATAATGTTCATTAACTGGAACATTGAGTGATAATATTTCAAAGTGATTTCTGTCATTTTGAGGGACAATAAATATTGCTTTAGAAACATTTCAGTAAACCCTGCTAATAGGGATTAGAAGGGAAAAGATGAGATAATTATGTTTTAAAGCATCGGTTTGAAAACAACCCTGGAAAGACACTTGAGGATTTGGTGAGAAAAACAAGAGATTCTGAGTGCATTCCAGTGATTCATTAGCCTGGATGCCAGCCCGAACCCCGCCCACAAAATTTTTTGATCGGGAAGTTCTAGAATTCTGACTAGAATATGAGTATGACGAAGTCAGGCTAGTGATTCATGGGATCTATCATAAGTTAAGAGAGAAGACCACAAATGTTCAGTCTTTTTTTTTTTCATACTGTGTTACAGGAGGATACAAAGGAAAAAAGAAAATAATAAGGAGGGAAAGAATGCAGTGGCTGAAAAGAGCTCTATCCATTTATACCATGTCACAAATACCAAGTAGCCTATTTTATTCTCCTGACATTTGAAAATAGAACACATTTTACAGCTCTCTTAGTCAAACTGACTGATTGTTTGTAGAGCAACTTTATGAAATACAATGATTTGTTTCATTCTTTTTGAGTGGAACTTCAAACCGGAAGTGCCTCCCATAATCGAAATTTTGCCGAGCAATGGTAAATGTGACGCACCCATACATAACGATCTGGTCATGCCGATTCAGCACAAATTTTGAGGTCAGTATCACACTGATTTCTGCTTTACATCTGTATACTGTGAATGTTTTAAAAAAAGATTTTCACATTGATGTTATATTTCAAGCTAGCATACTCACGTCTTCGTCTGCTTTGGAGAATTCATTTCCTCCAACTTTATTTATTGCCATAACCACACCAAGTACGTCTTTCCCGCTCATGAGAGGCGCAGTCAGCATGTTTTTAGTGGTGTATCCTGTCTGCTTGTCCACAAAGTCACTGAATTTGGGATTCTAAGGAACAAAGACAGGAAAGGGTTGTATTCGAAAAATTGGTTAAAATCTAGATTGGTTAAAAACTACTTACTACGAAATATACATTAACCCCTCCGCCATTTTAGACAGTAACTTAGCCTACCTACATCTGACATGTTTAAAAATTATTTACATATTTATTTCGACAGAATTGAATATCATTATGCGAAAGCTGTTTCAGTTAATCATTTGGTGACATTTTAAAATATGACCAAATAAAGTAAAGGTATTTTGAATAATTAATATTATTACATATGCCTATTTTTAAACTGCTGAACAGACGTTTTGAATAACTACAATAACAACTTAATAATCTCTTTTAATAAGGCATTTGGATTTTTTTTCTCTTGTCACTGAGTTCTTAAAGGCCCGTTCACCCCAAGAATTACACCAGCGGACGATATCGTTCTGTTTATTCTTAGCGCGTGGTTGTCTGCCACTTTAAAGCAGCACTAAGTAGGAATTCCGTTTTTGTCAAACAGCGACCCCTAGAGTCGCTGTGGAGTACTTGTACTGTCGTGAATAGCACTCAACGCAGAGATGGCTCGCACTCACGGCCGGATCCCCTCCCCCTGTACACCGGTACCTGTTCAGTAGGATGGACGCTGTAACGAGTGGAAATAAGGTATGGCCCCGCTATAAGAGCTGCGCGCGCCCTGTTTAACTATCGGTATGTGCGCCTCGAACACCACATGTATACGGTGCCGGGTTATTTCTGTTTGATGCTCATTTTATCAGATCTGTTTTTTTGCCGTAAAGCAATTCGTTACCTCGCGAGACCTGATATCACACGGTACTTCCTAACACTGAGGCCGGCGACCCAAAGTTGCAAGGGTGGTTTTGCGGCTCACAGGCACCAGGGGGGTGCGAGACGACCACCATTCAACACGAAATCAGTAATATAAACATTACAATGACTCCAAAGCTGTTCGGTTAAGGTAAAAAAGTTACTTAGTTCACCTTTAAATGCTCGATCTCTTTAAAGCAGGAAGGATTCTGATTGGCTGTCAATGTTTTTATCGTCCATTAGCTGGATAAAATCGTTCTGATAGTGATTCCAGCGATATCGTTTCTCTGTGCAGTTATCGTTATAGCTGTGGTGTGAACTCTGCTATCCTTTAATATTGAGGACGATTTTTAGAACGATATCTTTATCGTTATCTTTATAGTTATCGTCCTTGGTGTGAACGGTCCTAATTCTGCCTAAATTTACACTTCTGTGTTATGTAAGTCGAAGGTTAATACATTTAACCCTGTCTCGAACACTTAAGTTGAGGTTGCACCACCATGTGTGTGCCATGATTAAACACAATGCTAGTAGTATCTTTAATTATTTTCATTTTTGTATCAGTTCTGGCTTGAGGAGCTCTTTCTCCCAGAACTAATAATGACTTTCACTGCTGTAACCTAATGTAGTCTAGGTGATTAAGTCATATTAATATTATAATAATATTTTTGACTACAATAAAAACACTTTTTTTTAGATGTTACCACATAATATGTTTACGGTGTATTATCTGCATAAATCGTAATCTATTAGGAATATAAAACACTGCTTTATGGCCTTTTAAAATATTTTTTCTTCAATTTTGAACACAATTTACATATTGCTAAATGCTATTTAAAAACAACACTAAAGGGTTTACAGGAAATTACAGTGGCTGCTTGGTCATAAAAAATTACGAGGTCTTCATGCAAAACAAAGAGGTTAAATTTGTCGAAGTTTTTACTCACAAAAGTTGCTACAAGATTTGTGGCATTTAAAAATGACGAATGCCTTAAAGTACCAGCAATATTAACCCAGCAACCAAAATGTAGAACGTTTGCTATAATGTTCTAAGTTATGAAAACTTCCATATTCCATTTTATCATTTTGCATTATGGGAACGTTACTTTTGAATGTTCTCTGAACGTTCTGAAAAAGGTAGTAACATTTAAAACACAAACATTTCAGGAAAAAAAAACATTCCATGAACTATACTATAGATAATGTTTTTGTGCTAACATTTTTTGTATATTTTGTTATCTATTCATTTATTGTTTTTATTTAATTTTTTAAAAAGTATTTATAATTATTTTATTTTTTTTATGTATGCTGCTTGGATTTATTGTGTTTGTGTTTAACACATATGTTTGTTATTTGCAGAGTGTAATTACGTTTTAAAGAAAAGAATAACTAGGGGAGCAATGAAAGACAGCTTTACTTCTTTTACTCACCTGTTTGACATCGGGAATATTAGCTGGTTTTTTCGTGGTTGCTATTTGGCCAACTATGCCAATGTCAATAGGGAAGACAATTTCAGACTGAGGGTTGACCAGGTTGGCCTCGTATTTCGAGGTAGGGGTGACGTCGAAAAGACACGTAGCGAGCTCAGGGATGCCATTTCTCGCTCGGTTTATGAAATAGCTGCAGCGGTCGGCGTTCACCAGCATACATATCCTCTGCAGGACCTTGTGCATGGCCTTTTCCATAATGGGCTGCGAATGCATGTCTTTGACCATGTCGAAGATGATGTTGGCCTCCTGGATTTGGCTGACATCCTTGAACGAGGTCGGATCTTTGATGTCAAGGTTCTCGGCAAAAGCGGCGGCGAGCGCCTCGCATCGGATGTTCTTCTCAAAATACTCTTTGGCGAACTGTGGGTTATTCTCCAAGTACTTTTCCACACTATCCTTGTCTGCCATTTTGAAGTGCGCTTCTGTGCTCACAGATTCATTACTTATGGGATGTCAGGCTGGAAAGTGAAGCTTGTCAGTGGCCTGCTTCAGACAGGTGCATCCTCCAGTGCTGGTCTCCTCCAGAGAATAGTGGCTTACAGGCTGAAGGGATCAAAGCGGCCGCTAATTAAAGTGACGTCATGACATTAAACCCCTAAGCTTCCTTAACCTGCAAATCCCCACCCTGATCATTTTATGTTAGACAATCCAGTCATAGCCGAACGCCCCAGTTTTCTCCCGTGGTGAAAGTGTTGGCACATGACATAATATTTGTCACATCATCCGTCTGTCGATTAGACCGACGGTGTTTCTGATCTAATGCACCACCACCATCACCAGCGCTTGTGTGTTCAATGGGCACAGTATGTGCACAAGGAGAGAAGTTGCAGTCCTTGGACATGCTTAGATATTCATATCCGTGCTAAAATAATACATTTGTGGAAAAATGTTTCAACATTTTCATTTTAACTGGCATATTTAGTTACGTAGCCTATAGAGCTGGCATATCGATTAATCAAGATTTTTCTTGAGCACTGAATCAGCATATTAGAATATTAGAATGATTTCTGAAGGATAATTTGACACCGGACTTAATACTGATTCCTAGCTGCTGAAAATTAAGCTTTTATACTTGTAAATATACTTGTATACTTGTTATTAAGCTTGTATTCACTGCTGGTCAAAAGTGTTTACACTTAAATGCTTAAAACCATGATTTTAAATACAAAAAAGTTAACAAATGATATGCCAACCACCCAAACGCAAATTCTTTGAAGCATTGCCCTTCTTAAACCTCAAGCTCTCCCAGTAAGAAGAGAGATTCTCTGAATCGGGCTATTATTAGCTCTTTTGCCCTTTCTGCACCCAGGAGTGATGCTGCACACCTGATCTATTTACACCGATGCGGTCTGTCTGTCAGTCTGCCAAACAAATAAAGGGATCTGTCTCCTTTTTCTTTTCTATCAAGGAAAGGATCAGGTAGCAGCCATACGGTATGTAAAAGGAAAAAGCATCATATGTACCTGGCTTTGTATATCCAGGATTAAGTAAAAGTGATTATCAGGATATACTCTCTTGTAGGGAGAGAGCTTCGGCTTGGCACGTTTAAGTTCACATTACCTGTGTTTCCACCTTCGGGTCAGTGCGAGCCAGGGCTTTAAACGGGCCTGCCGGGGTAAAAGCATCAGGGCCCAAAATCTGCTGCGTTTCCAGTAGCCTACTGTCGGGCCAGAAGCTCTGCAGCGCTTCACTCAAACCTGCCCGTAACTCTCCTCTCTGGAACAACGCCACACAAACCCATCATGCACCGACAAATGGAAGTTTTAACAGAAAACTAATCAGAAAGAAATCACTGGAAACAGCGTGATCGCAAAACAAACATGATAAAAGCGACCGTTTGCTGGTATTTTTGTGGTTTACTTGAATATTTGAAACCCAAGCAAACAAGCATCGATGTTTTACCACAGGTTTACAATAAAAAGTGATTGATCATAATTAATCAATTTGTGTCAAAATTGCACATTAGTCACAGTAGCCAGTAAGTGGTTTACCGTCTATTTCACAAAAGAAAGACACACTTACTTATTCGAGACTGTTTCTGTTTATTTGGTAGTTAGGCTACAGCACATATTTACATCACATTTAGAAAGAATGATAATTTCTACAAATATGCCATCAAAAATACGACCCGAGGAGCTCTCTCCCAGTAGGCTAGTTATATTTTCAGTCAGAGAAACAGAGGAAGCTCTCGGAAAAAAAAGTTGCTTTATTTTATGATAGTCCAGTATAAAGCGTAGGCTACTGACAGATCAAATAAAAACATGATTGTGATAACCATTATGATTTGTCTGATTTCTTCAAGCGTTCATATAGACTATGGTAATGGTTAGCGTGCATATCTTTTGCATCGCGTACAAATAGTATTTCTAACTTACGGTGATCAGAATCCACATCAGATCACAAACAGAAGGCATTCAAACATGAAAGTGAGTTTTGAGGTAAATTATTTAAAAGTCTTTAATGCTGACAGAATCATTCCAGACTCAGGTAAACCCCGCCTCTGTTCGTAACCAAATCTGATGCATGCAAACGAAAACAAACAAGTGCGTTCATGTATTTATTGAGTGATCTTGGCTTGGAGCAGAGCAGTGGTGCACGGAGATATCAGGCCTCAGCCTAACAGTAAAGTCTTCAATTTTTGACCCTGATATATTCAAGACAACTTTAATCCATCATCATCACCTTTGAGCCGAAACAGAGTTGTCAGATGTTTACCCCCTCATTCCCAAACAAACTTCTAAAAAGGGTCGTCTGCTGGTCATCGTCAGCCTACACAATCAAGATCTAATGAGCTGAGATTAGGCTTAGTTAGCTTGATATCAGATCTGCTTTACTTAACTTGTATTAGTAACGTTGCAAATAAAGCGTTGGGAGATTAAAGGGCGTTTGTTTGCAAACTGGCCATAAAAATCATTTTAATACGATGACATCACAATATCTCTGTTAGGCTATTAGTTTTCTGTTATAGTATAACAGATAATGAACAGTCAGCCAGTCTCTTTTTAACATGGGCACTTACTAAAGTAAATGAATGTTGAATAAATTACAACAATTTTATTGTTTGCACAACAATGTCATAAGAAAGATGAAAGTCACACAAATTGACCAATCAGAATCCAGTATTCCAGTGAGCATGCAGTGTAATGATATGAAGTAATAATTTGTAGATTTTTACCATAGGGGAGACCGGGGGAGGTTGTAACCTATGGTTGTAACATGGGAAGTGTTGTAACCTCCCCGATCCATCATGGTGATTGTCAAGGCTGGAAACAGGCACATGCAGAATATATATATAAAACAAAAAAAAACTGATTTTGAGGTCAAAAAGTAAAAATTTTGACCAAGACTATATATTTTGTTTAGTATCTGTACAATTGCAGATAAAACTGTATGACTTATATTAGATTAAATAGTCGTTTCTTAGGCAATATGTGATGTATTTCCCCCCTGCTAATTTCACACCACTATGCTAATACAGCTAGCTAAACATTAGCTGACAGGGGTGGGGTGGGGTGGGTTGTAAGACTTATTTAAAAAGTGTTACAACCATCCCCTTACTAAGAATATAACTAAGAATTTTCTTGATTTGAATGTTTTTAAAGAATAACTAGGGCATGGAAAAAAGAAAGACTGACAGAGGTGTCTCTGCCAGTGTTTTATATAAAGTGGTTTGCATGGAGCAATTTAACAACTCAAAGCCAAAGAAGGTTTGGGTGAAATGCGCCCATCAAGCCTGTACAGTTACCAGCATCACTCATCTCTCAGAACTGTGACTCTGATTAAGAATATACACACATAGACACACACTCACACGCACATTGACGTTATTTTTTGTTAGACTTAAAGATGTACAAAGATGTTCTTTAATCTGGTACATTGTAGTAGTGTTTATTAAGTATACCGTTAAGTACGTTTGTTTAGTAGATTAATTTACACACACAGATGTTTTTTTACAAAGATGTTATTTAATTAGGTACATTGTAGTAGCCTAGTGTTATTATTAAGTGTACTGTGAAGTAACTTTGTTCTAGTAGACAAATTTAAACACAGACACACACGAGTCAAACAGACATAGTCTGTTATTGAGAGAGAGAGACATTGTTCTTATATTTCAATAAATCTGTTTTTGAACAATATCATATGGAATGGCATCCATTTTTACTTCTTTTGTCTTTTGTTACAACTTACCCCAGCATGTGTTATAACCTTCACCGGTAGTGGGGTAGGTTGTAACAAAGGAACACCATGTATTTGACATCAACTCACGAGGTCTGTGATATTCTTGTAGAGGGCTGAATTGGTTCCATTTGTAGTAAACAAATGGGTACTTAGTATACAAGTTTGAGAACTCAAGCTAAAAAATTCAGCGAGTTATAAGTGCTGAAGCAAAAAGTGTTACAACCCTCACCCGGTCTCCAGGGAGAATATAACATTCAGAAGTTTGTGGTCGGTACGTTTTTTTCAAACACATCAAACAGTTGATGAACCCCATTGACCTCCATAGTAGGGAAAAAAATACTATGGAAGTCAATGGGGCCCATCAACTGTGGTTATACCGACATTCTTCAAAATATCTTCTTTTGTGTTCAGCAGAAGAAAGAAATTCATACAGGTTTGAAGTAAATTGAGGGTGAAGTAAATTATGACAGATTTTTCATTTTTAAGTGAACTATTCCTTTAATTGTTTTACCTCAAAATGGCATTGTAGGTCACCTTTACAAATGTTTTGCTGCCTTACCGGTATTTACATCCCAAAAAAAAAAGAGGTGTTGTAACAAGTTACATAAGTTACCTTTTTTTTCAAGGTTTTGCCAGGAATTTAGGTCATTGCAAAACTAGTTTTGCAAAACCAGCTACGTAACTTATGTCAATGACACTAAAAAGAGTCATGAAATACTCTACAGCACAATCACTTAGTTCTCTGTTATTAACAAGGAAAAGTAAAAAATCTTTAATTTTTATTTATTTTGCCATTTTCAAAAGAATCAAAACCCATCCATGAACAGGAACTCTGTTAGCCACTTTATTAGTTACACCTTTATTGTACCGGTATGTTCCTCAAATTATGTTGGTTTAATTGAACTTGTAGGGTCATTAAGTACAAATATCCCCTTCCGGACATATCCCCTCCCCTTCCTTAAAGTCGTTTGGTTACTTTTAAAGGCCAAAAAAGAAATCTTTTTTTTTTTTTTTTTTTTTTTTTTCAAAGAATCAGAACCTGGCCTCATGTTCGAGCCTGGGTTCTGATTCTTTGAATAAAAAAAAATAAAGATTTCTTTAAATATATATACACTCTAAAAAATGCTGGGTTGTTTTAACCCAAATTTGGGTCAAATGTGGACAAATCCAAACGTTGGGTTAAAAATGTAATTTAAAATGTTAACTACTAATTACTGGGTTTGTCAATATTTGACCCAAATTTGGGTTGAAATAACCCAGCATTTTTTAGAGTGTGTAAGCTGGCAAATATAAGTCGTTTGGTTACAATTACAAACCTGAATGAAATGGTTCTGAAATGTTCCCTATTGAACAGGCTTCAGGGAACGCGAATCAGAAATGCACACAAGCCGGCATGTGCTGAAGAATTCCGTTTATTTTAGCTTCAGCTCAAGCTCTTGCACAATCCAGCTGCAACCTGAAGAAAAACACATTCGGGGAGCAGAGGTCAACGCTACCGCGCTCTACACAGAGACCTGAAACACTGCTGTTATGTAATGGCTTTTGTCCAATGACAGGGATGCTGGAGACCTAATTTTGGGTCGTTGGGTGGGGTTTTGAATCTAGGGTCCCAGAATCTTGGCCCTATATAAATGCAGCCGCAGCTGAGCGATAGGCATTTCAGATACTGGGATCAAGGTACGCACTTTAGGATGTGTTTGACGGACGGCCGAGCGATGCATTTGTTGGTGTTTTCCTAACTGTTCTACTCATTTCCCACAGCTCGAGCACAGAAGCACCATGCTCAGGTTCTGCATAGCTCTCTGTGTCCTGGCCACATGCTGGGCGCAGGACTGTCTGGTCAGCAACATCACCGTCAAACAGGACTTTGACAGGACGAGGGTAAGTCAACCAGTATTTCCCTTCAATCCACATCTTGTTTTTGAGCTTTTGTTCCTCATACATTTCCACTGACCTTGCAGTATCAAGGAACATGGTATGCCGTGGCCAAGAAAGACCCTGTTGGTCTTTTCCTTCTCGATAATATTGTTGCCAGTTTCAAAGTGGAGGACGATGGAACCATGACAGCCACCGCTATTGGCAGAGTCATCATTCTCAAGTGAGTCTAAGTGGGATTTTATGCTGATGTCGTGCACTTACGCAATAAAAACCATTCAATTCTCGCATGCCGTCTTTGCTCTTCAGCAACTGGGAGATGTGCGCCAACATGTTTGGCACATTTGAAGATACCGAAGACCCCGCCAGGTTCAAGATGAAATACTGGGGAGCCGCTGCATATCTCCAGACTGGACGTAAGTGTAGATTTATCATGTGCTAATCTCATGTTAGGTCATCTGCTCATGACCCGTTTGTGACCGTTTCACAGATGACGACCACTGGATCATTGACACCGACTACGATAACTACGCCATCCACTACTCCTGCAGAGAGCTGGATGAGGACGGAACCTGCCTGGATGGTTATTCCTTCATATTCTCCCGACACCCTGACGGCCTCAGGCCTGAAGACCAGAAGATTGTGACGGAGAAGAAACAGGAGATCTGCTTCCTGGGCAAATACAGACGCGTTACACACTCTGGTAAGATGGTTGAGCCTCGTCACGAATATGCACTCATGATCAGACATTGTTCAGTATATGCAAAAGATCGAAATGGGCTGATGTGTTTTTGCTTTTTTTTAATCGTACAGGTTTCTGTGAGGCTGCCTAAATGACCACTGCTCAAAAGAGCTTCTGAGGATGTAATCTGTTATATATTTCAAGCTGATATGTAAATTATTAAGCATATTACTTAATAAAAGAGAATGGATAATAACTTTGCACAAAGCAAAAGTGAAAATGTGTAATAATGATTTTTAATGCACTATAAGTGCATGGTGTAACTTTTTTTTTTTTTTTAAATAAATGTAAAAAAAAAAAACAAGTATGAATTCATTTTTAATTTAGTGATTGATGCATCACCATAGTTTAGCGAGTCAAAGTCAAAGGTTCTCTTGAACTCATGAACCAACAATACAAACAGCACTGTGGTAAATCAATGCTTTTGTTGACAAAATGTTGTGCAACTTGCACCATGATACAGAGCAGCGGGTGTCACACACACATTATAGGTCAGTATGAGGAAATACATAATAAGAACATGTAATCTGTCAAGTTTTATCTGAGTTATATCAACATATAAGACTATAAAATAAAATAAACTCCTCCCCCCAGTTGATGACATCAGCGGGGGCTAGCCGCCGACACATCGCTGGGCTGATAACACACGTCAGTCAAAGGTTCTGCGAGGAGTCAGTGGACATACAAAACAGAGTGTTAAATATACACACATACAGGGCTTGACATTAACACTAGATTTCAGCAGTGACGTGTCGTGTAACAGTCTCTCCAACTGTCCACTTTGGCCAGTTGACTGAACGCAACGCGCGTCATTTCACCAGATTTGTTAGGCAAATCATTTGTAAGCCGATGTCAACACAGGAGAATACATGGATATGTTTATAAATATGCAAATTGTTGTTCATCGCAGTTTCAAAATAAAAATGTATAACCCTGCTCGGAGTTTGCATGTTTTGATGTCCATCATTTATTGTCCAAGAAATGACAGTGCCTGTAGCATTTCCAAAGCATTTCCTGTGGCCAAATATTAAAGATTAAGTGGACATTTCATTTAAATGTTGATCGACCAATATTAAACAAGTATTTGATTGTGCTGTAAAGTTTAACAATCTTTATTGAGCAAATTATTGCCTCGTTATTTTATGTGTATTTTAAGTCATTTTAAAGTCCCCGTGAACCGGAAGTTGCAAACGACTTTTCTCCAGTGTTGTGACGTATTTCCGAGAGAAACGGAATACTAAATGAGGCAAAATGGTGGGCGTGGCCTTTTTCCCAACTAGCACCTGATTGGATCTAGAAAAGTAGGTGTTTTCATTCAGCCTGTCTACTGTCAGTTGGAGGGGCATGATTACAGATGTTAAGAAGACGCCCAAACCGTGAAACCTACGTCATAAGGCAAGGTCCTCCAACGCAGAGGGGAGGGGAAATTTCAGATTTTGGTTAAAGATTACGAAGCCAAAAAATTTTTTTGTGTGGATTGACTTGCATGGATGAATTGTTCACCACAAAACGATCAATTTAGGCAAACAAAGTAAGTATGGTCAATTTTGATTTCATGGGGACTTTAAAGGCTATTATTCACAAGTCTGGTTTTATTACCACAAATATTCTCCGATTACTCAATTGTCAAAATAATCGACTGATTACCAAAATAATAGTTAGTGACACAGCCCTATATCAGTTATACCATTTCAAAACACACTCAGACGAATAAAAGACTATTAAAAAAAAAGTGTTAAAATATCGTCTCATCTCATTCTCGTGGACCCAATATTGTGTATTGGGTTCCCATAAAAGTAACTTTGGAAAACCACTAGCCAGTTGACTGGTGAGCAAAAAAGTGAATGTCAAGCCCTGTGTATATAGCATATATATATATATATATATATATTGTATGTCCTATGCCTTCATAGATGACCAGGGATCTATTGATTGAATTTAGTTTAGTTTAGACATTAACAATGTCCTGAGTATATGCTTTTTTTCCTCTCTAAATGTATTTATTGTTGTTGCCAGTTATCCTTACTCAAATATATTGCTTAACTGGCAATGAAAAAATGTATGACACTTCCCGGAATCGAAGAGTTAATAAACTCGTTCTCCTGTGGCTACTGTGCCTTCACCTAATCCCACCTTTAAATAGTTTAATGCAGTCTAATTCAAGACAGATTTGGTTTGCAAAGTCAGGACTGATGGATTGGAGTCGTTTCTAGACAAGTAACACTTCAGAGGTGCCATGAGGATACAAGGGAAAACGAGGATACAAGACAAACACAGGGGGGTTTTCTGTCTTTTTTCTTTTATTCAAGTAGAGTTGACAATTCAGTGAAGGACTATGTGAAAAATGTTTTTTTTTTGGGTACAACACTGATTATATGAACAGCATATAAAAGAGCAACCTGGTCACCAAAAGCAAACTAAGAAAATAATATACATTTAAACTCATAAATTAAAATATTTTTAAATATGCCCCATGTAAACATACTTTTAAGAATAAAAGAAAAGTCCCTTCAAACTTTTCACAATCAAGAATTTAAAAATGTGACTACTTTGTTCTTTAAAAAAATATATATATGATGAAACAAGTAAATCTAAAATACTGAAACATTACTTTAGAATGGTGACTTTTATCTGAAGCAGTAGTCGAGGTGTGCGAGCAGCTCTCTGTGCTGGCTGGTGGGGTAAGAAGCGCCACAGTTCGGACACTCCAGCATACTCTCGTCTAGCATGTTATGGACTTTAGATGGAGACGTGGTTCGATCTTGAATAGTCAGTCTTTCAAAATCCATCCTGTTACATGAGCTGGGCTCAGAGAAACGAGACTCTCTCTGCTGTTTCTGAGGCACAAGGTCAATACAAGCATATTATTACATGATAAAAATGTCAATGATCATGTCGGGACGCATCAAGGAGTATCTCAGAACTTACGGAAGACTCCAGGCGTGTAATCTGGTCTCTGGCCTTCCGTAGCTCTTTCAAAACTTTGTGCAGTTGGTGCTGTAAAGTTTGACGGTCTACTTTTTCATTTTCAGATTCTTTGGCTGACAAATGGATCTGTAGGATGGTCAATGACAAATAAGGGTGATAACACCAAAAAAAAAAAACTTCATTAATCTTCCGTAGTTTAAAATCCATGTGCAAAGTGCATGTCTTAGAAATTAATGTTGGCTTCATTTGGTTTAAAAATATGTCATGTGGTGTAACCATTAAAGGCGTAGTAAGCGATTTGTGAGAAACGCTGTTTAAAGTAGATCAGTCCGAGCAGCACAAATCAGCAGTAGGGGGCATATACACTCAAAATACATATCACAAGTCAAAAACATGAGCAAGATTAAAAAAATTAAAAAAAAAAAGATTTTCATGTCATTGACCCAGGAATGAAAGCTAGTGTTGAAGGATGATCTGAATACCTGTTGTTCCAATATAGCGATTCTTTTCTGCTCCTCCTGCTGATTCATCAGGGATTTCTGCAATCGGTTCACCTTTCAAAACAGAAAAAAGAATAGCTCATTTTGTCTAGCAAATACAGGTAATATGTCTGTCAAATAAAATGAGTAGATATATACCAATATAACCAAGGATGCGTTTCCCAAAAGCACTTGAAGCCAAAATGGACAGTATTTGGGAAACGGAGCTGGGCATCGACACAACTTTCCCAATTCGATTCAAAAACTTGCAATTTAAATCAATTCAATATCGATTCATTGAAGTGTTCATTTTTCTAGCCAGCGAGCGAGCGATGAGCTGAATGGCTTTTCAGAGGTAAATGTGACGTTACGTAAAATAACGTTACAAGCAGTTTGATCAACATTTTTCTGTGCTCAATCTCAATGTTTACAGTGTTGGTTCGATTTAAAAAAAAGATTTTAACTTCAATTTATAAAGACCAAGAGCTTTACACCCTTTTATATCCTCTGCTAAGGCATTCCACTGATTAGTAGCTTTCACTGCGAAAGACGATAGTCCAAATGCAGACCGACGAAAGGGAACCAGACAATTACTCATGGATGATAATCTGGTAGATCTCACAGTTTTCTGTTCAATTCACATTACATTTTGCTAACTTTGTGACGCATTAGTATTATAAGAATCAAGAAGATTCTTTTGTTAAACACCCAATCAAATGACATGTTCAGAGGCCTGCTTGAATAAAAGGTCGTAAAGAAATTCCCTCCAAAGGGAACAACTTATTGGCTCACAACCCTCCAGAGGGTGTGAGATCTTCACGCTTTAAAAATCACTGATCACAAGATCACGCCCTTTTAGTTCTTTTCTGAAATCCTGATGTGAAGATGATGCTGAACTGAAGTTTTCCAAGGACCCCCAAGCTTGTGCCCGGATGCGGCCTTGTCCTTCCATTCACCAAAGATCCTCTGACTCACACTGGCTCTCTCTCATCAAGACCACATCAGCAAAGATCAACTGGAGCCTCAACAAATTTCATCAGGACAGTTTAATTCAAATGGGCGAGACATGCAAGTATCAAATTTAGTCTCATTATTTGATACATTAAGTGTCCTTACCACTTTTTAAGAAGGGCGTGTTAGAACTAAACTGATGGTTTGCTCAGGCTGTTGATCTGCTGAACTTCAAACAATGCTAGAACTTCTTGCTTTCCTGTATTCTGCTCCAGCTCTCTTTCCCTTGGGAAACTGTATGCATGTATGTATGTGTATGTTAGAGTAGTTTAAATGTTTAGTCTAGTTAAAGGGATACTCCACCCAAAATTCTGTCATCATTTACTCACCCTCAAGTTGTTGCAAACCTGTATGAGTTTCTTTCTTCTGCTGAACACAAAGGGAGATATTTTGAAGAACGATTGGAAATTTGGCAACATTGACTTCCATAGTATTTTTTTTTTCTACTATGGAAGTCAATGGTGCCCCACAACTGTTTGGTTCCAATCGTTCTTCAAAATATCTTCCTTTGTGTTCAGCAGAAGAAAGAAACTCATACAGGTTTGCAACAACTTGAGGGTGAGTAAATGATGACAGACTTTTCATTTTTGGGTGGAGTATCCCTTTATTAAAGTCTTGTTCATGTCACACGTAAAGTTGTCCGTGTCTCAAGCTCATATACCGTACTCACTGGAGTCCCTAATCATGTAGATTTTGACTACAGGCTCGGAATATTACTGTACAGTAAGAAAGACATTTCCCATACCCCAGAAATGTACATTTCTGAGAATTAATAAACCATTAACACTGAGTGTTCACGGCACAAACAGGTTAATTGATTGTAATATCAATTTTACAACATTAAGTTGATTCTATTAACTGATCCAAAATATTCATAATCAATTATAACAAGTTATGATTGATTATTAATATTTCTTTTAAGCTAACTTGCTACAAAGTATAGAAAACATCAGGCCTGTCGCGATTATTGATTAATCAACTGATCGTGGATTTTTGATCTAATCACAATTATTTTAGATAATTGTGCAGTTTTTTCTATTTGAATCACATTTTTGCCAAACAATAAAAAACACTTTTGCAAAGCACACAAAGAAATAAAGGTTTTTGTGGGTTAAATCAGCCTGCGACAAACAAAACTACAGAGAATTACAGTAAATCATTAATTGTGATTGTCGGTATGACAATTTATCATCAGCACAAAATTCATGATTGCAGGTATAGTAAACATAACATATTACTATATTAAATGATAACATCAATGACCCCCAATAAGCTCCATATTGCTTTGTCCTGTTCTTCAAGATTTAATATTGAAATTGTGGCGGCCAGACTGGCCACTGAGGCTAAACGAGTCCATTGCATTCTGTTATTATTCAAATAAAATATATGTACATGATTGACAAAATTGCAATATATGTACTTGCCAACTAAAACTGCATAATGTATATTGGCATGAGAAGGACCTTTGGCCCCCCTGCTCTCCAAATAAAAAGTCCATATTGATCTAACACCCAAAATGAGGTTCATATTTGATAACAGCGAATTCTGCATGTGTACCTGCATGAGTAGTTCGGCCACCCTCTTCCTCTCGTCCTCCAGCTCAGCGTGCAGTCGAGCAGTTCGCTCTGATGAACACCTCCTCTCCTCCTGCAGAGTCTCTCGGTCTCTTCTCCTCTCCTCCAGGAGCTGCTCCCGGGCCTGAGCCGCTTCCCTGCTCTTCTCCTCATACCTCCCTCTCAGATCCTTAACTTCTGTCTGGAAGCGGCTCACACGGGCCCGTTCGGCCTCCAGCTCGCGCTGAGCCTCCTGCGCAGACTGGCCTGTGGGGCAAGAAGAGAGAACGAATGATGATACTGGATTATATAGACCCACAATTTTATTCTGTCCACTTTTGAGTGTCTAAAGAATTTTGACCATCTGAACTGGCTTCTTTGTGCTGTTGTTGGAGTGCTTTATTTGCTTCATTTAACTGCGTCTCAAACTCCTTGGTCTTGGCTAAGACGCCCTGAACATAAGCCTCCCGCTGCTGGTCGTAAACAAGCCAGTTATGGTTCTTCTCCAGAGCCTGTACTCAGAAACAGAGAGAGGTGATGAACAGATCTGGCAGAAAGCAGCAGGAACGCCTCATCTGAACTCTTGGGTGGTGAACTCACATCTCGCAACTGCTCCTGCACTGTCGCAAGCTCACCAGATGAAACCTGTCAGGAAAAAACACAAAATCAACACCAGATAAATGTGTTAGGATGATTACAATTGAAATCGCAAAGAAGAAAAATGCATCTTATAAATTATAAGAAAGATGAAACCTTTCACATCTTACATAAATTACTTAGCCTCTTCTTGAACCACCAATTTATGGGTTACTAGCCCAATCTTTAACCAATGACACATCGATTTGGACCAATGCATACATTAAATGATTAACAAAGAATATGATGCATTGATGCAATGTGTAAAAAGATGTCAAAGTATAAAAAGAGGTTAAATTGGCACTGAGCTTTTTGATGAGTTTATGTGCAACATTTTATTACTTTTCATATTTATTTGTTGTGGATGTTCCAGTTGCGATACAGAATGTGCAATTTTCTGTTAAATGTTCCTGTTATATTTTGGTTGCATTTGTGAGCTAATAAAAATGTAACTGATTGTGAAAAATAGGCACATAATACTGTAATATCCATATATCGATCGCAGGGCTCTGAATCTAATCAAAATGTAACCGTATCACAGTATGTTTTTGTAGGCATCAGCAAATATCGTAAGTAACGCTGGCTAAGAGAATCAATGTCCGATCGTATGGTGATGAAATGTCAGATTTACACCCCTATAAGCAAAAACACCAATCTTGTACAGTGCAAACCGAGCACATTTTTGACCGATGCCCCGCTGAGACAATCAAACTGATCAGAACTTCAACCAACAGGCTGACAATCTCTTACAAGGATGAATTGTTAGCATAATTTAATAATAAAAAGGTTACAATGGCAGAGCTAAGGCCCACTGACTTTAATTTAATTTCAATAAGAGTTTATTTGAGAATATTTACATTTAAAAATTCCAGTGTTTATTTATTCAAATGGACGACAGGAATTTGTGTGCTTTCACAAAGCTCTGAGAGATTCATAAGATTGTGTCTACGATTAAGGAATTAAAGATTCTTGATGAAATTATTGAATTTTATGCAAATATATTACCCCTCCCTAACCAGTTATGAGCAAATCCTAAAGATTTCATTGGTCTTGAGAATCACTGTGCTGATTTCCTACACAAACACAAACCCCTAACCCGAACATTAACCCTAGTCTAGTGTTGGTAGCACATGATTTTCCTGAACTCTGAACTGAATCCAAGAAGTCTGAACTCTTCTTGACAGAAGACTGTGATTGAGTTGACCAATGATATTATTGGTATAATAAAACAATTTAGATTCAAATATTACATTTTTTTATTATTTCATCATTATTAAAATAGTTACTTGTGGTCTATTAACATCACTCCATCAGTTAGTTAGGCGGCTTCTCGGAGTAAGAAAATAGTTGTTTGAGATGAAATGCTGACATCTAGTGTAAGAACCTCATCATGCACTCAAGTGCCTGGAAATACCTTGATGCTAAATGACAGGAAATGACATACTAACCCCCCCACCACACACACACAAATAAAAATAGTGCTTATTTTAATAAGCCCAAAAGTAAATATGCACATAAAAACAAAGTCATTTCTGTAGGTCTTTGAAGAGATAGCTCACCCAAAAATGCTAATTCTGTCATTAATTACATTAATAACGACCTCATGCCGTTCTAAACCCATAAGACTTTTGTTTCTCATCATTGTTCAAATTTCCGAAGAGACTCGATCACTTTATATGATGGACAGACTGAATTTAGTATTTTATTCACATATAGACATTCATCAACTCACACATCAGTTGAGGTAAACAGAAGCTCAAGCATGTTCGCTTGACGTGCGAGAACCAATGAGGTTCATCATTCTCGTGTTACGCAGCACGTTTGAGCTTCAGCAAGAACCAATGAGGTTCATTCTCGTGTTACGCAGCACGTTTGAGCTTCAGCAAGAACCAATGAGGTTTGTTCTCGCGCATCAAGCAAGTTCGGTTGAGCTTCTGTTTATGTTTCCTGATCAATGTTTATATGTGAATAAAAGCCTAAATTGAATCTGTTCATCATATAAAGCGATCAAGACTGGAGGGTTTGGAATGACATGAGGGTGAGTAATTAATGACAGAATATTTATTTCTGGGTCAACTATCCCTTAAATTAATAAGAGAGAACGGAAAGTGTACCGTTAAGAATTTTGAGCTTTTGAAATGCATTTTCTATGGTTATAGACTATGGTTAAATAATCTAAAATATAGTATATAATTTACAGTAAATACATATAGGGACCCTGCCAATTCCTGACTGTGTGTATATATACACACACACACATTTAATCTTTCATTTTATTTTTACATTTATTTAATATCTTATTTAACCATGACAGTGGTTCATGACAGAAGTAGAAACTGCATTTTTCAAGCTCAAAATTCTTAACAGTACACTTGTAAAATAAAGTTAAAGAAAAAAGCCCTAATGCCATATGGAGGGTCTTAAGTCAACTCCCCTACCTTTTGTTTCTCAAGTGTGTCACACCTCTCGGAAACCACACAATACTTGTTTTTCAGGTCTTCGGTCTCCTTTGAGAGAGCCTGAAACTGTTTCTCTCTCTGTTCGGCCTCCTGTTGCTTCTCCTCGAGCTGGTTCTGCAGTGAAGACACCACGTCCCCGTGAGCGGAGCGGAGCTGCTGTCTGAGGACACACACCTCCTGATCCTTCACCAGCAGCTGCTGAGAGTTCCTCTCCCTCTGAGTCTCCAGGGACAGAATCCTCTGAGGCACAAAAGAGATCATATGTTCAGGATGATAATCGTTCACTTCATAACGAGGAAATGTAGAGAATATTACATCTATCTACATAAACACATCTCTATATATATTTATAAACATTTACAGAATGACACAGACATCTTGATTTTTATTTGTTGACATTTTAAACAAAGCTCCGTCAGATTTCAGGTAGAAAGCAGGCATGAGTTCACCTCCAGGAGTTTGGCTTTGTCCGAGTCTGGATGTGTGTGTTGATGTCTTCCAGCTCTCTTCATCATGTCCTCCAGACTTTTCTTCAGCTGCTGATTCTCTCTCTTCAGTTTCTCGATCTCCATGTCCACTGACTTCGAGCTGTTGCTTTTAAAGCCCAGTTTATTCACGAGAGTCTCCTTTGCCCCCTTCGCTGCCATGTCTGGAGTGATGTCTCAGCTTTTTCATGTGTAAAACGAACCATAACAAAATCGAAATGAATAGGACCCGTGAACCTCCAAAGTAAAAGCACAGTAAATAGCGAATAGCGAAAGTTCTGCTTGATTTAAGACTGAGGGTTATACAAAATATTCTGAATAAAACAAATAAAGTATTTACTTACGCACAAGAATGAATGCTTAGGTGTAGCAGTAGAGCAACATCAATCTGTGAGGAAACGGTTCTGTTTCACTTCCGTGATATTGAAAACAAGTTCAAATAGTGCGCGTCCTGCGTCATATCCGGAACGCAGTCGTCGGGTGAAGACAGATGGCGCTGATTCTGTAACGTATGTTGTGAACAAATATCTTGCAGTTTTATCTTCAGTCCACAGATAGGCTAACGTTATTGATACCTGTTTAATGTCTGTAAAATGCAGTATTACAATAAAAACCATCTGTAATGTAATCCGTTGTCTAAAATATTTATATGCAACTAAATAAGGCACAAAATGTAAACAACAACAACAACAAAAATAACAATAATACATTTCCATTTCGTTTACACTACCGTTATTAAAGTTTGGAGTCAGTTTTTGAACGAAGTCTCTAATGCTCACCAAGGCGGCAATTATTTTTATCAATATACAGTAATTACACATAAAATAACTTTTCTCATTTAAAATATTTTAAATGTAATTTCTAACTGTGATGGCAAAGCTGAATTTTTGCTGCTATTTTTTATAAAAACTGTGATATTTTTTTATAGTCACGTTTGATCTTGCTGAATAAAGGTATTATTTAATATAAGTATGAATTAAAATAAATTCAATGACCCCAAACTTTTGAATGGTTTGCTTATAAGTTATTTATTCTCACTAATTTGAATGCACATGGGTCATTCAAATGACAATATAACGGTGATCTTACTCTGTGAAAATGCTATGACTTGCTGAAAATGTGTAAATAAATAATTAAACAAAAAGTAATTTAGGTGGGTCTATTTTGATACGCTTCTATTTAAAATCGTTGCTTTTGATACTCATCTCTGATAGATAGGCTATGCCAGTTAGTTTCAAAAACAGATGTGTCAGTAAATCTGGTGATGCTGGCAAACGAGGACATGTTTTAAAGTTAGTTTCTTTCCTGTTGGTTGGTTCTGGCAAGGTCAGTGTTGCTGTGCGGGGGATGATGTTTGGGTTTTAGTGCTGCATCTGCACTCAACTGCAATAATCTGTACTAATGACACAGCAGGCTGATGCAGCTGTTTATCACTCACTCAAACACACACACACACACACACACACACACACACACACACACACCTCGCCCTCCAGAAGTACAACATGGGCCTCATATATCTGGGCTCTGGGTATATCTGGGATTTGGGTGTTGAAAGACTTTTTTGATTTTCATTATCAGAAATCCTCCACACTCTTGCAGCAGTATTCATTTGTGAATTCAGTGCTTAATGCGAAATCCATCCTCGAAATCCAGCTAACCCAGGATTCTGCCAGAGAGGAGGGAAAAGGCTTGAAGAAAGCTTTTCTCCCCCCACGAGTCTGCCAGGATTTCCACTGTAATAAATACTGAATGACGGGAGTCCACAGAGCGTTCAGCAGGAGTGCAGCTGTGATCTCGGGATCTCAGGATGAAATGAAGCTGTCGTTCACACACTGATCTCATTCCTTCGCTCGGTGATGATCCTCCAGTTCAGTGTAAACATCATTCAAGCGGCGTTAGATGTTTACAGCAGATTTAAAGGCTAGAATGTGGTTCCTCATTAAATATCTATTCCCTCCTGGCTGCCTAGTACTCTTCCTCCCTCGAGACTTTCTCATTCCACCCCTTCAGTGTTCGCTTCACTGGATAATGGCAGCCATCTTTTATTTCTCACTCACTCTCTTATTCTGACCTTGTTTGTTCTTTTATTCTACGTTTTTTTATTCTATCTCTATCTATCTATCTATCTATCTATCTATCTATCTATCTATCTATCTATCTATCTATCTATCTATCTATCTATCTATCTATCTATCTATCTATCTATCTATCTATCTATCTATCTATCTATCTCTGTCTGTCTGTTGTTTGTTCGTATTTCAAACATAGCATTTCTTAGCAAAATATGTGAAAAATGTGTAAATAAAAGAGCCCTCTCCCATCTCTATGACCAAGTAACGGCAGTACGGCACACAAATGAATCGAAAAACCTATATATAACTCCATTTTCACACTGTTTTCTCCATGCTGTCTTCAATATGTCCAGTCTAATTCTCATGTCTCACACACCTGAAGAGAGGCAGACGGTTTCCCTGGCAACGGAAGATTCAAACTCACTTAGTCCCTCTTACTATTGAGGACAAAAAAAACCCCAAAACAATCCAGTAGTCAGACAACGGCAAGAATTCACATCTGTTTCACATCTTTCAGTCCTTTATTCTGTTTCCCAAAGGAGGATACATAGAGGGATATAGTGCTGCTTACAAGACTATCAAAATATTTGAGAAAGAAAGGGAGCATGCAAAAATAAGTGCACAACGTTTAAGCTAAATATTTCATACATTTCAGCTCTTTATCCTTTTATAGGGCAGACTCAAACAAGACTGTAATCCCATGTGCCAAAAGGTTATTAGGAAAAAGAAAAGCTGTATTAAAAATAAATATAAAAAAAGATAGAAAGACATGGATTTAACCTACAGGACCTACCTTAAATATAATTATTCACACATCACACATTTTATAGTATAGCATATGCAATACCATTGAATCTAAACAGAAGTAAAATTCACAAGCTACATCCATTCACAACCAGAAAATGATGATATTGCCCACCATTGTTACAAATCCAACGTCCCACTTGTCAAAATCTCATCATCTTACATTACTTTTTATATACAACTCAAAACCTACAGTAGTTTACGCTTCCAGAACCCCACAAGCTTGTATTACCAGCCAAATGTCCCATTTGGATCTACAGGAAAGTTCATTAACACAACGCTTATATTGCAAGATTCGGTTGTGATTCGGCTACATTTAGCTACAGATATTTCAAATTACACAGTGTTTGTAAATCACCCAACAACACAGTTCAATACAAAGGTTTGCAGCAGATACAGTGTGTTTTCATAAAGAAACACTTTTACCATGTGATGAAAATCGTTCTTGCCTGCGAGTGCTTGCATATTGCTTTATCAAAAGGGGTGAGGATGTTGCAAATTCTAATTTGGGATTTTCCAAAACATTATTAGCTACATTTTGTCTATGCATGACTAAACACAAGTCATGGCCAAGAACAGTCAAAAGTTTCTATGTCAAATGACAAACAACAGACAAAGAAAAAATTGGATTGTCATTTTGATAAAGTGAAAATATTAAACAATAATGAAATAAAGTGTTTCATGATTTAAAACTCCGAATGTATGTCAGAAAATAAATCAAACATTTTTCCTTACTTTTTTAAAAGTCCTGATTTACAGTATAAAATGACATTGTTACTAAGATATCTCTCCTCTTTACTCACAGGTGATCTTCTCATCAACGGTTCTCTGAGGTTTTGAAAACAGAACAAATGTTGCCAACATAGTGAATCAAGTGTGTCTCTGATATAATGATTATATAGTGACTCCAGTTATACGTGAGCTTTCTCACGAGCGAGGACGTCCACAGTGAAATCTTCAGACATTCTCATTGGATACTGGAAGGGAATAATCAGACAAACCCACGTCTGTATATTGATTTGGCTTATTTTCTGCTTCTGGAGAAGGAAAATACTTTTGCTTTACCAGCAATTCTCCTGTACAACAGCGTGTGAGTAGTCTTTACAGAATGTGAGCCATATTGTTTCATGTTTAGGTGTGAGAGCTGTTACCCATGAAGAGCACCATACACCTCTGAGTAAGTGCCAAGGAACTAATCTCAGTTCCGTGTGAGACCTCAGTGAAAGCGTCCTGCTCCATCTGTTTGAAGGATGGCATGTTTGTGCAGATTAATTCAAGGGTTCTTTCAGAAAACAAAGACATCTGATGATCGATTGCTCTCTGAGATGTGATTGCCGTCACAGCAGCGGCCGGTGGGGCAAAACAAAAGGGCCGTGGCGTCCGGGTCAGTGGTCCGATGCGAAGCTGAATTCCATGGCACGCTCAACGCTCTCAGGATTTTATATTGACTGAAAATCACAGATAAATCATGTTATTAATGTTAATATAAAAAACAACACATAAAAGCACACTACACTAACAGTATGCTACTGTTCAAAAGTTTGTGGTCGGGAAGATCTTTTAATATTTTTGAAAGTCAAAAAATGCAGGAAAAAATGTTGAAATATTATTGCGATTTTAAAATAAGTGTTTTCTATTTGAATATATTTTAAAATGTAATTTATTCCTGTGATCAAAGCTGGATACTTGCTGTCTTCTTTGTAATCCTTACAATCTTTCTGGCCCCAAACTTTATAGTGTTAATGCAGTTTTGCAAAGAAATTCGTGTCATAATTTGGAAACATTAATTCAGTCAAGGGTGTCCAAACTAAATCAGCATCTAACATCAGTATATACAGTATATACACAGTGTATGTATATGTACATATATATATATATATACTGTATATGTGTGTGTGTGTGTGTGTGTGTTTACTAAAAAGTAAAATCAATACTTTAGTAAATATCCAATAACAATAATATTTCAATACTATTCCAATTATAGTTGTTTACTAATCAAAATCATGGTAACAGGGTTGATATTAAACAAATCCTTTGTAATAGATTTTTAAATAAATAAATACATATATACTTTTCGTTGACGTCACTTATCTTATGTAATATGTAACACTCACTTTATATAATCCAATCAATTCTCATTGGATTAAATCCAGTCCTGTCCTATTTTTTAACTGAAAATCCTGTTCACTCTGAAATGCGTCACATATTGCAAGTAAATGGGTTGTGTCGAGTGCCGCTTCATTGACGTTAACAGTGTTTGCAACTGTGACATCTTTACATCTGCCTAATATCATTCATTATTCAAGTGATTACAAATAATCTGTGTTAACGGTAAAGGTCTTCTAATCATCTATAGCTTTGTACAAATTTTCCCAACATTAGAGCAAAAAAGCTAAATGCCCATTGGGAAAAAAGTAGAAGTATTTAAACACTTCAAAGGAACAGAGAGAAGAAAATCTCTAGATACAAAGGATTCTCTGGTTCTTGACCTACTTAGATGGCCTATGAATAGAGTTGGGATTCTGAGATAGAATGCATTAATATCCAGCATTGAAGAGCATATTTCATGTTGAGTGAGTGTGGAGAAAGACCCATGAGGCATGGGCGAAGAGGTTAGAGATCGCTTACTTGACAGATTGACGGCGCATGCTATGATGATGAGCGCTCCTCCCACCAGTGAGACCACAGAGAGCAGCTTCGCCACGCGACCCAAGCGTCTCGCTCCGTCTACGTTCCCCTGCTCCAGACTGTTCCGGGACTAGAACATGACACCGTTCCATTAAAGTCTGACTCATCTCACTTATTGTAACACACAATTAAAAATTCAGTCTGGTATACTGAGGGAAAAATGATCATTTTGCATCTCCATTTGATATTATTACATAGAGAAAAGTGATCATGTAATGAAGCAAATTTACCTATTTGATTAAGTAATTTTTGTAAGATTAGATTTCTATTGGACATAATGTGTTTAAAGGTCAATGTCATTATTAAAATTGAATATATATTAGAATATAACTATTCCTCCAGAAAAGTAACAGGGTTGATGGTAACTGGATTGACATTATAAGTCTTGTGCTCAAGTTTTACAAAATTATATTTCAGTAAATATCCAATACTAATACTTCAATAATACTCCAAGTGTCAGCTGTTTACTATACAAAATCATGGTAACAGGGTTGACTTTAAGATTTCTCCATACTGACAAATGTAACAAAACATTAAATATAATGACTTGATGCCATTACATATTTATTTATGGAATAGTTCAAACTTTAAAATGGAATATTTGATGGTAACAAGGCTGATACACAACTACTTTGTAATAAAACAATAAACTGAAAACTAATACAGTATAAAGACAAAATGCTCGCAGCTCTATATACACTGTATTTTTTATTATTATTAAAATGTGTATATTTACTAATAAACAAGGAGACTTGGCCAAAAAAAGAAAACACAACAAATAAAATAAAACTTTAACCTGGATTTTTTTTCTCTCTATATGTTTGGTGAAATGTTAATATTAACACATTTTGATTTAAAAATGTTTAAAATATGAAAAGAAAAAAAAAAATGAAAAGTTAGCTATTCGTTGTTAAAATGAAGTATACGAGGGACACAAATGGCATCCTGCAGAATGACCCAAAAGGCCCTACACGTTCTACATACCATGATGGAGTAAACAAATCCCACAATGTTGATTGGCCAGACCGGGCAGAAGCAGGCGATGACAGCGAGGATGAGGTAGTCTTTGGGTTTGGAGCGGTCCATCGGGGGGTTGGTGGCGATGCTGGAGTGGCGTGAGATAGAGGGCCGCGGGGAGAACGCCGTGTAGGCGATGGAGCTGGAGCGGCTGCCCATCCGAGTGCGGCCCACATGTGGATGGTGTGAATTAGGAACAGAATGATGCCGGCGAGGAGGAGAGGAGAGAATTGGTTTGGATGCAAAAGCATTGTTCGGGGAACAAATCCCATCACCTGCCAAAAGAAAGAGAGGATGTGAGCGAACAAAAATAATAAAACTGGTAACTTTGTTACTTGATCCTATGATGAGACAAAGGTAGTTTTAAAGGTAACATTATCAATGTTATCTATCCATCTTAGAGAATGCATACACTACCGGTAAGGTAGTTTGGAATAATTACGATTTCTTTATGTTTTTGAAATAAGACCCTTATGCTCACCAAGGCTGCTTTTGTTTGATTAAAATGGCAGTAAAACAGTCATATTGTGAAATATTATTACAATTCAAAATAACTCGTTTCTATTTGAATATAATATAAAATGTCATTTATTCCTCTGATCAAAGCTGAATTTTCAGCATCATTACTCCAGTCTTCAGTGTCACATGATCTTTCAGAAATCACTCTAATATGATGATTTGCTGCGCAAGAAACATTTATTATTATTATCAATGGTGAAAACAGTTGTGCTGCTTCATATTTTGTGGAAACCATGATATACTACTTATTCAACAGTTTAAGTATTGGTAAAACACTTTAATTCAGTAAGGATGCATTAAATTGAACAAAAGTGACAGTGAATGCATTTATAAGATTTCTACTTCAAATAAATGATGTTCTTTTGAACTTTCTATTCATCTAAGAATTATGAAACCAAATCTATCTTGGATTCCATAAAAAATATGAACTAACTGTTAATAATAAAAAGCATTATTAATAGTTATAAAGCACTAATTATAATTGATTATAAAAATCTTAATAGTTCCAAACTTTTAATCGGTAGTGTATAATAGGACAATCATTTTATATAATGTTGTGCACATTCAATATTCAAATAATTACTAAGAGAGACCATCATTTTCTTTTTTTGTAACTGTCTGTCATCATTATTGTTTGTCTCACCATGTTTCCCTCCAAATGTGATGATGTGTGTTATTGCCCAGGATGCCGTGCTCTTGAAACCAACTTTAATTAAATGGCCACCAATGCAATTAATTCACTAATCTCTGTCATGCCTCCTGCCAGGAAGCCCCGTTGGCAGTTTTGATTAGGATGCACAACTTTAATTTAATTAAGAGTATTTACGACACACTCAGCGACTGTAAAAAGAAGGGAAATAAATAATTTGCCATGTCGCTCTTAACCTTAAACGAACTCAGAGCATCACCAGGCCACAGTAAACAACATAACAGTGGAGAAGAGTCGCTGTGCTCGTCCACGGCCAGCTCTCGGCCTCGGTCACTCTGTGTTTAGTCAACAAACAACCAGATTTACAATGCATTATTTACAATGATCGGATTTGCAGTGCAGCAAACTGTTCCTCTAAACCAGTGCTGCATGCTGGGAAGTGTGCTCTGAATGAATCATTTTCACTTTTATTTTTACATTTTTAAAAGCTATTTGCTCATTAAATCTTGAAATGATGCATCATATATTTATTTTGTATAACCAGGATCAGAAATTAACCAGGCTTTAGAGCAAATATGATTCAAAAAACAAAAAGCCCCAGGTTTAAAATGTCCGCCTGTAGTGTAATTGTTCTTTTTGATTGGTTATGTAACATTTATAATATTCTATTCTAGGTCTATCTATTTATGGTATTAGTGCCTCTGTAGTGACCTGTAGCTGTCAGATATCTCTTAGAATTGAGTCTTTGTGAATGTGTTGCTAATTAAGTGGTTTTCGATTTAAAAACGAAACAACTAGTCAGCTCTAAAAACACTGAATGTGAAGAAAACACACCTCAACAACTCCTAGACCTGAAACAGGGACGTGTGTATCTTGAATTGACAGCTACTTTTGTATTTGACATTGATCTGGTTCAGTGTTGTTATTGTTAACTAAGAGTATTTCAAATATTTTTTGTTGATTAAAAAAGAAACAGAAATAAAATATAGTTGAAAATGTAAACTTGAAAAACAATGAGAAATGTTGAAATGTTGCCTTAGCAAAGTTACTACGAGTTACCTACAAAGTTACTATTTACTAAAACTGAAATTTAAAAGTCCCCCTGTAGTCAATCATTTTATCCCTTAAAAGTTTCTTTTTTGATCACCAAAAGGACATAAATGTTTTTTTCCTTAAAGAAAATGTTGTCATGCCTTAAAATAGCTAAGCTTGAATGTAACTCTACACCCTTGTCTCATTTAAAACCAACAAGCATATAACAAAATTAATAAATATTTATAACAGTCTGTTATATTTGTCACAGACATTCAATTTAAGCCCTTGGAATAAACTGAACACATGCCACATGTTTTTATAATGGCTTCTTAGAAAGTATATATATGATTAGAAAACATTATATAAATCCCCCCCCCCCCCCCCCCCCCCCCCCTTTTTAGTCTGTCTTTTTGTACCAGCTGTTTTTGAGCACTGAAAACCCTCAACTCATCTCTGTTGGTTGCCTGTTTAATTACGCCATTTTTAAAGTCATTATGATTGCTGTATGCAAATTACTGTAGTGTGATTGGCATAGCAGGACCTGAAAGTCCCTGATGTGTTCTTCCTGGAGGCAAGGCAGATGCTTTCTTAGCAATTATTCTTATCCCCCCTCCTTCACAAAACCCTTCCAAAATGACATATTATTGATGAAATGATGAATTACCACTCTCTGTTTTATCCTTGACCATAACGATGACCTCACCAGAGCAACGTGCCTCCTCAATGGACTGCTGGGGGAATGTGAGGGGGCGCAGGCATGGGAAGGAGTCCGATCCCGCTCCGGTGGTCCCCGGCTGATATGTAACAGGGCCCGGGGTCTGGCAGCTCATGGCCTCCCCGTCTTGGGTACAAACCAGAGAGCCCAACGACGCCTGATGGTACTCTGTTTCCATAGAGACGACTGAGGTTGCAAAGCTGGCCAGTGTTGTGTTGATGTTCAGATGGTGTGGCTAAAACCGGAGAAAATTGGTGAGAAACAAGATTTATGTTATCTCATTAACATCGGCTGTGAGTGCATGGAATAGCATGATGAGATGCAAACTCACACTCCGGCACATGGTGTCATCAACAGACACACACACACACACACCATCTGACTTCAAATCACATCCTGCAGGACCCAGCATCTGAGTCCTATTTTTCCCACAAAAGAGCCTTGTCTGCTTTGTTAAAATACCGTTTTCATCATCCTCTCAATGTGGTTCGTTCATTAACATGCATGCTTGTTGTTTATCTCATTTTAACCCTTTAACCTAGAAATGTGGGTCATGAAACTGACCCCAATTACGATTATAACATTTTTACAGCAGGATTAATCCACATTCTGTCGAAAGATTTGAACATCCTTAACATATTTATTTAATGATAACAGCAATAATAAGACTGAATATGACTATTAAGCAAAGGATAAATAAATTTCTCACAGAAAATAGCCTACTGGTGTTAGTGAAAATAATCACAGGATGCTCTAAAGAATACGCGCGGAGAACATGAGGGCAAATAAACAAAGCCGTGGGGAAAATATGAGACATATGGAGAGAGAGAGAGAGAGAGAGAGAGAGAGAGAGAGAGAGAGAGAGAGAGAGAGAGAGAGAGAGAGAGAGAGAGAGAGAGAGAGAGAGAGAGAGTATGTAGAAAAACAAGAATGTTAATATAATTTAGTCCATGGTCCATACGCTATAATGACGAATAAATAACGACGGACAGTGTTAAACATTAGAAAGTCCTCATAGGACAACATTCTTTGTCCTCATCCATCCGATAACACAGGTGCCTATCCAGGTTGGGGAAACCCTTTGTTTTTTGTGTGCCCTTCAGAAAATGAAAAAGCATTCAAACGTTAATTTGGACACATAACTAACACATTTAGTATAAATAACACCTACCTTAGAGCGCGCGATTCAAGCCAATGTACGATTGGACTCGCACGTACGCATTTGCATAAACACTCGCGAGCGCGATTCTAAAGACGATTCGATATTCCAGCGTGGCATTTAATCGTCGAACTGCGCGTGAAAAGAAACCAGCGCGTGACGGTGTTGTCGATCTATCAGAGCGCGTGTTGTCTCGGGATCCTCTCAGGTCTGCAGGCTCACACACACTGGACGGAAGACGGCGTGAAATGAGTAAACTACACGAACTGTGCGCACTGGAAACCCCTGTGATGAAAAACGCTAGTGGATGAAAAACACTAGTGGATGAGTGACACATTGTGGCAGATTATAGGCTTTAGTTTTCTAATCATAGGTTATATTAGAGTGCCTTTGCTACACGCTGCAATTAACAAGCATTTCTACAAAATAAGTCGGCTTTGCAGTTCATGTATTACTCAGTAAAACAAAGAATCATGAACATTACAACGTGAGCTTATTTGACCCCCAAAAGAAAAACACTGTAAAAGAAAAAATGTGATAGCACTTCATGTATAAAGGTGTTCTATGATGCATTATAAAATTATAAGCAATGCATTTTCATAAATAAACGCAACCAAAGTTAAAAAGCATTAGCCTTTATTTGCAGATTCCTTGTTACATCTAAAATTGGTTGTATAATTTCAATGAATAGGTTAGACACGTTTTATGTATCAAAACTGTGGTTACAATTATTTATGAGACCATACAATACATTATAAGGTGCATTAAGGGATAATTAATGCATTCAAATAATTATGCAGGTCTTAAGTGGTGTTACAAAAGAAATCACTTTTGGTATCAAAAGTATATTTTACAATACATTTAAATATACTGCCTTGTTAAATATATTTAACAATATACTTAACTGTAATGTGAAATACTGTTAAAATTGTTCTTTTGTAACTGAAAAATACATTTTTTTGTACTTTTTTTAAATGACTAATTTACAGTGGAAACCAGTAAAAACTCCTCGAGTTGAACTGAAACTGCAAAAATACAATACTATATGTTCTCCCCATATTTAACTGTACTTGTTTAATTTCTTACAATATGTAAATGCATAGTAATATGTATTTTAATACTTTTAAAAAAAATCAATATTTTTTAAATACAATAAGTTATTCCCAAGTTAAACAATTTTCATATTTGTAACTACTGTGAAATACAGTAAAAATGGTTCTTTTAGAACTGAAATATACTAATAACTTTAGTTTATGCAGCTTTAAGTAGTTTGGTATATTAACATTATATTACTTAAAGAAATACATTTACAAACAGTAAAATATACAATCCAGAAACCATCCTGTAATCCCTGAATTGTCGTCACTGTATTTTTACTGTAAATTGTACATTTAGGTTTTTTTTAGTGATCAACATAAGCAGTTCCACAAAATATGAACATTATGCAGTTAACTTGTATAACTCAGTGATTATAAATAATATATGAACATTGCAGTGTGAAAGGTAACCCTAAAAAGTAAAAGCTTCCAAAAATAGATGTGAAAGTTTTACTTGTAATAATTGTCTTTTTGTAAATTCTTTCATTATGTGATTGAAGCAGTCATCGTCTCTGCTTGGTAGGCAATATTATTTTCTTCTTGTAAAAATTATTACATTACAATGAAAACATGAAAGTGAATCTACGCTGTGGTCTTGTCATGCAGTTCTGTGATTGGCCGGTCTGGTCTGTCAAGCTGGTTAAAGGATTGCTCTCTCGAGTAATAAATAAGCAGTGTTGACTGCAGGCAGAGAAGAGCAGACACATACACTCACCAACAGCTGATTTACATTCACTTTCAGTTCAAAATGCAAATACGGAATGACAAGTCAAGGATATTCAGAGCCCTCAAAGAGCATACGGCCATGTAAGCCTTACACTGGATATACACCAAACCAATTTGACAGTCATTTTTTGCAGTTTTATAGGTTTAAGTTCTAAAACAATAAAGTGCCAAAAATAAAGATAATCATACTTCCAGAGCTCCTGGAGTCTCTATCCTGCAGTTTAGCCTGAGAACACCATTTCATTTTTTATTTTTGTAAATAAAGCTTTACTTTAGCTTTTACTGAAATAACAGTTTTGAATAATGAACTCCTGCATAAAGGCCTTTGTACTGTCGCCATTTCAGAATTGTAAGATTATAAACCCTGCATTGATTCAGTCTTCCACATATTCTTTGGTTTACATAACTAAATTAATTTAAATCATCAACACTGGACACGTAAAACTAAACTGCACCGTATCAATATGTTTGGAAGCGCTTTTTGTAAACCTGTGACAGATTCCCCAGTAAGTGTTCAGATGTTCGGCTAGTCATTTTCACAAAATAATGACATTTCAATGGATGTATAATACTTGTTATTAAACGCCAAAACTCTTTGTTGTTGCATTGACAATATTTTGTAACATTTTGGACAGATTGCCCCAACCACCCGTATGCAAAAACTCCTTGGCACACAGGCTAAATAACAGTTTATCCTCAACCTATAATTTTGGTGAGTAATTGAGCCTTCGCAAAGCCTATCAACTTTCCAATCTAGTTTGTCAGACAAAAGGGTTATCAAAACTAAAAACATTTTACGTCTTTTGGAAGTTGCATTCAAAATCCATTTGGATCAAAAATAGTCTGAGTTTGAATGGGCATGACGCCTCTGCAGACAGTCAGATTTGCTAATGTGTGTATACTGGCTAATCTCACACTGATCTTAAAACTATAGCTCTGTTAAAGGATGTTTTTGAGAATACCAATAATGCAGTGGTTCACAAAATCAATCATTTCAGGTAATACAGACATTTGGTCAAGTGAAATAAAACTCGCTGAGCTTCTTTGATGGTGGCATTTATTTAGTGCCAAATGATAAATGAAGCAAGTTCATTTAAAAAAAAAAGAAAAAGTTAAATACTAAAGGGAAAATGGGCATAGTATACAGGAATCAGAAAACATGGAAAATAGCAGTCAAGTATACACAAACGTAAAAAAAAAAAAAAAAAAAAAAAAAAAAAAAAAAAAAAAAAAAAAAAACCTGTACACTAAATATTACACATAAAATGGGTGTAAAAACATCTTAAAACACTCTCATAAGCACAAGCGCTCCTCTTCAGGCATCGTGGCTCAAAGGCTTCACTTTCCCATATTGCTGAGAATATTCGCCTGTGGAGGGAAAGTAGTGAGTGTGTGACTCAAAGTAAATTCCCTAAATCACATTAAATTGTGCTTCCCTCCAGACATTAAAAATCCATATTAGGGCTGGGTTGAAAACATCCATTTCTCAATTTGAATCGATTCTCATTTGGATGAACAGATATTGATTCTTAAATCCCAAGAATCTTTTAGTTTGTGCCGTTTTCAGTTGATACATGCACAAAACTCACTAAACATTACTTGTAGTGCGCCTCCAATCCAATAATTGCAATAATCTTTGCGCTTTTTTAACTTTTAATATGAAACGGGTCTCAGTTTTCCAACGGTGGCAATTTTATTACGAAATTCAATCAATAAATACCATTTTGATGCCATCTAATTTGGCGTGACAGAGCGCAGGTGAAACGATCTTCATTAGTTACAGCATGAAATAAACGCTAATGAACATCAGAAGGTATGTTGAAAGAAACCGTACAAGTTAATGAAATGTATCATGTCTCATGTAATCGCTTAGTGTTTCAACTTTAAAAATACGTCAAAACCACTTGTAAACAATGTAACGTTAACCTCAAAAGCCTTTCATGAACATTCAGCTAGAAAAATTAAATATTTGCATCATATTACATATTCTACTTTTACTTAACCTGTCATTTAAATAGCTGTATGTTTGAATAGAACTGTCATGAAAACAAGTTTGGAAACAGACAGCTTTTAAATGTTTATAGTGCAAAACAAATTGGAGCAGAAACAGTCATTAAAAACATTTGTGTATACAAATAAATCAGTTATTAATTTTAAACTTGAATATTATAACGTACCAACTGACAGGGTTCCCTGTTCCCAGGGTTAACTGAATCAGAAGCTTGTGAATCAAAATCAAATTGAATTGTTAAATTTGCAACAATGCCCAACCCTTATCCATAGTAGACATTACTGCTGCAAACCAAATACCTTTATGAAAGAAGAGAAACGTTTAGCTGTAACGCCTTCGATTTTCTTCAGGTCTTCCACCTACAAACAAGGGGGAAAAAACCTAAATATTAAATGTGTCTCTATTAGGGGTGTAACGGTACACAAAAATCACGGTTCGGTACGTACCTCGGTTTTAAAGTCACGGTTCGGTACGTTTTCGATACAGCAAAAAGTAAGAAATGCCAGAGAAATTTACTATTTGTTAAAAGAAAAAATATATTTTAAATAAGTTGAGTTTTCCTACATCTTGAAACTTTCAGGTTTATAAATGGGTGTCATCTTTGAAGGATGAACAAATAATGTTTTGGTCATCACATTAAAAATAACATTTAAATATATGAAGAGTTAGATGCAAAAGCCATTTGAAATTCTTTATTTTTATCAAGCTTGAATATTTAAGTTCAGTAATTTCACTTAAATGGCAATGAAGATTACCTATTAATTGTCATTTGAGTGAAATTACTGAACTTAAATATTCAAGCTTCATAAAAATGATCATTCTAGAAGAAAATTTCAATTGGCACTTAGAGGCTTTTGCATCTGAACTCTTCAAATATTTATTTATATAATATTTGAGTTTTGAAGTGCTGGAAAAAGATGTGAAGTACTTGAAAGCATTTCACTATTCCAGCCAAACTGATTACAGTTATGGTGAATGTTGCTGGTCTGTGGATGTAAAGTATTACTAGTTCATTCACAGCACAATATTTCTCCTGGTGTCCACGTCAGCGCTGTTTGATCTAATAGAGATCTACGGTTAATAACGGAGAAATGTGAATGCTTCTCACTAGATCTCGCAGCGATGTTATTACTTCAGTGGCGAATTCAAATGTTTTCTTTACTGGATCTCTTAGCGCTGTGTAGTGACAGTGTCGCTTGATCGAGATCGGCTCGCGCTGCACAGATGTTGCTGGTCCGAACTCCGAACTGATAAACGATCCGTGAAGCACATAATGAGTAGCGCAGTTTCGTTCCGCTTTCTTTACGCTTGCCATTTGATGTTGCGCAACGTTGTGGTGGTCGAGCCAGCGCGGATTTTGTCGGCAGTAAAAAATGGTTCAAAGGAATCGTTCGGTTTGTATGCGTACCGAACCGGAAGCCTCGAACCGAAACGGTTCAATACGAATACATGTACCGTTACACCCCTAGTCTCTATGCATCGGTCTTCACAGGTAAGGACTCAATCTCTACAGGTGGTCTTTCTCAGCATCAGTCAGCACTATACCTGTGTGAAGTCCCCATGAATCTCTCTCCAGCCCATGATCAGTTTGGCTTTCTTGTCTCCGATCAGCTGGAGGCTCTTGAGCTCCTTCAGAGAGCCGGAGTTCAGCGTCTGCAGGATTTTCTTCCTGGACTGCTCCAGTAATGCTGAATCCAGATGGGACTCCCAGTTGACGTCTACAGCGGAGGGTGGATCCACACCTCCATTTTCCTTGCCCTCAGCCACCTAAAGAGCAAAAAAAGTCACAATATTTTATCTTCATGTCAAACACGGAAGTAATAGGGAAAGTCATTTTAATCGATTGTCATTTTGATATTGAGTCCGATTCTTAAATCCCAAGAATCAATATTTTCGTCTATGCCATTTTCAGTTATTAATGAACACTTTGTAGCATTCCTCCCATCCAATAAACTTTGCTCTTTGCTACTTTGACAATTTGAAAGCTGAGACCTTTTCATTGCAAACTTTCAAACAATAAATACCGTTTTGTCGCTCTTTAATGAGTTGTGACAGATCGCTGTAGCGCAGCTTAGTTCAAGCTCGTGAACTGACCATCTCTTTACTACATTAAAGACCCACTCCGATGAAAATAATGTTTTTCTAGGTGTTAACATGTTCTTGTGGCATTTTTCTGATGTTAGAGGACATATCTTGAGAAAAATCAGCTCAAAGTTGTATTTCTGAGTATTTCTACATTCAAATGGCTGTGAATCAGTAGCAGACGCTAAAATGCCGGCTAAAATAGACTGGAGTTGTGACGAAGTAACTCCACTGGGCGTCTCCACACGCGACGTCTTGGAGTGAAATAATGATCGGTGATCGGTGATAACTTTGATTAACTTCGGATAATAATAATTAACGTGAATATAATACTGTTGCCCCACCGGTATTGGGGATGTAAGCTAGCGGGAGAGACAGAGCTCTCAGCAACGGGCAGGGGGAGGGTCGTCTCCGTGCCAACGGCTCCGCCCACAACGCAGAGGCGAATTGCTAATGAGCTACTGCCGCTCTGCTGAAGCGAAGTCCCAGAAAACGGCACAGGTTTTGTGATTTTGGCTAAAAATGGCATAATCATAATTTAAAGACCACTGGGAATGTTTAAAAATAGCTCAAAATATGATCGGAGTGGGACTTTAAAGCATGAAATGAACATCAGAAAGTACGTTGAAAGTTACAGTACAACTTACAAAATCCATATCGTCACATAAATCGCTCAGTGTTTCAACCGCGGAAAGATGTTAATAAAACCATTTTTAAAATTACATCTCACCTAAATGTTTGCTCACTCATTGTACTGTATTCAGGTACAGAAAATGTATAAAGTACTCAAATGTAAAATGTCCTAGTCCTATATAAATTAAATACATATAGGCTATTAATCCTGATTCCTTACTATTAAAGCATTCTTTTGTTTTTGTTTTATCAACATTAATGAGACACATATTAGGCTGCTGTCACTTTAAGAGCTAGTGCAGGATCACATCTGTTTATGTTTATTTAAGACATAACTGACAGTGTTTACAAGGGTACTAGCCAAGACAGTAAAGTACATAAATTTGCCCCAAAGCAGCGGAAACAACTAATTTGTTACTCTTGAGCTGTTCGTGAGGCGGCTTTACGGAATGTGGCAGAGAAACCCATCTCTCAGAGAGCTTGAATGTTTAAATTGTTAAGACTTAAAAAGACGAGCAAATGATAAATATTAGTGACGATGCAACACTGGCCCGATTGTGCAAGAGACAATTCCGTCAACTGTCCCGGCTCCCAAAACAAGCGAGAGGTAGAGAGAGAGAAAACTTTGGGTGAACTATTCAGACCTGCATCTGCATTTTAACAGCACACAATGTTGCACACTGACCTCAGATTGGACACGTTTCTTCTTCTTATCCAATAATTGAGAGGGTTTACACACCACAGCACACTGCTGCAACGGCTGCACCTGGGAGACTGAGAAATAGGTCCTCATTTACTAAACACATTTAGGAAAGCATTGTATAACATTTTAGTATCAATTGACAATTCCAAGAGTAAAGGCCCCGATATACTTCAAGCTAAATGGAAGAACTGCTGTGATGGCATTTCAATCAAAAACGACATTTGTTTGGAGTTAGATTCAGAAGTTCAAAACAGCTTGCCAATCCAAACTTTTTGGAAAAGTTTGCTTTGGCTGGTAAACACCATCGGCCCATGGCGATTATGTAATTGGCAGGTGTGGCTCCACCATATTTTTTATTTTTTTACAGTCTATGGTAAAAACCATGAACACACTGGAGAGCTGCTTTATAGTACAAACTTTAGCTTTAATGCTAATTGAAAGCAACACAACACTGTTTTGCATGTTTGATACAGTAAAGCTGTTCGCTTTAAAGCAAGCTTTTTTTATAAAGTGCTAAATAAACAGGACTTGACTGGAGGGCCGAATTGCAAAGCGGGTGTGCAAACAACCACATCGCTCTGATCAGATGCTTCTTAACTGCTGTCATTTTTGTTGTGCGTTTATATTGTTATTGAGAGGAAAGGTGAGCAGCACATATTTACATATTCATCTAAACGTCACTATCTGCAGCGTGTTCTCTAACAGTATACCGCTGCAAACGTATTTCACACTTTTTACCCCTGAGCGAAGACCGAAATTGAACTGAATATATAAGGGCCTTAAAATTGCCAAATGTAGCCCATCCGGAACCACAAAAGCTGACAGTAGCAGGATGAGAGAGGAAACGCTTTGAGCCCTGAAGAGTGAAGCAACCCCAGCATCATAGAAACAGTGCATGCTAACAGAACAAATGAACTGGTGGAGAGAAAAGACCCCGGAAACGTCTTTAAAGGGTCATGAAACATCAATGCCGAGTACTCATGCATAAAGGGTCCCAGGATGAGAAAAGGATGAAGTCAGCCACACTTTACCCTGTAGCGGTGTGACAACGGCCTGCTGTTTGCGCGGTTTGGCAGCTGTAGACTGTTTTCTGTGCAGTGGGGCCAGATCTGTCTTAAAGAGAAGAGCATCTTCGGACTCTTTCTCAGTATCTTCACTCTGCTTGTTAAACATTTTTGCTTTGTCTTCCAGCTCCTTCTGTTTCTCCTTCAACATCTTTGGAGAGAGCAGAACATATATTTGAGTCACCCATTGGCAGTTTTAGTTAATTTGGAAAAAAGCCAGAAGAGTGTGTACGATACCTGAATTTCTTTACGGGACTGTGCCACAGTTTTGAGCAGGTTGAGTCTCTCTCTCTCAGCTGAGCCCATCATCATCTTCTCCAGGGCCAGGAGTCTTTCCAGAACTGATGAATCTGGTGAACTGAAAGACATCTAATCTTATATTACATCTACACCAGCAGATTCATGTACATGCTCATTATTTGTTTACAATGATTTTAGATATTGATCATCACTATGAAAAATCACAATACCATTTGACGATAAAATCCCCCCATTAATACACTCATCACAGCAAACTTTTAGCAGCAAAAATAGAGGAATAGTAAGTTCAGTTCACTTCTGATCATTTCAAAAGAATCACTCAAAATCACACAATTTTCTGCATCATTATTCCAGTCTTCAGTGTCACATGATCCCTAAGAAATCATTTTAATATGGTGATTTGATGCTCAAGAAACATTCATTTTCAGTGTTGAAAACAGTTTTTGATGCTTAATGTTTTTGTGGAAACATTGTCACATTTCAGGATTCTTTTATGAATAGGAAGTTCAAAAGAACAGCATTTATTTGAAATAGAAATATTTTGTAACATTACAAATGTCTTTACTGTACCCCAATTTAACTACTATATTGGCACATAGCAGGGATTCTGAAAATATTTACTTAATTTAAAATTTCAATGATTTTACACCACGTTAACTTGGCATATACTTTGATGTTGGTTAATGGTCATATTACATACAGGTAAACAATTTTTTTTTTTTTTTTTAAACGTAAATAGTAAGGATTTTTATTTTAAAGTTTTATAATTATTAGCTTAAAGGAATGACCCTTGGGTCAGAGGTCACCCTTCCACCGGAACTTGACTTTCTTGTGAATGCCTGTACGGCAATTGCCGGAAGCCAGTGATTATGGTTTATAGAGTTTTAAATAAATATATTTTTCTTACAAAAATGCATCGCTTCATACAGCTCAGGTGTTTAACTTCTGAAGTGGATTACTTTCACGATGAATGGATGCGCTTTTTGGCGCTTCAGAAACTCAGGCACTAATCAATGCCATTACAAACCTGAGAAGAGTCAGGATATTTAATATAACTCCGATTGCATTTGGCTGAAAGATGAAATTCAGATACACGTCAAGTCATCTTAATATACATATAATTTAAGGTAACAGAGATTGTTTTGGCTTTATAGCGGTTCTTGAATAATGTTATTTCCAGCTAAAGTTAATTTTGATTGATTCACCTCCGTCGAAATGATCAGACTTCACACCTAGGATGGCACGCAAAATATGGGATAATTTTTTTTTAAATTTGCCCATGATTTACTTACCCTCAAGCCATCCTACATGTATGACATTCTTCTTTCAGACGAATACAATTGGAGTTATATTAAAAAAAGTCAGAGTTTTTTTCCTAAAACGTTCGATTTTGACATCTTAATTTCAAAACGCTATATTTTAAAAGTGATAAAAGATAGAGACTTTCTGTAAATTAGAGAAATATTAAGGATGACCCAAAGTGTATGTAGGGATTACATTTTCCCATCTAATTTGCATATTATGACATCATATGGTGGCGGCAATCTTGGATTATAGAATTTTCATGAAAAGTCACATGTTTAAATGATAAAATGCAGCACTTCTTTCCCCCCAAAATGTCCATCACCTTCTGTATGCTATATTGCACAATACTGAATGCTCAGGTATATAGTAAGTAGTAAACAAACTGTGTAAATCATTACTAATAAATGGTAGAAACAAACCAAATGCATGTAGTGGTTGGCCTTTTGCTGTAGAGATTTTCCATTTACTAAATACAGTAGGCACTCTGATTCCATGTATGGGGCACATATATATTATTCATATGACATATAAACACAAGTAGACAAGACCCGTTTAGTTCAAACGCTCACTCGCCACGGCAAGGCACAGATCATGAATGAGATGATACGAGCAGCGCGGCCAGACCTATCTCGAGTGTGCACAGCTCGGACTACTGTCATTGTCATTGCGACTCCTCACCCTGCCTCCACATTGCCTCCTAACTGTCCTATGAATACTTCGACCTCGTTAACATACCCAGTGGTATTAGACGAAGTCTCCACCACAATACTGTCGCCGCGATTGCGGAGAGGCTCTGATAACATGGCTAGCACACTAGCTCCGCTTTTGATCGCACTGATTCAATGCGCACTAACTCAAACATTTTGTATAGAAACATGACGTTTTTTTGATTCGGGGGATGAAGTATGACATGTCTGCCATCCAGTGGAGGGGAGGTCCAACAAAATTTGACACCCAATTCGACAAAATCGGCCGTTTTATTCAGTGCCGCATCTTGTCGAGTAAACTCGACCGCGGCGCCTAGAGGGTTAACCCCCCAGAGCCGTGTGGAGCACTTTTATCATGGATGGATGCACTTTGATGGACTTCCAAAAATATATGGCTTTTCAATGCCATTATAAAGCTTGGAAGAGCCAGGACATTTTTTAATATAACTCTGATAGTATTCGTCTGAAAGAAGAACGTCATACATCTAGGCTGGCTTGAGGGTGAGTAAATCATGGGCAAACTTTCATGAACTATCCCTTTAACTTCAACTCACAAACCCTAGTCTGGGAAACCCTAGGGCAAAATGAAATTCATTAAAAGCAATTCACAGCAAATAAATAGAAATATTAATATGCTTAAAAAACCCCAGAAAGATCAAGGTTTCAGCTAGATCGCCCCGCAATAAAGTACATATGTCCTCCCAATGAATGTCCAACAAGGCACATTTAGCCTGTGGTTTTCGGTATAGGGAGTCTTTCTTTGAGCACCAGCTACCAAATCGTGGCCTACCGAACAAAGCCAAGACCTGCTTAAGTGCTCCAGTTCAGCTGTTGTAACGCGTGCTCTTACCCATGTGGATGTACGGGCGGCGATGGGGACTGTTCGGCTTTCTTTACCTCCTTTGACCTCTTGTTCTGGGGCTCAACAGAACCTCCAGCTTCCCGTTCCTCTCTGGATCTCTTTCCATGAGCTACAAGAAGGGAAAGATTACTACAATTACATAAACCGTTATTCTGAGCATCCAGAAAAACATATATAAGAATACTGAACTGCTCACCAATTGTAGGGGCTAAAACGGTTTCCTTGACAAAGGGTCGATTGACAATCTGCTTGGACTTGGCGGCGAAGTTAAGGGCTGAGAAGGTGTCAAAGTAGTATCTGTACTCCGGTGCGATGTTGGTGATCATGACAGAATGTGCGGAACCACCCAGAGAGTCCTGCAGCAGACGGGTGAGTTTACTGTCCCTGTAGGGCACGCGGCCCCCGGCCCCTGTGTTCAAAGCGTCCACCACTTTACTGAGGGTGAAGAGGGAAAGGTTGATGGCTCCACTCTCTTTCAGACGAATGCCCTGGTTTCCTGTGCGTCGGTTGTCCTCTGAACCGGCCAGGTCAACCAAATACAACTTTCCTGTTTGTTGTCTGTGTGGCGGCCCACGCCGAGACTTCACTACCTGAGAGCAAATGCATGCATTGATGCGACTTGTTAGTCTTTTTCAGAGGGTTGGTAACCTTTATAGGTCCCTATGAAATCAGTTTTATTATCCACAGTTTTCTTTTTTTATATATCTGCATTCCATTTTAATGGTTTAATTTAATGTCAAAACACATTGAAAACATAAAACTTCAACACAAACTTTAATAATTTATTAATTTTAACAACAGTGGCCTATCAAATGTTTATTTCCCTCAGAAAGTCAGTTTTATTTTTTTACTGGATTGTGTTTATATGATTTAATTAAAATTCATTATCAAAAACAGTGGTAATCAATTGAATGCATAAAACTATCTATTTAAATAATTTTGTAATCAAATGAAATTTGGACAATTGCTTTCACTTTTTGGCACACAGAAAATGTGAGATATTCCTTAAAACATTGTTTTAATACTGTATTACTGTTCTTACTTTGAAAAGTTCATTCTACGGTACAATAGCAATTACATATTTGTCAGTTGCTTTTATTTTGGCAGGTTTAGTGAACATATAATGTAACTGCGGTAGATATGTAGATATAAATATGTAGACTTCATATTTCAATAGTCGAATATTCACAGACACTAGTCAACGCGATTTGATCAAATGATTTATCAAATTTTGCCCAATTCTGTGACATTATACAGTAAATTCCATTTTTATTCATGAGATCTGTGTTTTCCACATTGCAGAAGTCATTGGGCTCTAGCTTTATAATACTAACATAAGTGTTCTCTCTCCCAATTACAACCAGCAGACACAGTAAAAGTCAGTGGTTTTGTTTGAGTAAGAGATTTATTTTCAGCACCAGCTACCAAATCATGGTCTACCACACAGAGACCAGGACCTGCTTAAGTGCTAATGGAGAACTAGAATGAAGTGAAATGTGCACGTTCAAACCTTTATGAGGAGGATAGCGTGACTGCGGCTGGAGCGCTGGTTGAGTTTAGTAGAGGCTGTGGTGCGGTTTAGACTCGCGGGGATGAAATGAGTGTCAAAATCGGCAAAGGATGAGAGGGGTGTGTGCGTTAGCCCGGGAATGAGGATGTTTCTGTCCTTGTCTTCACGGATGGGCAGGTCCTGGGAACCTGGAGACAACAGGTCCAGCACCTACGGACACAAAGCGAATCAATATTCCAGAGCAGATGCCCACTGCAGTGTTGTTTTTGGCAGCCCTTTTAGTTTTAGTCTTATGGACGAAAATGCTTTTTAGTTTTAGTCACATTTTAGTCACTTATAAACTTAATAGTTTTAGTCAAGTTTTAGTCGACGAAAACAAAAAAAGGTTTTAGTCAAGTTTTAGTCAAGTTTAGTAAAAAAAAAAAAAAATAGTCTTTAAAAAATAGAGAAAATAAAAGTGCCACTTTGCAATCTGTTAAAAAAAGAGAAAAGAATAGAAATCCATTTGGCAAGACAGGTCTATTTATCCCTGCATTAGTGGCTGCAATGAGCCTGTTTTGCATTGCACAATTTCTCAAAAGTCATGCTCAATGTTCAGCTGAGATCTGTACTTTGTTTTCAGTGAAGCTGAAAAGCCCATCTCACAGAGATATGATGTGGCAAAGGTAAGAAGAATGCACACAGCTCTCTGCCTTTAGCCTTATACTTAAAAACGTGTTGTTTTTTTAAATAGATAAAATAGACATAACATACTGTGTTTGATATGGGATTAAAATGATGGGTAGTGTATGGGCAGTGTATAAGATATAAACTAATGAATAATTATTGTAATATTCCTTTGTTCCGATCAGAGCATGTGAGCGGAGAGCGCATTTCTGAATATTCCTCCGCTCGCTCATTCAGCTCAGGCTCGCGCGCTGAACCCAGAATGGCCTGCTGGTTCGAGAATATGTGGAATAAGGGCTGCCTCCGACTAAAGTTTGTATTCTAGTCGACTAGTAGTTGTTCATTTAAGCCATTAGTGGACAAATCGCCCCTTTATAATAATTTAATTACTTAAATAGGCTATACAGGAAAATGAGCGTTATAGCCGCAGTCGAGCGCACGACCGCACGCATAAAGCTTGCCACAAAGAACCGGCAAAAGTAATGATTATGAATGTGTAAAAAAATAGCAAGGAGACATTTAATTGTTTATTAATAAACTGGAGTTTTCGGTGTCGCAGCAAAGATGAAGTTGACGATGCGGACGCCATGAGCGAATAAAGATACAAAGGCATAAAACGGAAAATTTCCTCCCGTTTGGAGGAGACCTGTCACGCCAGTGGGGCGCGCCCCACACTTTGAGAACCGCTGGACTATACTGAAACTGAAAGTATGTCCATAAATCATCTCGTCGTTTCCGACCACCAAGCCCGTCTATTGGCTTCGATCGCTGCCGTGGTCCTTCGAAGATGTGTGGTGAGTGACTAGCCGCAGCCGCAGGTGTGTTGTGTGGAATCTGGTGCGCGCCGCGGCATGGGTAGCCTACCCAAAACAAGGAAGCGGCAGCATTGCTGATACTTTTTTTTAGCTCAAAACAGACAGATTTCACGCAAAATAGGCAGAAATGACATGCTTGTGATTGTGAACGTCAGACTTGTAATCATTTTCGTTCCGTCTCGTCTTGTCAACGAAAACTCAAAAACGTCTCGTCATGTTTTAGTCACCTTAGAGCTAGGGGTGGGCGATATCTCGATATTTAAAATATATCGAGATATTTTTTTAACACGATATGGATTTTGACATATCGTATATATCGATATATTGTTTATATTTAATCCTGATTTTGCCACTTTGCTAGTTTGCCTTCTCTGTGCTGTGCTCGCCCCCGCCTCCTTGCTTTTGTTCCCCCTCACCTCGCGTGTTGTCTCATTCAACAATTGTCTCATCCGCAACCAGCCCGGAGGCTACAGAACTCCGAGTGTGTCTGCGCGCGAGCGACAGAGCACGAGAGAAACCGAGTGTGAGCATTAATTGCATTAGTAAATTGGTAGCCTACATACTACAATATATAATTACTATATAAGAGGCATGGAAGTTCGATTAATGGACTCCAGTAATCAGAAGGCTACTACAAACGTCTTGTTTTAAACTATTGCAGGGCTCGAATTTCGGCGCGGGTATTGCGCATAACTCTAATCATTCCCGCAGGTCTCCCATTTATAATGCGGGAAATTCCCGCAATCGTAATCCACACAGATTATAAAATCAAATCATTCTTTTAACTGCCAGACGCAATTTCACAAACAGCGTGAGTGTTCAGCGGTGCCGCTTCTTTCTCGTCTCTCATAATGTGTTGTGCAAGGCAAGCATCGAGAGCTGCGGCGATAAAACACACTCGCGTTTAGGAGTCGGGACATGATGGATATTCACTCGCACAATCGGGCCAGCAGTGCATCGTGACTGAAGTTTACCATTTGCACGTCTTTTTAAGTCTTACCAGTTTAAACATTCAAGCGATTTTAAACTAATCAGTGCTCGCGCGCTCTCTGAGAGATTATTTTCTATGCGCACATTCATAGAAAATCCGCCTTAAGAACAGCTGGCCAGTAACAAAAGTTGTTTTTCGCGGATTATATTGCTTTAACACGCAAAATTGTCAATTTCGGTCGTCGTGAGTATACTCTAAACATAGTCGGTTTTGTCTTTAATAAGCATAAAACGCATGCCAGTATAATGAACACAGGATCTGTGCACTAGCTCTTAAAGTGACGGCAGCCATATGTGTGTCATTCATTTTGTTGTCAATACAACAAAAGATAGCTTTAAGTTAAAGGAATCAGGATTAATAACCTATGTATTTAATTTATTCAGGACTAAAATACTACTCAGTGTTATTTTCCATTTGATTTCTTTATTCAGTTTCTGTATATGAATCACGTGATTAATAATGATGACGAAATTCAGGCCCTGTGTTTAATTTTTCTCATTTGGTTACATTCTGTTATGGAAAATTAATTTTCTATTGATTGTAGGCCTATATTTTGAGTTGTATTCACATCCATTTTCCTGTAAAGATATCGAGATATATATCGAATATCGAGATATAGCAAAATATATCGAGATATATTTTTTGCTCCATATCGCCCAGCCCTACTTAGAGTCATTTTTAGCTAGTCATCGTCGCGTTATCGTCATAAAAAAAAGTGCGTCAACGAAATCATTTCGTTATCGTCATCGTTGACGAAAACAACACTGGCCCACTGAAATAGGGTATTAGTATTAACAAAAATACATGTTGAAAATTTTAAAAATAAGGCTTGCAAAAAAGTTTACATTTGATATATAATATACATTTTTTTTTAAATAAACTGGAGCAAAATAATTCAGCAAGGGTGAATTAAATTGTTCAAAAGTGACAGTGACATTTGTACTTTTACAAAAGACTTAAAATGTTGTTTCAATTCATTCAAGAATCATATATATAAAAAGTTACCACAATCATTAAAATAGAAAACCTCTATATCTATAATCTCACAAAATTAAATGTTTTTACTGTATTCTTAAATAAATGCAGGCTTGCTGAGCATAAAATACTTTTCAAAAACATTTACTGACACCAAACTTACTTTGTACATCTAAGAAATAAATTTATTTTTTATTTTTGTGGTAATAAAAATAGACCTAAGCAAAGACCTAAACCTTTAAAATTACTTAATTATTTAAACCTTTTACAGTTATTGTATATGGTTGTCTTTCAATGATAATTCACACTCATAAAGTAGAACTAAAATGCCATTCATTACAAGATTAATTTAATCAAGGAACCGTGACAGCCATAATAAAAAAAATGTAAACTTAAAAAGCGCAACTATTCTGTGGTAAGCATGCTCACCACAAGAGAATACCTTTTCATTGTAGATCTCCAAGTAAGACATCCCAACCGAGTATTCCCAACCATCCTGCCCCTTTTCCTGAGCTCCAACCAGATTGAAGACCTCCTTCACAGCTCTGGGAATGACCCCCGGCTCCTCTTGACTGCCAAACATGGTGTGGGTCTTTCCTGAAGAGAGGATGAAGAAATCTTCCGTGTTAGAGTGTGAAATGTCTATATAATAGCACATCATGAAAATCTCAATAAGAATCACATGATAAAACTTAGTTCAAATCTAAAAAGGCAAAAGATATAAAGCCAGGAACGATACCTGCTCCGGTGGGTCCATAGGCAAACACACTGGCATTCTGACCATTAAGGATGTGGGGGAGGATGGGCTTGACAGAGGTCAGAAACACCTCCTGCTGTGTGGTCTCTTCACCATGAAACACATCAAACCTACATACAATTCAGACCAGCGTGAATCAATCGCTGCAAAAACACGTGCCCTTGGTTTCACAGACAAGGCTTAAGCTAGCATGGGTATATCTTCAAATATGTCACTGCCAGTGTTTTGTCTCAAGATGCACATCAGTAATGTTTTTTTCTAAGGCACATTTATGAAAGCTGCTTAAAGGTCCAAATCTTGGCTCATTATAAGCACTGTCTGAGAAACTAAGCCCTAATGGCATCATTTGTTGAGTACCAAGATTAATAACAACAATTTTATGTTACTTTTAAAAATTTGTAAAAATGTTGTCCTTAAAATTCTGTCACTCACTCTCATGTCGATCCAAACCAGTAAGACTTTCTTTCCTCTCTGAAACTATGAAATGAAGATAATGAAATGAGAGATTTCTGTCCCTCACCTGAGTCTCTATAATTCACCCAAACCTGAAGCTTCAAAACGTTCATAAAGAGATCAAATAAATCCAATTTTGTTCTCACACGTCATGCAAGCATGAGGTTCCGTTTACCAAATGAATTTGAGTGCTCTATGTAGTTTGCTGATCAATGTTGATATGTGAATAAAAGCCTAAATGAAATCTGTTCATCATATTAAGCGATTGTGTCTCTTCAGAAGACTAATTAAACCACTTGATTCATTTTACAAACTCTTTATGAAAGTTTTGAAGCATCAGTGGTGCTCTTGGGTAAATAGGCTCTCAACCGAGGGACAGAAATCTCTCATATCTCATTAAAAATATCTTTATTTGCGTTTTGAAGATGAATGAAAGACTTAAGAGTTTTGAACCCCACGAGCGTGAGTAAATGACAGAATTTTTAGGTGAACTATGCCAAAAAAAAAAAAACGTAGAAAAATACGGTTTTTAAAAAAAAAAGCTCTCATACATGGGCTTTAAATCAAATTAAACAATAAATAAGAAATAAAACACTAAGGATCAACGTCGTCGTATTAAGCCTATATAATTTTCATAATTGATCTAAATATGGAAACTAATGAAATCAAGTTTCCTGCAAAACCCTCTTTTCCAAGAATAAAAGAGTGTTATGAGTGTTTCTCTTCCTGATTATCCCAACAGGCACACGAAGAGCCAGTGGATTTACATTAAAAGAGAAGATTCATTTCAGCACCAGCTACCAAATCATGACCTACTGCACTGAGACCATGACCTGCTAAAGTGCTTAATAATAAAGAAGACAGAATGAGAGGAATAAATAAGCTGCAAACTTTAATGGTTATACTGACTGGTATTGAAGGGTCTCGGTGGCGTTCCTCCAGTTGATGATCTCCAGCTTTTGTGGCCCCAGGCCCCTGACACAAGGCCCCTCTGCCTTTTCATCCTGCGCGTCCATGTAGGGCCTCAGCCGAACCGCTACACGAACTCTGGAAGTCCGTCTGGATCCAGCAGGAGCTTCAGTCACAGCCACACGCTGCGCCATATCTGAGATTGCACAACACACGATCAAATACTTCCTGATATCCACCGAGAAATAAGTCCAGTATCGATATAAAAGTAATAAAAGACATGTAGATACATTAGATGGAAGAAAGTTCAGTTTTCTTAATGCGTTTATTAGCTAACTCTTTACGGTTGCTGAAGTAGCTAGCATTAATGCCTGGACTGACGCGTTTCCCTTTCAAAAGCAAAAACAAAAAAGTCTTATGTAAGTTACATATAAACTAAATAAAAAAAAAAACTTACCTATTTACTTGTGTAACTGTTAAATCAGGTCTTGGTTGATCTAATCCAGCACAAAAAAGATGTTTTGCTAAATAAATATAATTCAGTGGATCACAACATCTATACAAACTCCTCAACAATGGCGCCTGTCGAAATAAGTAAGTAAGCACGGTTACTTTCAAAAGATAATGACTCCGCCCCTTAACTAGTTTTAACCAATCAACAAACCCGAATCCATGAGACTGCGTTCTTCTTTAGAGATTTAACGGAAGAAACAAAAGTGTCGTACTGCCATCATTCGGCAGTGTAATGAAATAAGAAAAGTGCACGAAACGATATCAATGTTAACCTGAAAAAAATGGGACATCCTTTTTAATGTATTTAATAAACAAAAATGAGGCTCAAGAATTCCCGCCCGTCACTAAAATTTCCCTCTCACCAGCCATTTATTTCTTTTAGCTACTCAGAATTACATTGTTCTTTTTCCTGAAGAGAATTTAAACTTATTTACTTGAAACCTACATTTTAAACATATAAAATGATTTGAGCATACCAATTTAGCTGAAATCTTTTAACAGTTATCAATCATTTCATCAATATATATCGGTCACAGTAGCTATGAATAAAAAAGTGAATAACAATGAAGCATTTATTTATAAAAGAGTTACTTTATTAAAAGCTTGCTTACTTCAGGTAATGTACAGCATAAATATGCCTTTTCTATATACACACACCTTTAAACATCTTACAATGATTATTACTGTATAAGTGTGCCAATTTTCATAAAATATTAATGCTAGATCAATGTGCAAATTCTATTTCACAGATTCTATATTTTGGTACCACAAAATCTAAAATATTGTGCCTTTAATGACAATGTATAAGTCTTACAACTTAGCATTTCCAGTTTACAATTACAGGCCTGCAGTATTTTCTTTGTAAAGTTCTATGTTACAGATGCAAGTTTTCAAAGAAGAAAAACTCAAATTGATACCTAAACATAAAAATGTTGTACTTTAATATCATTCATCTATTATCACATTGCCAAGGAATAGGATAAAACATTCAGTGTTTCGCAGGGCTCGCAATAGACCACAGAAAAGCAAAGTTAAACTAAATTATTATTTAACTGACCTGTTTCGTTTGTAGCAAGAAAAGCCAGTAGTAGCTGATAACTATTTTAAAAAGAAAGCTCACTAATATTCTTAGAAAACGTTCTGTGATGGGAGCTCTCCTTAATTCTAAAATGAAACATCAAAATATTTAAACTATATTAAATTATAAAATTTTAAAATGTGTATTGCCCATTCAATATTTAAACTGCTCATGTAAAACCTTCATTCCGTTTCAGTGATATTAATAAATTAATCATGGAGGCTACTTTTCTAGATTTTTGTTGCATATCTATTCATAACCTTCTCCATAATGTGCCAGTCAGAGGCTTTCCTTCACAGAACTGAAACATAATGTCCTTCTCACTGGACTGAGATTAGTTTTACACCTTCTCTCCAGCATTTGAGAGTTGTTTTTTTTATTCAGTGCAAGTTCATGTCAATCACATGTGGAAGATCGACTCAAATTCATTGAGTAAGAATTCTACAATCTGGTTCTGGAAGACCATGTATGTGGCGATGTTCGCTGTCTCCACCTCTGGTTTGAGTAACGTTGGGCCGAAGACGATAGCCACATTCTGCACAGTCATTCTGTTCTCATTACCATGTTGAACGACCCTGAAAGAAAGAGACAGAGAGACATGCTGTAGATACATACTGTAATATTTACAATATTATAGACAAATATGTAAATATATGCATGTAAAAGAATAACAACATACTTGCGTAAATGGCTGAAGAGGGCCTCCATTGTGTCACGGTTGGGTGTTGGCAAAGACCGCACAATATTTTTCATGTGTGATATTTTTTTTAAATAATCAGGGATTTCTGTAGACAGACAAACAGACAAATAAATAGATTAGATAGATAGACAGACAGATGAATATGGATAGACAGACAGATATAGATTCGATGGATAAATAGAGAGATAGACAGACAGACAGACAGACAGATAAATAGATTAGATAGATAGACAGATAAATAGATTAGATAGAGAGATAGATAGACAGATAGATAGATAGATAGATAGATAGATAGATAGATAGATAGATAGATAGATAGATAGATAGATAATGGATAGACAGACAAACAGATAGATAGACAGACAGATAGATAGACAGACAGACAGATAGAGATAGATATACAGACAGACAGATAGAGAGATAGATAGACATACAGACAGACAGACAGACAGATAGATAGATAATGGATAGACAGACAGACAGATAGATAGACAGACAGACAGATAGACAGCAGACAGACAGATAGACAGACAGATAGATAGACAGACAGATAGACAGACAGACAGACAGACAGATAGATAGACAGCAGACAGACAGACAGATAGAGATATAGATAGATAGACAGACAGAATGACAGACAGACAGATAGACAGCAGAAAGACAGACAGATAGAGATAGATAGATAGACAGACAGACAGACAGATAGACAGCCGACAGACAGATAGATATATAGACAGCAGACAGACAGACAGATAGATAGATAGACAGCAGACAGACAGACAGACAGACAGACAGACAGACAGATAGATAGACAGCAGACAGACAGACAGATAGATAGATAGACAGATAGACAGCAGACAGACAGACAGACAGATAGAGAGATAGATAGATAGACAGACAGAATGACAGACAGATAGACAGACAGACAGATAGATAGACAACCAGCAGACAGACATACAGATAGAGAGATAGATAGACAGACAGACAGATAGAGAGATAGACAGCAGACAGACAGACAGACAGATAGAGAGATAGATAGATAGATAGACAGACAGAATGACAGACAGACAGATAGATAGATAGACAGCAGACAGACAGACAGATAGAGAGATAGACAGACAGCAGACAGACAGACAGACAGATAGACAGATAGACAGACAGACAGATAGATAGATAGACAGATAGACAGCAGACAGACAGATAGATAGATAGATAGACAGATAGACAGATAGACAGATAGACAGACAGACAGATAGATAGATAGACAGATAGACAGCAGACAGACAGATAGATAGATAGACAGATAGACAGCAGACAGACAGATAGATAGACAGATAGACAGCAGACAGACAGATAGATACAGATAGACAGCAGACAGATAGATAGATAGACAGATAGACAGCAGACAGACAGACAGATAGATAGAGACAGACAAATGCCCCCCGTTTTTATGTACAATCCATTTAATCAGGATCTTACTGATGCCACAGATGAAATCATTGAAGAGATTGTAAGGGAACAGAGGCTCCTGCAGTTCTCTGAAGAAGAGCTTCAGTGCTCCTGTGATCACATGGATATCCCAGTTACTCTCCTCCAGGTCCAGATTCTCTGGAGAAACACAGAGAAACACATGAGTCAGTCAGAACTGCTGCTGGGAATCATTTCTACACTGGGCTAAAGCATCAAGAGAGCACAGTGAATATAAGTGGAAAATGCTTGGGTCATTTAAATTGACCAAATATGAGAGAAAAAAGAATATAACTAATAAGTGGTACAAAAGTTGACAGACTGAAACTTTATTTAGAAGGCGGGACTTATTCGGCCATATTGTGCATTGCACTTTCTCCCATTCATAGTAATATCAGTGCATCTAAAGTCTTTGGAGAAACAAACAAACTGTAATACAGAGTATGACATCTTGGTGAAGACCTGAGTTGATGGAAAACTGAGTATAAAATGAATGCAGATTAATCTTACCATGATCTGCTTTGAAACGCAGTTTCTGGATGACCGCCAAATTCCCACTAACTCTGTAGAGTCCATCGATCCCCAGACCTGATGGATGACAACAACAAAGATGAGATTTTTATATTAGACAGGGCTGTGAACACTCGACATTTTTGATATTTAATAGTTGCTCTGCTTGTTGTTAGGATGCCATAAAGTTTATGAATTGACATTTTTAGACTGGCCCGCCTCAGCGGTCTACAGCGCTTGTCAGTGTCAAAATGATTGAGTTGACCAATCAAATCAGAGGAGGCGGGCTTTACTGTACATATACACCGATCACAAATTCCAGCACGCCACTTCAATTTTTAAAGGTGAAATGTTGAACGAATCACAGTAATATCCAGTGTTTTACTACTTGACTTATTTTGTCAAACTTTGCCATTTTGAATTGAAAATATAGGCTGAATCAGTAGACGTGTTTCCATTACAGATTTGCGCGATATTTTCTAAATGTTGATAAAATACTATTGCGAAATGACAGCGTTTTCATTAACCGATGTTATGCGACTAAACCTTCATTGTTCCTCTAGCGATAAGTCATTAAATAAATCATGGCAACGGATGTTAGTAGGTTTAAGTATACCGCAGCCACCGCACTAGTCATTTGAAGTATTAATGTTAAAGAAAGCCCCTTACACTTGGGAACGGCACGTATGAGGTGTTTAGGTGTTTCTCCCTCATATCTGCTTCGAGGTCTTGATAAATTGGGGCATTTCTTTGTTGTTTAAAATCCAATTTCCCCGTAATTCTTTTGTCTTTTATGAGTTTAATAAAGAACTCTGTCTCATCTTCTGTCCAAACATACCACGCCATCTTTAAAGAATGATCGACTTTTACGTACGGCAGGTGACCTGTTATGCGAAAAAACTGTTTCCATTGTAGTTTTGAGAAATATTTAATTTTTCGAATTGCCTGAAAAACCACCTCATGTGAGTGTAAAACTTTTTGGCGATATTGACGTGTTTCCATTGAACGTATTTTCTATTCCCAATTTCAATCTGCGCAAATCGAAGGGTAATGGAAACGCAGCTATTTATATGAATCATGTTATTCATAACTGAACATTTTGCCTCTTTGCGTTTTCAACATATTAGGCATATGAATAAGAGTGAATGTGTGCATATTTTAAAATAGAAATAATATTTGCAAATAGTTCAAATTGATTACTTTACAAAAAAAAAACGTTTTTCTTGTTCTTTTCCCGTTCATTTCTTTTTCTATTTTCCCATAAATCCATGTCAATTATTAACTGCGTTTACAACTGCCTTGGAAGCTGAAGCTTGGGATTGTGGTTAGGAGCATTAAATTTACGACAAGATCTTGAGGTGTTTGGCCAATCACAAAGCACTGGGTCAGCTGTCCAATCAGAGCGCTCTGAGCTTTTCAGAAAGAGGGGCTTCCTAGAAATAAGCAAGTTTCAGACAGACTGGGAAGAGAGGAGCTGCAATAATGTACAGTATGTGAAAAATAATGTGTTTGTTTGGAACATTAAAGCATGTTAACCTGTTCCATTACACCCAATAAGCAAAGCAACAAACTTTTAAAATAGCATCATACGACCCCTTTAATTATTTAATTCCTTTCAATAAAAAGGCCATTATGAACCGGCCTTGATATTAATGACATAAATAATTTCAATTAGTAATGCTGTTTGGCAGTTGGGTAAAGGTAACAAACCTCTTTTCTCTACCGCCCGGATGGATTTCTCCACAAAGCTGGGCACTGTCGTGTTCTCTTGGTTACAGAGATTGTGCAAGTGGCATCCAAATACATTTTCTAAAATGAAACGAGGCGAAGAGTCACATTAGAATCATTCCTCAACGAAATCTTGAGCTTCTGTCAAAGTAATAGGAAATGGATGAGGTAGAGTAATGGTCTGACCTCTGATATATCCCTTCTCTTTGACTGACTGCAGGGTGGGCCGCTTGAGGAGAAACTTCTTCAGTTTGGAGCGAACCTTCTTCTGATCTGCTTCAGATGCCGAACTGGATGAAGTCAGTCGAGATGCTAATGAACAGGAAGAGGGCATTACATATTTACACTCATTACCATTCTCTGTTCAAACAACTTTTTAGTATCTTTAGTTCTTTATTTATGGATGAACATGTACTAACATAATTTACTCAACCTTATATCATAGGGGTCCAAACAACATTTAATGTTGGACAAAATAATTTAAATAATTTTTCAAAATAAGTTCTATTGTGTTAAACAGAAGAAAGAAAGTCACTCAGGATTGGAATGACATGAAGGTGAGTCGATGATGGCAGTATTTTTTATTTTTGGGATGAAGTGTCCCTTTAACTCTGGTGGTTTTTGGTAATTTTGGAAATTTTTTCCAACATCATAATGGTTTGAAACTTAGTGACTTCTGTGGCACTTGCTGTACATACATATATATCAGTGCTGTCAAATTGATTAATCGTAATTAATCACATCTAACATAAGTTTGAGTTTATATAATAATATACATGTGTGTGTACATATACCGTATATACAGTATGTATGTGTGTGTATATATACAGTATATACACACATATATTATATAAACACAAACTTTTATGTTAGATGCAATTAATTGTGATTAATCAATTTAACAGCACACACACACACACTATTTCTTCCACCAGATGGCACCAATCTTACTTCCACGCATTACTCTACACTGTATTAATTGAAAATCATATCAAAATGTTTTTATACAGAAATAAATGCTGCATAATTTAGTGGATATTGTCTAGTATCGTGAAATCCTCTCAAAATACTAAATATTAAAGAGTAAATATCATGTAACCAAAATATAGTACATTAAATTAAATTTTTTTTTTTTACGCTTATTGTAATCGGTCTATTTTGACCGCTAAGGGCCCCTAAAAGAGGAAAAGTCATTTGTCACACTACCATTGCTCATAGTTCTTTTGTCAAAGGGTTTTTCCTCTCTGTCTAAGCTTGAGGACTTCTCACTGATTTCCTCCTCATCTTCAGAGTGGTGCTGTTCCAAATCCTGACGCCCGGAGCAAAAAGACAGACACGATTATGCAGATTTCATGGAGAAAACCATAACCGAGTGTTTGTTATTGATCACGATGCAAGGCTCACCAGCTGGCTTATGGTATCTACGATGACTTTATACCAGTCAGTGATGATGCTTTCAGTGTCGTACTGGATCAAGTACTCCGCGCCATTCCGACTCTTCAGCTGATGAACAAATAAACAAGGAATGCATCAACAAGACACACTAGTAAAGTAGATGATCATCCAGCACAATCTTGGGGAGTGTTGAAACGGCCATACCTCAAAAACATTTTTCTTGCTTGACTTGTCCTTGGTTGCCCAGCCAATTGTAGCCCCTTTCAGATCAACTGTGAATTCTGGGACTATATGATTTGTCTTGCTCTACATAATACAATTACATTCAGTATTACAAAATGAAATACTTGATAATGCAAATTCTACATTTGTGGATTTAGATTCTCACCGATGCTCCGGTTGCCGTGGACTTTGGGTCCTTATGGAATGTCAGTCTTCCTCCATGGAGAACCGTCCAGGAATTACCCCAGTTCTTCCTGTGGGAGGATTGATCAAATGTTAGACATTTACATACAATTGTTATTTTTCACCAATACAGTTATAGCTATCAAAGCAGTACCACCACTGATTTAAGTTCATGATGGAAAACTTTACCTAATTTTCTTCCCGTTTTCAGACACCTTTGTTTTGTTCAGGATTCCAGCCTTTTCCAAGTTTGAAACCTGAAAAAAATATATATTAATGAGTTAATACAGCCTTTATGGGAAAACAAACAAACAAAAAAACTAAAACAGGATAATATCAGGATAATAGTACAGAATAATATCTGACAACATGAAAGTAAAGTAAATTTTAACCTTTGAGGTTCACCTCAAAATGCAGAACAGAAAAGGTAGATGATTGTTTAGCTATTTTTTTTTAAAAAAAGCAATGGTTTTAAATTTAAGAGAACATTCAGAATATGACATTGTTTATTATGCTTATTTAATAAAATAAGTCACAAGCAGCCTATTGTTATCCACACAGGTAAGAAGTGTTTGAGCTAAAACTCTTTTAATCATGGTAAAATCACTGTAACTTGAATGTCCTATTGCTTTTATAAAATGGAGGAAACATCAATATATACTATACGCCAATTTTCAATAATCTGTTAAATTTGTGATTAATAATAGTCAAGTAAATTTATTTTGTATTGCACTTTTCACAACACACATTGTTTCAAAGCGGCTTTACAGAAAATTTTATAAATATTATAATATTTATAATACCTTAATACCTTCTTGCCTTATAGTCGCATTTAGCAGATTTGAGCTGGGCGATAATATAGTTTACATTTTGGTACGATACAAGAAAATCAAGCTGTTGAGATTTCCCGATATATACCATGTATAGCATCATGCTAGTATAGTGTATGTATGCAGATAAAGTTCAACTTGGAATATAATCCAAATAATATAATAATTAGAAATACAAATGCAGTAATATAGTACTTCATTAGCCAATGTGTAGGCTGTTTATTGTTTTCAAGCAAACTAGTAACATTAGTGTATTAATATAGAATGTGCAGTCACAAGTGTTTGTTCATCTGCATTTTACATCCGGCTCATCCAATCAGAATTCAGCATCAAAACTGTTGTATAAAACAAACAATCCAATATTATGATAGTAAGAATGATAAAAGCCTTACTGTGTGTGGCAGTACCACGGTACAGTGATGTCTCAGATGGTAAAACCATGGAAATCAATGGTCCTCTAAGGTATTTAAATGGTACGCATGGTACGAACAGGGTAAATGTCCAAAAACTCAAGGTACTGCCATGAATTTGCATCTAAATCTCATGGTAGTATCATGACACGTTTGGTATTTGTTTGTCTGAGTGGAAGGCAGCAATCTGGCTCTAAGTTTCACTAGGAACCACCAGAGGGCAGTGTGGCAAAATATTGCACTGGGTCACTCTTCTTGTCATAATCCAACACTTTTGATCAGACATCTCTCCACTAGTCCTAGCCTACCTTTACCCAGCATTTATTGTGGAACTGTATAATAAAAATGTCCAGTGTCATTTATGCAACACCTTTATACAGGCATTCCCAAACCCAACAGTTCCCAAGGAAAAACATTTAAACAAGTTCATGGCACAGCATATCTACCTAACAAGTCACATGATTCTAGCTAACATTCATGCCAGTAAGCTAATAATGAGCATATAATAATCACATGAATGATGTTTGAAGACTTCATTCATGTAGTTTATTGTAAAACTTAAAAAATTTTGCCCACATTTTCTTATGCATAAACGTCTGAACTGGAATCTTACATTATGTGGCATCTCAGGAGAGTTGGAGGCGTCACTGTCTGATCTATTCAGAGGGTATGATGAATGACTCTTCTGTTAAGACAAAATCACATGTGTAAATCACACTCTACATGCCTTCGAAGCTCAAAAAAGAGAGACAAAGCCATTTAATTGTTGGCAAATATACAATTTTCAGTATTTTTCCATAGCATGCCTTAGTAAACACCACTAGTAAAATAGTCCAGTATCAGTGTTTCAGTAACTGAATTCATTTCCATGGATCAGTTCAGTGAAGACAGAATAAATAGTGAGTATATGTTTGCATATACTACTGAATGATAGGAAGGACTGGGTAGGTGGGATGGATTTTTAAATAGAGCAACTCTATAACAAACTGAGTCTCAGGTGCATTCTAGAGCCAATTTAGGAAACACGGTCACTAAGGACACACATGAAGGATCAGCTGTGCGTCACATACGTCAGGGCATCGCTCCGTGGAAGTGTTTGTTTATGAGTGCGGATGAACTGCTGGATAAAGTATGATAGTACATTTTTATTACAGATATTTTACTACAATTACCCAGAGATTTTGTTCTCTAGAACACATGGAATGGATGTGCTTCATTCACAAAAGTTTTATACGATTTTGGGCAATAGTTAAATTGGCAACTTTGGATGGAAACCTCTGCGAGTACATACATCTTCCTGGTATCCTGTACTGTGTCTCCAGCTTTGCATCGATCCCATTGAGTCCTGCTCTCCTGAGGCTCCATTTCCCACTCCATACTGCCCTGGATTTCCAGAGTACTAAAAGTGTGAGAGAGAATTTGTATTAGAAATGATGCCTTTATGATACGGTTTTGTACTTATTGTAAGTACACTGTACACGATTATTGGAGTACGTTTTACAAGAACATTTTTTTTTCTATCTTTCTACTTATTCAATGTGTTATTTTGTAATTTCTTTGTAGGAATTTGAGAAATTTACTAGCAATTTCTGAGTGAAAAGGGTTTCAAAGTAAATCAACAGCCACTTTTAGATTTAAGTAAAATAGCAGCAAGGACATTCTGCCAAATGTATCATTTTGTGTTTTCACTGTATATAGAAAATGATGTCGGAATGACATGAAAGTAAGTCATAATTTAGGACAGTGGTTCTCAGCAATCTTCCAAGGGTGCCTTAAGATATCTTACAATGATTTAAAATAAGACAAAACAACTAAAAAGAACAATATATGTCTTACTGTAGCTTCATTTACCCCCTTAACAAGTGGTTATTTTTATTTATTTATTTTGAAGAAGAAGACGAACCAGGATTCTCTTCATGGAAAGCTTAGATACAAAAGAAAACCATATTTTAAAAGTATGATTTCCAGAGCTGGAAAAGTCATGGAGATAAATGAAATATTGAAAGTCCATGGGCATTTTTATACACTTTATGAATAAGCATATTTATAGTTATGCCATGCTCTAAAATATTTTACTGAGAGAAATTGCCAGCAGACGGCAGAAAAGCACAAAGCTATAGTCATCTGGTTTGGATTCGAATATAGTTCTTGGTGTGAACAGGCCTTCTGGAGACCCATCCAAAAGTGTCCCACTGTATCCCACCTCAGGTAAGTTCCACTGGGACTTGCTGCCGTCTCTTAGGTAGTAGTATGTCCGCCCTCGATCATCTAGCGACTTAATCCACTGTCAACAAGACACTTCATTAGTTCACCAAATTACAAAACTAGCCTACAGCCATACTATCATACATCTCACTAATAATAGCAAGTAATCAGCCCCAATAATATAAGTAAGCCAGCCCAAAACAAGGACACGCCAAGGTCAGTGTCAAGAGTCCTGTACCTGTTCCTGCGTGAAGTGGCTTGTGAAGACCCAAGTTCCTTCAGGGTCAATGCCGAGGGTCCATCCTGGTGGGGTGCTTTGATCCAGACTTACCCTGGGAATAAAGACCTTCTTCATTTTAATCAAAGAATATTCTGCTGGCATAGAGAGAGGAGACGATTCCTCCAGTTCTGGCGATGCTGGGTAGTCTTCCTCAGGAAGCGGAAGCTACATTTTGGGAAGCAAAGAAGGCAGTATGAACATTAATCAAACTGTAAGGAAATAATGGTAAAAAATGTGAAAATATGATTATTTATCAAATTTATACAATGCATTATTTTTGCAGTTCCGTTTGGCACAGAAATGACAAACTTTAGTTTTAATTTAACTTTTTTTTTTATGCAACTCTGGTTAACATATACTTTAGGCTCCACAGCATATACTTTCTCCACAATAATATTCAAAGGCCCTATGATATTTTCTGTTGCTCATGATTTACTGGATAAAGATTAACCCTTTAATGCAGGGGTGGGGAACGTTGATCCTGGAGGGCCATTGTCCTGCAGAGTTTAGCTCCAACCCTAATTAAACACACCTGAAGCTAATCAAAGTCTTCAGGATTGCTAAAGTTACAGGCAGGTGAGTGTTTTTTCCAGGGTTGGAGCTAAACTCTGCAGGACAATGGCCCTCCAGGATCAACGTTCCCCACCCCTGCTTTAATGCATACCTCGGGTCTTTATCGACCCAGGGTGTCATTCACAACCCTCCCCCTTATTCATTTTTAAAGTTAGAGATCAACCTTTAACAATTTAACAAGAAAAAATAAAATGATAAAAGAATGTCTGTATAGATAAGGTTAGAGAGCATGAAGCTCATGAAGAGTCAGAATGCCAGTCTGTCAGTAAACAGTAAATAAATGACTTTCAATTGTTTCATTACAAAAGTGCATATCAAAAATGCTAACATGGAAACTCGAATGCGCGTGAGACGCTAGAACAGACCTCATTGGCCCTTTCCCATATGGCACCCAATAAACGCTCGCGTCTTCCTCTGAGTCCGCACTTTCGTGACCACTTTGACTGATGGGAAGAAGTCTGCTGTGGAGCTCGCTTCAGTGCGTCAAGGGTGCATTTCGACCGCAAAGGGGCCTTCTGAAACCTAAAATTACAAATCGAACACCCTACGGTCTCTTGGACTTAAAGGACACGCGTACGCGGCAGCCATTGTAAGTCTACAAGTCCAAAAGTGCATATAAAGTGTTCCATTTGGGACAGGGCCATTGGTGTGTCACGCACTCCCATTTGATCTTCATGTTTTCCTTTTAATGGGTTGGCAAACCCACTTGAAGGTGCATACCGCCACCAACTGTACGACACCTGCTGACGTAAAATAAAGGATCGGGCTAAGGATAGCAGAAACCGATCGGCCTCAATACGGATCCTTGAGGTCAGCCAAGTAACTTAATTTAGATGACCTTTTACAGTGATATTATAGACCTTACGTAAAAAATAATATTTTATATATACCTCGTAAACTTCATGGGCATTTTTTAATGAATATATGTATTTTTTTAACAATGCCAAGCTATAAAATATTTCATGGGGTAGAAATTATAATAAAAACTGAAAAAGTCATGGGGCCTTCAAATATTGTTGCGGGCAATGGCAGGCTAAGAACCCTTGTGATAACTAATTTAAAACTGAAAATTAGCCATATTAACATATATGAATATGGTAATCATTTAGTACCATAGTACATATCAAAGTATCATTCGTTTGAATCAGCAGAATAACCTCCATACCGGGAAATCTTCCAGAAATGTTATGTTCCCTGGTGAGCTGATGTCCTCCGGGGGATCCCATGAGCTCTGACCCGACACAGAGTTAAAGAAGTAATGTCTGCCAGTATTGTCATCCAGCACCTTCTCCCAGTCCGAGCTCCATCTCTGAGGAGAAGGGCCTGCGGGCGAGCAGATGGGAGACTGGGGGAAAGAGGGAGGAGAACGGGCCTCTTCCGTCGCCACTGACGAATCCATGGAGTAGCTGAGGGGAAACTCCCAGGTGCTCCGGCCCGTGGAGGGGTGGAAGTAGTACTCTTGCCCGCTCTGGTCGTCAGTATGGACCTCCCATCCCGCAGAGTCCAAAAGGAGGGTATCGGGAGGGTCCGGGAAGTCCTGTAATGGAGGAGTAATGGGACTGGAGGTGTCAATGGTTCTCCGACGCGCACGTGGGATGTTTACATACACCGCTGTGAGAGCGTTGTCATCCTCTACCTGATGGACAAAAATGAGGAGCATTGCTGATATTAAAACAAAGCCAGGATTAAGAGATTAGAATGGCAGTTGACAAAAACGTTTAGCTTAACATGCATATACTTGTGCAAGGCAGGGGCTATCAAAGACTCTCAAATACGATGATCTCTTTGCAAGGAACCCCATCCTAAGCAATATTTAGATGTATAAAGACCCATTTATACTGTGTAAATAATAGTATGTGGAATATTAAAGACAACATGTTGTTTGAATAATTAAATAAAGCTGTTTAAATAATAATTAAATCAGGTTTATTATTGTTAACTAAAATCATATGATAAAAAAAATATTTGTATTGCTTGAAATAAAATAAACTGTAACCAAAATTTATACCAAATAAACTCACAAACTAAAATAAATGTATCAAAAATGATACATATTTAAAAAAAACAATAACTAATAAAAAGACAAAATTGCACAACAAAATTACAAAAAAAAATGTTACTAAAAGTAAAATGAAAACAGAAAATATTATTATTATTATTATAAAACAGAAAATTTTCAAATAAAATCCAATTCAAATTATTAACAAAAACTATAATATAGTTTTTGCTATAATTGGTTTTATACTGTCATTGTACAAAAGCCCAAACAAATGATTAAAATATTATATGGAAAAAGTTGACAGCATAAATATTGCTCAACCCCAGTGTATAAAGTGAGAAATATTATGATATAATCTAGAATAGATCATTTAATTGTATTTACAAATAATGTTTGTTCTTTGTTATCCAGCCAAACGATGAATGTATAGAAGAGAAAACATGTTTTGCTAAGGACAGTAAAATGAAATGTCAACTGCCCAGAAGCTAAAGATATCATGAAATATTATGTAATAACAGAGATCATGAAACATGATATAAATATTGTGCATTTGGCTGAAGACATGCATGTGTAACTTGATACACTTCACCTTTTACAGTGATGCTGCTGACCTTATGTAAACAGGTTATTGTGTGATGTCACAAATGTTTACACAAAGAGCAAAACATACACTGGATGGAGCGTCTGCTTTCACACCCTCCTCCCACAGCTCTCCCTTATGCAAAATGTACCATGCACCAACATGAAGCTCAGCTCGGCGGGACTCTCCACATCACCAGGAAGAAAAACAAAACAAAGTAACACCCACGCTACTGTCGACTGCATTCTGGAAATGCATTGATCCTCAAAATAATAAAGCGATTTCAACTATAGGCCGTATGTGCCAATTACAGAAAGAGCGCACTTCCTGTGCACGCTGATCTCAGGAAACAGAACAAGGGTTTTCAGCCGTAAAGAAGAAAACCACAAACAGACTTTCATCTTTATTGTTTGTCCTATTTAGATGGCCAAAGCCCCACCAGATAAAGCTCACATGATCCTGATTAAAGAATGGAGCATGTTTCATCCCCGAGATTGAGACTATATATCAATGACAGGGGCCTTTTAATCTAGTTTTAGATTGTCACTGTTTGAGATATGTAGTGCTGCTGCTGTGATGAATATTAAGAGCGTGCTGCCATACAAAACGAGTACTTATTACAGATATAATACACTTAAGTGCATACTGACTGCAATGTTTTATTGAATGTTCATTGCAATTAAATGAAAAACTATTACAGGTAAATTTATATTAAAAGCAATTTTGACCCACCTCAGTAGGACTAAAGTACGTCTTTATATGCATTTTCATAATTACTTGCTAATGTCTTTGAAATATGGTGTACTGCTGAATGTACTGACAAGCATTTACAATATACTTTAATGTCATTTCTATCGAAACTTGCATTTCATGTATTTAAATATATTTGTAATTGCACATTTGTGATGATGAAGATGCAATTTAGTACACTTAAATTAATATTAACTTTAAATGTATTATCAAATAACTTTAATTGATCAAATACTTAAAATTATAATCGTCAACACATAAGTGTACTTCTTCCAAGCACGACAAATGACTATTAAAACATGATTTAAAATATACTTTAAAGTAAAACTTTGAAACTATTACAAAGTACAATTAAAAAAAAAGAGTCTACATAAAGGAGCTAGATGTAAGAATGTTCATATAATAATTACTTTTTATTGCCAATGTGTGAACAGCTTGTAACAAACTTTTAAAAAAACGGGACCTTCCCCAAATTCATAGGTTGTCTATGAAAGCCTGAGACTGATTTGTATGACTCTAGAAGTTTTTGCCAGGAAAATCAGAAGAGAAAATCAGAAGAGGTATTCCGTACTATAATGTCAATGTGTCATGCAAAGAAAAGGGATTCATTCAAACTACAATCTTGCCTAGTGTATAGTCTCAAATATACTTTAATATTACACTGTTATGATAGTTTAATTATAATAACTTGATCTGTCGAGATGATGCCGGTGAATCACAGAGCTGGTGCAAACATGTCCACATCACCATGATCCGACGCTTTCTTAACTGCTGTTTTCTCACTGTTGTCAACTGTGTTGTGTTCATTTTGTTATTGAGAGGAAAGTGCACAGCATATATTAGCATATCCATCTAAACGTTGCTCTCAGAAGCGTGGACAGTTGTATTTTTGTTGCCAAAAATGAAACATACAGAGATAACCGGAGTAGCCAGAGCGAGCTAGAGACGCTGTGGCGAGCAGCGAGGGCCGAGGGCTGAGGGAGGACGCTATCGAGAACGCTGCTGTTCCTTTTGCAGAATCACCGGAACTGCCAAGGTATTGAGAAACGCCCATGAAAGTGTACCAACTTTAAGTAGACCCTTTCACACCTACCTTGTTTGGTCCGGACTTTCGGACTTTTCAGTTTGGTCCGAAATCCGAATCAAAATTACAGGTGTGAAACCTCCCCCGCACCACGGTCCGGACCAAACAGATGAAATTTGGTCCGACGAAAAGAGGTAGTCTCGGTCCGGATCAAACTGAACAAAGGTTTGGTTCGTTTCTAGTGTGAAAGCATTTCTGTATGGTTCGGACTTTCAGACCTTTTACAGGAAGCTCCGGTGGTTCCCGCATAGCCGAAAAAACAGAAGGTGGCAGGAAAAATGAGCCGTGTAGCACATGGGGAGAGGAGGAGACGAGGTTTTTAATTGAAGTATGGTCTGATGACATCAGAAGAAGTCAACTTGCCGTCTTCTCCTCCTTTCCTGCCGGCGACGATAAAATGTTCGCACGACGAGGACGTTCATTTGGCGAATTTGAACTAGCCTCATGTATAGTTGGTGCTGCAGGTAATTATGCCATAAAAATAACAATATAGTTGCAACGATATGCGTCTGTTCATTCATGTTGTCAAAGTTACCCGCCGAATTGAGGACACGCTGACGTCAGACGCACGTCCATTTACAAAACCAATCAATGTCAAGATGCAGCCCACATAGATGATGACGACAGGACGCAAGTGTGTCACGTAAAGTTCTTTAGTGCGCTCACATAATTGCAGTGTAAAACCAAACCAAAACTTTCTGAAAGTATAAAATGTATCAAAACGTGAACTTTGGTTCGGACCTTGGTGCGGATTTTCAGGTGTGAAAACGCCCTTAGAGGGATAGTTCACCCCAAAATTTAAATTCTGTCATCTTATCATTTACTCACTCTCAAGTTGTTCCAAACCTGTATAAATGTCTTTGTTCTGCTGTACACAAAGGAAGATATTTGGAAGAATGTGGGCCCCATTGACCACTATAGTATTTTTTTTCCTACTATGGAAGTCCATGGGGCCTGAAATCTGTTTGCATACCAACATTCTTCAAAATATCTTCCTTCGTGTACAGCGGAACAAAGACATTTATACAGGTTTGAAACAACTTGAGGGTGAGTAAATGATGACAGAATTTAAATTTTTGGGTGTATTATCCCTTTAAGTGGCCTTTTATTTGATTAATACTATGATATCTGCAGGTATAGTGTGCACATTCAGTATATTAAAGGGATAGTTCACCCCAAAATGTAAACTCTGTCAGTAATTACTCACCCTCATGTTGTTCCAACCCCGTAAGACTTTCGTTCATCTTCGGAACACAAATGAATATATTTTTGATGAAATCTGAGAGCTGGATCACTCCTCCATAGGCTTCTTAAGGGATCGAAACGGACCGGCCCAAAAGTTATTAAATACATTGTTAAAATAGTCCGAGTGACTACAGTGGCTCTCAGATTTGATCAAAAATATCTTCATTTGTGTTCCGAAGATGAACGAAAGTCTTACAGGGTTGGAACAACATAATTTTCATTTTGGGGTGAACTAACCTTTTAAGCACTTCTTCTCACAAGTGTGTGCAAAGGTCACTGATGCAATTCCAGGGTGTTACTATGTGGTTATTCAGGTGTTTCGAATGGTTTTTAACACATCTGGTTGCTACTGTATGTGGTTGCTAACCGGCTCGAGTCTCTATCAAGTCTCTTTGATACTCTGGTCTCTAAGAGAAGTCTGAAATTTTAGTCCATTTTATCGTCTGCCAGGTGAAAATGGCACACTGCTCCTCAGCATGATTTGTGGTGTCATTCATATACAATAATAATTTGTTACATTTATATAACGCTTTTCTCGCCATTTAAAACGCATGGAAGGGGGGATCCCATAATCCACCTGGATGATGCGATGGCAGCCATATAGTGTGCCAGAACGCCCACCACACACCAGCTCAATGGTGGAGAGGAGACAGAGTGATGAAGCTAATCAGTATATATGGGGATGATTAGGAGGCCATGATGATGGACATTGGCTGATGGGCAAATATGTAGCAATATATGTCAAAGGCAATATATGTAGCACAAGTAGTGCTGGAAGAGACACATGCAGAAGTGTACTAAATAGGGTATGAGAAATAGTATAAGTATTAATAAATATCATAAGCTAAGAAAATGACTAGATCTTAAAGTTCCTTTATCTACCAATGCTCAACAGAGATTGCAAAAGAAAGAACACATGAAGTTCCCTGTGCATGCATGTGGAGTGAAGATGGCTCTGGAATAGATGACTATACTGAGAGGAGCTCACCTGTGGCCTCGAGAGAGGCCTGTACGAGGACACACCTCTCCTGAAAAATGTCTGTGAGAGATAGAGAGAGACAGAAAAAAGACGAAAAAGAAATAGAGCAAGAGTAACAATCGAACCACAACAACGGAAATAAAAGCCAGTCAGCCGGCACGTCATATCCTGGGTCTATATTTACCCAGGCCTGGCGGAGACCGAGTGTGTGTCAGCCACAACTGTCAAATGCATCAACGGACAGGAAACAGGTTTATTATTATAACGATCACAAACAATAGCCGCACAAATACGTCTACCACAAACAACACTGACTTGAGATTATTTGGTGCAATGAGATTTGAGTGATAAAGATAGGGATAGTTCACCTAAAAATTTAACTTTTGTCAGAAGATTATTTAGCCACCCAACATAAACATTTGACTTTCTTTTTCTGTGGAATAAAAAAGGAGAAATGTTGAAGTCCTGGTCAATCTTTTCCACGTTATGAAAGTGAATGGGGATCTGGGCTGTCGAGGTCAGAAATGAGTTATTATCTACGGCTTTGTGTGATGAACAGACTGAAATGTTAACTCTTCATTATTAATGAGGTTGCCATTAAAAGCAAATTGCGATCACATTTACTTCTCTATTATGACATACACTTCCAGTCGAATGTTTGGAATAAATAAGATTGGGTGTGTTTTTGAAAAGGCTCTTGTTGTCACAATCTCACTCAGTTTGGACTTTTTTTTTTGTTGCACTTTTCCCCTGTTGAGTTTGTTGTTGTTGTTGAGATTATTTCTTCATTCAGTTCAGGTGTGTGTCATTAATTATCCTTGTTTGCATGTATACTTAAGTTCCACTGTTTCTGTTCATTGCTGTCGGGTCTCATTTATGTTAGATGTGTTGTATGCTGTTCTCTTAGTGTGGATTTATTAAATACTGCCTTTTGCACTCATCATCGTGTTCGTGTGTGTTCTACAACACAAACTGTGACACTTCTTCTCACCAAGGCTGTATTTATTTGATCAAAAATACAGTAAAAAAAAGTAATATTGTGAAATATCATTACAATTTAAAATAACCGTGTTCTATATGAATATATTTTAAAATTAAATGTATTTCTGTGATGTCAAAATTGAATTTTCAGCATCATTACTCCAGTCTTCAGTGTCACATGATCCTTCAGAAATCCTTCTAATGCTGATTAGCTAAACAAGAAACATTTCTTATTATTATCAATTTTTTGCCACATTTTTTGTGGAAACTGTGATACACTACCATTCAAAGGTAAGATAAAACAATAAAGGAAATAAATCAATACTTTTATTCAGCAAGGACACATTAAATTGATCAAAATGACAGTAGACATAGTTACACAATATTTCAAATAAATTATGTTGTTTTGAACTTTATATTTAAAGAATCCTGACATATTATTATTTAGCAACAAAAACTGTTCACAACATTAATAATAATAAGAGCTGTTAATTGAGCACCAAATCAGCATATTAGAATGATATTGATTCAATAAATTCCCATTTTCATTCACTAGGAATTGATTGAATAATTGAAAAGTCGTTTGCTGGATGGGAGAGATTATTGTCCCGCACACATCATCAAAGAAGAGACGTCGCTGGAGGAAAAGTTCAAAATTTTGATGAAAGTTTATGAGGACACTAGGAATTTAAAAAATAATAACGATGCGCTTAAACAAACCATATATAAGAAATACCACAATATTTCATAAGAAAAAAGAATTGAAAACTTTGATTTCATGGTCACGATTTTTTATAAGCTTTGCTTTCCCTCTGCTGTAGCGGTCAAATCTCATTTGAGCTTCTGCATATTCAAACTTATAACAAACAGTCATGTGACATTCAGCAGCAACTTAAATTTCACATGAAGCTATCAATCAACCTATGAATATTTGTAATATAGCGCACAAGTAATTTGGATTTTTACTTTTACAACTTTTATGACACTTCGCTAGGAGACTCACTCGCTCTTCTTTTCTTTCTTTTTTTTTACTAAAAGAGCGCCCAGTACATTCTTTAACATTTTTCCTTTTGTGTCATGCAGGTTTGTAATGACAAGGGAGAAAGTGTCATTTTTGGATGAACTATCCCTTTAAAACATCTTAAAGCAAAGGGAGTGATGAAATCCCCAGCCTTAAATGTATGCCATCCTTTTTGTGAGATAAATTTAGATGATCTGAATGCGCTGGCCAACAGAGACAGCCATACAACCTGTATAAGTCGTTGTAAAAGTAGGCTAACTGAGAGCAAAAGAGATAGAAGCAATGGATGTTTAGGGAGAAGCCTTTAAAAGCAGGAACCGTCTGGCATTGGCACACACAGTCTGTAGTTCATCACATACAACATTTATGGAAGCTTGGAACGATGCAGACTGAACAATTGAACAAAACTTCCTTTTTCTGGTCAGAACTGCAGAGATGCTAAAGGTCAGTGTCTTGCAGCTCTTCTGTTTTATAGAGTTTTACAGAGTTGGACAACTTTACAGTGACAAACACTTGACCCCGATGATGTCTAACAAGTGCATTTGATATATCAGCACGAGGGAGTGTCTCAACAGGAAGACACCACATCCTAGCTGAGAGCTACAGAAACACGCATGTACGCAAAGTCCAACTAATGCGCCACATTGAAACTTTACTTGCTGACATTTGAATGCACAATGCTCATGTATAAACACCACACAATGTGTTACATATTGAACAGTCATGCCAATGTATAACTTTTTACATTCCAACTTGTATCAAAATGACAACAAAGAGTCAGTGACAGCACTTCCGTGCCCAGAAACCCAGTCTGAAGGGGTTGTGGACGTACCTGCGTGTTCAGAGAGAGGGGCATTGCGCTTCTGGGCCGGTGGTTGGACCGGATCTCAGAGTAATAATCCACCATGTCTTTGTTTCGATCAGCCAGCAACAGCCAAACAGCTGATCAGACAACAGTCAAACTCCAAGCTATCCAATAGCGAGCATCATGGTAAACAGGCTGAGCCGTACTCACTCTCTCTCACACACACTCACGCAGACACACACCCTCTGCGTCTGCAGTCGATGGCACAACTAATGAACATCTGTCTTGAAGCGCTACTCTGCTAGAGTGAAAGGGGGAGGGGGCAAATGAATAGAACGGACAGATGGAGAGAGAGAGAGACAGAGGCAGGTATGAGGACTGCTGTGAATAAAGGATGAATGTATATAACATATGAAACTGAATATATGACAAATATCTGCAAAGAGAGAAGTGTTGACACTGAAAAGGTGTGCAACTGCTCGATTTTAGGTAACAGATGAAGAATTAAAAATACTTTTACAAAGTTTTAAGTTCCTCTTTTTGTCCATCGAAACAGAACCTACACCAGTCAAAGTCACTGACTTGAGCACATTTCCTCAGTTTCCTCACATTTTGATGTAACACCTCTGACAGGCAATACAAAAGTGTGCTTTTCTCAGTAAACAAAACAGAGAATTGTTTTCTCCCAGAGGTTTTTTTTTTTTTTATCATTTAAAGTGAACATGAAATCATAACTGACCATAGTAATTTCTTAAAACATGTTCTTGGTCTTATTGTTCATGGTTCATTGGTGCATATTATTACAAAGAAATTAAGTCTTTGTTTTGCTTTCTTCAAACATATATTCACTTGAAACAATGTTCCTTTTCCAATGACTTCCATTTGGCCACACGGGCTATTATGTTAATAAGTGGCCAAATAGCCATTCTGCCATTATTTGATCAAACTGGCTCCATTCTGGTATGCAGCATCCACTTTTGTCTCACACTGATATTTTTCTTGTTGAATATCCTCTTTCAAATGGGATAACAATGTCAATTTGTGTCAAGTCAACTTTCTCCAGAAATGTAAATAGACACAATGCTTGGCATATAGTTTATAGTCATAAAATGAATAGCATAGCTCAGATTTGTTCTTGCATGAGATGAGAAACGTTGAGTTCCTGAGATCTGAGTTTTGATTGTTAGTATCATTGAGATAACTATTTTAGATTAATATTTTTTGTTTAGTTTTAGTACATTTTATTTGTTTATCTAATTAGGCTTTATTTATTTTTACTTTTAGTTGATTTCCATTACACGAGAGTAGATGTTAAAACTTCATGCTGATTTGTACTCGGCTTTCGCCAAGATAAGCAAGACTAAGACGTAGCTTTACAGTAAACTATGCTTCTCCATCCATTTACGCTTCTTTCCATAAGGTGGTGTGACTCCCCTTCTGTCCGGCGTTAACGGCTGCAGTGTACTTGGCGCGTCAGCTGCAACTACAGGACCAGCACGACAACCGTCTGGATTGAGCCGAGTAGGGGACATCTCTAGGGTCTTCAAGTGGGCACCTTCCGTCCTCAGTGTTTCGTCGACTAGCCCACGACACCTCAAGAGGGCTCGACAGTGACTCTGGCGTCCCAGAGTCACCCCCCTCCGTCCCCCACTCAACTCAGCCCAGCTTACTGACCTCTACATCCCTCCTGCTGCTGAGACCTAACCACAATCTCTCCGCAACCCGACCATACGCGCCAACCCGTTTGACTAAGGCTGTCGAGCCCCACTGGTGCGTTAATATGCAGTTTCAGTGGACAACGGTTACGTATGGCATACCACCTACCGCAAAACACAGTATCTGCCCAACCACCCGTCATTCACGCAATATCCACAGGAACGTATACAAACAAACCAACAGACTCTTCAAGTTTTCAAGAATTCTACGAAACCGTAGCGTGGCGGCCTGTACACAGCCAGCTAGAATCTTTCCGTCTCAACCACAGCCAGTTGCTGCTCCTTTCTGCTCCTTCAGATAAGTTCTTTACTGTGCGACGAAAACTAAACTAAATGAAAATGAGAAATGAATACTAACTCAAATAAATTAAGTTTAAGTTTTTTTTTTTTTTTTACTTCTAGCAATTAAAAAAATGGTCTGGTTTTAGTTTTAGTTATACAGTATATAGCCTTAAGGCTTGGTCACACCAAGAATGATAACTATAATGATAACTATGTTAGCGTCCACACCAGCGGACGATATCATTCTGTTTATTCAAAGCGCACGCTGTAGTTTTGTCATCATGCCGCTTTTAATGCTCGAGCTCTTTAAAGCAGGAAGGATTCCGATTGGCTGTCAATGTTTTTATCGTCCATCAGCTGGGAAAAAAACGTTCTGAAAGTGATTCCAGCGATATAGTTTCTCTGTGCCGTTATCGTTGTAGTTGTGCCGTTAACTTTGCTAATCTTTTAATGATTTTTAGAACTATATCTTTATCGCTATCAGATCACTATAGTTATCATCATTGGTATGAACGGGCCTTTAATCTGGACGCATTTTGAGACAATGTTGAGATCGCTTCTGAAATTCGTGTGAAATTACTACTCGGGATTAGCCTGGGTTTCCCCATACTGCCTTTGCGTAGCGCGATTTTAGTCACGCTGCTAGGCAGTCTGTAGACCATGGACCAAATTTTCGCCTGAGCGAGGGGACCAATCACAGAACAGGGAGGGAGCAGCAAGACGATGACGACGTCTATGTGACACACCGAAGCAGTTTGTTTATACCTATGGATCAAACATGGCAGCAGACGCGAAGTTACCTTTCGATGCAGCCTTAGATATTGTTCTAAGTAGTTTAGAACGCAAATAAATCTTTGACCTAGCCTGGGAAAAACCAGACAACTTCCGGCAAAGAGCTCATTCAAGCCCATTTCCAATCCGTCGAAATCGAGGCACCAATCAGAAACGTTGGGGCGGGCTTTACACGATGACGACATCGCTGGGATTTTGAAGCAGATTTTCTAGCCTACATTACAAAGATGGATGCCGCCGTCGAACATCACTCGTTCGAATCAGCTATCGCGTCTGTTTTACGCGATTTGAACGTTTCCTTTTTGTTAAAAACCGAGCAAAGAACAACACTCGGAGATGTTTCTCCGCCGCTCTGCATACGTCATCTCCTTCATCGCTCTGATTGGGTTTAGGTCTATCTGCGACGTCCGTTGGTGACGCCCCTCTGGAAATGATTTGTCTATGACGCTTTGATGTTTTAACCAGGCTATCTCTGACCCATTGTCTTCTTCCTCGTCTAATTTCTGTCGCTCTACATACGTCATCTGGTATAATTGAAACGATTGCCTATGAGCTATACAGGCGCATTTGATAGACATTCGTAGCACCCAATAAACGGCTCTGGGGATTCGTAAACCACGCCTCAAATACGAGAAAATGAACATGTGGTTCCCAGAATGACATTGACATTGAGACGTGGTCTGACGTTAGCCAGGCTAACTCGGGATAAAAATCAGAAAAGCAAGAGATTTAAGCATTTACATTAACTTCTCATCAACTGTCTAGGAGGATCAGCATCTCAAGATGCTCTTTTTTTCTATACAATCAAATGGCTTTTAGAGTAAATATTAAAGTCGCTGTGGAACTTTTCTTCCTTGATTGTGGAGGGGAAGGGGTTTAGGGGACTAATGACTTCAGAAATCATATTCATCAGAATTTATCATTCATTGATGTATCATTCACAATCAGATTTATAACATGCATTTAGAAAATAGTCATTTAATGCTGATTTTAACATTAAATATAAGTGTAGCTCAACATTTGCAAGCCTCAGAAAGCAGTATTTTACAAGCCATTATGTGGTAGCACAATAAAGATCAGAAGACAAAGCCACTGTGTTTTGTTGTGACTTCTGATCGGCATTTCGACTGTGAATGTTTAAAGCAGGAAATATGTTTAAGATACGTGGGGGAATTACTCAACAATTGTTCATCCAAGCAGTCTGACAAACAAGACAACTTCCTTGTCTGAAATAGAATCTGTGTTTGCAAATTTTTTAATAATGCTGATTTCCCTGTCTGTGGCTGAGAGAAATAGAGAGATCCTAATGTATGGATATCATGATAAGTCTCTACTCTTTTTCCTCCTTCTAATGATGTGTGTAATGAAAGTGAGGCAGACCAGACATAAAAAGTTCCTGGAACAAGCCTAAACTAAAAAACCACAAGCCTGTGTTAGGGATTACTATTCACAAAAGTTTTGTTATTCAAATCTTTAACATGGCACCCTACAGCTATATGACCAGAATATCACTGAGAGTTGGGTAACTAAACAGAAAAAACACTGGTGTGATCATGCTTATAAGATATTTGACCTCAGTGAAAGCCCATTTAAATGAAGTTCCTCCTGGACTTTCCTTTAGAACATACTGTATTAGCCGATTAGACACCAAAATGAGCAGTTAATGTGTAACGCAATGTCCCATGCTATTTATAGCACTCTGCAATTTAATTTTTTCCCCTGAGGGAAACCGTGCATTTGATTGACAGCTGCTACTTAAATATCAATGGTATGAAATCCATTATGACTGAGTGCACAGGCCATACAGAAGGATGGGAACAACAGCCCTTAGGTTCTTTAGACTAGTTTGTTTAAAAAAACACACAGGATTGGGTGGGTGCAAGGTTTTTTTATTTATTTATTTTTTTACATCACAATAAATGTATTGTGATTATCAAAACATTTGGTGACTGAACATAATTTTACTAGGTTTAGTGACAACATGTTACAGTGTTTACATGGTACAGTGACTGGTAGGTTACTGTTTTTATTATTGCTTGACATAAATTTCACGATTTCAATTCAATTCTTGTGATTTGATTCCGATCTTGATTAAATTAATTTGGATACATAGGTACAGTAGATACATGTACATTTTTCTCAAGAAAAAAAAACTCATCTAATGCTATACAGAGAGAGCAAATAACTCAATAATAAATACAAATAAGAATAGGCTAATACAAATAACTTAATATAATGTGTTTTTTATTATAAAAACAAGGTTATAATATTTTAATGACATAAGTAAAAATACAATAAATATATAGGTCTAATATAGTGCACATATTTAGCAAATAGCTATTACTCTCTGTAGCTATTTTTTGCTTTGGTCATTAAATTACTTTCCTGAGGAAAATGTAACGTTATGTTCTCCCGCTGTTTTATTGACCTCTTTCCGCGGTTGAAAAACACTGATTGATCGAAATTATGTATGAGGCATAGTTGTAGCCTACTGTCTCTTTCAACATACCCATTGTTCGTGTTTATTTACTATAGATAGATGATCGGTTCACGTGCCGCTTGAACTGAGGCGCTTCAACGATCACGTCACATTTACAAGCGCCAAAACGGTATTTATTGTTTGAATTTCGAAATAAAATTGACAGAATCTGACAGCTGAGAATTTGTTTCATATCAAAAGTAACCTTCTCTGTCTTGTCTGTCGCGGTGTCATGTTTTCTTTGCTTCGCGATTTTTCTCTGCGTGAGAAAATGGATGTGTGGAGTGAGCTGATAGCACACATACATCACAGAGACGTCTATTTGATGTGTGTGTTTACATCTGGAAGACGTATTTTTTAGAGTGTTTGCTCATCTGCAATACGTCTATAGGACGTTTCCTGTCAGATGTCAAATAGACGTTTAGAAGATGTCTTTAAGATGTAATGATTTAGAATGTATGTTAAACTGACATCTTAAAGACGTCTATCCGATGTTAGTAAACAGCAGATGCTTTCCAGACGAAGTGATCTTTAACAGACATCTTGCAGACGTACGTGTGCTAGAGCATGTGATAATTGCGTGAGTCTCACAGTGAATGCGTGGGAGTTGGCAGCCCTGAAAAAACACTGGGCCGTTAAAGAGAAAGCCACATTTAGAATCCACAAGCTGAGGTAAATACTAATATATTGAAGCTGCACAGCGTCACACACAAATACAAAACAACCATGGTAACACACGGCACTAAAATAATGCAATAAACATGATATAACAACAGAAGGTGTAACATAAAACTGATGATAACAAAAAAACTAAGAATTATTATAATTTAAATGAAAAAAAAAAACCCACATCAAATGTAAAGTGGAATTTTTTCATAAGTAGGCCTATACTTTTTTTAACTTCAAAAAACGTTGAACTAACTAATTAACATGTTTTTACCGTAACATTTTTAAAAAATCTTATACTGTTAAAAGTATGATCATTTTATGGTGTAAGAGCAATAGGTAATGGTTTAAGTCAAAGTTTGCATGACGTGTTGCAAAATGACAAAATTTATCAGGAAAAAAAGGAACAGGATAATTCGGTCTGTTTGAGAGAAAAGTTTGCTTATCTATGCATTTTCATCAAAAATGTCATGTGTGTCATTGTTTCAACATTCAAACATGTTATCCTATCCCAGATTAGCAGTGGGAACTAAGAATATGTCTGTAATTTATATGATGATTTCAACAAAATCTACTGTGGTGCTATGAAAACATGACTGTTTGTTTGAGCATCCCGACCAGCCAGATACCGCCAAAATTCCTCAACCAATGGTGTGAGTTTGGGGGTGGAACTATTAGTTTGACCAATGGAAAGCAGGGGAAGTGATTAGGAAACCTGTTCAAACACAGTCATTACAGCGATGACTGCACATAGAAATATGAAATGGACAGGTGTAATACTCTCTGTGTAATTATGAACATTTATGACTAATAGTTTCTGTGGCAATGTCTTATTGGGAAAGGCAAAGTAAACCATTTGTCTCATTGAGTCAGCCTGACTCAATGCTGCCTTTACCTGCTATCAGAATTATCATAAATATGAGTTTCGTAGTGGAAAATTGAAAATGAACCGCCTCTCAAGCCGTATTTACGATTGGGAAACTCAAAGATAATTTTGATGCCTAAAGTTGGACAAGCCATATGCCGAGGAGAAAACTATCGCTGTAGTGACTGAAAAGTTTGATTCATTTTTACCACAACATCTACATTGCTTTCTCTTGCAGTTGCAGTCATGTATATTTATGTATATAAATAACCACTTGATGCATATTTTATGTATTTTGCACAGCGAAAAAACATTTACTGTATTTGACCAAAATTCCAGAATAATCTAAATAGCGTGGTGAATGTTCACAATGGTAAAGTGTATATGGTTGCCAATGAATGAACACTACATTTCATTCAAATTCCATTGAATAGTGAAAAAATATCTCAATACATTTCGGCTTTAATAAAATTTCCCTAAGAAATAGGCAAGAATGAAACTGGTGTCCTCAATAATTCCTATTCTTTACTTTAAAATAAAGCGCTTATATGCAACTTGTAATTACAACTTCAGAAGTGGGAAGAAGGAAACTTACGACAGCACATGAAGTAAGCATAGTTCCAAATAAGAATATTATGATGACCGTAAAAAATAATATACCATCTGTGGGCCTCCTTTGCTTGTGTTTTGCCATTTTATATTTGGAAATGCAATTTGTTTTATATACCTTTCTTCAGGTCTCACATCAAACACCATCTGATTCTAAGTGACACTGAGATGACGTATAGTGTGAAGCAGGAAGAAACAAACAAAATTTCTGTCTAACATACTGATAGCCAAGGAATTTACAGCGATAATGAATTCAGAAAGAAGTGATTGTAGGGTGCATAGACGGGAAGGCATGCTGCTGATTACTTAACCAAATTACTTGAACAGCAGCTTGAACTTCTACCTCTCTCTCTCTCTCTCTCTCTCTCTCTCTCTCTCTCTCTCTCTCTCTCTCTCTCTCTCTCTCTCTCTCTCTCTCTCTCTCTCTCTCTCTCTCTCACACACACACACAGTAGGGCCATTCAAGGGACCCAGCAGCTCCCCCTCTCTGTCACATCACCAATCATGGCCTGGAATCCTGGATTACCTCATTGAATACTAAAAGTCTGGTTTTGTGAGAGCTAGCACACTGCAGACGTTATCTGCCTATCATTCACACTCAGGTACTTTTCCTTCTTCCTCTCTCAAAGAGATAGGCACGTTCACATACTGTAAGTAAATGCAACAACCTTAAATACGTCCAACTTCAACACGGTTTCAATTTTCTAATTATTTTGAAAATAATCATTTTATATAATTCACAAGGGACACAAATTTTAGCTAATTAAATTTTGCTGAGCATGACTAGTCTATAAACTAGTCTATAGATAAGTGACTAGACTATAAGACCAAAATTTTTTATTTTTTATTTTATTACCTGATATTTCCAGACATTCAAGGTTTTTAAACCTCATTGGCTCTTGTGCGATGACATTAAGTCACGTGACATAAAACAGCCAATGAAGTTTGGTATTATTGATTTGGCCTCTGTATACATGAGTTGATCAATGTTTTTGACTTGAGAGTGAATAACCTTGGATTACTTCTGCACTTTTATTTCCTGAAACTTTTGGTCCCCATTGACTATTATTGTATGGACTGAAAAATTCTTCACATATCTTCTTTTGTGTTCCTACTGCCTACTTCCATACTATACAGTAGGTGAAAAACAGTATGTGAGCTGAGTAATATGTCCGAATTCATTTATTCATTCCAGCGAGATTCTGAAGTGCACTTTCGGTGGACACTTTACTATCCGATGAGGGCAAGGGAGAAGAGTTGTGAATGGAAGTGAAGTGATGCAACTGACACTGTAGGTCTTGTGATGACCATGCTGGTAAATGGACTGCATTTATATAGCGCTTTCCCCGACCCAATGGCCACCAAAGCGCTTTACATTTTGCCTCACATTCACTCCCCCATTCATACACCGATGGCGGTGTCAGCCATACAAGGCGCCATCCAGCTCGTCGGGAGCAGCTGGGGTTAGGTGTCTTGCTCATGGACACCTCGACACTTGGTCAGGGGATTTAACCGGGGAGTAAACCACCAACCTTCCGGTTTGTAGACAACATGAACCACTGAGCCACTGCCGGCCCAACATGGCGCATGTAGTATGTCCAAATTTCATCCATACTACACACATTCATACTATAGAACATACTTTTTAATGGTCACAAAGTAAGTTTAAAACCAAATGTGGTATGAGATTTTGGATGCAGCAATAATTTTAAACAACATGGGGCTGATTATATGTAACACACATGTTCTTTTTAAGGCTCCTGGGAAATAAAAACACAGGCAACTCGCGTAACTTGGCCAATTGTTTCTGGTGTACATGCTAGATATGATCATGAGGATATTATTTTCACATAGCTTTACAGAGTGGTCACTATAAGAAGAGGACATAAAATGGTCTACAGTACCTAAATTTCAAAGTCTAGTAAATGCATTTGAAGGCACGACACAGAATAAGAATAACACTGCACTTCTGTACTGCATATTGGATTTAATTCTCCAATAGCAAAGACCAAAACTTCCCCTATTCACACCTGAAATCCCACAGAACGTACAGACATCAATAGAGAACTGAGAGCTCTTGAGTGCTTTCTTCTCACTATATCTGATGGGGAAGTTTAGGTGTGTTTTTGTCAGTGAAGTTGTTAGCATATAATCATGTAATGTAATATAATATAATAATTAGTGCTGGGCAACGATTAATCGCATCCAAAATAAAAGTTTGTGTTTTCATAATATATGTGTGCGGTTAATAATTATTTTGTATATAAATACACACACATGCATGTATATATTTAATAAATATGTGTTATTTATATATAATGTATATATATATATATATATACACTCACCGGCCACTTTATTAGGTACCCCATGCTAGTAACGGGTTGGACCCCCTTTTGCCTTCAGAACTGCCTCAATTCTTCGTGGCATAGATTCAACAAGGTTCTGGAAGCATTCCTCAGGGAGTTTGGTCCATATTGACATGATGGCATCACACAGTTGCCGCAGATTTGTCGGCTGCACATCCATGATGCGAATCTCCCGTTCCACCACATCCCAAAGATGCTCTATTGGGTTGAGATCTGGTGACTGTGGAGGCCATTTTAGTACAGTGAACTCATTGTCATGTTCAAGAAACCAATTTGAAATGATTAGAGCTTTGTGACATGGTGGAAGTAGCCATCAGAGGATGGGTACATGGTGGCCATAAAGGGATGGACATGGTCAGAAACAATGCTCAGGTAGGCCGTGGCATTTAAACGATGCCCAATTGGCACTAAGGGGCCTAAAGTGTGCCAGGAAAACATCCCCCACACCATTACACCACCACCACCAGCCTGCACAGTGGTAACAAGGCATGATGGTTCCATGTTCTCATTCTGTTTACGCCAAATTCTGACTCTAACATCTGAATGTCTCAACAGAAATCGAGACTCATCAGACCAGGCAACATTTTTCCAGTCTTCAACTGTTCAATTTTGGTGAGCTCTTGCAAATTGTAGCCTCTTTTTCCTATTTGTAGTGGAGATGAGTGGTACCCGGTGGAGTCTTCTGCTGTTGTAGCCCATCCGCCTCAAGGTTGTGCGTGTTGTGGCTTCACAAATGCTTTGCTGCATACCTCGGTTGTAACGAGTGGTTATTTCAGTCACTGTTGCCCTTCTATCAGCTCGAACCAGTCTGGCCATTCTCCTCTGACCTCTGGCATCAACAAGGCATTTCCGCCCACAGAACTGCCGCTCACTGGATGTTTTTTCTTTTTCGGACCATTCTCTGTAAACCCTAGAGATGGTTGTGCGTGAAAATCCCAGTAGATTAGCAGTTTCTGAAATACTCAGACCAGCCCTTCTGGCACCAACAATCATGCCACGTTCAAAGTCACTCAAATCACCTTTCTTCCCCATACTGATGCTCGGTTTGAACTGCAGGAGTTTGTCTTGACCATGTCTACATGCCTAAATTCACTGAGTTGCCGCCATGTGATTGGCTGCTTAGAAATTAAGTGTTAACGAGCAGTTGGACAGGTGTACCTAATAAAGTGGCCGGTGAGTGTATATATAATGCAAATATTTCTTAAATATATACACGCATATGTGTGTGTATTTATAATACAAAAAATGATACACAATACACACACATATTATGTAAACACAAACTTTTATTTTGGATGTGATTAATCGTTGCCCAGCACTTCAACATGTTTAATCTGATTTTTGTAGTGTGAATTTTTTTTTAATTTTTTTTTTAACAAATAGTACAAATACTAACTATAATAATTACACATAATACAATATTACAAAAAATAAAATAGTTTTAAATGGAGTATACCATTACATATACCAACATTGCTTGACATTTCAAAGCAACTACTAGCATGCAGACCATCAAACACACAAGATCTTTGCCTGTGGTATCAAAACAAACTGGTGGAAAAGGAACTTCCCACATTTCATTGAACAGAGCAAGGCAGAATAGTCACGATCATACAAGATCCAACATGCTGAATAGAGCTGAAAACATAACAAATGGCTCAAACACTCAAACTCAAACACTTAATATACCCCGGATTTATTTGGTCAAGAATGAACAAATATTGATCCAAAGTCTATAATCTCTAAAGTTGTATATAATGTAATGAGCTACCAGAGGAGGGAAATAGCCGAACATTTGTTTTGATAGTAAACGTTAAAGAAATTTGCATGATTAGAGAAATGGGCTGCACCACTGCGCTAAAATTAGACGCCCCTCCTATAAAGTGCCGCCCTAATTACTAAACGAAGCGCAAAGACATTAATGAGCACGTCAGCACAGACTAGCAACAGCCATAAACACTTCAGGCGGACACAACTGAATAATTAACAGTTAATCACATGACTTTTGCCATTCTTAAAATCATGTGTTTAATATTTGTTTTTTTAACACATTTTTAAAGTCGGCATGAAACGAAAGTTGCGATAGTCTTTTATTCTCTATTGCGGCGTACATTTGAGTGAAACGGCTTCTTAAACGAGAAAAATTGCAGGGCGGGACTTGATTTTGTCCGTGGGGAATTGATTGGATCATTGTGGTTTGCAATTGGTTGCCCGCCCTCGTGCCAGTAATCATGTCATCAGAGAAGAGATGTTGCTGAGGGAGGGGAAGTTATTTTGATCAAAGATTATGAGGCCTCATGAATTAAAAATAATAATAATGTGCAAAAATAAATCATTTATGATAGATATTGCAATATCAGTTCCTTCAATAGCTGAAGCAAACGCACACCTTTTTTTGAGGTGCAAGTTAAAGGAAAATAACTTTGTAAAGCTGGTATAATTGACAAGGTACCTTGACAAAGGCTGCTTGAAACGTCAAAAATAAAATATACTTAAGTGAGTGTGCAGTTACACTCTTGTCTTTACTAAATACTGCAATATTCCATGAAAAAAATAAGATTAGTCCATTTTGATTTCATGGTGACTTTAAAGCTGCAGTCCGCAGTTTTTCCTCTTTGTCGCCATCTCTGTTCGAAATCTGAAACTGCAGTTATTCGCGGAACTATCAACTTTACGTGAGTTGTACCTCGACACAGCGCGGATGAATCCAATTTTTTAAAGGTCCCGTTCTTCATGTTTTTTTGAGTGTGTAATATAACATGTGTTCATGTTTCGCGTGTAAAAAAAATGTATTTTTTACACAATTTACTTATCTGTATACCGCTATTTTCACTGTCCAAAAAACGGCCTGATGACTTCCTTGTTCTATGAAGTCCCTCCTTCAGAAACACGTAACGAGTTCTGATTGTGCCAGCGGTTCCTGTGTTGTGATTTGACAGCAGCTGATCGCACGTTGCCCGGAAAGGTCACGCCTCTTACCATAAATTGGAGATGCATGCGCAGCTGAAGTGCTTCTTCTCCGTGGGAGCGCAACAAGACCACGCCCCCTTTTTTTGTGTATTCCCGTGGGCGGAGATGAGTCAAAAAACTATTCTAGTTACGTCATTAAAAAAGGAAGTAGAGGGATGTAGTCCAAACCGGCCGTTCGCTGTATGCTTTGAAAGGGGACTTCTGTTAAATAAAATATCTCACTAGGCATTGAACTTTGAGCTGTATAATTTTACAGGTATTATTTATGCTCTAACAGCAACATTTACAAATGGAATCGCGAAGAACGGGACCTTTAAGGAGAGTGTGCAGCTGTCAGTCACCGCGCCGGTGCTAAAATATTATCTGAACAAGTAAGTAACAAGTAAGTAACATCCACTTTTGTTCTTCTGACCAACTAACTGAAAAAAAGCATTGCAGTAAATCGCGCTCAAACGATCGCTTATCATATCACGTCAAACCGTGCGAATTATACTTTCTTCTCAAATTGTTAATGTTATCAACATCACCATTGCGTGACTACATTTAAAGCCCTTCAGATATTTATCCTTGTTTTCGCATGGGTCCGGTTGCAGTCTCTTTTTCCAAACTCTCAGTCCAAAGTCTTTAGCATTTTACAGCGGGTGAATCTCTAGTTGTCACTGGTGATTGTCATTTGAACCTTTCTGGATAAGTTTAGTTATATCAAGTGCTGTGAGAAAAGGCTATAAATCTCCACCTCCAACATCCTCACACGCAATATAGCTTATACTAGCCGAGACTCTTCTTTATGTGTACGGGTGTGACGTAATGACGCAAAGACATGCTCGAATCTCCCGCAGAAATCCACCAGTACCACTGGAATTAAAAACATTATTACAAGCTTACCGTTTTGAATCGAGCTAAGGCAAGCAGATAGTTTTGAACACTGGCTGGTTATGTACTTGCTCAAAAATTTATTTTGGATAATTTTTTACCCAAAAAAGTTACGGACTGGAGCTTTAAAATAATGTAGTATACACACTGTTGATATTACGATTGCTTGCTGAGCTGAGTTTGAACAGAGCTTTTGCAATATCTTGCAAAAGAGATAGGGAGTATGGGATCAGGGATGGGAACATGACCCAGGGCAGACTCAGACCCAGTCTGAGGTATACCTGCCAAATACTTGGGTTAAGATTCACAGACAAAAGCAATATCTCTCTCTTTAAACTCGATTGGACACATACAGACTTGCATCTCTTGTAATCTTAATCTACTCCACCTATGTTGCTCACACTCCTGCGTGAAGCTCCTGTCTGCACATGCACAAGGATGGGGTCTTCCAGTGCACTGGGCTGTGTGAGAAGCATTAGCATAAGCTGACCTACATATCCGGGACTGCACACCAGCGCTACACATTGTGCCCGCTGGACTGAATGGCACCTCAGCCATGCCACTGCTGAAACCACCATCACTATGGAAACCAAAACTTCACTGGCAGGCCTCCAGAGTTCTTGTGCTATCCGAGCAAACTAAAACCCACAGAGAAGACAGCACATGCTTACAAACCTGCTGAACTGGACCCTTCAGGGATACATGCAGAGAATTGCATTTAATGCACAGTTATCAATTACCTAAAAGCAAGACTGAGAGCTCTTGACTCTATGATGATATTTTTATTGTAATAATCTTTGCTGCTTATGTCTTTTATATGTTAATCACACACTGACTGACCACTAATGGAAGAGAGTGACGTAATACCTAGCAAAAAGTGATGGTATCAGATGGTAATACCATGGTATTTTGATATTTGGGTCAATAATTAATAGAGATTATAAAATTATTTTTATTTTAAAATGCCAAATTCTTATATATAATATAATAGCCTATATCATACTTTTGATTTGAGCCTGAATGTGAGGCATCTTTTGTTAAGTGGTGTAACCATGAAATAAATAGTATTGAAATGCATTCCTTGCAACTTAATAATAATAATTATAAAAATAAATAACAAAACACATCCAAGCATGGTAAATTATCCATAGGGGGAAAAAACATGCCACTTTTTTGTACTTTGGTACTTACTTTAAATAAATGTATAGCCTACCTATTTAAAATTTTGGTTAATTTCTTATTTTGCTCACAGTCACAATCAAACATGAATACGCCAAAACTAAGGTTGTGCTAATTTAACTTCGATGTTATCTATTACGTAATAAGATCAATATAATATAATTCATTTTTATGCATTTAAGGCAAGACACCCCAGTTGAATAGCTACGGTACTATATCACCATACTTCCCAAGATGATTGATTGCAAAAAATAAAAATTGCATTACAACTTATCTGAAATGTTATATGCAAATGAGGCGCCATCTAACTAACTACAATACTTTGCATTAATTTCCAGAACAGAAATCTGAACACTACATTAAGCCAGATTCTAAATTATTGTTTCATTTTGTTGACATTGGTTTTTATATAGTTTCTCTTTGTATCACTCTGAGGTGAATCAGGCGAATTATTTATGAACAAACCCCTCTGTATAAACCTTCGGAATATGGATAGGAATAAAACAGTGAGGTGTTGTGTGTGTAAAGCTGCTGAAGTGGAGATTTCTGACTCAGTGCAGGAGAAATAACGTCTCTGGTTACTCACGTAACCGTAGTTCCCTGAGAGGAGGGAACGAGACATTACGTATGGGGAAATCCATTTTCCTCGAATCATGAAGTCTGATAGAATAACTCTTTTGCTTGCAAATAGCCAATGGCGGTCCCGCCATCACCTGATTGGCTGACACTGCTCAATATAGGTGACGGCGGGCGCCAAAAACCTCAGAATCTTAGCTGAACGAGAGTAAGGAGACTGAGAGTCCCTCCCACACGGCAGGTTACGTAATGTCTCGTTCCCTCCTCTCAGGGAACTACGGTTACGTGAGTAACCAGAGACGTTCCCTTATCGAGTCGGTCTCTCGACATTACGTATGGGGAACAATAAAACCCCCGCCGCGTGGGAGAAACCCCGCCCAGCTCTCAGGAACAGACACCGGACCTGGTTGAAACATCTATTGGCACAGAGCCAACTCGGCATCTGCACCAACGAAGGCCCCTCCCATCAAGCTAAGCACGCTGAACTGAATGGAGGAACATTGCAGCAAGTGATTGGTGCTTAGGAAAATACTGCCGGCTATGAATGCGGACATAACAAAGGGCACAATATAGTGAACATGATAGCTATGCTAATAATAACTCGCACTGTCTGACGACTAGTCGAACCGTGGCTAGAGCGCGCGCAATCGGGGCAGTCTAGCCTAGTCCAACGACAGCTCAGCTTTCTCTCCCTGCACTGACAGACATGTGGTGCGAATGAAGGGATATTCAAGTTATAGAATCTCGCGAAGGTATTACGAGACGACCAACCTGCCGCGAAACAAATGTCTTGAATAGACATGCCTTTCGCCCACGCCCATGATGACGCCAAACTCCTAGTGGAGTGGGCGTGCACCCCTATAGGGAAACGGCTTCCCGTGAAGCATAAGCCAGCCAGTGCACAGCCTCCACTATCCAGTGAGATAGCCTCCGTTTCGACAGCGCGCCGCCTCTTAGCACCCGCGTAGCAGACGAAGAGCTGCTCTGAAGTTCGAAACTGGCTAGTTCTGTTCACATAAGCACGCAGGGCACGCATGGGGCACAAGCGTACTTCTGAGACTCTGAAACACTGACCTCATCCGGGCAAAATGCTGGAATTGTAACCACCTGGGCTCTGATGAATATACGCAGTAGATAATAGCCCCATAATAGCATAGCACCTCAGTAAACAACAAACACATAGCCGTAGCTACAACTGTGAGTAGACGAGTTAGCACAGAATAGCCAGTTGTACTGAAGGAAACGGGGCAACATAACAGCATAGCACATGTACATAACAGCATCGGTCGCTGTAGCGCATCCATGCATGTACATAACGCAGCATAAGTCGCCGTAGCAACAGAACTGCGTAGAGACAGAAACTGAGATGTACAGTTCGATCAGGATGGCTAGCTGCACGGAAACGGGGCAACATTACAGCATAACACATGGTAAATTGCACATCCGTGTACGTACATACATTCAGAAACTGTGAGTATGCACAGTAGATTAAGATAGCTAGTTTTGCACTGAAAGAAACAGAGCAACAAAATAGCAACACGCGTCCTTATACGTACATAAGTGCAGTGTAGTCGCTGTAGCGACAAACTGAATATGCAGTTAGATAGGATAGCTGGTTGTTGCACTGAATGATAGAGGGCAACATAACAGCATAACACATCAGTGTGCACATTTTAAACATCTGTGTGTATAATGCAGCTCAAGTTGCTGAAGCGACCGAAACTGCATGAATATGCGTACACAATGGTCCATTACATTGAAGGGCAGCATAACGCTTCAATATCTACACAGATGCAATGCAAGTCGCCGTAGCGACGACTGAGACTATGCACAAGCATAGTTACAGTTTTGTGTACAAAAAACACAGCGTCAGAGGCATAGCGACATCGACTGTAAATACGTAGTTAATCGGAATAGCCGGCTGCACTGAGGATACAGGGCAACATATAACGGCATAAATCATAGACACATATCAATGTACATAACACAGCGTCTGTGGCATCGCGCAACAACTGTGACTACACAGTAAAAGAGTAGCCAGTTGCACTGAAGGGTACAGGGCAATATATAGCGGCGTAATAGTTACACATATCAGTGCGTTGTGTGTACACAGCGTCAGTTGCATCGTACAACAATTGTGAATACGTAGTGATCAGAATAGCCATTTGCACTGAAGGATAGGGCAAAATATGACGGCATAGATCATAACACATATCAGTGTGTAGTGTGCACAAACACAGCGTTAGTTGCATCGCACGACAACTATGAATACGCACTGCGTAGTAATCAGGATAGCCATTTGCACTGAATGACACAGGGCAATATATAATGGCATAAATCATTACACATAACAGAGTGCGGTGTGCACAAACACAGCGTCAGTTGCATCGCACGACAACTATGAATACGTAGTAATCAGAATAGCCATTTGCACTGAATGACACAGGGCAATATATAAGGCATAAATCATAACACATATCAGTGTGTAGTGTGCACAAACACAGCGTTAGTTGCATCGCACGACAACTATGAATACGCACTGCGTAGTAATCAGGATAGCCATTTGCACTGAATGACACAGGGCAATATATAAGGCATAAATCAAAACACATATCAGTGTGCAGTGTGTACAGCGTCAGTTGCATCGCACGACAACTGTGAATACGTACTGCGTAGTAATCAGAATAGCCATTCCACTGAAGGATACAGGGCAATATACAACGGCAAATTCGTATAGTGTGCAGTGTGTACATAAACACAGTGTCAGTTGCATCGCGCAACAACTGTGAATACGTACTGCATAGCTGCCAACTCTCACGCATTGGCCGTGAGACACCCGCATTTGATTGGTTTCACACGCTTACACGCCACACTCCCGATTTCTCACGCTGAAGTGTCAACCCGGGCGGTCAAATGCCTGGAAGATGATTTTATCTATATATCTACCTGTTGAGCCACTCGTGATCGACTAGTTATACCGCAAATTCGTTAAAAATCTCCCGTTATCTAGAGCGAGCGTGCATGCGAGACAGAGATTGTGCTCCAAACCGCGTAGAGCGAGCGAGAGACCTTGCGCGAGCGAGAGACCTTGCGCGAGCGAGACCCCCCCCCCCCCCCCCCCCCGTCAACAAATCTCACTCGTCTCTACCCCCCCCCTAGTGTGCAGTGTGTACATAAACGCAGTGTCAGTTGCATCGCGCAACAAGTGTGAATACGTACTGCGTAGTAACCAGAATAGCCATTGCACTGAAGGACACAGGGCAATATATGGCATAAATCATTACACACAACAGTGTGTAGTGAGTACGTAACGCAGCGTCAGTTACATCGCGCAACAACTGTGAACACGTACTTGTAGTAATCAGCATAGCCATTGCACTGAAGGACACAGGGCAATATATAATGGCATAAATCCTTACACATATCAGTGTGTAGTGAGTACGTAACACAGCGTCAGTTGCATCGCGCAACAACTGTGAACACGTACTTGTAGTAATCAGCATAGCCATTGCACTGAAGGACACAGGGCAATATATGGCATAAATCATTACACACAACAGTGTGTAGTGAGTACGTAACGCAGCGTCAGTTACATCGCGCAACAACTGTGAACACGTACTTGTAGTAATCAGCATAGCCATTGCACTGAAGGACACAGGGCAATATATAATGGCATAAATCCTTACACATAACAGTGTGGTGAGTACGTAACACAGCGTCAGTTGCATCGCGCAACAACTGTGAATACACACTGTGTAGTAATCAGAATCGCCATACAGGGCAATGAATGCTGCGGCGGGGGCTGGGCGCCAGCCACCGGGAAAGCATTGACTGCTATATGAAATGGTATAGCTCGTCCGCGGCATCATGCACGGGGACATAGATAGCCATCTCCTCGGGTTTCCCCGAGCTTCCGCTCTGCGATGCGTCTCCCGTCTATGAGGCGGGTAATAATGTTGGGGAGAGAAGCTCTTTTGCTGAGACTTGTAATGTACCTTGTTATTGAAACAGAACACAGCGGTTTCAGAAACAACACATTCTCGTCGAACTCTGGGCGGGAACACGCCCTCTTCGCACCGGTCCGACGAACACGTCCCGCGCTCTTTCCTCCCTGACACGCACATCAGGAGCGCTGTTTTTTTTTTTTTTTTTTTTTTTTGCGACTTCCTGAACTGCCTCTCGCTTCAGCTTTACGGCCCGCGCCGAGGCCACCTTTCCGACGGCAGCTCCTTGGGCGCTGTCCACTCCAGCACCATATCTGCCACCGCCTCAGTGAGAATGGCCATAAGCTCCGCATCCAAAGAGGCGAGGGCGCCTTCAGACGGAGACTCGGACCATTGGCGTCGTCATCGTCGTAACCGAACGAGATAATTCCCGTGCTTCCTCAAGAGGGCGGTAAATGGCCTCAAGAGTAACTCACGGGCTCTGCCACGTGAGGATGGCGTGGACCTTGGGCCGACGTCAGCGCCTCAACAGAACCCGCGAATGGAGATCTCTGCCGTCTCCCGGTCCGCGGCTCGAAGGCGGCAGACTGGGGAGAGGCAGGAGACACAAGGTCGTCGCTACGTGTAACGGCCAGCCTTGCACGAAGGATCTGATGGGAAGCTCCTCACAGGCGGGACATCCCGATCCCTCGAGTGCCGTCTCTGCGTGGTCCCGACCCAGGCACAGCACACAAGTTGTGTGCGTCCGGGGATTCAATGGGTCCACCACACGGGCGACAAAGAGACATAATATAATCCACCGGAACGCGAGAGGGGAATTAAAACTCCTTAATATACTCCGCTCTGAATGCGTACATCAACGGTGAAAACAGACTCGAGTGAAGAAAAAAGATTCTGAGGTTTTTGGCGCCCGCCGTCACCTATATTGAGCAGTGTCAGCCAATCAGGTGATGGCGGGACCGCCATTGGCTATTTGCAAGCAAAAGAGTTATTCTATCAGACTTCATGATTCGAGGAAAATGGATTTCCCCATACGTAATGTCGAGAGACCGACTCGATAAGGGAACACAATTTGAGAAAACGGGCCTTTTAAGGTTTGCATTGTAGGCTAAATGAAATCTGCAAATAGCCAACATGAAGTGCAATAAAAGCACTTAAAAGTGTATTTTTGGGTGTTTTATTTCCACTAGTTTGAAACAACACTTTATAAGTCAAAAGCCTAAAATCTCAAAATAACATACATGAAAAGTGTTTTTGTCTGTAGCGTCTCATTCTGTGTTGTAGCCTGACACACGCGATAGTGTTGTCCGTCAAACCACCTCAGATTCCTCACCGCATCAACCGGAAGCGCAGGATTATTCTGTCATACCTTATGTGTCTGCACAGGTGAAACCTTCCCGTTACAAGAAGCTGAAAAAATATTCCAACCGGCAGCAAAACTGATGTTTAGAATCCATCTTTTTAACACTGACGTGCTTTATCCGTCACTCCGCAAGGAAACAGGTGTGTTTGTGGGAGTGGTTGTAGTAAACGCCTGGTACCTCCCTACAGTGCCACTCACACTCATAAGGGCACTTGGCAGCAACTCACCTAACCTGTTGTGCTCTTCATTTGACTCTGATAGAATGGTTGAAAACCCCTTCCCCCTACAAAGTCAAATTAGGCTTATAACGTTACTTCGAGAGCATGCGTCACGTTTCGACTCCCTTAAGGCCAATTTATACTTCTGCGTCGGGTGCGCGCAGTAGGTACGGCGTAGCATACGCACAGACGCGTACCATACGCCGTACCCTTCGCCGTAACCTGACGCGCACCTCCTCAAAAATGTAACTACACGTCGCGACGACGCAGACCGCAAGATCTGTGATTGGTCGGCTTGGTAGCATCGCGTTTCCTTCTATGCATTTCCGGCGTGTTCTTCTGCACCGCCCGCCATTTTTAAATTCTAAGTACAGAAAAGGTAAATTTTAGTTTTTTTAACAGTTTCGCTGTACGTAGAATTTAAAAATGGCGGGCGGTGCAGAAGAACACGCCGGAAATGCATAGAAGGAAACGCGATGCTACCTCAAGCCGAACTCAATCACATGATCTGCGTCTCTTTCAGTCGGCACTTGTTGTAGTAAAGGGGATTACATTTTGGAGGAAAGTGGAACTCGGCAAGGTCGGGAGCAGAGCAACGCAGACCTAAACGCAGCGTATAATGGTGACGGCGTGCTAGTGCGTAGCTACGTCCGTACACTACGGCGCGCACCTCGACGCAGAAGTATAAATTGGCCTTTATAACTAGGTAATTAATGATAAACTCGGTACCAACTCTACTAGACAAATAAAAGTTTTCCATACGCACCGCGTCGCGTCTTGTTTACCGGTGTGGAAGATGAAACGGATGGAGAAGCCGGTTCGGTGCCGGTGAGGGGCAGCGGCCGTACACACAAAGAGACAAGCAAACCATTGACATGCAGATCACTTGGCAGGGAGCTCCAGAAATTGAGTCTGACTGGGCATTTGAAGAGGGTCGAAACGTTGCTAATAAACACAATCCGGGTACAGAAATATAACAGCTACCGTTAGCCTATATCAGCATTTTGTGTCAATATTAGGACGCATGTTACGAGGAGTTGCTTGACTCTTCACAGTTACATTTTCTTTCTTTTTTTCTAAATCTAAATTTTTTCTAAACAACCTTTAATTTCACATAGTTAACATTACATAAGGAAAAGTTTCAAACGTAGGCCTACTTATTTCAGGATCGGCACGGGAAGGAACAGTCGAAACTGAATTTTATTGGTTATTTACATATGTTTACATATCTTAGGTAGGTCTATACCACAAAACGTACGTTTAGTATATGCTTTTTTAAGATAGGGAGGTAAGAGCTTGATAAGCTTTTAGCGCATTATTTTCTAAAATTAAATCTCAGCAAAATCCACTTCTACACGAGTCAGAGACAGACAGAGCACCAGTTACATGCCTACTGTAAAAAAAATATTAACCCTGCAAAGCTTGACATACGAAATAATAGTCAGAAGTAGTTTTAAAATATGGAACAATTTACTGAACCTTTAGACATACGTTTTTTTTCTTTAAATATATAGCCTATCAATTTTTTTTACATGTGTTTTGTGTTTTATCAGACTTTATGACCCATATGGTGAGAATATGGAGCTCACACTCAAACAGGAAAAAATACTTTTTACTCAGGGTAAAAAATATGCAATTTGGTGCAAACTTTGTTCTTTTGTCTATATCTCCAAAAAGGATGATGAAAATCTGAGAGCTTGTAATGTAAATCAATGAGACTTTTATGACAGTATAACAGACTATTTACATAAAATGCATATAAATATCAGTTGCCACTCTACATGTTCCAATAATATGTGTTAGTAGATGATATTTAAAGGCTGTTTTATGATCAAAGATTCAATCAGATTAAATATCAATCAGATGACATGTAGGCCTACTATATTTTGTAAAACAGTTTTCTTAGCAAAGTTTTGATCATTTTGGTAATTTAGAGGCCTTATAAATTCAAAAAATGAAAGTTCTAATCAATCAATTGTTCATGTAATGCTTTCACTTCTACACCACATTCTAAGGACAGCTAAAGGTTTTATTATTGCTTCATTATCATTTGATAAAGATGTTGACACCTGAGACATCAGCACTTCCCTTTGGTTTCGCTTTTGTAGCCTCAGATGCTAATTTGTATACAGCGCCCCCATGTGTTCAAGAAAAGCAGCTAAATCACTCCGATGAGATGAGTATACTGAAGTACACTGGGTCAGCACTTAAATTCACAGACATTTATAATGAATGAATAGGCTATACCTAGCCTTTGTCACTGAGCAACATTGATGTTGTTACAAACATATTTGGAGGATGGAATAAAATAGAAAATTGTTTTGCTACACACAGAAATTGCTGTCTTATGTAGGCTAATGCAGCTTCACTTTGCACATGAAGAAGTATTACTTACCAGAGGCTCATCTGGTGTAACAGGGCTTGGGACCGGGGAACTCTGTGTCTTTACTGTCATATTATCATCAGGTTTGGAGGATTCTGGTTCTCTCACCATATTTATACTCTCATACACATTCTTGTCTTTATCCATGAGGTTCCAAATGTCTTTACTCCAGCCAGCTCTAATGAGCATTTGAATATCTTGGTCCAGGGACTTTGAGTCCACCCGAGGACTCTCTATTGACTCTTTTGGACTCTCAATTGATTTGATCTCAATTCTGAGGTGGTATCTGTAAAAGCAGATGTCAATAAGATAGAGGGTGGTGTTTGCCCATTAGATGGAGAACCAGGGTTGAAAGAAACATTGTCATAAAACTGGAGTTCAGGCACAGGACCGGCCTCTGCTTTAACCTTTAAGGGGTCTGGATCCAAACCCTTCAGTTCAAAGAATTCCTTTGGAATAATATATGTTGATATTCTATGGCCGTCTTTCTCGGAGTCTCGTTTTATGGAGTCAGGGACTCGAAAGCGTGACCTCAGCAGGTTTAATGTTGGCGGGAAGACTGTCAGGAGCTGTCTCGGAGCTGGGCTCGAGGGGTTTCAATCCACTAAACTCTTCTGGAGGGTCCAGTGGAGTTTGGTTTGTTTCAGGTGGGAGCTCGGTCACGTACATAGCTGGAATGAAAAAGGCTTGTCCGTCTCGTGCCTTCCGAACGTGCCACCAGGTTTCATTGGTCTTGGCTACCAGGGTTGTAGTGCTCGTTGGGTTTGATGGACACCTCTCTGCCATCTCGAGCAGTGTAATTGTATTCAAATTTCACCCGAACCTGCTGTGAAAGTGACATAGTGGCCCACGTCTGCTGATCCCAAACCTGTTAAGTGGCTGGTGTTCGGTGCAAACAGGAAATCAAGGCTCATATATAATCATCATGAGATCTGAAAATAAAGGAGGAAAAAAAACCAATAGGTAATTTGTTTGAAATAATTCAGATCTGAAGCTCAAACAAACATATACATTTACTTAGGACAAGAATATGAAAAACAAATCAAAACAAAAAATAAAAAAAAAGCAAAACAAAATTTACTTACAGATTTACAAGGAACAAGAATATATAAAAAAGCTAAACAAAACACAAAGCAAAACTTTACTACGGACAAGAATATAAAAAAAATCAAAACACAAAACAAAACTTTGCTAATAGATTTACTAGGAAGTAAAAAATAATAATACAATTTAAAAAGCACAAAAGATTTACAAGGAACATAAATACAAAAACAAATCTAAACAAAAAAAACCCTAAACTTAACGTATACATTTACTAAGGACACGAATATGAAAAACAAAAACACAAAACAAAACTTAACTAATAGATTTACTAGGAACAAATATATATATATATATATATATAAAATTTAAAACGCAAAACAAAAACTTTCACAGATTGACTAGGAACAAGAATATAACAAAATACAAAGACAAAACAAAAAACATAATACATTTTGAAGTACAGACCTAATAGGCTCAAGATTATTACAAAATACAAAACACAAAACTTTACTTACAGATTTACTTGGGACAAGATTATGTAATGAATGCAAAACGAAAAAGCCAAAACTTTAGGTGCTCTTTTATCTTGGGACAGTAAGTAACAGCAACCACCCAGAACACCCTATAGCATCATTAAAATGTACAATTCCTAAAAATAATTATTAGCCAAAGAGAATATGTATAGGTACTGTAAATGTAATCAGTGTCACTAATAGCTGCACATAGGCATTACAGAGGGTTCACTTCTTTTAGAGCATTACAGAGGGTTTGTTTATGGCAACTAGGGCTTTTGTGATGGGGTGGAACAAGATATGTGTGAAGCAGAGGAATGCAGATAAACCAGGGGAACAACAGGTGTGTCCGAGTGAGAGATGAGAGAAACCTGACAGCAGAGCCTAAAACTGAACATTTAACTGAAGATTATGTCCAATGCATTATAAGAGAGCAGACAACGAGTGATGAAAGATGCAGGTATGAAGAGAGAGAGAGAGAGAGAGAGAGAGAGAGAGAGAGAGAGAGAGAGAGAGAGAGAGAGAGAGAGAGAGAGAAGAGTGAGAGAGAGAAGAGAGAGAGAGAGAGAGAGAGAGAGAGAGAGAGAGAGAGAGAGAGAGAGAAAAAGAGTAGAAGAAGGGGTAGATAATAGTAGTGACACTCAGGGCTGGACTGGGGCATGAGTTCCCCCGTGAATAAATGATCATATAAAACAGGACAGGAACAAATAATGATAAATTTACTGCAAATGCAGTTAACAAACATAGGCCTTAGATTAAGCCAGGATTAGGCCTTAGTTTAATTAGGACATAAAGTAGCTTTTATAAACGAGCCTTAGAAAAAAAAAACATTATTGATGTGCATCTTGAGACAAAACACTGGCAGTGAGGTATTTGAAGATATGCCAGTGAAAGTTGCTTTTCAGTTAAACCAGCTCAAACATCCATTTTAGTCTAGACTAGTCTTTAAAACCGGAGGCTAATATTGCATCTTTGTCATGTTGAAAAGCACTGATTTTCAGGATGACGTAAAATTACTGCCATTCAATTCTGTCATCATTTACTCACCCTCATGTTGTTCCAAACCTGTATGACTTTCTCTCTTCTGTGAAACACAAAATAAGCTATTTTGAAGAATATTTCGTTGGCAACCAAACCATTTTGGTTAGGCTACCCTTATATGGACAAAAAAGCAGACTCATGACAAATGAACCAATGAATCATTAATATACAAAGATATTGCTCTCTTTGTTTTTTTGCAGTCGTTTTTACTTTTGGTTTGTAATTTGTAGTGCAGCTAATACTATCAAAAGGCAGTATTTTGTTATAAATTTGAATATTAAGTTAAATTATGATTAGTTCCCCATTACTACCTAGAGGGAAACAGCTATGCTAAAAGCATAAACATTTAGAGAGGCAGATAGCTGTTCTGCACAGCACTTGCTACAGGAAGCGAGTGTATTTTGCAGAGGAACGCTGCACTAACCCCAAACCTACACAGAAGAAGACATGCCAAAATAGGGGAAACATTAACTCGTAAAACAGGAAAACATACATCATGCTATGTGCAAACTGCAATCTCGGTTTCATTGTGGTTGTTGCAAAATACTAATGACATAATAGCTCAAGCAGATTTGATGTTTCTGTGATGACTGATTAACTAACAACTTATTTTAATTATAAAACTGCCACACCAACAGCTACTGACAAAGACATGCGCGTGTGTTTTCATCTGCTGTGCCTCCGTGGAACTACAGGCAGTCAACGCCTCGTGTCAAGAAGAATGCATCCGAACCACTCATGAAAACATTCAGGTTAGACAGTGTTCAGACTGCTGAACAATTATGAATTCTTCCATATAAAATGTACACATGTGCACATATGTATGTGTATACAGTTGATATATTTACAGTATATACACACACACGTTTGTATATAAACACACAGCTAGGCCTTTAGTGAGATTAATATACAAACAATTATGAGCTGTTAATTACATTTGAATCATTTTAATCTTTTGCTGACATTCTAACATATTTTAAATCAAATTCTGTTTTATAAATAAAGCACAGCATAACAATCAAAGCAAAACAAAACTTTCCTTTTGGTACATGATTGGGAAAGTAGCCTACAACTATTATTATCAGTCTCTGAAGAACATGCACTGCATTACTGCAGGAACATACAGATTGCAGGAAATAATGTTGACAACTGTTCATTACAAAACGACATGCACAGATTCTAAGCGCAGTGAATGTAAGTTCACTGCGCTTAGAATCTGTTAGTGAGTAGATTAATGAGGTTACCTCACAGTTAATGAGGTATTCTGGGTGAATGAAATACAGATAAAAGTAACTTACCATTGGAAAGCAGAATAATCCCTCGACTCCTTCTTCGGTGAGCTCTGGGATAACTGGAGAATTCACATTAGAAATGAACTGTCAGCTATGTCTCTCCCTCGATTAATCCAGGATGTGTCAGCCCCATACTTTAGACCTGTAGTGCTGTTGTGTCAGGGTGAGAAAGAAATGTGCCTAGATTTGTGTTGCTAGACGGGTTTGAGCGTGGCTGAGTGAAGCGAGAAGAGGGTGTGTGTGAGTCGACAAACACTGATCCATATAGTGAGTGATTTACAACAAAACTGCTTATTAAAACCACCAGTGCTTTTACAGTCACCAAGTGAAGGAACAATTGTCAAAAGATGGAAAAACTGAGAAATGAGGAAGCAGGAAATAAAAAAAGAGAAACGTTGAAGAGAACTTGCCAGTGCTAATGTGTTTTTAAACATTGACATGGCAACGGAGGCGTGAATATAAACTGAAGGGATGTACTTTGTGTTTCATTAAAGTCCTTTTAGGCATTATGACTCATATTTCCGAGTCATATTTGGATTCCACAGACTTCAAACGTGGGTGTTGGCAGGAATGCTCAGACTTTAAGGAACCTTTATCAAGGTTTTAAGGTTCACATCAGCCAATGATGCTATTCTCTCGTTTGTTTTCTTTCACTCTGTGCTGATAACATGCAGGGTCAACAACGGCATTACACCTTTTGAATACTGTATCAAAGGGGGAGCGGTTGAGGTAGAATAGGTTCATCGAGAAAAAGACAACCACATATCCAAACTAGGCCTACTATCACCGTTAATTAATTAAAGAACATTTAGGTTTTTTCTGAAATGCTTTAAAAAAAAAATATTCAAACGAGGCATTATTTAATTAAGAATGCAGTAATTTAAATACATTTCTAGAATAGAAATCTGGATAAAGCCAGGCTCACAATTCTTGGTTCATTTTGTTGACAAAGTTTTTTTTTTTTTTTTTTTTTTTTTACAGAGGGTACTTTGGATATCTGGCATTTTCACTCCATAAATCAGAAAATACTGTCATACCATGTTTATAGGAAAATCAGGTGAATGATAGGCCTATATGTTAACAAAATCTGTAAAAACCTTAGGCATAAAACGGGAAAGTTTGGTGTATGTAATGCTGCTAAAGTGGAGATTTCTATAAAAAATAAAAATAAAAACTCATGGCCTTTAACTAACAGCCCTCTGGCGATTACAAAACAAAACTGCATGCATTTTGTGGAAGAACACTGTTTTGGTTGTGCTTCGGCTCTGCGTGACTGCGGATGAATATATGACCCTTCACAATGGAGAATGCTTAAAGGAGCTGTATGTAAGAAATTTATTTCAATTAATCATGAAATGGCCCTGATATGTCACTAGACATTAAGAAATCATGTTCATTTCAAATACTTATATCACTGACAACAGTAGTCCGGCCAGGATATTGTCATTTAAAAAGTGAAGTTGCAGCCCTCAACTGATGTTGATGTTGTCATGTTGTGTTTTGGTCTGATGCTCCACCCTCCACCTATCTACCAATCACGAAGTCAGTAGTGTTGCGGGATCCGGGTTGCCAGCTGTGCTCTAGTTACCACTTCTTGGAGCAGACTACGTTCCTGCTGGATCCTGCAGCCTATCTGGCAACCTCAAATCAGGGAGGAGGGGGAGGGGATACACCGCTCTACAGTAATTTGAAAGTGATTGCAGTACCAGTTTTGGCCACAATCTTACATTCAGCTCCTTTAACGATGAACTCGAGCTACGTGACAATATATCGGTTCAATAAAATACTTTTCTCACCTCACCTGTGTAATAAAAAAAAAGCATTCTCTGCGATGCTTTTATTTAAAAAAGCCATCGCCCATCCCCGAAAAGCCTCAGTTATTATTTAATGTATATATGTATATATGTTTTACGGATATCACCCGCACGTGGGCGACCTATGTAAGTTACACATAAGTCATAATGTGAAAACCATCTCGCACGGTGTAAAATATAAACTAATAGGCTTACCAAAGTGAATCAGGGTAAGACAAAACACTTTGGAAAAAGTACTGATCGTGTATTTGAATTAGAAAAAATTGTAATTGAAATCCATGCAGATGTAAACAGATAAAGTGTAATAAAATAAACACTTAAATATGCATTTAGGATACTTTCTAATCTGAAAAAAGACATGTCATGGAAGCAAAATCGTTCAAAATTGACCAGTGCATAAAAAAGTTTTTATATCTAAAGTAAAAATAATTTATTCAAACTCTGATCCAGGTTTAGTTACACAAGTTGCACTCATTTCAAGATTCTAATATGCTTACAACCACATTTTTAGATGGAGTTTGTTTGGTATAGACTGGTGTATACAGATGATGGATGGAAAGAAACAAACAAACAAACAAACACAGACAGAAAAAGAGTGCCAGGAGGTAAGAAAACAGGAAGATCCAGTCAGACACAAATGCAGCGCGATGTGGTTTACAAGTTAGACAAAAATATGTATCTATCTTTCTATAGCTGATGATTCTAGGAAATGCTGTTTCTTTAAGTTACATTGGCACGAACATACACCTGTACTAGACAGTACGAGATCAGAGAGCAGCTTAAAACACCCAGGAGCACAGGCAAAATGTCCAGGTAGTTATGTGTACTGTAAATATTTATAAACACTTCAGTTAAAAGTGTCTGCTAAACAACTAAATGCACATTACTATGAGGATAAAAACATTTAATCTGAAAGAATTATTAATAATAAAAGAAAAGGAGTTAACATCAAATTTAGATCAAAACAAAAGCTTCAGTATTCATGACTGTAAAAAGAGTATCTGCCTGCCAATTTATGTTGAGAGACTTTTGCTTAGGTGACACTGCCCCGAGTGGAAAAACAGAAGATAAGAAAGACAGAACGTCATCTGGGAGTTTTTCCTTTAACAGGTGATGTAATGAACTTGTCATAAAAATATCAGGAAAAACAGCATTGTTAAAAAAAAAAAAAGTACAAAACAAAAATAACTCAAAAAGAAAAATGTAATCTCTCATTCAGTTTCCAATTTAAAACAATTGCTTATGAGGCAGCAGTCAAGCTTCATAGGCAAATCAATTATTAAAAATAGACATTCATTAAACCAAGAATCAAATAAATAAAAAGAGTTGATCCTTTTTATCATCCACAGAGACTTTCTGATTTTGTGGCATACATTAATAATTCACATTGGCTTATAATAGTTACATTTTTGGAACAATCCATTTTAGTGATAATGAATGCTACAACGAAAACTGAAAATAAAGGCACAGCATAGTACAAAAAATGACCCGTTAAAGGAGGTTGTAAGTGTTAGTACGTTTCATAACTTCATTAACCACCTTCTTTAATAGGTGCGTACAATTCCTGCATATACAAGAATATATTTATTAATGCACACAATGTTTTGTAAACTCGCAATGCTTCATATAAAACTTGGCATGTGACATTCAGATGTAAAACAATAGTAAAAAAAAACAAGAAAATATTAAAAACAAGAGCTTTAAGATCCTTGGCATTTAATTGTCTTAAGTTTCATAAATATGATTTTATTAGCTGGACCCTAACCCTAACTCAATAATGACTACACCAAAAAAAAAAAAAAAAAAAAAGAGAGAACTAAGATTTATGATTCCAAACACAAACATGCAGAATAACATGTGAAGGCCAGAAAAATAGATTAACCGTTGAATGTTGGTGTGTTTATAAAGTTAAAAAGCAAAAATCATAGCTTTAATAACAGTTCTTCCACCATTGTTTGTTTGGCATTGTTGACATCTCAGGAATGAACATACATGGGTGTTCTAATGTGAGTAAATATGTACATATGTATGTGTAAATAAGTGCACTTAAGGCGAGTCCAATAAACTCTTAGTGTGAAATACAGATCAAGCGCTTCCAGTTGGTCAGCTAACTGAGAAAAATAAGATAACTTTACAATAATATGGTACTAACCCTGGATTTTGAGCTCTGTAGACACGACAGCAACAGAGAACTTGGCTCATGACCATTTTCTTAGAAACCTTCATGTTTTTAACAAACAGCTAAATCAGTCCTCCAAGTCCCTCTCCAAATACTTTTGCATTCGAACGCAGCGTGGACAGACCGGACACTTGGCCTTACAGGAGGAATGAAACACCGTCTTGCAGACACTACACCTGAGAGACAGAAAACACATCATTTTCATGATGAAAAGTGTCGGCACAGCAATCTGAAAAAAAAAAAAGGTGTAAAAGTGAAAGTACACGCATCTACTTTAACTTTTACACCATTTTTTTTGAGATTGCCGTGCCGACACTTTTGCTCCCTGTTGGAGTCATATGAATGTCATATGAATCAGTCACATGCAGCACAACAGTGTGTGAATGGTGTACAAGTGAAAGTAGATGTGTGGTGTTTTATATTCAGTGTTGCCAGGGCTGTGCTTTTCTAGCGCATTTGGGCTATTTAGAAAATTACAGAGCCCCTAAAGAGACCTTTGCAAAAATAACAAATATCAGACTTTTGCGCGCTGATGAGAAACTTTTCATGTTTGCGTGTGTGCCCACGCGCTACAATTTCCGTTTTATCTATACGGTCTATAACATATTTCCTTTGAGCGTCACTACCATTTCACTATGAAGAAGACGAGAGTATGGATGCGCATGATTTAATAAAGATCTACTTGCTCTAAATTTGGCTTTCCATAGGGCAGTATTGTATACCTCTAATATTACAGCCTTGAGTCCGTTTAAAAAGGCTGATACAGTAAAAAGCGCTTAAAATGTGGCTTTCGTCAGGGAAGTGCATCATATTTCAAGGCCGTATGTCCACTTTAAAGAATTTAACTCTGTGGCGGCTGAGAAATGTCGCAAAATGGGCAAAAAAAAAGAACAAAACCCCCTTTATTAAACCACTTCACCCTGTTCTGTACACAGTAATTTATGGGAGTGAGAGCCACATTCTACAACCAAATTAACTCCTGAAATATTAAGGTAGTGACAACCGCATTTACAAAAATTCTACAGTGTGTACGGATCCGAACTGACCAACTAGTTGTTAATGACGTATAAAAACTCACATCAGAGTTTTGTCTCTCTTCTGTACCTTGTTTGATGCAAGAAATCACAGGAAAAGAGGTAGCCTACAAGCCTTGACTCATTCGTGTTGCTAGATTTTGCTTGAAATAAAAAGCAAACAAGAATAAACCGAAAAAAATCCAAATGCTTTAAGCTGAAAATAAGACCAAAATATCCCAACCTGCAACTGCCCACTTTAATAAATACTTGATCACTCTATGAGTGAAGCTTCAACAACAAACAACAAAACGCTTATAATATGTGGACATGGCAACACTGCAAAAATACTGCAATCGTCACAGTTTCGGTTAGATGTCACTCCTGAAACTTTATTGTATGCACTAGTCAAGCTAAAATCATCTAAATAAAAACTGATTGGACGTAGAAAAGAATTAGGCTAGTTTTCATTTATGTTGAGTAAGTATTTTTCTGGGACCTGGCAACCCCGTTTATATATTTGAGGTATAATGTGTGTTATATGAAAATACCTGGAGGTGCTGTCAAACTGAAAAGGGAAGATGATGTTGTCAGAGTTGCAGATCTGACATATAAAGCCCCTCTGGGTGCAAAGGTCACAGTTGTGCACGTGCTTGGACCCGAACTCAATCAGAGACTGCAGGTAAGATTCATAGTGCCCGTCTGCTATCTGTGTGCAAAAAAACACAAGTCTGATCATGTAAAGTAAGGTGTGCGAACAAAACAAGCAAAAAAAAAAATATATATATATACACCTCAATATTTTCTGGGATTTTGTTGATTATGATAATTAAATATTTTGCTGAGTGTTTTTGTGCTGGTACCTTGGCTGGTTTAAGCCTGTTGTGGACAGCTGACTCCCGAAGCTTTTCATATTCTGTGCTATGAGGCAATATCTGCCCCCTTAAACTAATACATTTATTTTAAAATGATATATGAAAAAAATTGGAATATCACACAAAATTAAAGGCCCGTTTCCATTTCCTGTGTTTAAGAAAAACCAAATCATCACTTACTGAGAAAATTGCACAAAATATCTGTAATAAAAATGGAAGTTTCTGCAATCGGGAAAGCCACTGTGGCATCATAAATGACTTGCGCCTCAGAGCGCGCAGACGAAACGCAATTAATGCTGTCATGTTATCTAGCGTTCGTATGCATGGTGTTTGGGAACACAATCGTGCGAGACAGTTCTGGGAGGTACATATAGTCGACCATTTTGATGACAGACTTTGGCTCAGACATTTTAGGCCCTGTCCCAAATGGCACACTCCGGACTTGTGGACTTCCTCAGAGTCCACACTTCGGTGACGTCATGTAGTGCAGACCTATAGGGCCCTTAGCGCTAGTCCGCGAGGGCGCATTGAGAGGTATTTTTGGGACAGACTCGATCGTCACGCCGGAAACAGGAAGACGGTCTGATTGTTGTTATGGACAGGAGCTACAGGTTCGGGGAAATATGCTGCCTATTGTTGTTGTGTTTACATATGACTCAGTAAAACCCTGACATTCTGTTCTAATTATTTAATGAATCATAATGCGATCGTATGATTCAGCTCGCTATTATTAGCCTAAGTTTGAGACATCAACCACTGGTCGATGATCATAATGTTTGTATAAACTTGTCATAAAAACCGTAATGATAATTACACTTAAATATTTTCTTCTCAGCCATGTTAACAATTGTCCGTGAGCGAAATCTCCTCCCATCCGTTGTCTGATTGGCCTTTCGCAAGGATTCCTGGGTAGTTAAAGTGTATCTATGCGGGATTCGCGGAAGACCGCTTCAAGGGTACAAAGGGGGCGCTGCTGAGCACACTTCAGAGCGTTGAAATGCTAAATGGGACGGCCAGCATGCGCAATTTAAGTCCACGAGACCGAAAGTCCGCATGAAGTGCGCCATTTGGGACAGGGCCTTAGAATGACCAAACCAACATTTGAGATGCTGTGTGATGCGATTGGTCCACTAGTTAGTCCAGTTATCCAATCACATCCTCTAAGGCAAAGTTTACCAATTAACACGTTTTTTTTTACTGAATAAATACCTGCTGCAAGTCCAATACACTGTATACATCACTGTTATCCAATAAATAAGTCCTCTGCTGGAGTCTGGAAATAAAAAAAACTTGTTATGTTGCAAACATCTATTAAAGATGTAATGCTGTGCAAATTATAAACCTGCATCTAAGAACACACACAAACACACCTGGGTTGGACATGTTTGCTGATCCCGCTGCGGCAGATGAGGATGTAGTCTCCGAGGAAACGAAGTTTCTGCCTCAGGGTTTGCACTTTAGCCACGGTGTCAGTGTGATCAAACAGGTCAGGATTCAAAACATCAAGGTTCAGAAGCGGCTCGTGCTCGATTTGAGTCAGCAACTTGAAGGCTTGTCTTGAGACCTGAACATATAGACATGCACAGTCACACACAGCTGAAGGACATACAGACTGTAATCTGACATGTAATATGTTATTGCAAGCTGAATAATAATACTGTCTTAGAATCAAATCATAATTATTTGCGTACACTGTACACTCCACCATTCAAAAGTCTGGGTTCAGTACAATTTAAAATAACTGTTTTCTATTTGAATAAATTGACATTTTTTATTTATTCCTGTGATCCAAAGCTGAATTTTCAGCATCATTACTCCAGTCTTCAGTGTCACATGATCCTTCAGAAATCATTCTAATATGCTGATTCGCTGCTCAGGTAACATTTCTTCTTCTTCTTATTATTATTATCAATGTTGAAAATAGTTTTTTCCTGCTTAACATTTTTGTGGAAACAGTGATACGTATTTTTCAGGATTCTTTTATGAATAGAAAGTTCATAAACAGCATTTATTTGAAATATAAATATTTTGTAACATTATAAATGTCATTTTTGTTCAATTTAATGCATCCTTGATGAATAAAAGTAGTAATTAAAAAAATCATACTGACCCCAAACTAATGAACAGGTGTGTATAAATCAGCATATCATGGTGACACTTTACAATAAGGTTTATATACAATAACTATATTAACTATCAGAGAAAATACTTCTAAAGCCTTTATTAATCTTCGCTGATGTTAATTTCAGCATTTACTAATACATTATTAAAAATCAAAAGTTGTATTTGTTACTATCATTTAATGGACCTGAGCTGACATGAACAAACAATGAACAGTTGTATTTAAGGACTAGGAATGCTGTAACAAATGTATTACTCATTGTTAGTTAATGTTAGTTAATATATTAACTAATGTTAATGAATGGAACCTTATTGTAAAAGTGTTTCCCGTTTCATGTGAATTTTATCAAATAAAAGCCTTAAAGCTTAAAAAAAAGAAGAAAAAAAATACTTTATTGATTGGCTTTATTATTAATTTAATAGCTGTAAAAATATGACAATAAAAACTTGAAGAACTACAGGAAGAACTACAATGAAAAATGGGAATTAAATGTTAATAAAAAAATATATTTAAAGCTGCAGTCCGAAACTTTTCCTCTTTGTCGCCATCTCTCTGTTCGAAATCTGTAACTGCAGTGATTCGCGGAATTATCATCTTTACGTGGGTTGTAAATCGGCATGAAACAGTGCGGATGAACACAGTGCTTTGAGGCGAGTGCTGCTGTCAGTCACCGCGCTGTGTGGATATAATGTCATACAGAATCACAGATTCACTTTTTGAAAGTTTGACCAACATAAGAATTTTCATAAGAAAATGTCTTCTGAACAAGTAAGTAAAATCCATTTTTGTTCTGACCAACTAAGGGGGAAAAAGCATTCGACATGATAAGCTTCGTTAGATTTAATCAACGTGATTTACAGCAATCGTGCAAATTATAGCCTACTTTGTTCTCAAATTGTTCATGTTAACAACATCAGCATTGCGTGACTAATGTTAAATTTAATGTGTTTTATGGTTAGCAGCTACCTGTGTAGTTCAGAATTCATATTCTCCATAATAGCAAAACGAGAAAGGCACAACAAAGGAAACTCCATAACTGTGTGAATTAAGAAAACGTACTGTTACACGATTGAACTATTGAAATGTCTTAACTTACTTGTTCAGCAGAAAAAAGCCGTCTCTTCTTCTGTTTTGAACCCCTTCAAAACACGGAGTTCACGCACTTTTCAAAAGCCCCGCCGATGTTTAAATCCTTGTGTTCGCATGAGACGGTTTCTTTCTCTTTCTCTAGCCACCTTAAATCCGAAGTACGAAGTCTTTTGGGTTTTATAACTGCTGAATCTCCAGTTGACACTGATGATTGTTGTTTGGATCTTTCTGGATCCGCCATAAGTTTAATCATGTAAAGTGCTGCGAGAAAAGCCTATACATCTAAACACCTCGTCACGCGCAGTATAGCCGGCTAGCCGAAACTCCTTCTTTATGTGTACGGGTGTGACGTCATGACGCAAAGACATGCTCGAATTTCCCGCGGAAACCCACCAGTACCACTGGAATTAAAATCATTATTACAAGCTAACCGTTTTGAATCTAGCTATGGCAAGCAGATAGTTTTGACCACTGGCAGAATAAGTTTTTTTTTAATATAATTATTTTGGATTATTTTTAACTTAAAAAAGTTACGGACTGGAGCTTTAAAAAACAAAAAATAATAAATAATTGAAATGAAGTAGTTTGTGCTCACCTCGCGTGTTGTTAGGTCCCAGTTGTGCACCATGCGGGAGGGGATGATGGTTGCGTCTCCTTGGTGACAGGAATCACAGTAGTACTGGCCTGAGAACTCACAGAGTCTGGCTCTCCCGAAAGACACGCCGATCTGCCGAGGGCAACCTGGGTACACGTTTACAAGAGCTTTTACTTAGTGCCAGAGAGCACAGGTACAGTGAAAAGCACTTCAATATCGACATAAGGGACTCCTTTCCTCAGTCTCACAATGGAAAGAAACATGTGGCTAATGGCTCGTTTCTGGGGCGTTTCTAGACAAATCCATTTTAAAGTGCATGTGCACAGCTCTAAAGTAATATCTGCAGCCTTGTTGGTTTCATACATTTCTGTCAAATGTGTAGAAAAATGTCACGTGGTGTAACCAAGTAAAAATAAACATTTTCCCCATACATTTTTACTTTTCAAACAATGATTAAAGAAATATTTTTATATCATGTTGTCTATCATTATGAATACTACATTTCAAATGTAAAAACCTGAAGTAACCTTGCCATATCATAAAAGATCTAAATATCTGATATATACACAATGGGTAAGGTTTTTAAATAATATTTTTATTCAGCAAGGACACATTAAATTGATCAAAAGTAACAGTTCAGACATTTATAATGTCAACAAGGTTTTTTTATTTCAAATAAATGCTGTTCTTTTAAACTTTCTATTCATCAAATAATCCAGAAAAAACTTTTTTTTATCCTGATTTCAACATTAATAATAAGAAGAAATGTTTCTTGAACAGCAAATCATCATATTAGAATGACTTCTGAAGGATCATGTGACACTGAAGACTGGAGTAATGATGCTGAAAATTCAGCTTTGATCACAGGAATAAATATTAATCTTATTTTAAATTGTAAATATATTTTACAGTATTACTGTTTTTACTGTATTTTTATCACATAAATACAGACATGGAGAGCATAAGACTTCTTTCAAAAAATCGTACCAACCCCAGACTTTATTAGAATATTACTGATCTAAAAATGACAGTTACTAGAGTTTACACGAGTCTTCTTTGTGGTATCATTTCCTGTTTAATGGTTTTCTTGTCACATGACAACAAAGTGGCTTCCTGCATGTTAAACCTGATTTGATAAAGATTTTCTTCAAATATGAATGATAAATAGAACTACTTTGATGCTTTTATTTTCAGGGAATAACAATAATATAATAAACAAAATAATTATACCTTTATTACATTTAATAAAGCCAAACAGTTAAAGTCACTGTCTGTATGAATTTCATTTAATTATAATTCTAAATAATTTACAGATAAAAAAAGAAAAGTCATCATGCCATCCTCTCATACCTGCACATTTGTAATTTTGCGCGTCCAGTCCTCTTTCCTTAGGGACCTCAGACAAGTGAGACAGCAACTCCCCGTCTCCCTTCAGTCTGTGTTGAACCAGTTTGTGGACGCCGCCGGGCGATGAGACACCCTGAAGCGCTCCATCATCATCCGTCTCCAGATACGAGTCGAGTGCTCCTCTGATCAGACTCCTCCATCCGCGGGCTTCCTCGCCACTCTCTGCCCTCAGTGTCAGTGTGTCCCGCGCAGTCAGAATCTTAAAAAACGCAGGACTGCCTAATGAAACATCTGGAACCACATCCCTGATGTTACCAATGGAGTATGAGAAAAGGGGTGTCTTGGAGTCATCTTGGACCCGGTAACCTTTGAGGGTCTCCAGGGAGAGCGAGAGCACAAGAGACCGCCAACCCTTCTCCTCCAAGTTCTGATAGACCACCGCTTCCTTTATGGCATCTAGTTCTGGGTCCTTATGACGGGTCCAATCTAACTGAGGGGGATCTGGAAGTTCTGAGATGGTGCGTTCGGGGCTTGAGGGTGCTGGCGAGGGGATTTCCTGATCACTGGATGCATGCAGCACCTCCCACTGTTCGTCTCTCATCATGGGACGCAGTTTGCTGATGGCCTCCATGATGCGATCGACCCAGTCTTCAGCCTCCCCATGAGACGGTGCCCGCAGGTAGATTCTTTTGCTCAGGAAGGAGAGCCGAAAACGGCCCTCGGAGCCGGAGGACAGGCGGACGTCTTCGCAGCGCAGCAGGGACAGGTTTTCAGAGCAGATGCGCTCCTCTGCATTGACGTAAAGCCGTAACTCAAACGGAGAGAGCTCGCAGTAGTAATCCCACCACATGCCCACCGCACTGCGGCGCTCCAGCTGACCCAGCTTCAGCAAACCCCTGAACGGGTTAGGAAGACCTGAGAGAGACACACAGATGATCTTATACACACATCCACTATTTCTAGTGTCAGATGATTCTTCAGAAATCATTCTAATAGGATGATTTGAAGCTCAAGCAACATTTCTCATTATTATCAATGTTGAAAACAGTTATTTACATTTTTATTTCAGGATTCTTTGATGAATAGAAAGCTTTTGTAACATTAAACACTACCGTTCAAAAGTTTGGGGTCAGTAAGAAGTTTTATTTTATTTTTTAGGGGAAAGAAATAAAATAAATCAATACTTTTATTTATCAAGGATGAATTAAATTGATCAAAAGTTACAGTAGAGACATTTGTTACAAAAGATTCTGTTTCAAATAAATGCTGTTCTTTTGAACTTTATATTCATCAAAGAATCCTGAAAAAAATTGTACACAACTGTTTTCAACATTGCTAATAATAATGAATGTTTTTTGAGCATCAAATCCGCATATTAGAATGATTTCTGAAGGATCATGTGACACTGAAGAAGACTGGAGTAATGATGCTGAAAATTCAGCTTTGATCACAGGAATAAATTAAATTAAAAAATATATTAAAATAGAAAACAGGTTTATTTTTTATTTTTTTTAATCAAATAAATGCATCCTGGTGAGCAGAAGACAAAACTTTTGACTGGTAGAGTATGTCTGCAAGTTTTTTACGGTCATTATTCTGCAAGAAGGAAATAGTTAAAAAATACAAGAAAATTTAAGCACAGATAACACATCAGAGGTAACAAAAATAGACAGATGAAATAGCACTTTTTTGCAACTCCGGGGTTCCAAAAGTCTTCCAGCAGTTACCAATCAAGAATTTGGCATAAGCAAATTCCTGTTTTATCCATCTTACCGTTCTGTCTCCGGTGCACCACGCTTGGTGGTGGCTGGAGGGTGTCCGGTTCAGAGGTGGGCGTCACCTGCCCGTTCATTTGCGTGATGTCAATGACGGCATATGCTTCAGAACTGCCCGTCTCTTCTGGCTTGTAAAAGTCATCCTCTGATATCCAAGATGTGGATTTCTGAGAGACAAACACATTTTAAGAGACCATTTTACATCTTCTATTAGCATCCGCCCTCAGGGTCAAATAGGGCTAGATACTGACATGAATATTGATTTCACGAATCAATTATGATTCACAAGCTTTTGATTTGATTCTGATTCGATCAGATTCAATTTCTTTTGGATATACATCAGATACAGTACAAATCAATTGTTCTTAAGGAAACCAATATCAATTAATGCTGTAATTATACACTGTCAGTTGGTACATTAACATTACTATAATAATATTAAAGAATATTATATAGAGGATATGAAAACACTCACACAAGAGGAATACAGAGAGTCAGAGGATGTTTTCCTGCTGACGGTACTTGCGGAACGTCTGCATGCAGCATTTCTCGATTGTTCTACTGCATTAGGGGCAGCAGAGGTCTCTGGAAGAACAGTGTCAGGGTCTTTACTGAGGTCAGAGGTCTTCTCAACAGTAGAAACTGAAGGGAACTCAACCGCTGAGTCTCTGTTCTGTCTCTTCTGCTCCCTTTCTTGAGTCTCAGTGACTGCATGTTTAACTTTTAGTCTTGTGCTTTTAACTAGAATCTCGGATTCTTTTGTCTCCAGTAACGCTTCAGCTGATATCTTTTCTGAGCATGCTTTAGATCCCTCTGTGATGTGTGCATCCGATAGATGTGTGTCCGTGTCCATGTGCGTTTTCCTATCAACAGCATGTTTGGCAGAGTCACTCTGGAGCTGAATATCTGGAGCTGGCATGAACGCATCAAAGTCTTCCTTCTTCAAATCCTGACTAGAGGAGTTGTTCTCTCTACAAAAAACAAGTATGTTAAATAAGGACTTCAGACAACACAACAACTTCTTTCAAATGTGAATTTTTTGAATAATTTTTCTGGCATCTCCTTTAGGAAACTTTATCCTAACAAGAACCTTTGCAACAACTTTCAAAACATGCGAGGCAAGTTTTTTGAGCTCAGTGTCAGTGAAATGCAGCATGAAGTGACAAAATCCCAGTCAATCAGTACATATGTGATTCTTAATATACAGCTGAGGAAAGGATTTTGAATGGTTATGAAAATAAAAACCAAGCAACTGACAAAATGTCTTATAGCATGACGCTGTTGATGGTTGCAGGTGGTTTGCTGGACAACTAGTTGACCAACACCTAACGGGTCAATTAGAGAAGTTGACTATTTAGTTTTGATATATATATTTTTAGTTATGGAGTTTTTTAAAAAGGAAAGTAGCCTATTTAAAGCAACTAAGCAGGGTTTGGTATATTGCTAGATATGACCCTGAATCATTGTCATTATATGGGCAAATAGTTGATTGAATATTCAGACCAATTATATTTAGGCCTATTATTATAATTATTAAGTTACCCAACCCAGCAGTATTGATTATAAATGATTTATTAATGTGCCTTGTAATCTTTAATCAAAACAACTTCCCCTCCCTCTTGCAGCAACATCTCTTCTCTTCTCTTCTCTGATGATGTGTTTACTGGCGCAAGGGCGGAACAACCTGTCACTCACATGAGATCGACCAATAGCAAACCACAACAATCCAACCATCCAATCAATTCCCCACGGACAAAATCAAGTCCCACCCATTTTTTCTTATTCGAGTAGCGTTTCACTCGGATGCACGTCACAACAGGGAAAAAAAAGACAATCGCAACTTCCGTTTCATGCCGACTTTAAAACAAGTTGATTTATCACTTGACACTTTATTGCGCTTGGTTGGGACATGTCGCAAGAATGAACAAAACAGACTAACTTTTACTCACTCTGTAACAGTGCTCTGTTGTGCTTTGTGGCTGATTTCCATGTCACAACTCCAGCGTTCCTTTTCAGGACTCCTGGGCTCCTGACCCTGAAGCAGACTATCAGAGCTCAGGCTGGAGGACAGCTGTGGCGATCCTGACGTATTCAGACTGAGGTTTGATGAGGTAAGCGGAGTGCTCGTTTCACAACCCTCGTTTTGCTCTTTCCTCGACTCCCTCTGAATTGCTTCCTGAGCCCAATCTGAGCTTCCGGACCCTCCAGATGACTGTGAGACTGTATCCCAAGACTCCTTGCGCTTGGGGCCCAGAAGGTGCTCGTCGGCAGGCGTGAGGGGGCAAAGGCCTGCGAGGACCAGTGGTGTGTTGGTCCACTCATTCAGCACAGCTGATTTGTAGGAGAGCTGGAAGGTCATCGAGGCCAAACCCTGCAGCAGGGTGAGAAGAACCTCGCGATCCTCGGGGTCCAGCAGAAGAGCCCCGGGCTGGTAGTAGGAGCCCAATTTGGACCCCTCGCGAAGCAGTGAGGTCAGGTAACACTCCAGAAGCCCGTCATTTAGAGCCAGGCGAACCCATGCTCTGCAGCGACCAATGTCTGAGTTTATGAAGCTTAGACGTTCCAGTTCTTGAACTACATCCCTATAGAGTCAAAAGAGTTGCATGTGATCACTCAAAGGGTTAGTTCATCCAAAATTTAAAGCTCAAACGTGCTTGCTTGAGGCTCGAGAACCAATAATGTTTGCTCTTGCGCGTAAAGCAAGAATGTTAGATCTTCCGTTTACCATGTTTTACGTGCATTGATCAATGTTTATAAATGAATAAAAGCCTAAATGAAATCTGTCATCATTTAAAGCGATTGTGTCACTTCAGAAGACTTGGATTAAACCGCTAGGTTCATATGGATTACTTTCATGTATTTATGAACTTTTTAAAGCATTAAAGGTTTGAAACGGATAAACAGAACTCTCTGAGGATTTATCCTGATCTTCTTTTGTGTTCAAAGTTTGGAATGACATAAAGGTGAGTACTTAATTGCTGTAAAGCAATTATTTTTCTCACAAAATTGTGTCAATAATTATTTATTTTTCCAGTTTAGAGAAGGTCATCTAAATAAGTGCAAACATTGACAAATACTGTCATTTCTCTATTCTGTCACTTCTACAAGACAAAGTGAAGTGAACCACACAATAATTTACATCTTTATGGATGTAAAATTACGCATTGTGATGTGCATCATATTGTGACGTAATGTGATTTCCAAACTAGACATTTTGTCAGTACTGTCTTTATCGACTTCCTCCTCCTTCACTCAAGACTCAATACAAAGACTGAAAACTTTCCTATTGAGTTAACTACGAAAGAAACCCTCAAGCATGAGTCAAAGTGCCTCAGAGTACCAAGTGAGTGAGTGTCACTTGACTATTGCCCATTGGCTATGGAGCCAATTACTAAACCACATGACTCAACTAATCCTACAGGCTTGTCACAATCCTCACAGAGTCTCCCTGACATGCCTATTTCTGTTTCCAAACGGGTGACAGGTTGCTCACTTGGAAAGACTTGGTTAAAATTATTTTGAAGCATGAACCAACATCAATCGACTTGGTTAGTAAAAAAAACAAATGTGTAGGAATGATTTTGAAAAGAGTGGTGAATACTTTAATCCAATAAGTTCTCATTAATAACATTTAGTTCCCTCTAGTATCCAATGCATCCAAAATTCAAAAGAAACATGCTATCCCTTAAGGCCATGGGAGCCAATGAACCTTCAGATAATAAAAATGTTTTATGTGGCCTTCGCTAACTGATTTGCTGAAAGGAGGAAATTGGTTGGTGTTTAAAACCATCTAAAAGTTTAGGGTCATATAGATCTCTTATGCAGGTCCAGTTATGACATTTTGAATTAAACATTACAAGGTCAATTTTTTTTTTAAAGGGGTGGTTGATTATGATTTCACTTTTTTAACTTTAGTTAGTGTGTAATGTTGCTGTTTGAGCATAAACAACATCTGCAAATTTACGACGCTCAAAGTTCAAAGCAAAGGGAGATATTTGCTTTTTACAGAAATTGCATTTTAAGGACTACAACAAACGGCTGGTAGGAACTACAATGAGCTTCTTCACAGGTTAGTAACATCACTAACCCTAAAATTTACATAAACCCCACCCCCGGGAACACAATTTATGGATTATCATGACAGAATATGCTAATCAATGACTTGAAGATAGTTAACTCCACATCAGCTACATAAATTCATCAACTAACCATTCAGAAATGTCCTGTTGCATTCTACATGTTGTCACTTCTTCTTGAGTCTCTCCATCTTTGTCCGACTCTGGTTTGAACATAAAAGGCTAAAAGTTTTTGAAATTTCTAGTGGGTGTCTGTGTGAGGTAAACGAAGATGCTAACACACACGATCTATTGAAGCTCCGCCCTCTGTGCGGGAGCAGCAGCTCATTTGCATTTAAAGGGACACACACACAAAAACAGCGCGTTTTTGCTCATCCAACATGCTATAAAAATGATATGTGGGGTATTTTGAGCTAAAACTTCACATACACACTCTGGGGACACCAAAGACTTATTTTACATCTTGTGAAAAGGGCATTATAGGAAACCTTGAAAAAATAAAATAAACGAATGCAGAAAAATAAATTGTCACAATAAGATCTAAAACATGCATTTCTTGCCGACTTTATTGAAATAAATAAAAAATGTATTTCAAATTTCAATTTTGCTATTCTAACCTATGACCCACCTGTGTGTGACGGTCTTCAACAGGCTCCAGAAGACAGGTTGAGGAAGTGCTCCTCGTGATCCTCCTTTGCGCAAGTTACCTCCATCAAATCTGATGAACTTGCTCTTGATTCCATGAATGAAAACCGCCTCCAAAGCACAACACAGCAGGTTCGCCTCCAGGTCCTCGCTGGTGACCGCCGTGTCCGTGGTGATGTAACGCTTCTGCAGGGCTTTTAGCATCCGTGCGATCTTTTCCTTGATCCACTGAGAACAACAGAGGGGTTAATATCGCTCTGTTTATTATTCAGTAAATTTGACTACACTGACATGAACTGAACTTGAATTGATCTGAACAATGACACTATTGTCTTCTGCAGAGCTGCATATAGCGGAATTGAACTTGTTTCAAAATTGATGAACTTTACATAGTTATTGAACTGAGATCAATCAACACTGAACTGAATTTAATTGACACTATTGTCACTTTTTAGTTGCATCACTGATTCTGTTATTTTTCGGTTCATTATTTTGAAGCTGTTTTGAAACAATCTGTATTGTATAAGTAAGGGATAATCCACGGCTAGATGTGCATTAAACTAATACCTGCCGGTATTTAGAATCGAACCCTCAACCTTTGTGTTACCAGTCTGACTCTCTAACTAATTGGCCACGACCTCCCCAAATGGTTCAAATGGTTTAATGCACAGCTAGCTGTGGATGATCACACTTATACCATGGTCATTTGCCAGCACTGAAAACTTAAAGCTAATATTTGACCGGAAGGGTAAAAATGTTGGGTTATTTTCGTCAGTTACGGCTCGTTAGATCAAGCATTCTGTCCTATTTAAATCAGATACAGAGATAAAGTAGTGCCGTAAGATTACATTTATTTGAATTAATGAACAAATAGCATTTATTTTAATTAATTATCGAGCGAGAGAGAGAGAGAGAGAGAGAGAGAGAGAGATGAGAGATGCCTGTGAGGATTACCTGCGTCTGTGCAGCGTCTCTCTCTATTAACAACGAAGCTGTGAGTTTAAATACTTCAAAACCAGCGATGTTACCCCCTCATTGCTGAGAAATATAATGAAGCGATTCAATAGCGAAGCTATTTTATTAATAGCAGCGTTGATACGTTTCTGTGCTCCTGAATGTTTCTGTGTGTGAGCAGCATGATCTCTGACTCCGAGTGACGCACGAGTGTGTGTGTGCGCTTCAATCAAAACAGCGCATTAATATAGAACGATGATTAAACTGACTTGGAACGACCTGTGCATCAAACGGTTTTAATGCACACCTTCCAGCCAATCAGAATCGAGTATTCAGAAAGACCTTGGTATAAAGCACTATATAAATAAAGGGGACTTGACTCTGTAATGCATCTGTTTAGACATCTTTTCTTTGACAAGATGTCAAAACAAAGAAACCATGGAGGAAAATACCAGGCATGACATCAATAGCCATTGATTTAGTGATCCAGCAAAAACGTTCCTTTTTTAAGGGTGTGTAATTTGCATTGATTGTAATGCATGGTTGGTTTGAGGTCAGGTCACTGGAATGATCGTGACATTTAGGTCAGCAGACCGAATCAAGAAAAGCTCTTGCAACAACAAAACAACTTTACACAATGCTTTGCAAGCATTAGGCTGCCTCTTGAGGATCTAAGAGAAGAAGGCAGAACAGAGAAGTCATCATGTTTTGCCATGTGAATGTGAGCAATACCTACAGACAGACTGTCACCTGATGTCAGCTGACTGATTATGAATGAGCCAAAGCGCTGTCAATCAAAGCTGTAGAAATTTAACAAGAATGAAGCCAAGATGACTAGAAAACACTGAGTTTGTGTCAATCATGATAAGCACCTAGTGTGTGACGAAAGAGGAAACTGGCACAGATTAGATCAGATTTTTTTTTACAACACATATCTGATCATCTGACCTACCTCTTCAAGAAGATATGTTAGGTCTGAATTAATCACTTTCTATGTATGTCAATATTAAGATACAAAGACAATTATCATATTTTGTAGCGTTCATGTTAGCTTGCAAAATGTTTTAGATCCTTTATGAGACCTTTTTAAAGTGTAACATTTTTGGATTTTCAGATTAAATCAATTTTATAAAAAATCCTCCTGGTCAGAAGAGGAGGAAGACATTATGCATTTTATATTGCCTTTTTGTTGTTGTCTATTGGTCTTAAATTACCACTGAATTCATATAGGGTAATTTGGGATGATCATACACACACACAGAAAAAAACTTTATTAAGTATTATTTTAGTTGGAAAGGTAGTCTTAAATGTATATGTATTTATTAAAATATATTTGAAACAATATAACAAGAATACACCGTTAGAAAAATTTAAGATTTTGAATGGGTAAAGAAGATACGTTTAAAAAGAAATGGGCAAAATTAGTGAGTTTGGGAGATTAAATAAGTTTTGCTTTTACTGAAGTAAATAACTGATCTATTAGATAAAATAGTTTTTATTTGTAAGCCTAAATGTACAATGTTTGGGTAATTGTGTGCTTCAACTTTTTTTATTAGATTATTTTGCTTTATTTTATTTAAATATATTTATTTTATTCGTTTTGAAAGATAAAATTTGTGTGTATGTATGTATATTTTATATGACGAATAGTCCAAGAATGGATGTATATTTTGTATGTTTGTATATTTTATGGTTAAGTACAGTATATATATTTTTGTAAATGTTTTGTTGTTTTGTTTCATTATCGGAAGAACGAATAGTACGAATCTTACGAATAGTAAGAACTAAAGAGCTAACGAAACACAGCTGCCTAAAATCTGATTGAATCTGTGCATTAAGTTGTGTAAATGGAGCGATTGAACCTGAACAGTTTTGTACACATTTTCCTTGTCTTGCTTTAGTTATTCCTGTATGTGAAATCTTTTGAATATAAAGTGCTACAGAACTGCAGCTAATAACAAAAGTCTTAAGCAAATAAAGAGGAAATGGCCAGTAAGAAAACATTATCTCTTGAGCAGACACTTCTCTCATAAGCTCAATACTTGTCTAGTTTCCATTCTATGTGTGCGGTCTGACATCTACAAGACAACACGCAAACTGTGGCTTCCTATAAACTCTTTTTAACAAACTGTATTAAAACAGAATGAGAAACAATGTTATGATAGTGCCACGGTGTTCACCTTACATGCAAATCAACCTATGCATGGCTCACTGATAGTCTTCTCTGCATATAAGCTGTGATAGGAGAAAGTGTTTTAACGTTCATCAAACAACACACAACATCTTTGATTTAACGCAGGTTTACAAGAACAAATCCAGGTTTCCTGCAAATTAATTTTCCTTCAAGAACCTGCTCAACAAAAAGTCAAAACATTCATATCAATGACCTTGTAATGTCCACAATCCAACTAATCTTCAAAAAGATGAGGAAGTTGCAAACCTGTTTGACATCTTTTGCCTCTGGGCCGCTCTCAGGGGTTTGGGTGGCCAGCATGGCTCCTCTGGCTTCGATTAGTCGTGCTTTACACACTGCAAAATAGACAAATGAGTATAGAGGAGATCGGGAGAGTTGTAACATTTTGTAACACTGCAGCACAGTCATTTTGTCACACTGTAATGCAGTCTCAAATTCTCCATTATGTGTTAGCCTCAAACTTAAGTCGTTTCAAAATCTACAACTTATCAGTGTAAATCTGAACATCTGAATCAGAGTAAATTAATAGTAAAAAATAGTGCTGTTGTTACAACCTACCACACGGGATGTAACACAAATAGTGGACACTGTTTCTAGGTAACATTTCATTCAAAACACAAATAACACCAGAAGCAAATATAGAAACACATAAAACAACTCAAACAGACAGTGTGAGTATGTGTTGGTCACTCTTTCATTTTGTGTCATCTTTTGTTCTATGCTGGAAAGTGTTACAACCCTCTGTGTTTCTCAGCCATGATGTTTTTTAAACATGTACATGAAATACTTTTGTGCCTGTTTTTTTAAAATCAAATTATACATGAGAATCTGCAATTCTGTTCTCTCAGCTCATATATAATAGTGATTTAATCTGTAAATCTTTTCCAAGTTGTTAGACTGATGGTGTTACAACTCATGTTACACTTCCCTACATGTTCATATAATAAAGGAGATTATAGGGTAGCTAATAAAAACGCAATGAGGAGAAGAAAAGTGTAATTACTGGCAGTCTTTGTTTAGGCAGCGAATAGTGGAACTGATACACACAAGCCTACAAGTTTCCTCTTCAGATAGGCTAGGTCTGCCACACGTCAATGAAGTACATTGCTTATGTTAACATGTTCATTTTACATCAAATTAAGTGCATACTGAGTCCAAGAAATACTTGTATGTACATTCAGCAGTACACTTCAACCATATTTCAAAGATAACAGAATTAATTATGAAATTACATTTAAAAATGTACTTAAGTCCTACCTAAGTGGGTAAAAAAAGCACATTTTTTAAATATAAATCTGAGTTATAGGCTAATACATTTAAGTGTCCAAACACATTACATTCACTTTGCACTTAAGCATATTACTATTATTAACTACATTATTTCAGTAATAAGTACTCTTGTTTTCAAAGTACATCAAAGTGTACTTCTTTTTTATGTAATTTGCACTAGAGACTCAAAACAACATAAAATTCATGACAGTTCACTCACTGAAAACACGACAACACATTTGGAAGCATTGTTTATATGGTCAAAACACGACAACAGATTTGGAAGCATTGTTTATATGGTCAAAACAGTAGCATTTAATCTCTAAAAAGTATTTTATTTAATCTCCGTTATGAATGAACTTAATCGTGAGTTCAGAAGCATCCAAACGACCTTAAATGGCACACGAACATAATTATACAGACTTTCTTATTGCTCACGAATCTGTCGTTACACAACAGACAGTAATGGTATCATTATTATTTTTGCTAATACATTATACAGCACAATATGCTCGTACACTCACCATGTTTGTTCTGCGTTTTTCTGTCGCGGTGCCGATTCAACAATACACGGTCATGGCTGATGTGTTTTCTTTCCTCTTACCGAATCGACATGAGCACGAGTCGTGTGATATCTGTCACTCGCGTTCGCTGATCCAGGAAAACAGAAGAGCACACACAGGCGATGTGATAAGATCAGCTGACGCGAAAGGCAGGATGGGAAATGAACGCAAGGTTCATCGTGTTCCTGTTGACGACTGGAGCTATTGCGCAATTCGCGCGCAGCATTGAGTGTGTTGAAGACTCCAGCGAGATGACCTGTATCAATAAACAGCATGCTTTTCTAAACAGACGGCGAAAGTCAATTATTATTTTCTTAATGCTGGATTTATGTCTGATGGAAATGAATAAAATGTTTCAACCAACAATCAGCATAGTTGAATAAAACAGAAAAGTAATTTAAGTTACAGAAATTGATTTTAAAGAAATAGAAATCGCCCAATATTGTATAAAAGTGACAATAAAACGAATCATTAATGAAAAATAAAGCATAAGAAAAATATGTTTGTTCTACAACCCTTTTGTGACGTGTAGGACATTTCACACATGAGTTTCAAAACAAATTAAAATAACAAATAACGTAAAATATTTCTATACGCACTAACTGACGTATAAAAATAAAGCTTTAAAAGCTGACTATTTTATATGCCTGTCTTCATTTATTTAAGGTCAGAGTTTATTTGCTATTATGCTATGCTATTTTCCATACGTTTATGTATTTAGCTTATGTAGGCTATAGGGTGAATGCAGGTAAAGTGGGTCGTTTAAGGGTGATTGGACTGTGCTGCTCAGTAGACACTATTTCTTTAAATGATAAAATAGTTTTGGTTGATGGAATATGACATTGGTGGTCGTGGCCACACATCAAAAAACACCTCAATATGAAAGAAAACCCAGTTTAGACATAAGATTTTCATTTTTAACTTAAGGTTGCTCGCTAAATTTAAACAAATATTATTGTTTGTTACTACAGTTAACAAGGAATAAAATGCAAAGACTAAAAGGCTTAAAATTTATTTTCTTGTGTTTAAATATTGCTGGCCCACCATGGCTGAATGTGTTAGATAAAGTGGGACAGTGAAGTGGGATTCATGTAAAGTGGGCGACCTTTAACCTTCCGTAATTATTCTCAAATTGACATTCATTCACTTGTTATTTTATAGTTGACCTGTATATTTTTTTAGAAAACAGACATGAGTGTGCAGTCAGGAAATTCAAGTCAGAGATGGAAGAAAGGAAAGAAAGAACAGAAGGCGTTAAATTCAACCTGTGAAGGGAAGAAAGGACGAGAGGAGCAACATTTAGATACAGAGAGAGCTCTAAAATATGAACACAATTAAAGTTGATATAGAGAAAATAGACAGAAAAAAGGCATATTGAATGGTTATGGTTAAGCCATATTGAATCTTATTCAATTTTTGGTAGCCTTGCATGTTATAGTCACATTTTTATTATGTTGTAGAGTTCATTTTCATTTCATTAAATTTAATGTCAACACAACATGTTCTATCCGTTGTTTTAAATTTTACACATGCATTGAGTGAACTGATGAATTTTACTCATATAAGCTATATGTTTTTGGTTTGTTTAATGTTGTTGATGTTGACTAGCCTTGATGATGTAATAAATCGTGTTTTTGATACAGGATCATTTTTGATAAATCAGGGATGGCCCACTTTACCAGACCATCTGGCTGACATTTGCTGAAAATACATTTGTCTGGAGTGCATCTCAAAATGTTCATACCTGGCAAATAACAACAATAGCCTATGAACTGTATTCAAATTGAAGCTGGCCTTAAAGTTAACAAAGATAAGAAAAGAAAAGAAAAGAAAAGAAAAGAAAAGAAAAGAAAAGAAAAGAAAAGAAAAGAAAAGAAAAGAAAAGAAAAGAAAAGAAACATATGTAGGCCTATCTAAATCACACATTTAACAAAAAGTGTCCCACTTTACCTGCATTCACCCTTATTTTATGGTTTTGGTATCTATTTAAAAACCTTAAATATATATATTTTTTTTACATTTTTATTTCAATCTTCTTCTTCCTCCTCCTCTTCTTCTTCTTCTTCTTCTTCTTCTTCTTCTTCTTCTTCTTCTTCTTCTTCTTCTTCTTCTTCTTATTATTATTATATCATCATTATCTATTTTCTTCTAATTTCATCATCATCATCATCATCATCTGTCGTGTGTTTTCAACTCAAGGCATTACGTCATCAGCATTGCCGGGCAGCATTTGCTAAACTGACAGCTTTATTTCTCCTTATAATTGATTTTAGCCCACGGAATTAGTCTTTTTTCTGACTAATATTCTTGTAATTGCTAATTGTACTGTAATAATTCATGTGCATTCAATGATGAATTGAAATATGGAATAGGTAGCCTATATATGGCGTCACGACTCACGACGTCACTGGCTTTCGATTTCACTTTCTCAGGTATTCAGGTTTGGAATTTTTTCTACAATAAGAGTCAAAGTTCACACACAAACGCAAAGAAACATGACCTTTCTTCTTCTGCAAATCATGAAACAAACAAACAGACACAAATTACCTAAAATAAATTAATAAACAAAACACGCTGTGCACATGTAAACATTTGTGTAGGCTATTAATAGGCCCTATATTGGCTATATGTACGTTTTCCAACATTGATTTATGCTTTATTCTGCTAAACAGTATCTAGGCCTATCGTGCAATTTCTTTGTTTATTTATTGAGAAGTTGTGTTCGTACAAGGCAACACGAGTCCATTCACTCTCTCTCTCTCTCTCTCTCTCTCTCTCTCTCTCTCTCTCTCTCTCTCTCTCTCTCTCTCTCTCTCTCTCTCTCTCTCTCTCTCTCTTAATTTTTATTGTAGGGCTACTGTACATTACCAATAGATCTTCGGTGGTGTTTTATACTGTATATATTCAAGTGTAATGTATTTGCGCTTGTTATTGTGTAGCTACATAATGAAAAATCACTGTGGGAATTCTGATGAAACGTCGAACTTTCCCTCTCACGCTTGCGCACCGTGGTTTACCTATCGCTCAGGTGTGCCGCTGACATTTGCAAAGTGAATATCATATTCGATTCATGAGATAGCCTATATAAGAGGACAGCATGGAGGAGAAGAGACAAGATCATCCAACAGCAGTTAAGAACAAGCGGAGGACTGAAACAGCAGCAGCTCATCAAGCGGAACCTGTGGAATCACTGATCACTCAAGACAACAGGATGAATCGTGTGGATCTGAAGCTCTGCCTTCTCCTGGCAGTGTGTGTCAGCTCTGTGCTGAGCTGCAGGTGGACCAGTCAAACTCAACGAAGTCAATCAAAGTTTCGGCACCATCATGGAATCTCTCTGGATCTGATCAGAACGATGGTGAGTGTTTTTTTCTACTTAAAGAATGTCTTCCGATTTTTTCTTTTTTAAATAATTATTTTTCATATATGTTATGGCTATTCATTGAGAGACTAATAGTTGTATTAAAAAAAATTGTCATGAAGGACTGTAAGTGTAAAAAAAAATCGCAAAGTCTTTTGAACCCTGTAGGCTACTGTATCATATTCGATACATGATTTTATATGGCCTCTAGTCTAAATTACCAACATGAGCAAAATTTAAGTGAAAAACCTCAATCTTCACATTGATAATTCACACATTTAGTGAATAAAAGGTCTTTTAGTACAATGTAGAGACTAGAGAGAATAACCTTTAGGCTATATTGTTAGTGATATTTCAAGATGAACACTTACTGGACTGAAGTTTACTTGATTACTTGATTAAAAAAAATCATGTTGAAATGTGAGTATCAATATGAGGTTACACTTTATTTTAAGGTGTCCTTGTTACAGTGTAATTATATATTTAAGTACAGAGTAATATTAAGTAACTACATGTGCTTACTATAGGAATAGGGTAGGATTAGGATTTGGTTGAGGGTTAGTTACATGTAATTATGCATAATTTACTGTTATTACTACAGTAAGTACATGTAACATGTGTAACAAGGACACCGTAAAATAAAGTGTTACCCAATATGATCTATCAGGCTTTTGAGGGAAGTTTATTTGGACATCTGTCAATCATCATTGTATTGCATTGCATTATACGTTTTACTCTATAATATGGTTCATAAAACTAAACATTTAAATATCATCTTACTGATCTATTAATATGAATTTTATGTCAGTATCTGTTATTCGGATTTACATTACAAGCTATCAGAATTTCATCTTGCTTTTTGGCCATGTTAATATCAACCTCTACAGCAACTTTCATATTTCGGCTCAGTTTTTGACCTTTGAATAAAACCGATGAACTTCATATTCTCACTATATCATAGGCCTACTATATGACCCATATCAATCATATGATACAAAAAATTAAAAAGCATTCAGATCTGAATCTGTTCATTCTGTTCAAGATAGTGTCTTCATGAAATCTGTTTCTAAATATTTTGCAGGGTGAGAAAATCCATAATGACCACGAGGACATCAACCCTATCCCATATGAGCTGATCAATAACCACAGAAGAGCAGAGGTTAGTAAAAATGATTTTCACAAAAAAAAAAACTGATTTGTGCTGTTGATTACGACGAAGCTATATTCATATCTCTATTGTTTCCAGCCTGAGAAGCAGATCCTGTTTGTCATCCAGGCTCTGGTGGAGATCACTGGCCTCTTCGACGACGCCGTCGTGCCCTGGGATGCTAAAAAATGTGATGATTTCTTAAACATCGTCCATTCGCAGATTGACGGACTGCGCTCATGTGTGAGTACAGTATGTTCAGATGTGCATATACGTGATGTCATCAGCAGTCGAGCCAGAGGAACTCATTCTTTTCTTTCTGAATGCAGGGCGTTTACAAAATGAAGAGGAACAAAAAGCTGCATCTCTATTTCGAAAGATTGAGACACATGACAGAGCTGAACAAGGTGAGATTCTATTTCTAATATAGAAAGATTAACCCTCAGCTATAAATGTGGAAACTCCTGCTAATGTTGTCTTGCTCTTACAGGAGGATGGAGGTAAAAGCTGGGAGATCGTCAGGAAACGGGTCATAAGTCTCCTGAACCAGCTGGAGTCTTTCCCCTTCAACACTCAGGCTCACTGACTGGACTTCCAGAAGCTGCGCATTTACACAAGAACACGGAAACATTTCAGTGTTATTAATCAGTGTTTACACTCCTCTGTTTATATACAGTAGATTCACTGTTATACAGTTGAAAAAGAGTTATAGATTTATTTATTGTTGTTTTTTATTCTGTTTAGCTAATTATTTAAGATATTTCAAATTATTTATTGTTATTTAATATTTATATTTGATTTATTTTTATTTTATTTAAACATATTTTATATATATTTTTTATATGATATATTTAGCAGTTTTTTAAAAAGATTTTATACTTATTTATTTATTTATGGATCCTTTATTCTAGCATTAATATGCAAAAATGCATTACTGATTACATTAAAAATATATATTTTGTATTTCTGACATTCAATAAAAACTTGAATTCTTAATATATTTTGTGAATTTATTTATGAAATATAAAGAAAGTTTATAAAATCCTTTGCAGAAGAAAATGTTTTCCGATGTTTGCACATTGGCAGCTTGGGCTGGAATAAACTACAGCACTTTTCAGAACATCACTTGTCGACTTTGTAGAAGGTTAAGAAAAAGTGAACATCATACACTAAACAACTGAGGATCTCACACATCATCATTATATGAATATTGGAATGTCGTAATTAAAAAAATAAAATAAAAAATAAAAAAGAGGATTTAGGACTTTAAAAGTCGCAATTATGACATAAACCCCGGTTTCACAGACAAGGCTTAAGTCCCAGACTAAAATGCATGTTTGAGCTGTTTTAACTAGAAGTCGCTTGTACCGACGTATCTTAAGTGCCATTGTTTTATAGATGCACACCAGTAATGTTTTTAAGGCACATTTATAAAAGCTACTTAAATGTCCTAGTTAAACTTAGGCCTAATCTTGGTTTAATCTAAACCCTGTCTGTGATACCGGGCCAGTATGACTCTTCTAGGACAATTAAGTAGCTTTTATAAATGTGCCTTAGAATTACTGGTGTGAGACAAAACAAGACAAATCTTGAAACAAATCAATGGCACTGATATATTTTAAGATATGTCAATACAAGTTGCGTTAAGTTAAAACAGCTCAAACATCCATTTTAGTCCGGGACTAGATTTAAGCCTTATCTGTGAAACCAGAGGGAAAAATCGAAATAATGACTTAAGTCTGAACTATGCATTAAAAAGTAAACTATACTATAAATTAAAACTTAAAATCGGGGCAAAATCTGTTGAAAAGTCGTGTGTAGTATGGCAAGCCGTTTTAACTTTTATTCATTTCCAGGATATGAATACTTGATATCAACAATTCAATTTTCACTAGTTAAAATTATAATTATTGATATCAGGAATAATATTTCTACTAGTAACAATGGCAATTTTTGATATCAGGAATTACATTTTCACTAGTAACAATGCTAATTCTTGACATCAACATTTACATTTTCACTAGTTAAAATAATAATTCTTGATATCAACAATTGAATTGCAACTAGTAAAAACTATAATTCTTGATATCTGTAATTGTATTTTCACTAGTGAAATGTCACCATAGGCTAGGCATATGGCAAGCCGTTTTAACTTTTATTCATTTCCAGGATATGAATACTTGATATCAACAATTACATTTTAGATATCAACAATTACATTTTTTGATATCAACAATTAAATTTTTGATATCAACAATTACATTTTTGATATCAACAATTCAATTGTTGATATCAACAATTCAATTCTTGACATCAACAATTGAATTATTGATATCAAAAATGTAATTCTTGATATCAACAATTGTATTTTCACTAGTGAAATGTCACCATAGACTGCCATTCAAAATCAATTGTTGATATCAAGAATTGATTTCTTACTAGTAGAAATATAATTTTTGATATCAATAATTACATTGTTACTAGTAAAAATGCGAATTCCTGATATCAATAATTAAATTATCACTAGTCTAAATGTCTATTCTTGATATCAACAACTGAATTGCTACTAGTAAAAATTTTCATTTTTGATATCTGAAAATGTATTTCTGATATCAATATTATTTCAGATATCTAAAATGGCTTTCTTACTAGTAACAATCACATTCATGATATCAGAAATTAACATTGTCACTAGTGAAAATTGAATTATTGATATCAAAAATGAACATTGTTACTAGTAGCAATTCAATTGTTGATATCAAGAATAGACATTTCAACTAGTGACAATGTAATTCTTGATATCAAAAATAAAGGTTTTTACTAGTAAGAATTGTATTTCTGATATGTGAAATTGGAATTTCAACTAGTAAGAAATCAATTCTTGATATCAAGAATTGATTTTGAATGGCAGCCTATGGTGACATTTCACTAGTGAAAATACAATTACAGATATCAAGAATTATAGTTTTTACTAGTTGCAATTCAATTGTTGATATCAAGAATTATCATTTTAACTAGTGAAAATGTAAATGTTGATGTCAAGAATTAGCATTGTTACTAGTGAAAATGTAATTCCTGATATCAAAAATTGCCATTGTTACTAGTAGAAATATTATTCCTGATATCAATAATTATCATTTTAACTAGTGAAAATGTAATTGTTGATATCAAGTATTCATATCCTGGAAATGAATAAAAGTTAAAACGGCTTGGCTGCCATTCAAAATCAATTCTTGATATCAAGAATTGATTTCTTACTAGTTGAAATTCCAATTTCACATATCAGAAATACAATTCTTACTAGTAAAAACCTTTATTTTTGATATCAAGAATTAAATTGTCACTAGTTGAAATGTCTATTCTTGATATCAACAATTGAATTGCTACTAGTAACAATGTTCATTTTTGATATCAATAATTCAATTTTCACTAGTGACAATGTTCATTTCTGATATCATGAATGTGATTGTTACTAGTAAGAAAGCCATTTTAGATATCTGAAATAATATTGATATCAGAAATACATTTTCAGATATCAAAAATGAAATTTTTTACTAGTAGCAATTCAGTTGTTGATATCAAGAATAGACATTTAGACTAGTGATAATTTAATTATTGATATCAGGAATTCGCATTTTTACTAGTAATGTAATTATTGATATCAAAAATTATATTCCTACTAGTAAGAAATCAATTCTTGATATCAACAATTGATTTTGAATGGCAGTCTATGGTGACATTTCACTAGTGAAAATACAATTGTTGATATCAAGAATTACATTTTTGATATCAATAATTCAATTGTTGATATCAAGAATTGAATTGTTGATATCAAGAATTCAATTGTTGATATCAACAATTGTATTTTCACTAGTGAAATGTCACCATAGACTGCCATTCAAACTGTAATTGTTGATATCAACAATTCATATCCTGGAAATGAATAAAAGTTAAAACGGCTTGCCATAGTGTAGCCTATTCCAGCCTGAAGATGATCTCGACTGTTAGTTTGTCTGAATGGCCATAAGATGGAGCTCTCCCTGCAGCTCTTACTCTCTCACTTCATTATTAGAAGACTGAACACTCGTCCAGTCTGTCTCTTTCTGTCAGTCTGTTTCTCTTTTTGCATTTCTTAGATTCTCTCTTTTCCATACATGTGTATTATCCTGTCTCAGTCTCCATTCAAGTATGTAGGCCTATATACTTAATCCATATAGGCCTACTGTACAGTCCAAACTGACCAAATCTGATCTGTTTTAGGGTAAAGAATCAAAACAAATTCTAACGTAAAATGAAGAACACATATGATTTTGCAATATTTTAGTCAAATAGCAAATGTGTGACATTGACAATGTTAAATCCTTGTACAGACGGTCAAATGTTCTTTGCAGATGCTCTTTCAAATGATCATCAGATTTGTGGAGTCCATATCAGATAGAATGCAAAGAAAATATACCAAAAAAGCTGCTTTGTGGAAAACACCTGATTTTCACATGCTTATTTTAACAGATATGAAGTGAAAGTAGACATTTGATTTGCAGGTCCCTTTAGCATTGAGCAGTTCCTTACCACGAGTAATTTTATTTCCACATATACACGCACCTTATTATCACGAAAGAAACGCCAGAGCCAGTGCATTTATAAAACAAACACACTCAAAAATTAAAAAAAAAATAGCACATAACACAATATCAAACCCGTTCTCATCCCAAGGCGTCATATACTGACGCTTTTGCCAAAGCGTCTATATGAGACGCAGATATATGGCGCCTCCTAGTGGTCTAACCCTAACACTACCCCAGACCTAAACCTACCCATAACCGAAGCGTGTTATATTGACGCTAAAGGGTGCCATGTGCGTCGGATGTAGACGCTTTGGCAAAAGCGTCAGTATATGACGCCTTGGGATGAGAATGCGTTGCAATCAGTTGAGAAATTGAGTAATAAAGAAACCAAACAAGCAAACAACAAACACATAAGTTAAATGTATTACAACCATGCTAACAACAAATATGTTCCAAGAACGTTTTGCTAACGTTCTCATTAAGTTATGAAAACGTTATTTCTGAATGTTCTCAGAACATTTTAAAAACATTTTTTTCTCTCTCGGTTATGTGAACGTTACAGAAAACATTAAAGCCATGTTTTCTCCATTCTATCATTTTGCAAGTATTATGGGAACGTTACATTTGAATGTTCTCTGAACCATCTGAAAAAAAAAGTAGGCTAAATAGTAACATTCAAAAAAACATTATACTACCGTCCAATTAAAATATTTCAGAAAAACATTCCATGAATAATGTGTAAATAACTCTTTTGTGGTAATGTTTTGATAATGTTATTAAAGACCATAACTTTGAACGAACATTCTATTAACATTACTGGAAGAAGGTTTGTTCGTAACTGTGAGAGAACATCTGAGAACGGTCCCTGTAAGCTGCGAATTATTGTAAATTCTACAACATCATCAAAACGTATATAAACAGTAACGGCATGGTTACTCCTTCCGAGATAATAGTTTCAAGTGAAATCTTTTTCAAACATACACTCACACTCAGTGACATCATCAGTGTGCACACACAGCACACACAGATGGTCCGTCGTGATAGTGGACGGAATGTAATCATTGTTCTGGTGAAGCTGATATCTGGATGTGTGTTTTCTCACTCTTGGTCTGGGGACTCAACTTCCCATGGTGCATCTGTGGGCTGGGCGTAAACAGAGATGTCCTCGTACACATCACCACCACACTGCTCGATTTCTAAACCCTGTACAGCACACAGAGAAAACACAGAAAGAATATTAAGAACATGTGATGTTGTCAAAGTAGTATACTAAAGTAATAAGGCATGGGAAAGCCATGCATTTCATTTATGACAGTTTTTCTCGATTGATAACACACTATAATAACTGATTCAGTTGGCACAATTTCCCAAACCATTAATTCAGATCTCAAAACAAAGACACATTTCATAAAACGTTTAAAGGGATTATTCACCCAAAAATGAAAATTCTCTCACTAATTACTCACCTTCATGTCGTTCCAAACCCGTATGACTCATTTATCTTTGGAGCACAAATGAAGATTTTTTTTGATGAAATCTGAGAGATTTCTATCCCTCCATTGACAGTCTACACAACTTGACAGTCTACACAACATAAATTACCATTTTATTTACAATATATTAATCAACAACGCGTGTTCATGAGAACATGCACCAAGATGCATGTGTGTTGTGTTGACGCGAGAACAGAAGTTGTTGCGTGAACGAGCGTTTGAGATTTATATTTTGTAAATAAAGAGGTCAATTATGTTTTTTTCGCAAACAAAGCACTTGCATCGCCTCATACGTTGAGGTTAAACCACTGAAGTCACATGGATTACTTTAATAATGTCTTTATTACCTTTCTGGGGCTTGAAAGTGGAAGTTGCATAGCATGTCAATGGAGAAAGCTCTCAGATTTCATCAAAAAGACCTTCATTTGTTTTCCGAAGATGAACGGAAGTTTTATGGTTGTTGGAGTGAGCAATTAATGACAGAATTTTCATTTTTGGGTGAACTATCCCTTTGACACATCACCTGTTTTCACACACATTCCGATTTTCTTCATGATTAGTGCAAAAATGCCCTCATTTTTACAGCAATAAACCGTATTTCATTATCTGATATAATGTTAATTTACTGACCTTTTGAAGTATTAATATCTGTTTTTTTCCATTGTAATACACTGACAGCCAACAATCTCAGCAGTGATGAGAGTCAAATAGTCAACCAAAGCAATTAGTGAGCAATTAATGACAGAATTTTCATTTTTGGGTGAACTATCCCTTTGACACATCAAAAAACATAAAACATAAACAATGATTATGTGCTATGTTCATCCACAGGCTTTTTATACAGCTTACACATACAGTATAAGGGTAGACTGTAAAAAATGATCGTGATTTTAACGGTAAAAGACTGTAAAAATGCTACAGTGAAAAACTGTTAATTGGTTAACAGAAAGTTTCCTTACTATACGGTAAATAACTAATATATATAATGGTACATTTAATGTAATTTTACTGTAAAATACCGTTAAATTTACAGTTTTTGGAAGTGAAAAAGAACAAGTCATTGTATAATTTACAGTGAAAAAATGTAAATTGACATTCCCACAATTCCCTGCGAGACACTTCACATTTGATGTATTTTGTTTTTAAATAACTGTTTCTTCAGAATTTTCTTAGTTTTTTTCTAATCAGTTATGTACATTAGGGTTTTATGTTACATTTAATGTTGTTAAATTAATGCTTATTGCATTTTTTTAATTTCAACATGTTACCATGATGGTGTTTAATGTTTGTGTGAATGACACTGTGCAGCTTCTATATATTAGTATTAACTTTCTTGTGGAAGAGCTGCTTATGATGAGCTTTGGTTGACTATTTGACTCTCATCACTGCTGAGATTGTTGGCTGTCAGTGTATTACAATGGAAAAAAACAGATATTAATACTTCAAAAGGTCAGTAAATTAACATTATATCAGATAATGAAATACGGTTTATTGCTGTAAAATTATATACGGTTAAAAGTCTGTAAAACCTAAAAGGTTGCTACCGTCTTTTTAACAGGAAAACTCTGGTAACCACAGCTGCCAGGGTTTTCCTGTAAATTTAACGTTTTTTTTTTTACAGTGTATGCTTGATTTATTTGCAGAGGATTGCAAATAACACTTGAAGAGGATGCTTGATTTATTTATTTATTTATTACTGCACTGTAATTGACCGTATACTGTATTGTGTTGCATACAGAGTTCATATTCAATTCAAATGGTATTTGAACTTTAGTGCTTTTCATCTACTGTAGAATCTCTTTACAGTAGTGTAATGAAAATCATTTTTCCTAAAGCTCATTGTTGTATTTTACTGTATCTGCACTAATTTATGTTGTCTACTACTATAGACATTGAGCTGCAAAATTATTCCTGAATGTTGAGGATTTTGTTAGTGTTAATTATTCTCAATATAGGCAGGAAAGTAGTAATTTGTTAGGTTTTCTGTGTCATCTGAGGCCAAAATTTGATTCTGACAAAAGTGAACATGTTTTGGACTAAAATATTTGATTTGACATGATAGTTTGTACGAGTTGGTGTGTAGTTATGAGATTGTGTTTACAGAAAATAGTTATGTGTTAGCAATCGAGAAAAACTGTAATATAGACAGAACGATCAGTTCTTACACCAGGAAAAAAGGTCTATAATTCATTAGTGCTGCATGGTTAATTAATCTTTTTTGTAAATTAATTCCAAATGAGGCCAAAGCAGAATCAACTGTTGAGTGTCTACACCAAATACCAAAAGACCAAAGACTTTAGATATACAAATACTGTGCACTCATATTTCTATGAATGGGAGAAAGTACAACGCACAATATGGAGGAATAAGTGGTAAGTCATTGCATCACTGCAGCTGCTTTCAGAAGCTCCAGTCTCAATAGAAACAGTCTGTGTTTTGAGACACACGCTTATGACTGTACATGTGCATTGGCTGGTCCAGCCTGAAAAATGCAATTTCTTGGTAATGATTTGAGTGTTTAGAAACAAAAATTATGAGACAGTTGTTGTCAGATTTCATTTTAAATCTGCAATTTATTCGTATGCTTGGTGACCAGCTTTAAAGAGTTTGATGTTTCCCCATTGAGAGAGATAGGAGCTGCGTTTCAAAGGCGTTTTCAAAGATGGCCGCCGAGTAAAATGACTTGCCTTAAAGGGACTTTGGTGTTACATTCCTGAATGAATCAGGGTTACAATTCATTTTGATGGTCCCCTTTAGACATTCTGTTCTTACTCTAAGTAACATTACACCTACATGTCAACTAACTCTCATTCGATTTTTAGTTGAGTATTAGCAAACTGTTAAAGCAGCACTAAGTAGGAATTCCGTTTTTGTCAAACAGCGACCCCTAGAGTCGCTGTGGAGTACTTGTACTGTCGTGAATAGCACTCACGCAGAGATGGCTCGCACTCACGGCCGGATCCCCTCCCCCTGTACACCGGTACCTGTTCAGTGGGATGGACGCTGTAACGAGTGGAAATAAGGTATGGCCCCTTTAAGAGCTGCGCACGCCCAACACCACATGTATAGGGCGCCGGGTTATTTCTGTTTGATGCTCATTTTATCAGAATTTTATCAGATCTGTTTTTTGCCGTAAAGCAATTCGTTACCTCGCGAGACCTGATATCACACGATACTTCCTAACACTGAGGCCGGCGGCCCAAAGTTGCAAGGGTGGTTTTGCGGCTCACAGGCACCAGGGGGGTGCGAGACGACCACCATTCAACACGAAATCAGTAATATAAACATTACAATGACTCCAAAGCTGTTCGGTTAAGGTAAAAAAGTTACTTAGTTCACCTTTAAGTTAGGGTTAGGTGTTAAGGTTTGGATTAGTAGAATCAGCTGACATGTAATTTCAAAGTTACTTAAGGGCCGTTCACACCAAGGACAATAAATATAAAGATAACTATTTTAGTATCCACACCAGCGGACGATATCTGTCTTTTTATAAAGCGCGTGCTTGTCACTTTAATGGTTATTTAGAGTCAACAGAATGTGTAAAGTTACTATATTGGTTAGGGATGCACCAACATGACAACTTTGGTCGATACCGATAACTTTATATTTGAAAGCCGATAACCGATACATTGACCAATAAATGTAAATCCATATTTTTATATAATTTTTGAGAGCCTGATTACAAAAAAAAGTCTCACCATTAAAAGCCTTGTACCAAGCACACAATTATAATGTTCTCATTATATTGTTATGTAGCCTATATGACAGACTTGCGCTGCACATGTTGCACTTTACTGTATTTTCCTTTTTGAAGTGATTTCAATCATATTTCAAGCAATTCAAAACCATCAATGCGAACAGTGCACATCTGAAGGGTCTCAGCTGAAGGAAATACATTTATCTGCTTTAATATATCGGCCAAATTTTCTTATCGAGCTGATAACGATAACATTAAAAATGAACAAATATCGGCCGATATATCGTGCATCCCTAGAATTTGTATTGCAAAACAAGTCAAAAATACAAAGCAAATTATTTTTTGCAGTGCAAACTGACACAGACCAACTGAACTCATGGAACGGCTCTCGGCCAATCAAATTCGAGGACCGGAACTTGAAAAGTTTAGAAATGTTCCTATTTTCTTTATGAAATCGCATTGTACATCACAAGTATAATTTCATGCATTGTCTATCACAACAGACCATGTGTGTTTTCACTTCCTGTAGTGCATGCAACAATAGTTGCAGAACTCTGAGCTTAAAACTCAACCAACCGTAAAGCAACACATGACAGTAACAAGCTAACCGAATGAACCAAAACCCTCACCTCATATATGTGATCATCCTCAGGTTCTTCATAATCCGCTTCTTCTTTCTTCTCCTGAAACCAAACACAATGAGAAACTGCTGTTAATGCTTATTGATAACTGAATTAAAGTTGGTTAAAATAATTTCGATGGTCCACTTTAGATATTCAACTAACTAGAAGTAACTAGCAGTCATGAGAGGATTAGTCGACTGCCTGTTTAATATCCACTAACACTTTATTTTGATGCTCCTCAACCAATTTTCCACTGACTATATTAACTTTGCAACTGCGTGTCAACTTATTCTACTAAACCAAACTGTCTAATACTCTAATGAGAGTCAGTTGACATGTAGTTGCAAAGTTACTTATAGTTAGTAGAATGTCTAAAGTGGACTTTCGAAATAAAGTGTGACCAAACAGTAATGGATACCTCACACAAGTTCACATAGTAATAGAGAACGTTTGTGGCCCTTACCAGCTTGTAAAACTGAACCAGAGGAACGACAATGCACAAAATCAACAGAAAAGCCTGAAGGAAAATGATAACATCCTTGACTCTAGATCTGTGCAAGATAGCTTGGGGCTCACTATATCCTGTGGAAGAAACAAAGAAATACAATGGTAAACAGGCTAGCGAAGAAAGAAAGTGAATGAATGACTTTAACATCAAATCATCACCTACTGGACACTTGTAGCGCAGTTCCTGGTCCAAGCGTATCATTCAGCTTGCAAAAATAAACGCCGCTGTCCTCCATCTCCACTTTCTTTATGGCAATAGAGGCATTTGTTGTTTCACTCTTCTCCTTTATATTTATTCTTTGGCTGTTCTTGAGCGTGACTTTGTCAGCCCCTTCTTTAAACCACACTACATGAGCCGGCAAAGATGAATGAGACGACACGCAGTATATGATCACAGACCGACCTGTCTTAACGCCAAGAAATCGTGGCTTCTGGAACACATGGATATTGATTGCTTCAGCTGAAATTATGAAATGGACAGAGAGAAAATATATAAGACAAAACCGGTTTAATATTGCAATGGCCATTTGCTGCAAGTTATCAGCAGAAGTAAAACCATGAAACATGCTTGGCATTATCTAAGACACTTAACAGTATGTGCCTACCACATTACAACTGTTTATTTTTAAGGTGGCAAATGCAAACTTGTTTTGAAGCGGTGGGACTTCCTCTTTCACTCACAGATGGGAAGGAAGAACAACACTGAAAACAAGTCTAGGGCAACTGTAATATGCAAAATGTAATCCTGCAACTTTTAAATGTAAAACAAAATCAGTTGTAAAGAACTGCTGTCTTAAATAATTCCTTCCATATCTTAAAAAGTTCATCAAAATGTGGCATTTCAGAGAGTACCATGTTTAAAACTCAAACCAAAAAGCAGTTTTTAAATGTATAAAACAGCCATCTACCTGAGAGGTAAATCAGCGCCATGACTGAACATCCCAGCAGGAAGGAATGCATGATTCTTGGTCTTGAAATACACCTCTCCAAATAAAATGTACAAGTCAGTACAGATCAGATAGACAGAACTGAAGGAAGCCAGCTGAAGGGTGCGGGTCACGAAGCTGTGATGATACAATTCCGTTTCTGAGAAGAAACATGCAAATCCATACACCCATGCATCAAAATGTTAAGGAGCAAGTGAATCATCTTGATGCAAATTACATTAAGAATGATACTTTACCGTTTATGTTCAAAGATGACTAAACAACATACAAATGAAAATGTCAACTGCATGCATCACTGCACTGTAAGATACAAATCTGCAGAAAAACAGATCATGTCCTGGTAGAAAATGTTTTTTAGATTTTTTTTGTCTTGTTTTTCAGACCAGTACATATATCTAAACATTCTTAAATCAAGATACTTCTACTTAAGAAGTAAAATGACTTATTTTTGATGAATATTTCATTAAACAAGACTTAAGTTAAATTTAAGAGCTTACATAAAGAAACATCTGCCAGTGAGCTAAGACAAATATTATTGTTTTCCTTTTAAATTAAGTTTCATTTTCTGAACTCGCTGGCAGGAATTTCTTGATTTAAGATTTTCTTTTTAGATATTTGTAATGGGATATGATATCAATGTGTGATATCAATAAAACACATCAACAAATTACGAAAGGATTATTATTGCCGCTTCCATAGACATCAGTGCGTATTTTACAAGCTATCGTTGTAAATGTAGAAATGTATACATGCTCTACAATGGACTGTATTTTTTGGGACTTGTCTTTAAAGAAATTAGCCATTGTAATATGAATACACTCAGAAATAGTTAAATGCAAAAGCCCTGTTATATTACCTTCTGCAATACTGATGTGATTATAAAGAAGAATCAGCCTAATGGCTGCAAACAATAGCTGTTAAAAGCAACAAGTATGTGAAAATTAAAAGTAAATCTGAAAAAAAAGTAAATACTTTAAAAGTAAAGTGTTAACATTGAGTTAATGTAATTACCGTAATAAAGCTCAGAATCGCTCTCAGACACCGATCGGTCGGTCTGCACAGCGCCTCTTTAATTTGCACACACCTAAATCTGCAGTGGTTAGGTGGCACAGCGGTCATGTGGTACAAGTCGTAGCTCTCAGAAAATTAAGAGTTTATGTTGTAAGTTCTACAAGCACGTGAAGGCTTTTTACAGTTCGTAACTGTAATTACGACATGGCATGAACGCACCTCTATATACGCTGTGTTCACAACCCGTAGCGAACTCGTAGTTCCCATACTTATGACATTCTAATCTGAGCTGTTCTCAGGATATTACAGCCCGTTCTCATCCTTTGGCGTCATACGTGACGCTTTGTACATTTCGTCGAAATCTTACGCACATGGCATCGTTTAGCGTGAATATGAGACGCAGATCCCAAGGCGTCATAACCGTACCCTACCCCAGACCTAAACCTACCCATAACAGTGCGTGTTATATTGACGCTAAAGGATGGCATGTGCGTAAGATTTCGACGAAATGTCATATGGCGTCACCTATATGACGCCAAAGGATGAGAATGCGTTGGATATTATGTGTTTCTATGTCAACACTATCAATGGCAAAATTAATCTGCGGTCAGGTGGTACAAGTGAAAGTGACATGTGAAGACCAAGTATGGTAACCCATACTCTGAATTTGTTCTCTGCATTTAACCCATCCAAGTTAGTGCCCACACAGTAGTGAGTAGTGAACACACACACACACTGCAAACTGGACACAATTGTGGGTTACTCAGTCATTTCCTGCCGGTATTGAGAATCAAACCCGCAACCTTCGGGTTCAAGTCTCTAACCATTAGGCCACGACTGCCCGCAGTCTTAATTCTCTGAAAAGTTGTAATTACGAGTTCTTCTAGGACGTGAATCTCCTAATTGTGGTACTCCGACATGGCGTGAATGCACCTACAGTCCATTACAGGGGTGTTCAATCCTGTTCCTGGAGAGACACCTTCCAGCAGAGTTTAGCTCCAGCCCTAATTAAACACATCTCAACCCCGATCACTGGAAGCTTCCAGGCAGGTGTGTTGGAGCTAGACTTGTCCTCCAGCAGCAGGATTGCACATCCATGGTCTATAATCTTAATTTTGAGTTTTTACTGTTGCTGATGTTTTTTGTTTGACTTTGCTGAGTGTTGCCATGCTGAATTGTGTTGTGTCCCATACGTGTCTTTAATTTACATGCATAAGTTGGTGCTTTCCATGCGCATCTGCGGTGCAGTCCAACACAGTGGGTGGAGATAGCAGCAGTCGTTGAGCTGTGTGAATTGTACTGCAGTCAATACAGCTGTAACCACACACACACACACATACACAGACTCAATAGACTTGGTAAGTCCGTCCCATCCGTAAAACTCCAAGTGGACCTCTAGGTTAAAAAAGCGATAATCTAAGGAATTACATCGAGATGCCTGTGTGTTTTGTAGTCAAATGTCACCATTCAAACAAAGGCATGTTTAGCGGGATCCGTGTGCTAGTATTGGTGACGTATATCAAACGCGTCGAAAGCAGCGAAGAGTTGTAGTCCACAAAGTGCTCTCACACAAACTCTAACCGTATGAAAATTCTACCCGCTAAATTGTAGCATTCTTTACACGAAAAATAATATAAACAATTCACAGACAACATATGTTCACATTCATTGCAAAATTCAAACGGGATTAGAATATAATTATTTTCTCTCATTCACTTGCATTGACGATTTTTCAACCTAGAGGTCCAGCGGGGTAAGCGGAAGGGGCGGGACTTACCAGCTCTATTATCAGTCAAAGTCAGAACTGTTAGAGGAGGCACGGGAAGCGGTGTTCCTTCTCAAAAAACTCAGATGTGAAAATAATCAATGGTACAAAAATAAAACTTAACGTCCCGGTTTCACAAACAGGGTTTAGATTAAGCCAGGATTAGGTCTTAGTTAAATTAGGACATTTAAGTTGCTTTTTTTGTGCCTGAGAAAAAAAACACACACATTACTGGTGAGCATCTTGAGACAAATCAATGGCACTGACGTATTTTAAGAAATGTCAGTGCAAGTTGCTTTCAATTAAATCAAGATCAAACATGCATTTTAGTCTAAGATTAGGCAAACAAGTATTATGAAATATGTGATTAAATGAGATGAACCAGTGCATTCAGAGTGGGTTTTAGGTACCATGAAAGTGGCTTACGCTCCACGGCTAGCCTGCTCCAGGGCAGGTTTTGTTCTGGGTAAGAGATCTCAAACTCAAATGGAGCCAATCAGCTGAGAGCAAAGTGACACAAAGTGACTCTGATGCAATAAAGTCCCTCCAAACTAAAGTTTCTCTTGCTCCAAATTAAAGGTCACTACATAGTAACAGATCTTTAAGACAAAATCGTCTATTTATTATAATTATTTTACATGGTTTATAGATTATAATTATTATTTGCTTAATCTATTACATATGGGCAATTTTAGCCTGACAATTATTATTATGCATTTCATTTAAATTTAGGCCTATATAAATACAGTATATACAAAAGATATGTAATATAAAAACGCTTTAGAATCAATAGATAAAGCTTTAAAAATGAATACATGTAAGCTTACATATTCAAACATTTCTTTACCTATAGGCCTAACTTCACAGCTTTCACTGATATAGCAAGATATTTTCTTTTTGCTGTGTGAATACATTTATATACTTCATATTCTTCAATCTTTTAATCTTTGGCAGAAGAGAGAATTGAATCGCACTGACTCTCACGCGAGTGAATGGCAGTTTTGCATGTTTCAAGGCATGTGATTGGCTGTTTGCTGCTGATGTCTCAGCTTCATGTGCACGCTCTCCGAGAACTTAGGTTTAAAGCTTACAGAGAAAGTTGAATATCAGCATCATGGTACCAACAGAGCCTGATTAGATTGGTTTGGGTTAGTCAACTCTAAAACTAATCCTGTAACCCTGAGTTTGTTCAACTACCATCATGGTACAGGCCTCTGGTATATGTGTAACTAAAACTAGACCAATGGCCAATCAGAAATATCCTAAAATTCAAAACTCAAAATATACCATTCCATTAATATTATGCAAAATGAAAACCACTATATTGTAGTCATTTTGGGGTGTGGTCTGAAAAGTGTGACAGCCGATGTGAAATATTTGAGAATCAAAATGACAGTGGAAAAATAACTAAAATCATTTGAATGTTTTAGAAAAATGAGGTAAGCCCTGTGATGGACTGGCCATGTACAGCCTGAGACACAGGGATGTAAAAAAAAAAAAAAAAAGGTATACTTTACCACTGATATATGTGTAATGATTTAGAAACTGTCTGCTAAAACCCAGACACACGAAACACACTTCACTGCCTCACTTTCTGATTGACTCAGATGCTGTGGGAACAATTTCATGACTTTCACTTAAAGTTGTCCTAAGAACCATAACATTTTTATAAAAGTTATTTGTCCAAAAAAATCTTTTAAGCATTTCTAAACACTGAACAGAAATATAGGTCAGCATTCAGAACATCCACCTCAGTTTATAATTGTTCTTTCTCCCACTATCAGTAAATATGTTTGTGAAAGTTAAATTATATTAAAGTCGGCATGAGGGAAGTTGCGATAGGCTTTTCTTCCCTATCACTCTCAGAAAAAAGGTACAAAAGCTGTCACTGGGGCGGCACCCTTTCAAAAGGTGTACTGTTGTACCTAAAAACTGCATATTAGTACCTTAAAGGTATATACTGCTACCAAAAGTGTACATGTGTTAGTACCTAAATGGTAGGCTACATATTAGAACATTTTTAAAGGGTACGTCCCAGTGACAGCTTTTGCACCATTTTTCTAAGAGTGTAACGTACACTCACCGGCCACATTGTCATGATAGCATCACACAGTTGCTGCAGATTTGTCGGTTGCTCATCCATGATGTGAATCTCCTGTTCCACCACATCCCAAAGCTGCTCTATTGAATTGAGATCTGGAGACTGTGGAGGCCATTTGAGTATGGTTACAATGTCCTGTTAGAGAAACCAGTCTGACATGATTTAAGTTTTGTGACATGGTCACGTTATCCTGTTAGAAGTAGCCATCAGAAGATCCATTATAAAATAAGATATGTCAATTTCGATTTCATGACTAGTTTAAAAATGTAAAAAATGTACGTTGCATATTAAATCCCCATAACACAAATGCCAATGTTGACCACTGGATTCCAAACTTATTAAGACTGGTTACCTGAGGTGAAGACATCTCTAGCTGGGTGTAAAAATAGAAGGTGTGAAATAAGAACAGCTATCTGTTCAGGGGCCACTGTGACACACAGAAAAAGTCATATAGAGCACAAGTCCAATGGAAAAATGGGCTTGATAAACACCTCTGGGAAAACATATCCATAAACAACACATGATAGCATGCTAAGACTGCAAACGCCACAACATCTTGACATGAGATGAACTGTGATATTGCAGAACTGCAATCTGAGACTGCAATTCAAAACTTTAAAGCATGAAGAGACCCATGTTTATCTTATCAAATTTATTCTAAGAACATTTTAAATGCACATTGAATTAAATGTTTGTTAAGTTAAGTTATGATACAAAGAAAAGACAGCATCCGAGAAGTTTGCTTCTATCTGCAAAATGTATATACAGGCAATTAGAGGCGAGCAAAACCTAAAGCACTGCAATGTCTCTCTGCTTGATAAAAATGTAAACAATAGAAAATTATTTGCATATTAACAATATCAATATGAAACCAAAAAGTGCACAAAACTGCACACAAGCTCCATGAGATTTTTTTTTCTCACCAAAATTCATTCTCATTTAAACATGTACAGTAAATCAACATACGAGAGATAACATAAGTGTTAATGCTTTTTGGTAATAAGAGACCAAATCTAAAAACTATACAAGAGGTAAATATAAATGTCTCAAAAGTGCTTAATTTATACATTTTAAGAAATAAGACATTTGCAATCACTTTAAGACTTCAGAGGAAATCAATCATAAATGTCTCTAATACATAGAACTTTTCGCTACAACTCACAAGTACTAAAACACTCAGTGTACTTGAGGGAGAATTCACTTGATAGGGTTTTAAAATGACATACTTTAAATTGGATGAAAGGAATTTAAAGAAGGTGTGTAAACATCACAACCATATCTCCAGTAACAAATATGAATTTCAGTTAAAGATAAATTAGGTAAGAATTGCATGTGGCATCTACAGGACATTTCAGGCTCTTTTTGTAATGAAGGGATTTCATTTAATCTGGACAGAGAAAAAGAATCTGATGTAACTTAAATGTTCACAACTTAGCTATCAATTTATGATGACAGTATGACACTCAAATCAAATGGGACATTTTAGTGAAGATGATGCCTGTTTGTAGCTTGACTTCGTCATACTCATATTCTAGTCAGAATGTGAGTCTGATACTGCTCCCATAGGGCTTTGATTATGAGGCGTGTCTTAACCGAACCAGGAAAAAAACAACAACTCTGCACTTTTGGATAGACCTACAACCAATCAGAGCAACGCTGAGCTACGCATAGTTGTCAACAGAACTCAACTGCACGCACGCTGGAAGAAGTAGTAAAATAATGAGTGTTGCTTCTTTTACTTGGTCCACCATGAGTGTGACCAAAGGAGAAACCACAACGACCACAGGGTTTTCATTGCGTCCCATCTTCTTAGCGACCATCGGAGCCAGCTGATAAATTAAACTTTAGCCGAGTCCCGTAGGAAGGACGGCAAACACATCTTTCCGATCGACAAATGCCTTGATTGCAGTTCTCTGTTCGTCTTTTAAAATGAATGCGCTGTCGATTTCTTTTACAACAGACGCGATAGCGGAATCTCTACATCTCAGTTCTCCCGCAGCAGTCATCGCTGAGGGAAACCAGTTCAACCCAAGCGCTCTTTGATAACGTGATGATTACGTAACTGCAGATCATCTGTCCATCATCGTATAAAGCCCGCCCTGGCAATTTGATTGGCCCGACGATTTCTGAACCGATCATAATTACTCCTCAATAGATCGAGTCCAGACCGAACTTCCCGACCAAAAAATGTTGTGGGCGGGGTTCGGGCTGGCATCCAGGCTTGCCTGTGTGTTAAATTACAGTTTAATGGATGGGGTTACTTTTGGTTACTTAAATAATGTCTAAATAATAAACTAAATAAGGTCTCATTAAGTACATGAAAACCAAATAAATTGTATTTACTTTACAGGCATGGTAGAATTTCATGGTAGAAAACCTACTTTTGCAAACTAGTCCTAGGTTTTTCGTCCAATAGGAACTAAACCAGTGCAGAAAGATTCAAATTTGTTCGATGTGGGTGTGGCCACTTTTACTTAAATGACTATGGCCCTGTCCCAAATGCATGGCAGACTTCATATACACTTGCAGTCTTGTGGACTTACAATGGCTGCTGCGTGTCCACGTATCTGTTAAGTCCATAACACTGTAGGGTGTCCCATTTGTCATTTTAGGTTTCAGAAGGGTGCTCGTGGGCGCCCCCTTTGCTGCCGATATGCGCCCTCGATATGGACTTTTGCTGAGTCCATGAGCTCTACAGCAGACTTCTATCCAACAGTCAAAGCGAAGCGACATTACGTAAGTGTGGACTCGGAGGAAGATCGAGAGGGCTTAGGGCTCCATGTAAGACAGGGCCTATAACTATTGAATGGAAGGAGATATTGTAACCAAACCTGGTACATATGTGTATGGGCTCAATCGGCATCAAACGAAAAAATTGCGGTGCTTGTCCACTTTGTGGCACAATAACAGGATTCACAAGTTCACACTTACAAATAATCAGATAGAGTAAAAAGTATGTGTATTTGGCGTGCTGTCCGAGTGCATGGCTCCGAGCTCGAATTTTGGCCCGAACCCAGAGTACCCCTGTATCTCTGGTTAGGATAGTAACCAGGCAAGTGTGAGGAGACAGGGTGGTGGAGGGATGGAGGGAACATAGGAACATAGGTGAGTCGGCTATGTATATATATGCGCCTCCTCTCGTACTGATTAGATAGGCAATTTGAATGTGTTCCTCACGAACTTTGTTAATAAAAAATCATAAAATGTGAAAATGGCTCTAACTGCTCAACTGTAAATGAATACAAGGGCAAAACAACTTGGATAAGTACTGACATATACTGGGACATTTCCAATTGGGAACAAATAAGATAAAAAAATGAATAATAAAAAAAACAGTACTCCCAATAAATGGCATTCCAATGTCACACCATAGCAGTTCTGTATAATCCTCTAAGCCGACGACTTGTTTTTGGAGCATCTGTTGTTCAGTGCGTGCAGGTGATTCTCGATTTTACACCCAAGGATTATCTAAGTCCATACTCCAAAGACATTGGCTGCCAGTTATACTATTGACTCTTTTAATGTTGCATTCTCTGAACTGCACAGGCCATGCGTTGTGGGTGCAGATCGGAGGATCACCTCCCTTGTGAACTCCACTGGGATTATGAGTTGTCCCTGCGGCCGAGGGTAGGTCACTGATGCTCTATGCTGCGGGACCGAGGTGGGCTCAGGTGGCTGTCCATTAGACGGCATAGGCCTAGCCTGCAACTCAAGAGCCATGGCAAGTTCTGGGTTGCTACCATACAAGGCATCCATTTTCCTTTCAATTAGCCCTTGGGTTTCAGGAGGTTCTTCGTCGCCCTGACTACTAACTTTTCTCTTTGAGCGACGCATAAAGCAGGCATGTCGGATAGCACGTTTGAGGAGATGTCTACGGTATGTTCGTTGAACTGCAATGGCTGCTCGCTCTTCCTCCTTCCTCCTGAGAGTGGTGGTGATTGGCTCAAATGAGGCAGATGTGGGGTTGTTCATTATGAACTTGGCTTCAATGCTCTCCTTCATGGCATCCATCTCGATGGTGTCACCAAGAACCTCGCGGGTAACTGCCAGAAGAATATCCAGACAGTGGATTTTGTCTCCGGTTACAATGGGCAGATCCATGGTGATTAGTTTGAGGCGGTTGGGTTTGGCAATTCGCAGAGGTTCCTGCAAGACATCGACAAAGTCAAACAAGCGGTTGTATTCGATGAACTGTGTAGCATCAACGTCAAACTTTTCCCATGTCTCGTCGAACATCGTAAAGTCATCCTCGCAGAGTGGGTCTCCACTCTCCTCTTGAGCAACATTGAAGTTCTCAAGAATGATAGCAATGTACATGTTCACAACCACCAGGAACGACATGATTATGTAACTGCAGAAAAACATGATTCCCATGCCAGGATTCCCGCAGTTACCCCGAACGTCTGTACCGGGGTTCTCTATGTCAGGGTCACAATCTGGAGGGCCGCTGTTCATAATAGGCAGCAGAAGCCCATCCCAGCCTGCCGAGGTTGTGATCTCAAACAGACAGATGATGCTACCGCCAAATGTTTCAAAGTTGAAGATGTCATCGATGCCTGCCTGCTTTTTCACATAGGCAAAGTTAGACATGCCAAAAATTGAGAAGATGAACATGATGAGGAACAGAAGCAGTCCAATGTTGAAGAGGGCAGGAAGTGACATCATCAAGGCAAACAAAAGAGTCCTAATGCCTTTCGCACCTCTGATGAGACGAAGCACACGGCCGATCCTAGCAAGTCGGATGACACGGAACAAGGTGGGAGACACAAAGTACTTCTCAATGATGTCCGATAACATCAGACCTTGGGAAAGAAGAAATATGGGTTATTATAAACAATTTAGCGCAGTTACAGTAGGAAAGTATACACATAGGAGCACTTATAGAATGGTTAGTATCTAGTTTATTAAAATCAGTATGATCAATGCTTAGATATTCTATATGAAAAAACCTCAGCAACAAACTATAATGGCATGATGTTCAATAACTAGAATTCTACACTTTTGCAGAACTCCAAAAATACAAATAGCTACAGTATACATACATCTAAATGCAAGTTTTAGCTGAAACAAACAACAGTGGCAGTAGAACACCAACAAGTCAAGTCAAGTCATCTTCATTTATATAGCGCTTTTAACAATGTAGATTGTTTCAAAGCAGCTTTACAGAGATAAACATACAATTTACGGTAACTGAGATTGTTTTGGCTTTATAGCGATTTTTGAATAAGGTTATTTCCAGCTAAAGTTAGTTTTGATTGATTTACTTCCAGCAAAATTATCATTTGTTATCAAATTAGGGGCCACTAAGACGACGGCGTTCTCTCTAAACAGATTTTAAACGCGAACCTGTGACCTGATGGCGTTCACATGCGCAAATGTATTCCTGTTCACACAAATTGTGATTACGGAGCAGATTATCGATTAATAGGCCGAGTGTCCACCAAAGCGTTTTTAGGCAGCTGTAAATGCTAGACGCTCTGCTGAAGACGCCTAGCTGTGGGCGCGTGAGAGCGTTTTGGCAGCGCAGCATTTTTTCCTTTGAGACGTTTCGTTGCTATGATACAGAATATCCGCAGCACAGTTTACTTGTAACTGATTTCGCAGATAATTTGTTTCATACTATTTTTTCATCCATTTTGTTCGGATAGCTCTGCTGGTTGATGTCGATGTCGTTGTACAGAAAGAATGTTGTGACAGTTGGTCGGTGTGGTATTAGTCCCGCCCCTCCTCCACTGTGATTGGACGGCTGGGTAAAAAGTGACAGTGATGAGTGCTGCGTTTTTTATCCAAAGTTGAACATTTACTGGTCTCGGCGACCAGTAAAAAACGCCGGGCGCTCGGCGCTTCAGCGTGAAAAAACCGCTCAGCGCCTCATTACGCTCATGGCGTTTAAAAAACGCGGCGCTCCCATTGAAAACATACGCCAGGCGCGTGGAAAAACGCTTTGGTGGACACACGGCCATAGAATTTTCACGCGGTTCCTTGCGCAATACTATGTTAAGACCTCAAAACACTTTCCATAGTGCATGATTTGTACACTTATCGATTTTGACACTTGCATCACATAACTAGCTCCATATGTAGCTCACCTGGTACAAGTCCCATGAAACATGAGATACAATAAAAGAGCTCAAAGACATGTAGGAACAAGTTAAAATGGCTTGGTTAAGTCAGACAATAAGTATTTGTCCCGTTTGCTTTTGCTCACACTATTGGTTAGGTTTAGGGTACATTTAGTGAAGATGCTACATTATTTTCAAACATGATAGATCATTAACGTTTTAGCGCCACTAACTAGACATTTTATTTCAGAAAACGTGCAACAACCAACGTAATAAAAAATTTCCAGATTCACGTTCATCTATTTTGTATAAAACTGAACGTGGTCTTAGCGCCACTTGGTTGAAATTTCACTTCGAACGTGCTGCGAAATGTGCAAGAAGCAAGATAATGTTATTTTGCAGGAATGTTGCCACAAGCATGTTTTTCCAACGAGCCTGGGTTGTTCTACACTTACCTGCTACAGAAAGGATGACCACAACAAAATCAAAGACATTCCAGCCAATAGTGAAGAAGTACTGTCTGAGCGCAAACATCTTAAGTACGCATTCCCCTGAGAAGATGATGATGAACACCAAATTGATCAGGTATAGGATATCCTCTTTCTCAGTACTCTGGTCATCTGTCTCTATCATCATGGTCACCATATTGAGGCAGATAAGCACCATGATAAAGATGTCAAAGAACTGTTTTGAGATGAAGTCAAACACCACACCCTGGATAATATTCTGTTAGAAGAGCAATATAGTAGATTAGTTTTTAAAAACTTTTTAAAGAGATTTAATGCTGATATTTAAAAAAAATGTTTGACAGTCATTTAGTTTTAATGGTAAAAAAAACAGCAATGGAAGATTGAATGTAAGTAAAACGGTTCATACCGAAGGCCGAGGGATAGGTTTTGCAGGTTTTTTGGAACCCAATTTCTTCATGGCATTGTAGTACTTTTTCTGTTCCTCTGTCATGAAAAGGTCTTCCCCTCCAAAGTGCAGAAGAAACAAATATAAATTATTCTTTCTGATAAAGAACAATTCAAACGTGCAACACACATTAATTTGGAGGTTAGTTAAAAAAAGTGATACTTATCTTTGACTTTTGCTGATTAAAGTTGTCAATGATGACACCAATGAAGAGGTTGAGAGTGAAAAAGGAGCCAAAAATGATGAAAATAACAAAATATAGGTACATGTAAAGGTTGATCTCATATGATGGCTGCTCTTCCACCTGACATGGAAAAGAAATAATGAATGCTCCGATAAAAGTGTCATTTTAAAGTCATTATTTACTTTATTATTCTTAACCTTCGCTACATAACTCAAATCAATGCCACAACTTTGACGTCATGACGTTTGGTAACGAGAACCAACAATGCATAATGTTATTGACGTCCAACCTGTGCCATATGCACCATATATGATTTGAGATTTGCACTGGCGGAGAAGAATGACTTAACTCTTTCCCCGACATTGACCGAATTGTCCGTCATTTATGAGACAACACTTCCCGCCATTGACGGAATTTTCCGGCTTTCCGTGTTTTCACTGTTATACGGTAGGGGGCGCTATGACACATCTTCTGAAAAAGTACAGAATCTCCGGATCAAAACAAAGGCGAAAAAGAAGCAGAAACAAGCGATAGCATATGTAAGCAGATGCATGTGTAAAATATCATCATTAAACAGCATTAAAATCGAAATTGCCTAACGTTACCGAAAGAAATGTCGACCCAGGACTGTCAATCAACACCTTGGGGTGTTGATGGACTACTAGATCTACTCCATCTAAGTTTTGATCATCGTCCCGAATCCGATCCAGACGTAGTCTTTGACAAAAGAACGATTTTCTCAGCTTTTTGCTCAAAATGTTGCTTTTTTTTAATGAAACTTATCCACATTCAAGTGTTGATAAAAAAAAGAATGCATTAAGCTAGAATATAAACTCTTTTTTTTAGCAGAGGCTCTGTTCTGATATTGCATGTTTAGATATTCCTACAACAAAATAATCTGGGGGCCATAAAAGTTTTGTGAAAAGGATAAAAAATGCTGGCGCTGGCTGGCAACATTTTTTAAAAACTCTGGCAGGGAAAGAGTTAAATGTTTGTTGGTTCGTTACACACAGCTATTGAATGGCTTCAGAACACTTACACTATAGTGCAAGTTGACTACTTTTATGGTTCTTGCATAATGCATTTTCGTCCTTTTTAACAGCATACAGAGTTGGAAAGACATGAGGGCGAGTATATAATGGCGCAATTTTCATTATTTATATGAACTATTTCTATTTGTTTCACTCCAACCAAGAAATTTGTCCATGAATTAGACAGCACATTGCACTGTTCGTCTTTTTAATCAGCGAGGACAACATAACAGAAAGTTGTGTTGGCTATTTATTGTCAATTCACAAGCTCACAACTCACACTACATTATATGCATACCGCATTTAATATTGCTTTGTTGCAGCTGAGCATTGTAAATGTTCCAGGTGGAAAGCCCGTCGTTCACATACCTCTCTAGAATCCACTGCAGCATACATGATATCCATCCAGCCTTTGAATGTGGCCTATGTGGAGAGAGTATTTTCTGAATATCAGCATGTCAAGTTAAACGCATTGATTCATTATGGATTTGTAATGAATTACCTCTGTGTCCTCTGATGCAAAAAAAGAAAAGGACATGAAAATATATTCACAGTCTGTAAATATGCTTTAACTGATGCATTTATTTTTCTAATGTCACAAAGTTATGAAAGTTTTTTTTTTCTTTTTCTCAATGTTACTCTTTTGAGTTCTGAATTTCTGTTGTTTTTTTCAAATAGTAGCCTATATCAAGCCTTTTTCCCCCTCAAAAGATCAAGCAAAATATGATTCCTCATGATAGAGGTATGGCTGTTTATGGCTGTATAATAGACTGAACTCTGCAAGTAATGGCAAAACTTACAATTTGCAGTAGAGAGAGGTAGCCAAGACCCACGTTGTCATAGTTGACCTTGACATTAACCCAGCGCGCCTCATTGGTGTGCATCAGTGCCATGCAGTCACTCCTGTTGTTGACCACATCCATGGGAAAGCGTTCCTCTGTGGTGGTGTTGATGCAGTGGTAGAACTTTCCAGCAAACAGATTGACTCCCATAATGCTGAAGATGAGCCAGAATATCAGACACACCAGGAGCACATTAAAAATGGAGGGAATTGCCCCAACCAGTGCGTTCACCACCACCTGTATGGAGTGTGAAGACAATCATGATTTAGAGACAAATGAGTAATCAATATTTATATAAATATTACTTTAATGGAATTAGTATTTTTATGTTAACTTTGGAGTTGTTCTTAGAGGAAATGTTCTGCCCCTTAGGATGATTAAAATAAGAAATGCTTCAAATTCTGTCAAATCGTGCTTTACATAATTTTTTTAATTACCTTAAATTACTTTAATTACCTTTTCCTTCAAGTGTTGAAACCTTAAATACAGTATGGGTTAGGTATGGGTAAGGGTAAGGGTAAGGTTTCTCTATTTTTGAATTTTCAACTTCCCCTTTTTTGTGTCAAAATCAGAAAATTTCGAGGATTTCTTAAGGATTTTCAAAAGAATCATATTTCCATTCAGTTGGTATTCATGTGGACAATTTGTATAACATAGAATCACTGTTTCCAATCCTGCTTTCATTACCATCACACCAAACATTTAATTGATTGTTGCTTGCAAACTTGTTGTGTTAGCAAGTCCGAGGGTGCGTCTCAATCAGCTCGCTAGCTCCCTACATGAATCAGTATATCGCGTACATGAATTTGTCATTGGCAAGGACAGTAAGGACTCTGGCTCACTACACATTGGGACACTGATGGTGACATGGCAAGTGTGAAAGAGAACTCAATGTCTGAAGCAGCTTTCTGTGTGCATTAGTCGTGTGTGTGTGTCACATAGACAAGAGATTCACAGACAACGCGCCAATACCGTCTTTATATAACCGTGATTATATAATATAATGCTAGCTAAAGGATGACGGTGTCACAGATACCTGGCTGTAGAAAGCGTACGACGAATACACAGTCTTTAATTAGCAAACTCAGAGGAACATTCACATTCACGTTCAACACAAACAATAACCGATGAGGACTGAACAGAACAAGGAGTATAAATAATACACACAGTAAATAAGGACACTAAACAGGAACGACTGGACAGAGATGAACTAATCAGACACCATAGCAACTAATGAGAACTAATACAGACATGACAGGAACAACTAAACAGAACATAATTGCAAAAGACGGAAAGAAAATGCTGCGTTAATCGTGTTAATTTTGACAGCCCGAATTGTTTTGTGTTATTTAAATTACATTATGATAAATACTTTGTTACATATACCTGCAACATTTCAGCCATAAATGAATTATAAATGTTAGCTAGATTATGTTCAGTACCTGTTTAGTGATATATGTTTATGCTAAAATATAATTAAAACACTGTTTGTTTTTGTCGAAACATCTATTGCATGTCATTGCAATATGTACAGTGAGTTTGCTCATGTGATTTATGTTCCGCGCTTAGTTAAATGAACATGAATTGCGTCCCAATGACACACTCTACACTATGCACATATACTCTGTGTACTTATACACTATATATTCATCTGTGTAGTGTGTGAAATTTATAAGGTTATTTTGTAATTCAACATCGGGGCCTGATGCCCCTCCCCCTCCACTACGTAATTAAAGTTGCTGCATAAAATGTCCAACATTCCACACTTCGTATTTTCCGTTAATTGAGTGCATCCTCCGGGTATTTAAAGTGCATTTTCTTTTTGGGATTTTCAGTGTGAACTGTGAACAAACTATTTATACTTAAAAACATCATAGAATAGTGCATTAGAACGAATTGGGATGCACCTATAGTAAGCATCGATGCTCCCTGGTTTTCACGGTGCACTGTGGGACTTTTTTAGGAAGAGAATTTTGAATTTTGCGATTGAGCCCTTAAAATGGCCGACTCCCTAATCAGTGTCCTGACTACTGAACTAGGGAGCCGATTGAGACGCACCTCAAGGTTTAACAAATAATTCTGAAAAAGTAGAAAATGTCATAACCGTCCCACCACTCCATTAAAAAAAATCTACACCACATAAAGTATTCTATCAAAATTCTCTTTAAAGGATAATCAAGGTTTAGATATTTATTCCAGAATTGAAGAATCATACAAATAGACATAAATGAAAAGAGAGTAATTCTTTACCCTCATTCCCTCAAATCTCGACAGAGCTCGAAGGGGTCGAAGAGCCCTGAGTGTTCTGAGAGATTTGATTGGTCCCAACTCAGAATAGCCCATTAAATTGGCTGCTAAACTGACCAGAGACACCTTAAATAAAACAACAGGTGAGCAAGTCAGTACACACAAACTGGCATCCAACAGGTATTTGCTGATAAGGGTTAAGAGGCCAATTTTACAGGTAAACTCACATCCACAATGAGGAAGTCCAGCCAGCACCATGCATTAGTGAAGTACGTCTTGAAACCGTATGCCACCCACTTCAGTAACATCTCCACAATGAAAACGTATGTAAAGACTTTATCAGCATACTCCAGGATGATCTTGATCACTCTGCGGCGCTCAATGTTGATATCCTCAAAAGCCTGACAGAATGAAAACAATGATGCATCAAACAAGCATTAATGGATTTATAAGTTCCCATTTCCATAAAATGAGGTTCATAAAGATCCTGTGAAATGAAATTCCAGGACTTTCAAGGACTTTTCAAACTCTACTTTTTTGGTTTCCAAGGACTGCAGTCAGAGATCTCGCTTATCAATATAATATCTTTATTATCTTTCAAGTTCTAAAAAAGGTAAATAGATAAAAATAATAATACAACAAAATGGTAGAAATAAATTGCAGCAACCATTGAAAGGATACTATGACATATATATTGCTTTCCTTATTCAAACTGATTTTTCCCCCCCATGAATATATGATTGACCTGAAGAATAAAAGTTGTATCATATACTTGGATATGTATATGAGCAATATCATGCTCATAGCCATGCGATTGGCTATATATCAGATGGACTGCAGCGTAAATTTAGCATGAGAAGATTCGTTTATCGATAAAATTAAACACTAATTTCACATTGTCTTTCAATAACTCAAGCATTTCGAGATTGCTTTTCATAATTATGGCTGTTTTCAAGGGTTTTCCAGGACTTAAATTTCAAAAAGTCAATTTTAGCACCTTGGATTTAAAGGATTTAATTTTGTATGAATAACATAACTATAGTGCAGAAATACAGTAAGCATTGACAGACATACCAGTGCTCCACTGCTAAGGAGGATCATAAAGATGATGAAGGTCTCAAAGTAGTCATGCTCAACGATGGTGAAGCATGTTCTTCGCAGGTTCCACCACTTTTTCCCCCACCCTTCAGTGACGTCTACACTCAAACATGTACAGCGCTTAACACAACCTAGGTAAAAAGAGAAAAACATTTTGACCTTGATGAAGAACCTGCAGTCTTGAAGTGGTGCCTTGAACATTAATATTCATTTCATTATGAGTACTGGTAAGAAAAAGTGAGAAGAATGAAGCATGCATGCTCACCCTCTGTGAAACAGGACTCTGGCTCTTCAGGCTCAGGTTCTTCTTCCTCTTCGGGCTCAGGCTCAGGTTCTGGAGGTCGGTAGTCCACTGTGCTACAAACCGAAGAGTCGTCATCATTAAGAGTGGCCTGTGCAGCAAAAGACGTAAAGAAATGAGAGAGCGAACAACAAAATTGAAGGGAACAGTGTGAGATGTGCTTTAATTTCTAGCAATACAAATTAAATAAACATCATGAAATTAAATTAAATAAATATATTTGTTGAATACATTTTATATGATACAATTAAAAAAAAACACATACAAAACTGGGTAACAGGGTTGCAGATTTAGCCTTAATTACTTATATTTAAATTGTACGTGCATATTTCTCATGAATTAAAAAAATGTATTTGTTTAATAAATTCTCTTAAAAAATTGATAACAGGTTTCTGTTGTAATAAAATGTAAAAATGTCTGCAGCCATTACTTCAGTCTTCAAGGTCACATGATCTTTCAGAAATCATTCTAAGATAATTTATTATTATTATCAACGTTGAACAGTTTTAGCTGCTTATTATTATTTTTTGGGAAATCATGATACACAGCCATTCAAAAGTTTGGGGTAAGTACGATTTTTTTAAAAGAGAAAATAAATAAATGAATACTTCTATTTAGCAAAGGCGCATTAAATTGATCAAAAAAGACAGTATGAAATTATTAAATATTAAAAACAATTTCTATTTATAATAAATGCTGTTCTTTCTTTTAATTAAAGAATCCTGAAAAAAAAACATCATAGTTTCCACAAAAATGTTAAGCAGAACAACTGTGTTTAACATTAATAAGAAGAAATGTTTCTTTAGCACCAAACCTTGATGTTTCTATAATACGCATGATGTCACCGTTTTCACAAATTTGTGTTTTGTAACCCGTTTTCAAAAGTTAGCATTTTCAGACCTGCAAAACACCGTTGTTGTGTAAATGAACGGCCAAAACACATAAAAAGTTTTCTGCTTTTAGTTAAAACGGTTTTGTGTAAACGGCCCCTTAAAGGGATACTCCACCCAAAAATGAAAATTATGTCATCATTTACTCACCCTCAAGTTGTTGCAAACCTGTATGAGTTTCTTTCTTCTGCTGAACACAAAGGAAGATATTTTGAAGAACGAATGGAACTTTGGCACCATTGATTCCCATAGTATTTTGTTTTTCTACTATGGAAGTCAATGGTGCCCCACAACTGTTTGGTTCCAATCGTTCTTCAAAATATCTTCCTTTGTGTTCAGCAGAAGAAAGAAACTCATACAGGTTTGCAACAACTTGAGGGTGAGTAAATGATGACAGAATGGGTGGAGTAATGATCATTTTTGGGTGGAGTATCCCTTTAAATACACAGAGGAAGATAATTAACGGAACAGGAAACAGGTAAGAACTAATTAAAAACCATGACGACAAATAATGAACCAGAACACAGGCGAAACAATGAGCCTAAAGCCTAAACCCTCTCAATAATAAAGCAGTTTGAATTTTCATAGTCCGCCTACGACCGCTGACGGACTGTCCCGTATTAGCATATCTCCGCCCTCAGCCATTTGTATACTGTCTGCCAAGGCAGCTCTTTATGTGTCTTGACACACCCCACGGAAGAGAGGTATGAGGTGAGCAGTTGCTCATTATCGAAACGGGTCGCTGTGAACAGAGATGTTTTTGAGGAGGTAAAAAGGTTGTTCAACCATTGAGGAATTTTAACCAAAGTATGTTACAAACTTTACATGAAGACCCTAAAGAATCATACCAACGTGTGGAAAATGGGCATCCGATGACACCTTTAAAGGGATAGTTCACCCAAAAATGAAAATTCTGTCATTAATTACTCACACTCATGTTGTTCCAACCCCGTAAGACTTTCGTTCATCTTCGGAACACAAATTAAGATATTTTTGATGAAACCTGAGAGCAGGATCACTGCTTCTTTAGTGTGGGCCTCTGATGTGAGTTCACGAGAGCGCCACGACGCATGCGCGAGAACTGAGAAGATGACGCTAACGATCATTTGAGGGGAAAGTGTGAAAGGTAAGCCATTCATTTTGCGGCATTGGTAAGGCACTTTTACGTTTTCTTGTTGGTTTATCACGATTCGGACATCCAGGAAATGCACACTTTAGAACCATTTTAAACACGAAATCGAGACCCAACTGCGTCATCTTCTCAGTTCTCGCACATAAGTCGTGGCGCTCTCGTGAACTCACATCAGAGGCCCACACAGAAGAAAATGAATAGTTGAATAAAGTTGTTATTTCTGGGGGGTTTTGTGCACAAAAAGTATTCTCGTCGCTTCATAAACTTAAGGTTGAGCCACTGTAGTCACTTGGACTATTTTAACAATGTCTTTACTAACTTTTCTGGGCCGGCAGATGCAATTACCTAGCAGCCTATTAAGGAGTGATACAGCTCTCAGATTTCATCAAAAATATCTTTGATAAATATCGTGTTCCGAAGATGAACGAAAGTCTTACGGGGTTGGAACAACATGAGGGTGAGTAATTACTGACAGAATTGTCATTTTTGGGTGAACTAACCCATTAAAACTCAATACTTTTCATGGCAAGTAAATTTGTAATAATTTCTTCACGATAACTTGTAAAGGCTTATCTAGCATTTAGGATTTGTGCCTTTAATGCTTTTTTAAAAAGTAATGGCACACCACAGTGTACACTATTCTATATTTTGATGGAAGGAGAGTGAGGTAGAGTTGATTGCTAAGTTCTGACCCCTTACCTCTCTGTCCTCCTCATCAGAAGATTCATCGGAGTCCTCTTCAACATCGGACTCAAAACGAGCAATGGGCACAGTCAGTGTCAGAGACAAAGAGTTGGTCAAGCCATCTGCCATTTTTCCCTCATCCAGGTGGTTTAAAGCATATAGTTCTATGTCTCCGTCCACTCCTCCCTCCTTATTGTCAGGAGGTTTCTTTCCTAGAATCTGTCCCACCATACTGGCGACGAAGGCTTTGAGCCAATCTATACCCCTGGTGATGCGACCAATGGCGATCTGAAGGTTGTTCATCTCACCATCGTCATCACCTGCAGACAGGTTATCCCCACTGAAGGAGCTGAGCAGCAGGGCCAGGAACAGATTCAGCACCTGAGAAGAACAGGTAAGAATGAGCTTGGCAGGATATAGAAGACGTTCCTGTAGCTAGTAGTAGACCGTGGTGCTACAACTGCTAACAATGCCAAGATCAAGGGCTTCACAGTCACACACATGATAAAATGCATAAGATGCAAGTCACTTTGGATAAAAGGTGTTCTACTAAGTACTAAAGATGTTTGCCATGAGGGGGTTGACTAATTTTGAGACTGCAGGAGTTGAATTTGCGGAAACCACTTGAAACATTTTGCTGTGTTGAGCTATTTCAATTACTTTGGTTTGATTTCATCATTGCAAACAGCTGAAAGTCAGTGAGTTTTGCTAATAAACCTGATTTGCAATGGGGGTTGAAACATTTCGATTACAACTGTACATCCAAATGCCTGCCATGTTACACGTTAATTGTAATTTAACACAGTTGCAAAAATTTTATATTTATTTAAATATAAAGTTGATCACTTTTTGGCTTGAGCTAAAAAGTGATCAACTTTATATTTAAATAAATATTTAATTTTTGCAACTGTCTTGGATTTAGTACCACATATGGAAGTGGCCCAAATCAGAACAGAAAAGATCAGATTCCATGTGGTTTGTGCTGTTCACACTGTCATGACAAAACCAGCACAGTCACATATATGAGCAAAACAATCTGATTTGGGCCACATTTACCTGCAGTCTGAATGTAGCCTCAGTAATAAAAACAAATAGTTGGTTTTCAAGTTATACACAGGCAGGTTTATCAGGTTTAGGTAGGCTCTGTTGTAATGAAGTTTCTTTAACTGGAAGCCTGAGACAGGGATGCTATCTTTAGGATCTAAGCACACTAGATATAGCACATAATAACAGCAGCATGGCTGTTCTCATTTACACAGGCTGAGAAATATAAATAAAATAAGAGAGATCAGACGGGTATAAAGGCAGAATGATGTTGGTTCATCTAAATAAAAAGTTGTCAGGCTTATTTTATGAGAATTAAGACATATCATTTTAACCCCATCAGTTTTTTCTGATGTCACAGTATGGTTTATTTTGTAATATGACCTATTCCACTGATGCAGTACTTAAAATATTTTTGACACTTAAGGATATGTGGGTGTATTTAAAGCTCCAAAATAAGAATATAAGAATACATCATTACCCATTTATTTTGCTTAGTCAAGTTACTTAATACTATATTAATCATAATAGTGTCATGATACTATATTAATACCGAGCACACATTATTTGGCACTCAGTCACATCCTAGTGCAAAATGCCCAGACCATTTGACAACATATCAGCCTAATGTATGAAATACATCAAGCTTCCTGAGAAACACAGCAGTAGAAGCAGGTGCTGTGATTTTCACATTGCACATCAGAGTTGCATGCCAAATGAGGCCACTGATATTTGGTTTCCCGTGTTACCCTCCTCTAGCAAACTTTTTTCATCCAGCCCACTAAACTTAGAGTGCAGATGCAACTCATGCCAGTTCTCTTCTCAATGCTCTATGATTTGTTTGCACTCCATCATGTGGAGTATTCTGCCGATTTGTCTTCAGGACCCTCTGGTTTTTCTCAGTAAACCCTTTTAACATACAAATGTAAAAAAAGAATTAAAAAAATTTAATAAAATTTAAAGGGATAGTTCACCCAAAAATGAAAATTCTGTCAGTAATTACTCACCCTTGTTGGGTGAGTAACGGGGTTGGAACAACATGAGAGTTAGGGTGCTTTCACACCTGGATCGATTGGAGACGTTGTTCCGAATAAAAGGGGCGTTTCCCTTTTGGCCCGGTTCGTTTGGTCATATGTGAACACAACAATCGCACTCTGAATCGGAACAAAACAACCGAGCCGAGACCGCCTAGAAGAGGTGGTCTCGGCTCGATTCCACACGAACCCTGGAGCGGTTCGTTTGTAGTGAGAACACAACCGACCCACGAACCGGAACAAATCAATCTCGGAGTTTTTTCGCCTTTGCGCGGCACTGCTCGACGGACCGTTCATAACCCCTCTCTTTCATTTTATAGCTGATCTTCTTGTACACTTCGGTGTTCTTGTGTGTAGTGTCCAACATCTGGGAGATGTGTTCTTGTCTTCCGACCAAATATCTATGAGGCATTTCACCTCTTCGTAGCACCGCCACCAAGTCAACCCGCGATTCATTTTGTGTTAGGCTACTGTTATCATGACGATGTCCCACAATGGAATGCGCGACCTGCACGCATGAGGTAGTGATGTAATGGCGTACGGAAAGCCCTGGAAGGGTGCGCGATTTGGACCGCTTTACAAAAGTGTGGTGTGAACAGAGTGACGTATTAAATTGATTCGGAACAAAGTATTCTGTTTCGGATCTGTTCCGGAGCAAAACAAATCGATCCAGGTGTGAAAGCACCCTTTAGGATTAGGGTATGTCCCTCTGTCTGTTCCCATTGGCATCTAATAATACTTTTTGCCAATATACGGTAAAGTTTGAAGCACATCCTTTAACACCAGCAACAAACCGAACATCCAAAACAATGCTGTGTGCTGGGCTAACCGAACTGTGACGGGCAACATCACGACTATGACAAGAAAAAACTGGTATGCTTGAGCATTCTGTCCTTTTTAGGGTTGCATCTTGTGACATCATCATGTCCCGTTTTTGGTCTGTTTGCATGTCTTTGGTCCGTGTTACATTCATATTTCATTCGAACCGCACCAGAGTTCGTTTGGAAACTGAACGAGACCCATCTTTTCAGCGGACTCGGTCAACATGGTTGGTGCGCACCAGGCAGCGTTCACACTTATTCAAATAAACTGCACTAACAGCAATCGCACCAGGGTTCGTTTTAATCGAACCAAACACACCAAGTGTGAACATGCTAAATTTGCAACTACATACTGCATTTAAAAGTTATGGGTCAGTAAGATTTTTTAAAAGAAATATTCAGCAAGAATTCATTAAATTTATCAAAAGTGACAGTAAAGATATTTCTAATGTTGCAAAAGATTTCTGTTTCAAATAAATGCTGTTCTTTTGAACTTTCAATTCATCAAATAATTTTGGGAAAAAAATGTGTCGGTTTCCAGAAAAATATTAAGCAGCTCAACTGTTTTAAACTTTGATCATAATAAGAAATGATTCTTGAGAAAATAACAGTTAATTTAATTGGTAATAATATTTCACAATATTACTGTTTTTACTGGATTTTTTTATCAAGTAAATGCAGCCTTGGTGAGCATAAGAGACTTTAAAAAACAAAACAATTTTTTAAATCTCACCAACCCCAAACTTTTGACCAGTTGTTTATTGTCAGCTGTTTTTTCTTATTTGCATTTAGCATTGTTTTTCTCTCCTTTCAATGACCTTATCAGAGCAGGGAGCTGCGACATGGATCTTTAGCTTCTATCGGTGTGTTTCTTAGCTGTCCATGTTTGTTTCTTGTGCGCCAAGACATTCACTTGAGCTCTGTGTTAGCACACAGCCAAGATCAAAACCGTTGTTTGCTGGCTCCAGTCATACACAGCACTAAACATGTAACTGTGGCTTGCAATGCCTGTTTGACCAGAAGACAAGTGCAGTAGAGGGTAAATACGAGAAGAGTGTATGTGTGAAATGTATGTTAGCCATGGGTCGTGTTGTAATAATAGGTTTGCTAGCTCGCTAAGACAGGCCATTTCCTTTTCTCTCTATGTATAACCTGAGAGGAAGTTTATTCAGTCAGCAGCTCCAATATGGTAATTATGTGCACAGCTGCTAGCAGCTCATCTGCATCTCCTTGTTATGTATCAACACATGAAGTTAGCAGACTAGTTTTCACTTAAAAAGTCAAGTCAAGTCAAATTTATTTGTATAGAGCTTTTCACAACATACATTGATTCGAACACGATTTACAATTACCTACTTCCTCCAGAGCAGTGGTGTCTTTAGCCATTTTCAAGAAACCGCCAAAGACATCTCTTTCGTGAACACTTGACCCAGTAAAACGAACACACTACTGTACCTTCACCTTAAAAAAATCCTTGCTGCATGCACTGTGCTAAACTAAGTGAGAATTATCTCAGCACTTATTCTATTGTTGCCCTTTTGTTGGATAAATTGCTTTGATTGTAAGTTATTGTGGATAAAAGTGTCTGTTAAATGAATAAGTGTTATGTAAATGTGGAGCTGAGTGATAATATAGTTTACATTTTGCGACGACGCAAGCAATCAAGCAGATTAGCTATATAGCATGTAACGCTTTATGAGAATGTACTGTATGTATGCGGATATAGTTTAAAATATACCATACTGTGACATCAACTCAACATGTATGTGTAACATTGCGTTTTGTTCATCTGTTCATGTCTTTAATTTTGTAATTAATGCTCACAGTCTTGAGCTGTGTTCAAAAACATCCCCTATACGCTCATTCACTATTTCCTACATTATAGTCCACTTGAAGGAGTGAATGAAAATGAGAGAGCGGATTCAGACACTGAGTGCGCTGGAAGGGCTGCCGCTTTCGCATAGTTTGTGCTTGCTGTAATTCTGTTTAATAATCATTTGAAACTTGGCAAACTGGTAGTAATGAGAAGATTTATCTTGAACTCTGTTTAGGGCTGCATTTACCTCCACTTTTAGACATACACGTGCAAACTTCCCTAAGCACTTCCCCTTGGGGGAATCCCTGCCAACATTTTGAAGTTTATTTTGGACATCCCCTCGACCCCTCGATTTTGACAAAAGGAGCAAGTAAACTCAATATGTATAGGCAGATACATAGACAACAACTCAACACGATTTTGACGTCACAGGAATCGTGCTTAATTTTCTCCACTCCACACAACTCTAGTTTATGATATTGGAGTAGTTTACTGTATGATTATCATTTTCGTTTGTGTAATTTTTTATATTGTCTCCAACAGCCCAAGCATACACACAGTGTTACATTCGGTCAGGAACAAAACGGAGAGTGAATCCAATCGCAAGCTTTTTTAATAACATAAACAGGTAATCCAAGGAACTCAGAACAGGACAGAGATAGCTACAGGAACCAAGTAACATTAAACAACAACCAACAACTGAAACACAGGGGTTTAAATACACAGACAAACAAGCTAAACAAGATAACAAGGGGGCGTGGTTAATAAGAAACACCTGGGGAGACTAATAAACATAGACGAGGAACACCTGTGGACACTGAGCAACAACAAACAAAAGACAAGACGCATGGCAGGATCACATGACAAACAAGGAATCACGTGACGTGATATACAAGACACAACAAAAACCCACACGTAACACACAGGCCTATAGATTGGTGCGTAAAAGGAAAAAAAGGGGGGAAACTGTAAATAAGCTCCATTCCAAGTGATCAAGGGCTTAGGGCGTTCCATTTAAACACATTGCAAGGGTTCTGCCAGTAGTGTGCACTCGTCTCATGCAACATTAGCAAAGGAAGGGCATAAAAAATTGGACTTAAATGCAGTCAATAGCATGTATAAACCTTAATTAAACACTTTATTAATCAATTAAAAAGGAATGTATACCTGCTGTAATATATACCGTTGCACCCACATTGGAGCAGCGGTTTGGAAAATGGATGGATGATTCAGCTGTGGTGCATTATGGGATTGAGTGAGTGCACTCGATAACGTTCACTATAGTTTCGGACACCACTACAAATGGCTGTCCCCTCAAATAGTGCCCTGTTTAAGGGTTTTAAGGGTCTTACTTAGTATTTTTGTCTGGTTTACTGGTACAATATCTAAACATTCTTAAATCAAGATTTTTTTTCCCTGAGATGCAAAATGTATAAAAATAAAGTGAGTTTATGCTTAAAACAAGAAAAAAAAAAAATCTGTCCGCAGGGTAAGAAAATAAACTTAATTCAATGGGAAAACAAGATTATGTTTCCTTTTCCATTGACAGACATTTTTTTCTTGTTTTAAGCATAAACTTACTTCATTTTAATACATTTGTCAGAAAACAAGACTTAATATCTTAAGGCATATTCTCAAGTAAATATATCTGTATTTAAAAATATGCAGGTATTTGTACTGGAAAACAAGATAAAAATACTAGGTAAGAAAATCCTTTTTTGCTAAGTAAGAAAATCTTTATAATAACCTTGATTTAACATTATAATAAATAAATCTGATTTCAGCATTTATTTCTCATTTAGGAGACATTTAAAGAATTTTTCCCATTGAAATTCAGCAAATGGTTGTACACTATAGGCTGCCCTACATATGAAAGTTGAAATGTTATGACTTATTAACACCTGGTTACACAGAGGAATCAGATGCTAACTGATGTGCCACCTGAATGTCAACAACAGCCGGCCTGCCATCAGCTGTGCTGAAAATCCTTTGGGTTTGGCTTGGTTGATATGCTAAAGCTTCAGATCAGGACAGCTTCTGGCTAACAGTTATAAAGATTAACAGCTTAGCAGTGGCAGCAGATGTAATAATAATAATAATGATGTTCCCTCTCAGTGCAAAGGAAAATAGTAGCATATCAGAGCGGTGCTGTACTGAAAGCTTTCTTGCACATACAATGTCAGAGATACACTGCTGTCTTTTTACAGAACACTCAGCAAAATCAGCAAAGTTCAGTGCCAGAATTGATTCGTATCATGTTTGTACAATCTCCGCTTCACTTACCACAAGGTTTCCAATGACCATGACCATCATGAAGACTATCAAACACATGTTTGCTCCCGCCACCTCCATGCAGTCCCACATGGTCTCGATCCACTCTCCACACAAGATCCGGAAGACGATGAGAAAAGAGTGGAAGAAGTCGTTCATGTGCCAGCGGGGAAGCTCGCAGTCCTGAGAGATCTTACAAACACAGTCCTTGTAGCTCTTGCCAAAGAGCTGCATGCCCACCACGGCGAAGATGAAGACGATGATGGCCAGGACAAGCGTTAGGTTCCCCAGGGCACCGACTGAGTTGCCGATGATCTTAATCAGCATGCTAAGGGTGGGCCAAGATTTAGCGAGTTTGAAGACACGTAGCTACTTCCAGCACATCCGTCAGAGATGGGCACAAACATACACATAGAGACACAATTACATACAAAGTTAAACCACACACCATTTTTATGTGGGGTTGGAGTATTTCACAAATTGTAACAGGTTAAAGAGGATATAAATCACGCAAACCATAAAATAATGAAACAGATCGAGGGGTTGAGATTCAGACTTACCAAACGGAAGGACCTAAGAACGGACAATCCCTGAACATTGGCCAGTCCCAACTCTACCAGACTGAGTGTGACAATGATGCTGTCAAAAATGTTCCAGCCCACCTGGAAGTAGTAGTAGGGGTCCAAAGCAATAAGCTTGAACACCATTTCAGCTGTGAAGATTCCTGTAAATACCTTGAAGAATAAGGTGAGATAAGAATGGAAACATAAACGGTCAATTTTAAGGTACACTATGTAGCTCTTGGTGCTCTAGCTGTTAATAAACAAAACTACATGTATATGACGAGTCACGCAGGTTCTACGGTTGTTGTCCCACCCGGTCTAAAATAGTCTAAATATAAACACTTATTATAGGCGTTTCAGGATAAGACAAAAACACGGTTTGGAAGTTGGATTCATGATGGACTCGCTCATTATATAAATACATTTTGAACAAAAAAGTTACATAGTGTACCTTTAAAGGGATACTCCACCCAAAAATTAAAAGTTCTCTTATCATTTAATCAACCCCATGCCACAAAATGATAGGTGTGTGAAAACAATACTATTTTAAACTTTTTAAACAAACAATCGCTTCAGCCAAACTGTCAACAATGGAATGACATGATGGTGAGTAAATGATGAGAGAATTTTCATTTTGGGGCAGAGTATTACTTTAATACTATTAATGACCAAAATGAATGACCTGATAATCATGCTTTGCTGATATTAACAGTCGCTTTGTCCTGATGCTAATGCCTACACTTAAATGACTTTACTAAAATAGGAAAGCTTTTGTGTAGAGCTGTGCAAAGATGTTCTCAGGCGAGCCCAGAAAGGGAAGATACACACATTCAACCTATTACAGTTTCTGTTCACAGTGATTCTGATCTTATTGATTTAAGGTTCCATGCTAGTTCAAGTTGCAACAAAATGCTGGTCAACCAGCATGGCCCTGGTTAAGCTAGTTCAGATGGCTGGTATAGGGACATCAGCATAGGGACCAGCATCCAAAACACAGCTATGCATTATGATATATGCTCTATCTGACATACAGTATGCATAGATTTTCAAAAAGGTAAATCCTGAAGATTAATATTTCTACAGAGTTTTGACAGTAATCCAGAAGTATTAATGTAACACTTACCAAGTTGCCTACTGAGAGAACATGTTCGAAATCCGTACTCATGGGGTAGTGCTCCATGGCCATGAAAAGTGTGTTGAGAACAATGCAGATGGTGATACCTAGATCAACAAATGGGTCCATCACTACAAAATGAACCCAATTCTTAAAGATGACCCAGGGAGCCCAGCAGTCCCATTTAAGGAAAATATCAGCGAATTTATACCAGCCCGGAGGACAAGGCCTCTGAGCATCTTCAAGATCTGGTGAGACAAAGAAATAGAGAAAGAGATATTGAAAATGTTTTTTTTTTTCATTTACAGTGAGCGGTAATAGCATTAAGAGCAATGAATGAACACCAGAAGAGTGACAGCAACAGTCTAAAGTCAGTCCATGGCTCTGAAATAGCCCAAAGATTAGCACCACTCTGATTAAGTTAACAGGTTTTTTCTCCACACATAATGTGACCTTTGCTTGGAATAAATCTCTAGCTCCAGACAATAGACACACTAAAACAGTTCTGTCACACCATGGCACACTAATCTAGACAATTTCACTTTATATTAAAATTCAAGAACATAGGGCCTCATTTACAAAAAGTGTATGGATTCACATCTTTACAGCTCCACAGCTTTTTTTGGGTTAAAAATTATCCAAAATACATATTTGAGAAAATACATAACCAGCCAGTGTTCAAAACTATCTGCTTGCCTTAGCTCAAACCGGTGTAATAATGTTTTTAATTCCAGTGGTACTGGTGGATTTCCGCGGGAGATTCGAGCAAGTCTTTGCGTCATTACGTCACATCTGTACACATAAAGAAGAGTCTCGGCTAGTATAAGCTATATTGAGTGTGAGGATGCTGGAGGTGGAGATCAATTTGATGGCGGATCCAGAAAGGTTCAAACGACAATCACCAGTGACAACTGGAGACTCACCCGTTGTAAAATGCAAAAGACTTTCGGACTTCGGAGTGGCTACAGAAAAAAAGAGACTGCAACCGGACCCATGCGAAAACAAGGATACATATCGGAAGGACATTACATGTAGTCACGCAATGCTGACGTTGTTAACATTAACAATTTGAGAACAAAGTATAATTTGCACGGTTCTGCGTGATATGATAAGCGATTGTTAGATTTAATCAGCGCGATTTACTGCAATGTCAGAACCAGAACAAAAGTAGATGTTACTTGTTCAGATGCCATTTTCCGGTGAAAATTATTATGTTGGTCATACTTCCAAAAAGAATAATCTGTGATTCTGAATGCCAGTATCCACACCGGCGCGGTGACTGACAGCTGCACACTCTACTCAAACATTGTGTTCATCCGCGCTGTGTTGTGTCGAACTACAACTCACGTAAAGTTGATAATTCCGCGAATAACAATTGCAGATTTCGAACAGAGATGGCGACAAAGAGGAAAAACTGCGGACTGCAGGCTGTAAGAGAGGCATACGCATGTTTTTGTGAGTGCGTTCTTTCTCAGAATCACACGTACGCACATTGGAGAAATAATCGAAAGATCAAAAGTAGGACAGTTTCTACGCAACATTTTATAAATGAAGCCCCTAGAAAATGCCTGTGATTATTTAGCATGTCTTTGATGTTTTAACCAGATCATTACAGAATGTCTTGCAAACCATACCTCCTCAAAACTAAAAATACAAAAAATTTATTACATGGTTATAAATGTATTAATTTGCTGAGCCTGTGCAGTGATGGTAATATTAATCAATTTAAAGCACAATTTTGTTTACTTTTGAATAACAAACCATTTTGGTACTGTGTTGGGACACCACTTGATGTTCAACATAAAGCCCTGACATTCTGGGACATCTGGAGAAGCACAATAAATGTAAAAACTCTAAAGGCTTCTAGACATGCTCCTCAGTGACAATAGCTACTTAATGAGGTATCCTTTTAATTTGCAGTTAACTTCAAGCTAGTACCCTCCATCGTGGCAGTGAGCACACTGACGGCACTAGCTGTTCTCTTGGAGAGCTTAGGCTGGTCCAGGTACTGCATGCTGTGTTTGGAGCTCATGGACTTGTCATCCTCTTCAGGCGGATCTCTTGTGAATTTCTCTTGTGATAACTGGAGGATAAATGAAACAGTCGCTGTTTCAAAACGGATGTCAAATAAAAGCTTTTTCAACAATCCAGAGTGAAGAGATTCTAATTTTCTAATTTACAATTTCTAAATGACTCGAAAACTTCTATTTACCATTCAGTTATTGCTGTATAATGAGCATGATGGCATGCATCAAAACGTCATTAAGATCATATGAAAAATACAGTATGTTGAAACTTTTGACTGGTTGTGTATAAATAGTACAGTAATCAGGGGTGTAAAAAGTACTGAGTAATTGTACTTACGCTAAAGTACATAAACTGTCAAACATTTTAGTCAAATTAAAATTCTATGTATCTACCAAAAAATATGAGTAATGGTAAAATAGTATCTACATTTAATTGTACTTAAGTTTTTAAAACCTGAAAAATGACACTTTGAGGTGTAAGAGATTTTACCATTTTAGTATTTTTTATGCAAAAATGACTATTTTCAATTAAATCATTATTTTCTCAGTGTTCTGACTACATAAAACTCTACAACACAGCAGATGTTAAAGTAAACCAATATCCTGTAACCTATTAGCTGAATATTTTGATCAAATATTTTCAGCAGATGATTATACAGTGGTTTGACATTTGAATATAGTGATTTTTAGACTAATAATCAAGACTAATCATGAACCGTGTTCACACTTTCATGTTCATGACTCAAGTTCCCAAAAATTGACGTTCTGTCATCCTTTACTCACCCTCATTTTTCAGTCACAAAATACTGTATTTATTTTTAAATAATTGAGAAACAATTTAAGTCATATGAGACTTTGTAAAGCTGCATGATTCTGGATAAATTGAGAACCTTTTGTGTGTCATACAGAGACCACGGTTTTCCCATGATTCGGAACAAAAACGTAATTTACTAGAGGTTCTGACAAAATGTTAATTAATCTGAATTATTTAAAAAACTCGGTTTAAACGAATGATTCAATGACTCACTCATAAATACTTTAGTTGGTTCATTACTGGATAAATCAGCGTTTTTGAAGGAATCTTTTTTGAATGAATGATTTAATGACAGATACATTTTTTAACAGTCAATTGTTGCCACCTGGTATAATTGTTTTCTGAAGTGCCAAGTTACTTTTAAAAGGTAATTTGCTCCATTTTGATCACTTCTGTAGACATCAGTGTTTTTATACGAACTATAAACTTTTATCTCAGGACTTCTGTGATGATATTGGTAACACAGAAATGACAATACTGTGTGGTTGAAAAGTTTGAATGTTCCGGTGTGATTTTTCCAAAGGTTTAATAGACACAGGTGAATCATTGTCATTTAGGAATGAGATGGCATGGGTGAGATCTGTTAACGATTAATCGTGCAGCTCAAGTATTTTGTACTTTTAAGTCTACTTGAAATTGTAATAGAATAAAAAGTATTATTTTTACAATGTAAAAGTACTTGGTTTTAACAGAACTCAAGTTTTACAGATTCCCCAAAATAATAATACTAAACATATTTTTTAAATACTCCTGATCTGAAAGCTGTACATCACCTCTCTGTCAGAGGAGACTCTGTTGATGATGAGGCGGGGCACAATCCGGCCATTACAGTCCTTTATGGCATCATCGCCGTCAAGACTGTGCAGGGAACCTGTCCTGTTTGACCCTCGACTTTGAGTTGTCTGGCTGGCCAGAGATGCTTTACTGCCTACCTGTAATTTGTGATATAAATAAACCACTATATAACAACATATCAGTGTGACGTGTATCAATATACATAATTGAATAATGAGTGTTTTGGAGTTTTGATATGCATTACACATTATCAACTGAATCTGTTCATTTTAAAGAAAGTAACCATATTTTAATGTGAAATCATTATGGTAGTCACCTGACCTCTTGGTTCCTGAGCTGCTCTAGCAATCTTTGAAACTTCTCTTCTTTCTCAATGGCCTCAGCCAAGGTGGCCGCATTCTGCTCATCATATGCCATCGCAACCACAGCCAAGATCAGATTGATGAGGTAGAAAGAGCCCAGGAAGATGACCACCACAAAGAAGATCATGTAGGTCTTCCCAGCAGCACGAAGGGTCTAAACAAGATGGAAAAGATGGAATTTAATTCGCTTACGCTACTGTATTCCAACAGATGAACAGACATAAAAACAACTACTGTAGTTAACAGACCAACTGGAAGAGATTCTCCCAATAGTCCTGAGTCATGACTCTGAAGAGGGCGAGAAAGGCCCAGCCAAAGTTGTCATAGCTGGTGTAGCCATAATTTGGGTTTCGGCCAGCCTTCATACAAGTGTATCCTTCTGGGCACCTCCTATAAAAACATCAGACAACAAATGTCATTCATCTTTATCTTTTCATACATAAATCTGTATTGCCTTTATGTGGCATTACAATTTGCTATCAGAAATGAATGAAAGCACTTGATATTATAGACAGCCTATATTAAATTACAAGCATTTTCAATTACCGCTAAATAGGAATGAAAGCAAACTTACCCAGCATCAGAGCTGTTACCACATATTAAAGCATCTAAACTTTCTTCCAGAAAGTATTGGTTTTCTGCAAAGTATAACAAGCAAATTTTTAGTAGACAAATGGTACGTTCAAGTCATGTCGAAAAGATCGTATTTCATGAGTTGAATGCACATGAACACCACCACAAAGTCATAAATACGAGTGGGAAGCTCGGGGTTTTATTTAGGCCTCAGAGTGCTTGACTGTTGTGATGTTATTTATTTCCATGAAGAGGTGCATACATTTTTGGTGAAGATCTTGTATTGACAATGCAAGAGTCCAGCACTCTGTAAAGTCTCCTCCAGCACATCCCAAAGACTTTCAATGAATTTAAGATCTAGACTGGAAGTGCCAATTCAGTGTCAAAATGATTCGTCATGCTCCCTCTTAACCATTCTTTCACAATTTGAGACTGATGGATCTTGCAACTTTTTTTTTGGCCGGGCAGTGTATAACAATATAATACTTTCCAATCAAGTTTACAGTGGCTTCATAAATTTATAAAAAATGTTAAAAAGTAAAGCACATCGGATGTACATTCTTTGTTTTTAATTAAGTAAATTTAATTAAGTAAATTTTAAAAAGTTGATTTTTGTGTAGTTAATTAAGAGAAGGTACACCGCCACCTTGCTCTGACGAAAGTATCTTGAACGCACCTGACGTCGTAAACACGACTTCCCAACTCGTAAATACAAACTTGCCAGGAGGACTTGAACGCACTAAAAGTTTATAGTAGACAATATATTTGCATTTTCATTGTAGGATTTAAAAAAAAAAAAACAGTGACTTGCAAAAAGAATCATTATATTTAACTAATATTTCACACATTTTGTCACAAAACACAGCTCAAATTCCAATAAAAACAGCACAACACAGCTGTAAAAAATGTATGCCAAAACCATTCCAATACTTTTCACATTTACAAAATTATTATCATCATTATTATTGTCCTGGAATTACAAGTGCTGCTAGTAGCCTACTACTTGTAGCACTAACTATGTGATGATGACATAGTTGAGTTAAAAATTGGAAATATTTAATAACCTTGATCTGAATTCACCTTCATTGCTTATGTATGCTTTGAAATCGAAAGTATCTGTGACGTTGAGGGTGGTGTCATTGGCCATGGTGGAGTTGTAGACATCAAAGATGGTGCTGTTGGGAATGGGCCAACGGATGCACTTATGACGTAGATTTCCCATGAACAGCTGCAGGCCAATGAGGGCAAATACAGCCAGTGCAAAGACGGTCAAAATCATTACGTCTACCATCTTCTTGACTGACTGAATCAAAGCCCCGACAATGGTTTTCAAACCTGAGCGGAAAGTACAAGGAGAGATTGAAACAAAATAACAATTCTTTTATGGTGTATGTACGTTATGCATTTTTCAGACATATGGTGGAGAAAAAAATGCAATGCAAAGGTGTTATCATTAAAATCAAAATGATATTATGGAAATAAATGTAGTTGCATCCAAAGACATTAAAGAAAATACCATTGAAAACATTTGCGCTTGTGTGGTTTTGTGCTTTTCCATTTGTGTGTGCTTTTTAAAGAACTGTAGCATTACATACAATTATTACATACCAGGGATAACTGTGATTGTTTTGAGAGCTCGAAGCACACGAAACGTCCTCAGTGCTGACACATTACCAAGGTCTACAAACTCTGTGATGTACCTAGAAACAATCAAACCACAAATCAGTGTCAAATAGGCACAACAGACAACACCAGCTACAATATGATTGAAATAAAGAAAACATTACCCACTTTTAATATTGATATTGCATCCTTTTGCAGTCCAACTAAATTTTAAGGTGACGTATTTACACGTTACTACATGTACTTACTATAGTAATAACAGTAAATGATGCATAATTACAAGTAACTAACCCTAAACCAAACCCTAACCCTTCCCATAACTCTATAGTAAGTACATATAGTTAATTAATATTACTCAGTACTTATTTGAGTAAGTACAATGTAACTAACTACGTCACCTTAAAATGAAGTAAAGGGGTTTCTTTTCATAGAAAAAAGCAATCAACAGACTTTAGCATCTCATATTTGGATAAACATTATTTTACAGAATGTATACTTACAGTGTAGTTACCAAAGAAAGCACTTTAATATAAGGTGACTACATGGGTTAAGGTCAGCTTTACTGATAGGTTCAGGGTTATTACCTAGTTATAACCTAGTTATTGTAATTGCTATAATAATACATAGTATGTACCGGTACATGTGAAACAGGACTGTAAAATGAAGTGCTACTCATATTTTGTATTCCACAGTATAAAGAAATATTAGTATAAAGAAAGTTGTACTGGTTTAGAATGATACAATTTCAAGATTCAAAAGAGATTATTCCTCTAATCATTTCTTTGTGTTAGCTGTTCCTGGCAGTGGAAAGTGATTGGTTTTTATATGTTTTATATTTAGAACTGTCAACCAATGTGGCCAAGTGGTAGCATTAGCTGACAGTTACTGAGAAGGTGTCTGAAAGATACATTGCAAAACATTAGATCAAAGAAACATTCTTAATACCAGTTGTGTGTGTGTGCGTGCGCATGCGCGCGCGCGTGTGTGTGTGTGTGTTTCAATCGAGCCCTATATATGTGTGTGTATGTGTGTGTATTGAAGTTAATGTATATATGTGAATTGAAATACTCACGCCATGCTAATCACCATGAAATCAAGCCAGTTCCATGGATCACGTAGGAATGTGAAAGGTCCTATGCAGAAGCCTCGTGACAAAAGTTTGATTGTTGCTTCAAAGGTATATATACCAGTAAAAACATACCTACAATAACAAATAAATAAACAGAAATAAAAATGTTTCTTGTGAATTAATTAATTATCATAAGAAAGTGTTTCAGAGTCACAATTATATAATACTAGTATTAATACTGAACTAAATCAGTTGCAAATGTCAACTATACAACATGTTTGGGATATATTTAAGATACAAATATTAAAAAATGAAATATAAATAAATAAACCAGCAATAAATGTGTTGATATTTCATATAGATTTTTTTAAAAGTTGTTTTATTTACTGTCTAATCTTTCATTTCTCCAAAATTATTTGATAATTCTGCTAGTACTTAAAATGTGTGTGTTCACACAAGGTAAATCTTACTCGACTGTTTTACTCCAGGCTGGAGGGTTACTCATTGTCATGAACACGCAGTTGGACAGGATGGTGATCATGATGAACAAACTAAAATATTTGAAGCACAGTCAAGGTAAATATGACAAACAACTCATTACTGAATCAATCATGATAACCATTACAAAACATTATGATTGTTATCAAAATGATGGCTTGAGAAGGATATGAATGTATAAGAATTTTGATGGCTCCTCTTCTGACAAGACTAAAAGGACTGATACAAAGCATTGCTGGTTCAGCTGAAAACCTGTAGATTGTGTTTCCCTTGCTTATGACAATAAACGTCTGCAAATGAGAAAGAGGTTAACACAAAGGCAACATTGAAAAACATTTATAGACACTAGGGGTGGGCGATATTCCGGTAGACACGATTAACCGGAATTTGTCAACCGGTAGAGATTTTGGACTATTAACTCTGAGCACATTTACACTGATAATTTCCAAAAATTAGTTTATTGAAATATCCCAATTTACATGCAAATCAATAACCTGGCAATGCAAGTAAACCGTGTTTACAAGACTGTTTAAAAACAGGTTATTTCCAGATGGTGACTTAAAAATGTAAGCATATTACACTCAGAGTATTCTAGCTAAATAATGCATTAAAAAAGTGCGGGCACATGAAGCCGCTGCTCATAAAACGTGTGAGAACTGAACTGACTGTTTTTTGCAGACTAACTGGGCTTGAACTGGTAAATACACATACTTACTGTATGTGTCAAAGTGACCATGTCTTTGCAGGTACACACAGTCATTTATGTCTTAAGTGAACATAAACAGTTGAGAAACTCTCTGCTCTTCAAATAATCACTTTTGTAACTTTCATAAGAATAAATGTATATTTAATTTACACAGTGAAGACTATGCAGTGTTTTTTATACATTTGATTACAAGGCCCAAAGCTGTGGAACGTACTTCAACCTCACCTGCGAAGTATTACTATGTTGAGCACTTTTAAATCGCAGTTGAAAACACATCTATTCAGACAAGCTTTTAACACATAGCTTCCGTCCCGTTTCAATTGCTATTTTATGTACACTTATGTTTTTATATATTGTTGTTTATTGATGTTTTACTGGAAAGCGCCTTGTGCACCTTTTGGTTGTTGTAAGGCGCTCTACAAATAAAATAAAATTTGATTTGATTACTTTATACAAGTGATGTAGTAGGCTCTATTTCTTATTTCTAGTGCTTCAAATTTTCCAGGTCTATTTCATTTGTCTTTGTTCTATTGTAGGTTGCTTTCCTGTATGCTAGTAATTAGATTCTTTGTTCTTTCTTTATCACTGTTTATGCAACAGTTCATTGTGTTTGAATTTTGTTTTCTGTTTTCACCATCGCCCGGCCTGGGTTAGTTTTTTAATTTGTCACCATGGTTTTTAATTTGATTTATTGTTTTCAGCTGTTCCCTAATTTGTTCTCTTGGTTTTCTAACAGTATATATCTCTGCCTGTGTTTTTAGTCTTGTTGGTTCTCGTTTATGCTATCGCTGAGTTTGGTTTCGTGAGTTTTACGTAAAGTCTTTTCAGCATTAGTCGTCTTCATCGTGCTCTTTCACACACCACTTAGCAGAGCGTGACAATTTTCTTGTCTTCAGTAAGCTTGAGGTTTTTTTTTAGTATTAGTTGTTTGTGATATTGAAAATGGTGACAAGAATTATGAAATTTCAATGGTATCAAAACATTTTATATCATAAAAACCTTATTTAAAGCAAAAACAACTATATTGTGATATACTGTATGTCGTTATACTGTATACTCATACCGTGATATAAGATTTTGGTCATATCGCCCACCCCAGACAAACACAGGTTTAGGTTTAAAAAAAGGGCAATCTATTTAACATTTATGGGTGTGAGACTGACTTTCTGTGCTTTATAGAAGGGGTCTAGATCCTCCAGAGGCGTGTTGAGGAGATCTTTTGGTGGTTCACCATAGATCATGGGCAGACACTTTCCTGCCTCCAGATCATTGCTTGGTGCCAGTGGTTCCTCCTCAACCCCGTCTACTTCCTCCCTGGTGCTCCTCTCCTGGATGAGCCTGTCGATCTCCGCCAGGGACTCTGGGGTGAATTTGCGTAATGTGTATGAGCCTGTGCGAGGGACAAGGCTTGCCATCTTGGCATCGCGAAGAGATACCACCTCAACGGGGAATCTCTACACCAAGCTCCCTAAAGAGAGAGAGGAATTTTAATTATGAATGTTACCATGGACTTCATATATGAAAGTTATATTATGAGTAAGTGCATTTTGAGGAAAATTTAAATTAAAATAAATAACTTTCTCCATTTCAAAACTGGCTTGCATTTGTCTGCTGCGGATGTATAGCAAGAGATTTAAAAAATGCAAAAGCATTTTATTCAGAGTCAAATATCTATAAGAAGTGAAGTCAAGTCACATTTATTTAGCCTATTTAGCACTTTATACAATACATTATACAATGTTAATGCTATAAAATGTATCAATTATGAAACAAATTTAAGCTGTAAAGCAGCTCTACAGAAGATAAAAGGGTCCAGCTCAAGATTAGTTGTTTCAATTAAGTTTAGTAACTAAATAAGTGACCAGGAGTATGAAATATGCAAATGATGTCATCAATTGTGGTTTGACTTGCACATGAACCCCAACCAAACAAATTAAAATCTGACGACAAACAGTCTTGGGTGTGAACCAAAAGCTGTGGTGTTTAAGCATTAATTTAAAAATAAAATGTTGAGGTACATGCACTAAATTACAAGTTTTTGGAGGCCGTTCATGACTAAACTTGTATGGGTGTGCATTCTCTTGTATGAGACAGCGTTTCCTCTCACTGACATCCTTGTTTAATAACATCTCCTTGTGGTCATTAATACAACTGCAAAACCCTCAGTCATGGCTGTTATATATGCATGATATCAAAACATCATAAGCCTACACAGAATATATAAGATGTGCATTATTGTAGCAGTAAATGGCAAAAAACTTAAGATAGGTTCAGGAAACAAATTTCTGTGCCACTGGTTACACAGAATGGAAAAGACAGAATGGAAATAATGATATAGTGAGAATATTGAGCTCACACTCAAGGGGTAAAAACACCTATCACACGTTTTATTCAGAAACCCAAACAGAGCAAACGTAAGCAATTTTTTATGATCAAAGCTCTGTAGTTTTAATTGTGAGGGGAAAAACATATAATGCAATGCAATACAATAATGATTGAGAGATGAACAAATAAACGTTACTCAAAAGCCTGATGCATTTGATCATTAAAAAATGATTAATGGATAATCAATTAAACCTTCAAAAACTTTAAAAAGTTGCTTCAGTCCAGTAAATGTTCATCTTGAAATATTACAAACAATATAGAAGTTATTCTCACGTTTACTATATAAATGCGATTTTACAGTGGAAAAAAAACATGAGAACCTAAACTGAATTTTTGTGCAATTTCGGTGAATAATAATAGTGAATAATCGTTAGTAAAAAACGATAAACTATAAATCAGACAAAAGAAGGCAATAGTAGATGTACAACAGGTTTTTCAGCAAAGCTGATCATTTAGAGGCGTTAGAAATGTGCGTATCAAATTTGATACAATAAGTAGGCTGTATAACAAGGTTAAGACCCTGCATTGATATCAGAATAGTTGCTCATTTAAAGGGGTGGTATAATGCCATTTTCACAAGATGTCAAATAAGTATTTGATGTCCCCAGAGTGTGTATGTGAAGTTTTAGCTCAAAATACCCCACAGAAATTTTTATATTGCATGTTAAAATTGTCACTTTTTGAAGGTGATCAAAAACGCACCGTGGGGGGCGGACCACAGGGGGCGGAGCTTCAACAGCTTGTGTCCTGAAAATTTCAAAAACTTTTAGCCTTTTATGTTCAAGGTCAAACCGGAGTCAGACAAAGATGGACTCTAGAAGAAGTGACAACATGTAGACAACATTTCTGAATGGTTAGTTGATGAATTTATGTAGCTTATGTGTAGTTATCTTAGTCATTGATTAGCATATTCGCGTTCCTGGGGGCAGGGTTGTAAATTTTAGGGTTGGTGATGTCACTAACCCGGGAGGAATGTCTTGTAGTCCCTTTCAGCCGTTTGTTGTAGTCCTTAAAATGCAATTTCTTGAAAAAGAAAATATCTCCCTTTGCTTTGAACTTTGAGCGTCGTAACTTAGCAGATGTTGTTTATGCTCAAACAGCAACATTACACACTAACTGAAGTTAAAAAAGTGAAATCATAATCAACCACCCCTTTAACCTACGGTAGAGAGTTCTGCTATTATTGTGCTGTGCTGAGAGTCACTTCAGGTCACATAATTTAATGATCTATAAAGTATCTCAGAACAATAAGTGTACACCACTGAGGTTTGAAATGTCAGTTAAGATGACTGTGGACTGCCAAGGAAAGGCTACGTTACAAGCTGACCTTGAAGATGTACGCTTGGCAGACTGACACTCCCTCTAAGACATGAGCCACGACCAGTCGAACCTCCAGTCTGCCACACTCCACCTGTGAGATCCCATCCTTGAGACTGAAGCATGAGGCAACCCAAATAAATGTGCCAAAGCAATGACAAAGTGTGCGAGACTTGCTTGGGAGCGACAGCAAGACACTTTCCCACAGTACCAAAGAGAACCAAACATTACTCTAGATAGAACATCATATTACTTATTAATTTAGCAGACACAGTCACCCCCGCCAACTCACATAGATCATGATGAGTTCACAGAGACAGTCAACGGCTGCCCACTACTAACGAGGAGCCGGAGGAGGTGGTTAAGTGTGTCAGGCCGCCATTTTGTATCTTTCTCGTTGAATATGAAATCAAACACTATAAGGGTAACACATTACAATAAGGTACCATCTGATAATAATAGTTAATTACATTAGTTCACATGAACTAACAATGAAAAATAATTCTAAAGCAGAACTTAGTTCATGTTAATTACTAATAAGTTGCATCTGTCAACATTATTTAATGGACCTGAGCTGACATGAACTATAATAGGCATGTGACGTATCAAATTTTCATAATACGATAATTCCCGAAGCTTTTATCACTGTATTGAATTAAGCTACAAAAAATATAAAGTAAACAAATATTTCAAACAGATTAAACTGCAAAAGAACTATAAAGAACAATAGATAACACTTTACAATAAGGTCCCATTAGTTAATGTTAGTTAATATTTTAACTAACATTAACAATGAGTCGTTACACTATTTTAAGGTGTCATTGTTACAGTGTAATTATACATGTACTTACTATAGGGTTAGGATTAGGAATTGGGTTTGGTTTAGGGTCAGTTGCATGTAATTATGCATAATTTACCATTATTGCTATAGTAAGTACATGTAACATGTAACAAGGGCACTGTAAAATAAAGTGTTACCCAATGAGCAATACTGTAGCTACATTTGTTACAGTATTTATAATTTTTTGTTAACATTAGTTAATAAAAATACAACTGTTCTTTGTTAGTTCATGTTAGCTCAATTAACATTAACATACAACTTTGATTTTAATAATGTATTAGTAAATGTTGAAATTAACAAAGACTAATAAATACTTAAACACATGTTTTGTTCATAATTAATTTTAATGCGATAACTACTAATCTGACCTTATTGTAAAGTGTTATCAAAATGTATCAAAGAACAAAACACAGCCTTGATTATTAATTCTGTAATGCACATATTTTACTACATATTTCTGATTGAATCATAATTCATTTTTTAGGTTCAGTGGAAATGAAGTTTGCCCTTGTAGGGCAGCATACATAACATGGGCACAAGTGCAAAGCACACACACATACATACATACACTTAAAGGATTCAGTGTTTCTTTATGGGGACCCAGTATACAGGGCAACAGGGGCTGGGAGACTTACTCTCTGTATCACTCTAATACACATGCGTACCACACAAACACTGATACGGTTGCTGCTCAGCTGCCGTGGGCCATCACGGTTGAGCATCGAGTTACAGAAGCGAGATGACTCTGCTCATTCCAGCCTCACTCGCATCGCACCAATAAACAGGCTAACACGCCAACTCAGCTCCGACCCACACCTCAACGCCCAACACCTAGTCTTATGCATGAGACTCCTTTAACCATCAAAAACAAATGGTCCCTCACTTTGATCCTTCCACCCATTACAGCGCACAACATCGTGAGTTTCACAGCAGGTCAATGTCACTCCATTACAAATTTACTGTAATTGAATTCAAACCGTCTCTTTTCTTACGTTTTCTAAAGGTTCTTTTAAAAGTAATGCGTTACAATATTGCGTTACTCCCTAAAAAGTAACTAATTGTGTTAGTTTGTTACTTTTCATGAAAAGTAATGCATTGCGTTACATTTTCTCACCTGTTACTTGTTTATTACAAAATAAAAAAGTTATATTTTGGGCAAATGTAAAGGCCCTTCCATGCTTGAAGTGAAATGACTCAGGAGAAGAAAGTTTAACACTCTTACGAAAAACAAAAAGTGAAACACTGTGACATTTCAACAAAGTCATTTTGCTTATGAATTGGATCATCAAAAGTCAACAGCAAAGACACTGGTTAATAAAGTGAGATTAAATACATAAATGATGTATTATTCAACATTTTAATTATTTGCAGGTTTGTTTAAAGGGGTGGTATAATGCCCCTTTTTACAATATATGTAAAATATGTCTCTGATGTGTGTATATGTGAAGTTGTTTATGCTCAAACAGCAACATTACACACTAACTAAAGTTAGAAAAGTGAAATCATAATCAACCACCACTTTAATAGTTTGCATTTCCCTGTTTTTATTAATTTTGAGGAATGACTTTTTTTGTGGAAGGGAAATGATTAAATGCCTGCTTAAAATTTAAGTCTAGAACTACAATAACCATCATGTTCTTAAACGCCTCTGCACTTACCCACGATTTCTCTCAACACGGGAACAGGAGAAGTGTCAAACAATGAAAAAAGTAATAAAAAAAATGAATCTGATTACGTAACTCACATGTATGTATTTTCCCCCCACCCCTGGTAGTGGCATCATTAGCATTTCTAGGACACCATTTCTGACCCATTTTTTGCAGCTTAGCATCCAACAATTTGTCAGTTTGTTTACACTGTCCAGCAAACTTTTTCAAAAGAGCACCTGCCAAAAAATGGAGGGTGTTCTATGTCATTTTCCCACCAATATTAAGCTTCACTGTGATATCCTGGATGGGGCTATTAAGCTGCCATCAAGATCTACTATCAGGGGTTTTCAAACTGTGAGAGTGGGAAAAGGTGGGTCGCGCAAAGTCACTTGGCTGCAGCTAAATTTACGTTTCAATGAATGACACAAATGACATACAGTAAACAGACACAAGTAGTTTAGTTCGGTGATTTAATTATGTAAACATATGCACCGCATGTTTCAAAGTGAAGCGTGCACATGCAACTTGTAATGATTGTGTTTTCAGGGTCTCAGAGTGACTCATGAGACTGCATTACACCGGAGAATCCAAATGTCATGAAAAGCATGTATTTGACATACCTACCAACACAATATGGCCTTTGTGACACAACACAATAAGGGAAAATATGTCTTTAAAAAGCATTTCACATGTACACACATGGAACGAGCATGAGGGCAGAAATGGAGAAATTGGAAGGTAAAAATGTTTACAGTTGGAAATTTTACAGTTGTACTATAAAATAATTAATAATAATTAATACAATTTATTAAATACTCGATTTCTGTCACATCAAAAGTTTGATACTACTATCTAAAACATTTTGATGGATTAAAACATTTTAATCTATCTCAAGTTCATTTTGAACTTGAGATAGATTATACTTGTCTAATGTCCTGGAATGGAAAAGTTTGGAAATCCTGTCCCATTTCACTACCGGATGAGACAGAGCGCCACCCCCTCCTACACTTTTTAAAAGTCTCTATCAGGTCAGGGGCCCAGTTTTCCCCAAGCCTTAAAATATACTTCTTGCAGAGTCTTTATTGAAGACATTTCCTGACTGCATTATAGCAGATCAGATCTTCAACAAGTAATAACTATACCACTGAACAGTCCGGCAACTTGCTCATACACAGTAGCTGTCAACAGAGATTTTTGTAAAGCCAGTACACAGGGCAAGACTAGTGACACTGACTGAAGTCTCAATTATAGGACAGAAAAGTTAATAATGCAGTCTGATGACATACTAATATGTGTTGCTGGTATTGCATCTTACTGTACAACAGCCAAATAGAGATCTCATACTGTTATGCACTCAGAAATATAGTGAAAAGATTCTCTTCATTTGAGTGATCCTTGCCAAGCTTTTTCAGATGACTGATGCTCAATGTTTGGCAGCAAAACACAGATGTAAAGATAATAATGAACCAACATATAGGAAATGTCCACCAATATACATACACATAATTGCATAGATTAGAAAAAATCTGTCATGTTTTTTTTTTTTTTTTTTTTTTAAAGGTAGCATTAAGCAGACATTAAAAATCAAATAATTGTGTTATGGTGTAAATTATAAAGCAATAAGTTCAAAATGAAGATAAAAAAGATAGAACTTGAGCTGAGTTAACTTTTTAGAGATCTGTACCAGACCCGAATTGACACCTAATCACTTCTTACCCAAACCTTACATGCATACATTAGTTTTGTTAAAAAAAATTGTTAAAAAAAACCCTCAACTTTAGATAGATCTGATAGAAATAGACCCGAGTCCAACTCAACGAAAACTTTTTAGAACCCGCCTGAACCGCAATGTAAAGGACAGTGAATTCAGTCTCCAGGAGGGTTTGTAATTTATAGATTAGGTGTATGTTAATGTCATGTTGTTAAATGGCAAAAAAAAACATTATAATAGAAAGTTGGCATTATTCATTTGGCTCCCTTTGGTATAAAACCACATTTATTTTACATTACAGGTGCATGTCTGAGGTACCTGCAACGGGTTTTCAGGTGCAAGTAAACCCATGAAGACCAATTCTTCATAAACCTATTATTGCCTAACTGCAAAAATGGGCAAAAAAAAATTAGAGCTGCTTACGTGTCCAAATAACTTACGGGGTAACTGCACACAGGCAAGAGCTTGAGTTTTAACACATGATCAATGTTGCTCATAAAACAGTGTCACTGACTGACATCCAAAAGGGGAAAAATCGATTGAAAAGCATAAATAGCATTAAAACTATACAACTATGCTGACACAACTGATATTTCAACAAAGTAAAACACCTCTACATTTCATTTAAATAAGACCAGGAATAGCTTGACTATATCCATTTGTGACCTCTTGACACCTGCACTTATGCCTGATGTGGTAAGTTGTAAACAAATGATCAGTAGTACAAACAAGAGATTTTATTACCATACCGTGATGACATGAGGCGTGCTCTGGGCCTATGTCTTCTTTACCGCTGCCGTGTGCACTTAACCTTGCTCTCTGGTCTCTGTAAGGCCTCACACAAAGCTCTAATGAATGCTGGAGCCTTACTGGCAAAGATGTCTCAAATCCACTGCTATCAACTGAAATCACTTTGTAAATCATGGTAATTTCATTCCAAATATGAGGATTATTCATCTAAAGGTTTATTTGCTTAATTGTGGAACTCAATACAATGATTACTATGATTTTTTTCCCCCAGTAATAAACAGATATAAGTTAAATGACCATTGTATGTAGACAAGTATGGGATATTTATGAAAATAACTGTGAAAAATGTATTTACACATTTTAAGGAAAATGGTAAAGGGTCTACATGTAGCAGAAAGCCACAGAAGGTCAAACATACGAGCATGTTAACACAACAGAAATCATTTACTCCCCCTCATGCCATCTGAAACCATTATACTCTTCTTTATACAGTGTAACACTAACAAGATATGTTTCATAATGTCTAAGCTGGTACTTTCTCAACAGTGACCAGTGGGTGTCAAGCGCCAAACAACACAAAAAAGCATATTAAACTAGTCCATATAATGATGAACAATACTTGAAGTATTCTGCAACAGAATATCTTTCTGTGAGAAACAGACATTGAAGTTATTGCTGAAAATCATCCCTCCTTTTTAGCTCTCAAATCACATTTACACCTGCACACCTTCGAGACACAGCAAGTTTGAGTTTAAATTTGAACATATTGAACAACATAATACAGAGGAGAGGGGAATTAAACAAACAAGGTTTGCCTACTTTGATGTATGGAATACTTTTCTTGTCCCTTTTGTCGCTGTTTGATTGACATTCAATTTATACTGTACTGTACTGCAAAGAGCATATTTTCAGCTCCTCCTTAACATTTCCTTTTGTGTTCCACAGAAGAAAGAAAGTCATAGTCCAACAATGGGGCTGTAAATAATGACAGAATTTTAATTTTGGGGTGAAATATTCCTTGAACTGAGGAACACTGGCACACTGTACTATGGTACACTACAGTATAGGGGCTTTCGCACTGGGTAGTTATAGGAACTTGGTTATAGGAACTAGCCAGGGCGGTCCCCCGAGAACTACATTTTCTCCTAGGGCCATTTTCCTGGTAAGTAGGCCAACAGCAACATCATTTAAACGTGGCATTCAATAACGTCATTAACTAGAGGATGGAAGACGCCATGATCAGAGCTGTGTTTTTATTGTGTGTTATGGGTTTCATGATAAAGGAAATAGAATGTAGACGTACAAGTTATGTGATAGAAAGAGCAAAAAGGAACGCTGAGAGATAAAATCTACTGACAACTTGCAGTTCTACATATCATTGAGGCTGAGAAAAAAACAGCACCGCAGACAAAGGCAAATGCTACCTATCACTGTTTTCCATGTTCGTGGAGTAAGTTTAAACTGTGGGTTTACACTGATTTTTAAAACTGGTGTGTTTTGTAAGGCATGCGTTCAGCCAATCAACGTACACTTACGTCACAGGTAGTTTTTATTGAGCTGGGTTAGACCTACTCTGAAGTACAAAAGGCGTTCCTATAACAAAAATAATTCCCAGTTCCAGTGGTGTCAAAAAATGGGTATCTCCGCCAATAGTTAGAGCTACAAAGATTAATCGTTATAAAAAATTGCGATCTTATTCCTAAATGAAAATGATTCACCTGTGTCTATTAAATCTTTGACAAAATCACACCGGAACATTCTGAATGATCTGTGTTTGCACTGCTGTTGACAAAAATATATTTATCATGTACTCTCTATAGGTATGAAACAGCTTCACAAACAGTCTTTTCAATCACACAGTATTGATATTTCTGTACAATAATTCAAATCATCACAGAAGTACTTGAACTAAGTTCACATTTCGAATATGAACACTGATGCAATCAAAATAGAGCAAATCCCATTTTAAAAGTAACATGGCGTTGTAAATAACGATTGTATAGATTAAATCGTTACACCAGTAGATGGCGACAAGCGACTGTTAAAAAAAAATTGTCGTTGAATTTTCATTCAAGAGATTCGTTCAAAAACGCTGATTCATCCAGTAATGAAACAAGTGAAATATTTATTAATGAGTCATTGAATCATTCATTCAACCCAATTTTTTTATATTAATTCTAATTAATTAAACATTTTTAAATAGACAGCAGCAATTAATATTTTGTCAGATTACATTACCTCTAGTAATTTACAGTAATGTTTTATTTAGTTGTCTGTTCAGAATTGTGGGAGAATTGTGATCTCTATTTGAAACAACAACAAAAAAATCGTGATTCTCTATTTATCCATAATCATGCCGCTCTACCTTCTAGGAACTATGAAAATGTTCCTGTGCGAAAGCCCCTTATATGTGCAGTTTCAAAGTGATCAATGGAAATTAATCAAGACCAGGGTGTCGTTAGACTCTTTTTATAGTAAAATATTACTGATAAGTCCTTGTCTGACAATGGAGATTACGGCATCTGAGGTGCGTTTTGCCAAAGACAACTATGGTCGCAAGTTCCGTCTTACAACACAATTTAACGGAACTTGCGACCATAGTTGGCTTTGGGAAACGCACCCTTGAGAATCATTTTCCCTAATAAGATTTCAGCAATCATGTAGTGTATTTTTAGATTAAGAACTAATGATGCCAGATTCGGAAATAAATCACTCTTTTGATCTAATCTGACGAAACTGTTTTTTGTTCGCGATTCAGTTTGATTCATTTGGACAGTTCACTCACACACTAAAATCTGTTTTTCACACCAAAATATTTACAAGATACTTTATAAGACAGAAAAAAAAGAGAGCACTGCATGATATATTTAGGCCTACCTATTCATTGTAGGATATGAAACCTGCAAATGTCTTATCATTTGAGTACAAGGAAGCAGCTCGGCTCTGTACTGCAAAGCCAATTTATATAAATATATCTGTAACAGTATCCAAAAAAAATAAAAAAAATATTGGGACACTTTTTGACGGAGGTCTGTGCGTCAGTACTGATGAAAAGCTAAAAACGCCCTTGATCGACACATATCTCATAGTGATATAATATCTCAAAGATATTAAAAGTCACAGCACTACAAACTCCGGATGCTCGAAAATGTGTGGTGGCTGAAACGGGTCAAATTCATGTTTGCACTTTCAACACTGAGTCCCCTTTTGCACACATTAGGAGAGTGCTGGTAGTGGGATTGCCAGAAGATCACATGGTTTCACCGGTGAAAGAAACCTAAAACCAACACCTTTTGCGTCCAAGGACATGTGATGCCCATACTCGCTCATACACACACACACACACACACTACACAACACAACACAACAGAATCTAATTCAACAGAATCTACACCAAATATGTCACTGAATGATGACATAAACAGTTGCTCCATCCATATGTCCGTGACAGTATCATATACATGGTGTTGTCAGCGTTTAGCTCCAAGTAACCACAACCCGTCCACCAGGGCTAAACTCACAAGGTCCAACCTCAGGTCTCAATTTTGCCCTCAGCAATAAAACTAAAAACAAACATCTCCTTTTATTTCAATCACAAGCAATATCCAGTATTAAACAACCTTTAGTTAGCTGGCACCTCTGTGAAATGAGACTACTTCATACAGGTACCTCTGTGAAAGGCAAGTGCATAAATCTGAAGGGGGGTTAAGTAAAATCCGATCTGAGGGCTTCTGACGAGCGTCTCGGGACCAACAGTCCAAGAGTCTCCAACATCCTACACCTCTGATCGGGGCAACATGGATTAACATTGGAGGAATGGTGGGGTACAACTGAGTACTACGAGCATCATCAGCCGAGCCCTGAAATGAAGACCCAGGCTATATTTAACTCTGACTCCATACTCTGTTGGATGGGAAAAAGAGTACGGCTACACAGTCAGCATCTGCTGGAACAATAGACCTGACACATTAGCCTAGCCATAGGGGAAAACTTGTATAGTCTTCACATATACATTTATAGAAATATGGTGGAGAGCAAATACACATGAGAGTAAGAGAAAAAACTTTGTGAATATGTAAAGGATAATGCAAATTGGTCACACTTTAGATTAGGGTCCAATTCTCACTATTAACTAACTGTGAACTATGACTTCTGCCTCAATAAACTCCTAATTACTGCTTATTAATAGTTAGTAAGGTAGTTGTTAAGTTTAGGTTTGATTAGGGATGTAGAATATGGTCATGCAGAATAAGGCAAGTAGGATGTGCTTTATAATATGTGCTTTATGAGTATTAATAAACAGCCAATCTCCTAGTAATATGCATGCTAATAAACAACTACTGTAGTTAATACTGAGAGTTGGACCCTAAACTAAAGTGTTACGTGCAAAATTATAATGTACATTATCCTGTTTACTACACACCCGCTTACAAAATAAATAAATAAATAAATAGACATGAATATTTAATTGAGTTTCAGTATTCATTTATTATTTATTTTTGAATTATTTTATTATTTGAAAAGAAAGACCACAGCATGATTTTGAGACATGAAACTAGCACAGCTACTTACGAAATAGTTAGTCGGGGACAATGTTCAATTCAAATTTAGTGGTCATTGTACAAAAATATTTGCCAGCAGAATGCCACAATTGACAAGTATTTCAGAGAGAAATATTTTAAAATCTTTCCCAACTTCCCATCTAATTTTCTAGATACTAAACTATTGGACATATTTACAGTATGTCTAGCTAAGCGGTGTAGCCCAACTTAAATCATGACCATTTTAAATCCCAATTCCTCAATATTCTATCATATCAAGCTTCTTATTAAGCTAGACACTTCTGTCAAGTCATGGTCAACAGCATATTAAAACAACACTGAAATCAAAATTTTTGGGGGCCAAAATGAATACTTATATGAATATGAATGAATACAGCTTTCTAGATAGAGACACAGCCTTGCCCTCAACCGACTGACCTATGCATCATGCAGTGCGCTCTTGACCACAGCTTTACCTTTCACAGTGAGGTAAATATTTCCACAAACTCTTCGGTCTTTGGTCTTCCTTCCAGCTGAAGTCTCGTCTCTCTTACCCGAGGCCAGCGCGAGCTCCAGGACAGCTGTTGCTGACGCATAAACGTCTTGAATGAAACCTGAGATTGAGCCGCAGGTATAGAGGATCATCACTGGAAAACTCTTACATATGCGGGGTTTGAAATACACTGTCTACTTTACCTTTCTGGAGCAGATGCTTTAATGGGTTGTTTTTATAGTAAAACAATGTATTGCCTATAGAGTAGACTAGAGAATGATTCGCCCTCCCCCACGGGGGTATTTAAAGGTTTTGGTTGTATTATAAAGGAATAGGCCTATTTAAACCGCTTGTTTAGCTTCTTTGTAAAATTAATCTAACGAAAAGAACCTATAACGTTTAGGAAAATTATAACACAGCTTACAAAAAGTGCACATTCATCAGTATCGCACAAATAGTCCGATAATCGAATGCGAAAGAGTTCACAGTCACACACGTTCAAACGAGTATTGTGGTAAAAAAAAGAGAAATCGATTTCATTTAAATTATTATTGATTTTCAACGAATAATTGAATCAGTGCATTGTTAGCCCATTGTTATTTTTATGTTTTAAATGCTAAATTTGTCATGATTAATAAATGGGTATAAATAAATAATAGGCTAAATTGTTAGTTCTAACAGTTCAAACTAAACAAAGCATATATATATGAAACAGATATAGGCTAAAACACACACACACACACACACACACACACACACACACCTCTCTCTCTCTCTCTCTCTCTCTCTCTCTCTCTCTCTCTCTCTCTCTCTCTCTCTCTCTCTCTCTCTCTCTCTCTCTCTCTCTCTCAGTCACTTTCTCTCACGCACACACCGACTGTTTAAAGTAGATCATGCAGCTGAACAGAAATGTAATATAGTTGATCACTCCCTACTGATAATGTTGCAGATGCTTCTTGGAAGGGATGAATGAAGAACTGTATAGGCTGCATGCTAACAACAACTTTTTTTCAGAAAACCTCTGAACCTATTCACATCACTATTTGCTCACCGTTTAATACTGAATGTCTAATACACATTATTCACATCATGACATGTTAATGTAAATACTGACTAAAAGGAGCTCAAGTTTGAAAACTGATATTGATGACGTAATACATCACACTGAATATTGAACATGTAGCGCCATCCTCTGGTGTCACAAAAAAACATACAAAAAATTAAGGGTTATATTAATAAATTCTATTTTAATATTAACACATGATTAAAAATAGTAAAGTATAAACCAAATAGGATTTTAAAATTTTCAACATGCCAAAAACACATTAGACATGTGGAAACAAATATACAGCGGCCACAAAATTGGACACAAGCCACTCTTAAATTTGTATGAATGCCATTGCATCAGATAAAATATGAAACTAAGTGGCAAAATATAAACCAAGTGTCTTTTTTTCACACCTAACTTTTTTAAACTAAATTGCAGCCATTTTTGCTTTTAATCAACCAAGTTTTTGCAAGTGATTTAGGTAATCAAAGTTCTCCTCCAGTTCACAGGTGTCCTATCATAGTTAAAACAGGTGTATTTCATCACATAAGCTATGCACTAATGTTTGACAACAATAAATATGTTAATAAATATATGGGCCATTCTACAGAATTGGTTCAAAGTCAGAGTTGGAAACATCTTGAATTTATTTTTTCCCCCACACATTTTGTATGCAAATTGTATAATATCCAAGGTACACATTTCTAGTAATTGTGCAGTTAATTCTCATATTGTATTTTCAGAATGTTTTGGAATATTTTCCTCTCCCCAAATTTGTCACTACCGAAACACAATAATACATAATAAGAAGGCTTATAAGGCAATAACAATTGCAATTTGAAAAATATTTCAAGTGTAATTTATGAGATTTGTTGTATTTTGAATCCAATCTTTCTTTGTAAAAGGCATAAAGACAAGTTTATCATACTGATTTCAAAGTTAAGGATTCATTAGTTTGAATATACATTGCACCAAACACTATAATAACATCTTAGTTGATAATTCAATATACTTATTTTTGACAAAACATTTCGGTTGTCATTTTCACAAGTTGAAATTTAGGGGTTAGGGTTCGGGACAGCCACCTCCCAATTGAAAGTACCCAATAAATGATGATTTTATAATACATTAAGCTTACTGATATTTTAAATATCGTTGTGGGATTCAGTAGATAACAGAAGGATCTTAGTAAACATCTAAGATTTGAATACTTAAATGCTTTTTAAATGTGTTTTTTGGTTGTGGGACAGCAGTTTGCACCAATTCTGTAGAATGGCCCATGTACTAAATAAACAATAAATAAACACTATATGGATACAAGTATTGGGACACACACACCTCAATTCAGGTGTTTCAATGAGACCCATTACCAAAGGTGTATAAAAGCAAGCACCTAGGCATGCAGTCTGCATTTACAAATATTTGTGAAAAAATGTGTCGTTCTGAAGAGCTCAGTAAATTCAAGCGTGGTACTGTTGATGGGATGCCACGTCTGCAGCAAGTCAGATTTTATCCCTGCTAGATATTCCTAGGTCAACTGTAAATGGTATTATTGGAAAGTGGAAGCGTTTAGGAACAGCAGCAACTCAGCCATGAAGCGAAAGACCACATAAAGTCACAGAGTGTAAAGCATAAAGGTCGCCAATTCTCTGCTGATTACATAGTTGAAGAGTTCCAAACTTCTACTGGCAATACAATCAGCACAAATGGAATGGAATGGATTTCCTTGGCAGAGCATGCTGCATGCAAGCCTCACATCAACAAGTACAATCCCAAGCATCGGATGGAGGTGTGTACTGTAAAGCACGCCACCACTAGACTCTGGAGCAGTGGAAACGTTCTGTGGAGTGATACATCAGACTTCTCTGTTTGGCAGTCTGATGGGTGAGTCTGGGTTTGGCGGATGCCAGGAGACCGTTACCTGCCTGACCAACACATTCTCATCCTTTGGCGTCATATAGGTGACGCCATATGACATTTCGTCGAAATCTTACGCACATGGCATCCTTTAGCGTCAATATAACACGCACTGTTATGGGTAGGTTTTGGTCTGGGGTAGGGTTACGGTTATGACGCCTTGGGATCTGCGTCTCATATTGACGCTAAAGGATGCCATGTGCGTCGGATTTCGACGAAATGTCAAAAGCGTCACATGTATGACGCCTTGGGATGAGAACGGGCTGGCCTGACTGCATTGTGCCAACTGTAATGTTTGGTGGAGGGATACTGGCATGGGGTTGTTTTACAGGGATTGGTCTGCCCCTTACTTCCAGTGAAGGGAAAACTTAATGCTTCAGTATACCAAGACATTTTGGACAATGCTATGCACCCAAATTTGTGGTAACAGTTTGGGGAAAGCCTTTTTTTTATTCCAGCATGACTGCCACAGTGCACAAATCAAGGTCCATCAGGACATGGTTGGATGAGTTTGGTGTGGAAGAACTTGACTGGCCCACACAGAGTGATGACCTAAATCCCATCGAACAGCTTTGGGATGAACTGGAATGAAGTCTGCGAACCAGGCTTTCGCGTCCAACATCTGTGCCTGACCTCACAAAGGCTCTACTGGGCAAAAAATCCCACAGAAACATTCCAAAATCCTGTGGAAAGCCTTCCCAGAACAGTGGAAGCTGTAATAGCTGCAATGAACCAACTCCATATGAATATATATGTATTTAGAATATGATGTCATTACAGTCCCTGTTGGTGTAATGGTTATGTGTCCCAATACTTTTGTCCATATAGTGTATATAAATGAGCTTTTACATGACCGGAAAAAAACAACCATATGTGATGTGTGAAAACATTTACGTAGTTATCATGACAGTGGTATAACAACATAACATGACAGAGCAAGCTGAAGTGCGTTTGTTATAAAATGTCCTCAAGTTTATGCAGTAAATTCTTGCGTTGCCATTTGGAGAGTGTTGTTGTCAGTTCGAGACTTGTATTTCTCAATCTCTTTTCTTATTTCATTCTGGACCTATGAAATCCAGTAGTTAGTTTATTACAAGAGGTCCGAAATATTTCTTTATATCTTCATTTGCTATTAAAAATAAATTAGATCTTACCTCAGTGTTCATGAAGCAGTATAACAATGCCACAATGAAACCCTTAAAAGAAAAGGCAAAATTAGTATTATGAGTCATGACTTTATTGAGAGGTTTTTATTTATGACAGGTTTTTTCATTGAGACTTTATAAACTTGACTACTATGTTTCTGCATGCTGTAGCTTTTGTATTTCAAGTGTATTTACTGTAGTAGAGGGCACAGTTTCACTTATGAACAAGCTTCATAGAAGCATCTCTTAGGCTCTTCACCACCTCTCAAATGAGAGAGCTAATAACAACAAATCTTGACAGCTTATTTCTTAAAGATGGCAGTATATATAGTTGACATTCCTGGGCTACACTGTAGATAGCATTAAGCCATAAGTGCCTGAACAGTACCTGGAAGGAACCTAGCACAAGTTCAAAGAAGAGTCTCGCCTCTAGACCCACATGCTCGGGAAAAAGAGCAAATACGGTGTAATGCACTCCAAAAAGAGGGATTAGCAGAAGAGTTGACTTAGCCAGTCGCCTACAGAACACAGTGAACACACATTGTAGTTTTAAAAAAAGTGAATGGTGGATAATAGAGATCAAGGCTCCTTAATATACACTCACCTAAAGGATTATTAGGAACATCTGTTCAATTTCTCATTAATGCAATTATCTAATCAACCAACCAAAGCAGTTGCTTCAATGCATTTAGGGGTGTGGTCCTGGTCAAGACAATCTCCTGAACTCCAAACTAAATGTCAGAATGGGAAAGAAAGGTGATTTAAGCAATTCTAAGCGTGCATGGTTGTTGGTGCCAGACGGGCCGGTCTGAGTATTTCACAATCTGCTCAGTTACTGGGATTTTCACGCACAACCATTTCTAGGGTTTACAAAGAATGGTGTGAAAAGGGAAAAACATCCAGTATGCGGCAGTCCTGTGGGCGAAAATGCCTTGTTGATGCTAGAGGTCAGAGGAGAATGGGCCGACTGATTCAAGCTGATAGAAGAGCAACTTTGACTGAAATAACCACTCGTTACAACCGAGGTATGCAGCAAAGCATTTGCGAAGCCACAACACGCACAACCTTGAGGCGGATGGGCTACAACAGCAGAAGACCCCACCGGGTACCACTCATCTCCACTACAAATAGGAAAAAGAGGCTACAATTTGCAAGAGTCTCGATTTCTGTTGAGACATTCAGATGGTAGAGTCAGAATTTGGCGTAAACAGAATGAGAACATGGATCCATCATGCCTTGTTACCACTGTGCAGGCTGGTGGTGGTGGTGTAATGGTGTGGGAGATGTTTTCTTGGCACACTTTAGGCCCCTTAGTGCCAATTGGGCATCGTTTAAATGCCACGGCCTACCTGAGCATTGTTTCTGACCATGTCCATCCCTTTATGGCCACCATGTACCCATCCTCTGATGGCTACTTCCAGCAGGATAATGCACCATGTCACAAAGCTGAAATTGGTTTCTTGAACATGACAATGAGTTCACTGTACTAAAATGGCCCCCACAGTCACCAGATCTCAACCCAATAGAGCATCTTTGGGATGTGGTGGAACGGGAGCTTCGTGCCCTGGATGTGCATCCCACAAATCTCCATCAACTGCAAGATGCTATCCTATCAATATAGGCCAACATTTCTAAAGAATGCTTTCAGCACCTTGTTGAATCAATGCCATGTAGAATTAAGGCAGTTCTGAAGGCGAAAGGGGGTGAAACACAGTATTAGTATGGTGTTCCTAATAATCCTTTAGGTGAGTGTATATAATGTGACGTATCTGTAACATTGCCTGTAACACAGTAAGAGGGGCCACTTACACTACACCATTTTCAATTAAAAAGTAAACTTTTTATGCTGAAAACTCAAACCTTTGAAAACTGGTTTCAAAGTGCAAGTTTTTAAAAACTATACCGCTATCTTCTCTGTGTAAACTACAAAAATGCAATTTGTGAAAACGGTGACATCATGCGCATGCGTATCACGTGTTCAGTTTATATGCACATAGTGTTTCTTTACAAAGTGACATCGCCAACTACTGGCCTGGCAGCAACATACAGCGTTTCACTGTAAACCCGAATAAGTTGGCACAACTCAAAAAATGTAAGGCAATCAGTTGCCTCAAATTTTTTAAGTTAAGAAATTCAAAGTTTAAGTAAGCAGAACTGACATATTTTTACTTTGTATTTGTACATTTGAATTGTTCTTAACTTGAAATGTTTGAGTACACTAATTCATACATTTAACTTACAATTTCATGTAATCTCAATGTGAACACTTTTATTAGTATTAACTTAGCTAGCTTTAACAAGCTAGTTTGCTAACATACTATTTTGTTAACATCTTAACAATAGTATGCTATACAGTAACACTTGCAGCAATATATAGATTTTATTTGCTCTCAAATCAAGCTCATGCACCACTTGTCACCATGATGGTAACTATCCTAAAACCAACATTAACAGAAATTCTTCTAAATTAGCATAACGAAACATCAATCATTACTAAATCACCCACTTAACATTAATCTTGCACAAAAAAACATTGTATTACACTTAATTTGAGCATTTACTCTCCCTTTCGAGTGCCATCGGCAAAGCATGCTGGGGAATATACATCCCAGCCGTTTCAGTTAAACTTAAGTTCGTCTAAATTAAAAGAAATAATTTCATAAAACTCAAAACAATGAAACAGTTCAGTTTACTTAAAATATATCCATTCTGTGAACTTGAAAGAAAAAGAAAGTGCTAAATACTTAATTTAAGTTTTTCCTACTCAAACCAATTAAGTATTTTGAGCGTTAGGGTTTACAGTGTTGTTTTCATGGGTCCGTGTGAACGGTGATTGTTTGACAATGGTGTCATCTGTACATCGTTGTCGTGTAACCGTACCCATATAGGCTGAATCCGAAATCGGCCCCTAAACTCTCTTTGTAAGAGAGTGAGTAAATTTGGACAGACTTTCTGTGTCATCGGCTGTACACTAGTTATTGCGGTGCAATGTGGTATTGAATGAGTGCACTCGGTAGCGTCCACTATGGTTTTGGACATCACTACAAATGGCCCCCTTAAGGGTGTATGGGGCGATTTCGGATTCAGCCATACATGCTCTATGTGAGATCTATATTAATTACTTAATATATCTCACCTGTAAAGCCGCCTTTCTCCTCCATTTGATTCTGGGGTTTTTGTCTTCACAACTATCATCCTGCTTATATTAACAAACACTACAAAGTTCACCTGTAAAGTTTAAAAGTACAAACCTTTTTATTATCTTGATTTATAGTCAATAAGTCTAAGAAGTATTATGTTCAAGTGTAATTTTTGTGGTAAGACACTGAAAAAATGTAACATAAATTAATTGGTTTAATATCACTGAATCAGCCCACATACGTTCATTTATAGCCTACACAAAAATGTTTTTTTATAGATTATATCAGGTAGAAATCAAATTACTCTTTAACCCCTTAAGTGTCAAACTGAATATTTACTGAATATTAAACTGGGAGTGTTTCATTTTTTTCTGCATAAACTTACAAATACAGAAAGCAAAATGGGAATTTTGATGATCCACCAGTAGCCACTGTCCATGTCATCCCAGCACCTACCAACACATATAAACACAGGCGTTTATGATACACTTAAGTACATAAGATCCAAATGTACCCCACAATAATCTCATTATCACCCATAGTTGTCATATTTCTGCTTGAGGAATGTCCATATGATTACTGTGACAGATGGAGTCCCTGTAGGACAGAGAAAAGAATCAACAAACACTTCAGAATAAGTTATACTATAATCAGCGGTTTGTGTGTAAAATATGCTTCCTGTAATGTAACACTTGGTTTTACCCCAGCCAATAAGAGTATACCACCAGAAGAATGTTCCCTTGCGGGCGAAGGTGAAAACTAGCAGTGTCTGGAGATAAAGTCCCTCAACGAGCAGCCAGTAGAAATTTGATAACACACAGTACTGGAAGAACGTCACCACAGCCTTGCACAAAACCTGGCAGATGAAATACAGCATTCAGTTATAGAGGATCAGATGATCTGATTTATGCTATGGCATTTATTTTGCATTGATCTTATCAGTCATTTCGTCGGTGTAATGTACAGTGGAGACTGTGCAGTGATTGATTGTCTCGTCGGCGAATAACACAGCATCTTTTACAAACACAGCCAAAGCCCTCAGGATAAATGTGGAGAAGAGGTTGAGGTGGATGTAGGTCCGTGTACACAGAAGCTTTCTGTTGGATTAATGAAAATGCGACACTATTACGTGATATCAGCATTCATTGAAGCAAATATAATATATGTAAAAAAAACTTCACCAGAATTGAATTCCAGCATGTAGCAGAACAGTGAAAGAGTAAAGGCACTGAAGCAAGAAGTGAATGTTTAAAGTTATTACCTAAAGATGCAGAAGATGAAGACCGCAATACAGAGAGAACCAATGGACACGCCGTACCCAACGGTGTATATCAACTTCACCATGGCAAAGTACTCTCGCTTCCACAGTAAAATGGAAAATATAAGTTTAGATACCACTTTATTCATCTTGGAGAATCCATTTGATCTAATCTAAAGTAATAAATTAACTTTTTCTTCAAAGGTGATGTGACTGTGTAATTTTTTTTTGCAATATTTAAATTCTTCCTGTAACATAATTGCTTAGGGCAGTAGTTAAACCTTCCTTATCCACATCATGATTTGCACAGTGAGCTGAACAGTTTAATTGTTAATACTGAGCTCATATTGATAACTTAATGCAAACAATGAATATTGAACATGTAGCCACAGGTGTCACATACAAAGCATAACAAAACAGGTTAGACACAAAAAAATGTATTCGGACACTTAAAGGGGTCATATAATGCCATTTTTGTACAAGCTAATATGATTCTTTAGGGTCTAAATTAAAAGTTTGTAATATACTTTAATTAAAAATTCTCATAAGTATTGTAAGAAAACACTTATTTTACTTGGTCAAAAACAGCTCTGTTTTCAGCACGCCGTTTCAGTGCATATGACTTTAAATGATAATGAACTTTGCTCACCCCGCCTCTCTGTTCTGTGCGTACACCGTTTGTAACTCAATAACACAATAACCATAACGCGTTGTTCAGTATAAACGTGGGATTATGAATTATATTGAGAACATCATACATAGAAAACATGCCGTAATGTTCCCTAAGTGTAAACCTTAGACGCATTCATTGTGAAGCGTGCAGCTAGCGATTTGCAAAGATTAATATAAATATTAATGTAAAGTTTAATAAAACGTTACACTCACTTCAGTTCTTCTAGAGGTTCAGCAGGAACACGAATAGCTGGTACCGATCCTTTTTTCATGAGCAGCTTCTTAGCAAAACCAGCTCATACTGATCCTCGTTTATAAAGCAGTCTGGTGTGTGAAATGATTCGCGCAAACATGAAAGCATTGACGTTGCTCGTGGGGAATATTCCCTTCGAAAACAAACTCAGCCACTGTGTCTTCAGCGTTTCGGATTTAGGAACATTAAAATGACTGCTGTGTTCGTTATTACACCCAAGAACAGAACACCACAATCGCTTAGACGCCATTCTGCTCATAGACAGTGCTCCAGCATATCAACAAAGACTGGATGGATTTTTATCATTTTATGATGGTTGTGTACAGGCACTGCCAACACACATTTCAGTACAATCAACTTGTAAAAGTGCAGGTACCAGTATATGACCCCTTTAAGCCACGCTTAAATATGTATGGATCATGACATTGTATCCGATAAAATATCAAACCAAGTGCCATTTCTCACACCTAATCTTTTATAAAAAAAGCCAATGGGGGAAGGGGAAGTGTTCAGGAAACCTGTTTAAAAAACATTCAAAAACCAGATCATTTTTATGTTTGGTGATGCTGGTGGTGAATCTTTTTTTTTTAAATCACACACTTCACCTTCCACAATACAGCAACATTAAACAGGATTGTAGAACCCATCCAGAAGTGCAATAATCCATAGCATTTAGTTATGTTCATTTAATATCAAATACGATTTCTTCAAGGCTTTTACTCTGTGTCCAGTGTCTTCCTGATCTGTGCTGTTGTCCTGAAAGCAGGCGCTGTAATAAGGCACACTCAGCCTACTCCATCCCTCAGTAGTGCAGGTGCGGGTGATCAGCTCTAAAGAAGTCAATCATAAAGACTTTTACATTTACTGTACGTCACAGCATTGGACTTTATGGCCACATTCATAGAAAGAGTGCAATTAATGTGTTGAAGTTTTGATATGTGCAGGGTCCTAAGAGAGAGAACATTACCATGGGAGTTCAGGAGAGGAGGTGGACAAGACACTGAGACTCTCTCTCCTACACTAACTGCAGGCCAGCAGTTCACTCCATCCCACTCAACCAGACAACCTGAAGACATCCACAGTGGTACAATTAAAGACAGAAGTCTTCTAAAACAGCTACATTAAACTGATTCTCATCATCATAAGTATATGTTTTCCTGTGAACTCCTGTAACTGTTAATGCTAATGAATTATTATTTATGTTGTCTTATAGTAATGCATCTTATAGTTCTGTAAAGAGGTTGCATAAAAAAAAATACAATGAAAAGCAATGGACTACGGCATTAAGATAGCAAAGATTGCCTGTGATTAATGACTTGAATTTTTGTCTGTTCTTTATGTAAAGCTGTTATATGGCTTCAGAAAACATCTAGCACACATATAGACAGAACTGCTTTTATGGTGCTTTAACAATGCAGGATGAATTTCAATCTTTTATAAAAGGGAATTGAAAGAGGAAAATTAAATAATCTGTTAAATTTTTTATCCTTAGTCAGTCCCATATTTGCAATTGATCAGAATCAGCTTTAATCGCCAAAGAATTTGTTGCGGTTAACAGGAGCTCTGGTTATACATATATAATACAAGAGAATAAAAAAAAACATTTAAAAAAGGAAAATTAATAAAAATAAAAATACTATACATTATTATACTATACATAACTACTATGTACAGGTGTTTTTTCCCCCAAAAATTAATATTTACATCTATCATTTGTATTTACATACTTAAATCTAAACTCTAAACCCTCAGGTTGACATAAATGCCATAAGCCCACTGAATTATGAATTAAAAACAGGTAGTAATTGGTGTGCTGTATATAAGCCTGAGGATATACATTTATGCAAATAACATGATAAAATCAAAGGATCAATAGTGTGAGTCGACATCTTGATGAAATGTTTTGAGTATCAGTGCTTATCTGTGACTTAGCTCACCTGTATCAGTAGCGTTAAAGTTTAACAAAGACTGCGTTAAACCTGCGATTTTGAGCTGACATTCAGCTTCATTCTTTTGCAGATGCAATACTATAGAACATTCAGGATGAACGGTCTTCACCTGAAAGGCATAAGTGGATGCACACTATAAGAACTTCACAGAAATATTGATCTTTTGAATATAGTTTTGAAAAAAGATAACAAAGAACTTACCCCTTCACGTGTACTAACTATAAGAGTCCAGATGACAAAGCCATGATTAAGGTCCATGATGTTTTTTCTATTCAAGTCCCCGATGTAAATAATTCTTGGTCGGTTATGGTGAACAAGTGTAGCTCTATTGATTTTGTCAGTAGCCTACACACATATTCCAATGCTTATTCACAGTAATTCTCATCTATCTCTCCAACCTGTTTCAAGCAGCAGATGGTGAGATATACCCAGATGGTACAGCCCACTTTTCTGGGTGTACAGGACCCTTATCACCTCATGACATTAAAGTGTCATTGTTATTTTAAAACAAATCTAACGAAAAAAGATATCTTTCTATTACCTTTACAACATTCAGCATCTATTAGAACCTTGATTCTGAAACTATCTCTTGCACTGTCCTATGTTTGTTAATACTGTAAATAGGCTGTTTTTTGTGTTTCTACCTTGGCATTCAAGGCAGTCATCCGTCTTCTACCTGCCTGCTATCACACTAGGGAGGTTAAATGAGTCTTTTAGCCAGCACCATTTACTGCATGAGTGAACGTTAATCACTTCTTCTGAGTTAAAAGGATGACATTACTTCAGAGGTATGCAAATGACAAAGTCCCTCCAATCCACATTAAACATATTTTGAAAAGGGTTGATACAAAAATAAGAATAATAATGATTCTAATGTAGTTTAGTGCATGTCTCCTTTACAGGGTTAGGAATTGAATCGATTAATTTGCTTGTTATTGTGTGGACAGCAGTTAAGTTTTTCGTATGGTGCAGATGGACCGTGCCACTTTATCCATCCATTTTTAAAGCATGTCCTTCCCCTGAGGAGCTGAGGTTAGGCTGAAAGAAGACAATCGCAGAAAGATACATTCATACAATATTCAGAAAGAGAGATGTACTGAGGGATGAAAGTGAGAATTTGAAAATGACAGAATGAAAGTGTATTCATATTCATTGGTGTGTGTGTGTGTAGAAACTATAGAGGCAGCGATGTGTTTGAATATCACTCTAAAAACTTTTACTATGATTTACTCTTTTTTTTACACTTAAAAATATTGATTACATTTTAAAGCAGTGAAATCAATTACATACACTGTATGAACTGAGTAAATGTAAGTAAAAAAAATTAAGTAGCCTAGATGCATTTGGTAGGCTACAAAATAAAATTGAGCAGAAATAATTGGGAGGAAACATTTAAAAACCAATATTTATGAGTAATATTAACTGTTTTTATTTGTGTAATATGAACTTTTTTATTTCCTCTAAACCTTTGTAAAATATTCCATACAACCACCGGACATTGGCCTTTATTGTCGATGAGTAGCCTAGCTACAGCACAGCATACTGTTTAAACGTCAAGTAGTATACAATATTGCCTACATTTAAATTCATGTAACAAACATTTTAGAAGTAAAAATTAAACATTCAAGTGTAATCAATCGGTCTGTTCCAAGTATCAGCGCTGGTTCTCGTGCCGGAGATGGACTCGCGGTTTGCTGGTGAACTTTAGACCGCCGTCCTGCATTTTACTCATAACCGAAAGATGCTGCGACGCGACTGACTCCATCACCAATGCGACACTAGTTTAGGTGTCACATTGCGCCTCTGTATGTCTGTATTGTAATACATAACTCTGTATGTTAGCCATTGACTCCCATAGTATTTTTTTTCTCTGGAAGTCAATGGCATCTCTCAGGTTACCAGCATTCTTTAAAATATCTTTGTTTGTTTTCAGCAGAAGAAAGAAACTCATATGGGTTTGAAACAACATGAGAGTGAGTAAATGATGACAGAATTTTCATTTTTGGGTGAACTATCCCTTTAAGTGAAACTTTCATAATCCATTTCATTATATTGTATTCAATTCAATTCTAGCTAATTTTACACAAATTACAACCCTCAGTTAAGGTGTAATTTCAACAATTTAATGCACATGAAAATGAGGCTGTGTAAAGACTTACATTCTTTACAATGGCATGCTACTGAGTTTTTGTCTACTTTTTGTCATATGTTTTGGAAAAGCTGAGCAGGTGTGAATGAGGTGTTAATGTTTGGGGGTACAGTTAAGCTACAACATTTGTGTCTATTAAAAGCAGCAGCACTGTACAGTATCCCTACTCCTATGCTATCATCCTTATTGGTTTTTATGTCATTATGTTGATGATATTAATTAGCAGAACACAAAATGTAATATCCATCTACACATCTATAGTGCTATAGATGTAGATGGGTAGATGGATATTCCATTTTGTGTTTTGACAAGGATGACAGCAGAAAATAGAAAATACTCACACAGGACAAAGAGGAACATGGATGATGGTGCTCTGAGCAGGCAGCAAAAGGTATAACAATATGAAGTGGGGAGGGGATATGTATATCCAATGAAGCTTAATGCATGCACTGGAGTCACGGCATTCTTTCCTTTTTTAGAAATGTGAGTAATATATGGGAGGTGCAGCAGATTCAGCGCTGAGTATATAACATTTAAGAGTATATAACATTTAAGGCTCCTATCCGTACCATTCAACAGCAGTCAAACATTTGCATAAGACTCGATTTTGTCCATTCACTTACTGTGATTACACCACCATGGCTTCACAAAAGCAAGTGGCCAAAACAGAAGGAAAGCCCGCCCCAGCTCCAGAGGAAGAACCAGCTCCCGGAGCAGCAGAACCAGCATCAGCAGCACTGGAAACGGTTACTTCTGCCCCAACTGCAACACCAGAGTCAGCTACAAAAGAGTCTGAAAAAGCCAGCACTGCACCTGGGTTAGCCCCAGTCACAGCAGCCGAAGATCCAGCCAAAGCACAAGCTTCTCTTCCAAATCCAGCTTTCAAAAATGATCCTGCTGCTGCAGTAAGTCTCTGTTTTGGATAACATTATTTTATGGTATTTCAGTTGCCTGATGGCCTGGATTGATGTGCCCACAATAACGATTGACGTCTACATTTAAATGCACACATTTCTTTTAAGAATAAAGACTAAATGATTAAGATCACTTTATTGACAAGCATTTGGGTAATTAAACTTAGTGTTAATTAATTGAAAAGTTCAAATGAGGCACAATGACAAATTTTTTTTAAAACAAAAGGTCCACCTGTTTAAAATAGGGACATATTGATATTCTGTCTAAATAAATAAATATATTCACTAAAACTTAAATAAATATGCTGCACTTTGCCAAAAATGAAAATTCTACCATTAATTACTCACCCTCATGTTGTTCCAAACCAGTAAGACTTTCAAACCCATAAGAACACAAATGAAGATATTTTTAATGAAATCTTAGATATTTCTTCCCATCTGTTGACGCAACTAACAATATGACGCTTTAAAAAGTTTATAAAGAGATTAAATGAGACACGGTCGCTTTATATGATGAACATATTTAACTATAGGCCTTTATTCCCATTTAAACTTTGGTCAGCAAACATAAACAGAAGCTCAACCGTACTTGCTTGATGTTGTCATATAGATTCAAATACTCAGTCATATGTATGTAGAAAAGAGAAAATCCAAGGCACTCTTCTTCAAAATTATTTAAAAAAACTTTATTTTACTGGCTATTTCATATTAGAAAATTAAAAGACATGGGGAGAAGCAACCCACGTGTGGCGGCGCAAACAGCCTTCTTCAGGGTGTGCTTTTCAAACAAACAATTTCCCCTTTTGTGTGTGTGCTAATTACACATTACACCTGTGACATGGTGAGTTACCACATGAACATAATACATACACATACAGAGAGTCAACTAGGTGGCTACATTGCAAATTGAATTCAAAAACAAATGCTTAAAGTCCTCTCAAGAGTGCGTTTACTTCAAAGCTATTCCATGCCGTTCCGCTAGTATGGCAAGAATTTAATCATTTGTAAAACCACAATTGGAATACTCCTTAATCTGTTCATAATTCATCATGTATCGGGTTGCGTCAGAACAATGAGGGTGCCAGTCGGCAAGTCATCATTTTGATTTTTAAAGTCAGAATTTCTTTTTTTTTTTTTATCTCATAATTTCGATTTGGCATGTCAAAATTTCAACTTTTTATCTCATACTTGTGACTTAAAGTCATAATTTCGATTCAGTAAGTCATAAATTCGACTTTTTATCTCATAATTATGACTTAAGAATGCTGTATTTTTTCTTATGTGGCGGGAATGGGCTTCCATAATTATTAAGAGATAAGTCATAATTACGAGAAAGTTTCTCATTATAATGACATAAGTCGTTATTATGAGAAACTTTCTCAATAATGAGAAACTAAGTCATAATTATGAGAAAGTTTTCTTTATCTAGTAGCCGACATGCATCGCGTCAAGAGCCGATTGGTCTGCGCAACGCATAAAATGGACCAGCCGTCTTCCCGTACTGGTTGGGCCTTGTCATCTGACAGAAGTTTGCGAGACTCAATTTTTCCCCCAAAACTTGATCCGAGGATGAAGTGTCGTTTTCATGCACGGCTTTGAAATTATGTTGAACATGAAAGTTCAGATGTTAATGATAGCATTATTGATAAATTGGGAGTTTGTAATAACAGTAGCCCATCTTAACAGAGACGATGCGAAAATTGATACAAATCGAGTCAATGAGTCGCTCCAAAAAGCACAGCAGTCTCCCGCAGACGTGGAGAGGTTGTACTTGAGAACTGCTGAAGCACGTGAAGATGATTGCGAACTTTATCTCAAACATTCAACGCCTTCAAGCGAATCGGCAGAAGACTCAATGACCGAATCCACTTTCAAATGCCATCCATGTTTGGCGGATCAAAGTTGGGGGAATGCGGACTCAAACCGAGATGGACCAATTCCCACACAAAATGACGAGTTTAAAGAGCTTCTCAGGGGACCAGTGACCTGGCGATCCTTAAAAAGTTTGTTGTTGAGCTAGTACTTAGCACTTAATTACGTGTGCCATTTTTAAAGGTATATTTTCTTTGACTAACTGCGCATAAAACCCGCTTTATTCTTTCATCAAGGTCATCAGTGGGTTTTGGACGGAGTCGCGGTGTCTGGCGTCAATCAACCAGTGTTTCATTGTGGCAATGAACTCCTTATGATCAAGTTGTCCATGACTCTGCACTCAAATCCACGCTTGGTTATCAGTAACGGTAAGTAAAGTAGGGGAGAGCGGGGCACAACCTAACACATTTTGGTTTTGGCTCAATTATTAAAAAAAATAAAGTTAGATTCATCTTTTTTTTTACACAAGCTACATACACATCTCTGCTACAAATGAACACTTAAAGTTTTTTTCTAGGATTTTCCATTTTCGTACTGTTGCACTGAAAGTGACAGAAGTGCAAATGTTACAACCTACCCTATATGCGGGGTTAATTGTAACAGACAGAGGGGTTAGTTGTAACACTTGTGTGTAACACATAATTCAGTACTATTTTATCTGTATAGTTTGATATTGTTTGTGCATCTCTATAGATAGATATCCATACATCCATCCCTCATCCTTCTATTATGGATCAATATCATAGATAGAGATATGAAAGGGCTGCACAGTTTTGCAAGCAATAAATAAATAAAATCATCAAATATTGTAATTGTAATTGCAATTGAATTACATTTGTGTGTGGCAGCTGCATGTACAATTATTATTATTATTGATAATAATAACAGTAATAATAATAAAAACGAGCTTATTGCATTAAAACCAGGCTATATTTATAATAAAGAAACAAGTGATCAATGCATAGTAAACTAAATAAAAATAAACATCCAACATTGTTTGTGAAAGTCCAACAAAGTTAAATATATAAATATATACTCAAACAGGAAAAGTTGTGTGGCTCCCTGTTTTCATTTGATTATCATTGTACACTTGGCGGCTTAGTTGTAACACTGTGCGACAACTAACCCCGCTGTGTAAAACATATTTTAAGCCTAGCTAACAGTTGCTAGGAGTTGCTGACATGTTTCAAAACGGTGCTATGTTTTAGCAAACAAGACCGTGATTAAGGCAATATAAAGTTAGATTTGGTGACGTACACACCCAACTCAGAAACCAAAAAAACCTATGATGAAAAAATTTACTTGCATGGTGTCAAAACACTCTTTGATCAGTATCTTCATGAAATCTTATCAAAACTTTCCACATATTCGCGGGAGACCGTCTTCTGGCTGCGAGAGAAAAAGAGCGGAAACACAACCGGCTTGATCCTGACTAACTATATAAAAGGTCCGTGTTACATTTAGGTTGTGCCCCGCGCTCCCCTACCTGCTGTGAATATTCTCTCTGAGATAAAGAGGCGAAAGGAAATCGAATTATGAATAAATTGTCACCACAGACACAAAGTGAATGTTTTGTGTTTAATATCATTAACAAATAATAATAATATTAACATTAGCCCAATGTTATTAGCCCAAGAGACAATGCAGAAGTTGATACAAATTGAGCCAATAAGTCGCTCAAAAAGCACAGCAGGCTTTACTGTGTATTTTTGTATTTTACTTACTATTTTTAATGTCGAAAAGTCTCTTATGCTTATCAAGCCTGCATTTATTTGATAAAAAAATACAGTAGAAAACATTAATATTGTGAAATATTATTACAATTTAAAATAATTTAATAAATAACTTTTAATATAATTTATTTCTGTGATGGAAACCTGAATTTTCAGCATCATTAGCTACTCCAGTGTGCGTTGCATTTACAATCCTGTGAAAACAGCACCCCTACTTCCTGCGCCCCTGATATTTAGCTTTTATTGTATATAATTGTTAAAGTTTATGCTTGTAAATGAGGTCAAAAAGTGCATTGAAACTAGATTAAATCGGTCATTCCATAGGCTACAATTAGTACCGTATATCTTCCTTCATTGTGACGTTTTAATTTTTCCCTCTATTACTGAAACACAAAGTTCATGAATATTTAAAGGGGCAAATGCTGTTTAGTTTGCTGTTTGTTGCTGAACAAGTGGTCAGTACATAAAATGAGCAATTTACAAGAAACATTCTATAAAAATGGTTATTGCAGTCTATTTAGATAGATATGTTAAATTGTTTTGCATTAATTTTCAGTAACTATTTTGTGTGAATCTGCTATAGTGCATTATCAACATCAAACATTATTTAATGTAATCTATTTTTCAACGTATCTTTTCAGAGACAAAATGGACTGATTCACCTTCACAAAAGCAGTGTCAATGCATCAAAAGGAATCATGGGCCATCAATGCTACTGGGAATCCCTTTTAAAGAGTGCTTTACTCAAAACTGGGTAAGATATTCTCTTAATAGTAGCCTAGATGTCATGCTACATATTTATCATTTGTCACCTTGACAGACTGGTTTATACCCCCCTTTTTTTAAAGCTATGGTCATTTCCATACAGGACATTTGAGTTCATTAAATTGTATAGATCTATCCCGTTAAGTTTCTGCATGTAGATTTAGTTTTGATATAGCTAATATTGACATTAAAACTTATAATTCAAGGTTTACTATAGCTTACTTGTTTGCAAACTCCTAAGGGGTTTATCTTAAGAACTTGCACAGCTGTCACACATGGCATTTTATGAATACAGTACTGACTAACTTTAATTTGAATGTTAAAGCCTGTAGCAATCAGGACAGGACTATAAATAGACTTGACTAAACTTTTATTACCAGGGATGCACCTATTTTACAGATTGAGTTAAGCCCTATTCGCACGGGATTAGTATTATCTGGTGACCTATAGTAATTTGTAATAATTGCGGAGTTTGTCTGTGATCTTAATCCCGTGCGAATCGGCCATGTCTGTAATTTGTAAAGTAAAAATTCCCCCGCAAATTACCTACTATATTTCGCCGAACACCGAGGTCCTGTGATAATATTAGTCCCGCGCGAATCGGCATCTCTGTGATTTGGCCGGATCGTATATCATTTTTTCAAGGTTTTTGTTTCATGTGTGCCTTTTTATCCATCTTTCGCGAAGAATGGAAGCTGGTTTGGAGTGTTTTGATAGTATTTTGGGTGCTGGGTCATATCGCAACTACACAATTTGCAGAAAGTGAAAGCTGAAAATCATCAGAAGAGCAAGAACAAAAAGAATGATTAGATGGAGATGAATGACATGTATAGCAGCATGCGGTAAGGAACTTTTTTTCTGTTTTTATGTCATAATATATCATACAGCTAGACCTATAACAAAAATAAATGTCCAAGCAATAGCCTATTGAGGTCATATCCGGGAGATAAGTTTGAGTAAAATCACAGGCTTCGGTTATCCCGTGCGAATGCGCCACATGAAATTCAGATGTGGCGGGGTAATATCTAAATCACATAATACTAATCCCGTGCGAATAGGGCTTTAGACACCGATACTCGCCGACACACCGTACAGATTCCTGTATTTTCATTGCATTTGTTATTTTTAAAACACTGCTTTTCCACTATTTCAGTTTGGTCCACTATTTTCCAGTCCTGGAAAACACATAGGAAATTAGAGAATCTAAAATGTTCTAAATGTTGTTGTCCTGGAAAAAAAATTTTTTCACAGATTTTATCACTGGCCCAAAACAATTAGCGCTAGTTGCTTAAAGTGTTATGTTCAGGGATGCTGAGTTTTGACATGTGAGAAGTATTTTGAATGATAATGTTTAGTCTTGTGTTGCCACTTGCAGCAGTTAGCTAATGTTATCAGCTGCTCAAATAAATGCAGCGAATGCCAACTGGTAAGCAGCTGCCTAATTTAGTAACTTGCTAACTAATAATTTTGGTGCGGTATAAGGCAAGGCAAGTTTAGTTCTGATTGATGTCAAAAGTACATGATACTTTGGTACCAAGTCGATATTGAAATATTATATATAACTATATCAGCCTTTCTGCAGTACTGATAGTACCAAGTACCAGGTCAATCTGGTACCCACTGACTGCATTCAAACACTCCCCCTCATATTTGTTTGAGTGCCATGTTAACCCTTTCACGCGTACGATCACACCGGTGTGATTAGAACGGTCAGTGCATCACGTGATCAACTGCTAAATATAAACGTGCTTTCGCGCGTTGGCTGGCGCTGAGCCAGAGACGGACGCACTCAGTGTTGTCATTATATATCACAACTATTGAGTATTTTAAACCACATAGTTTATTTTAGGTTTCAGACATTTAAATACACATAAGTACTAGCAAAACAATGATTGAGTTTGTAATATACACACTGATGTCTATGGAAGCGGCAATAATAATCCTTTCCATTATAATAAGACGAAACGTTTTATTCATATCAGATACACATTGTGTAAGTAGCTTTACATTTTACCCTATTCTTCTCCCAGTTCACTGGCCACTTTCATGTATTTCGTGAGAAGCAACAGATTCGATTCTCTGAACTGTGAAACAAACTAGCATGGCGCCACCCATCGCGCATACAGCTCAACTAACGCGATCGTTATAAAGGTATTTAAACAACAAAACACATCCACTTACACATATTTGACAATCGGAATATCAGTTTCATGTTATAGCTAATACATTTGTGAATATTTTTAATAGAAAAGGAAAAAAGACATAAAAGCAGATCATCATTCATTCAGCTCTGTGTTGTGATTGCGCTGTGTCATGTGACAAGAATTGACGCGTCACCATGGAAACATTAAAGTGACAGGTTCTAAATTACGGTCGCCTTGAAAAACTCACGCTGGGGGTCAGTTAGAATATTTTCATTTTACGTGTGAAAGGGTTAATGTTAAGCACATGAACACAATGGCCAATCAGAGGTATTTAAAGCTGCAGTCGCAGTTTTTCCTCTGTCGCCATCTCTGTTCGAAATCTGCAATTGCAGTTATTCGCGGAATTATCAACTTTACGTGAGTTGTACTTCGACACCGCACAGCGCGGATGAACACAATGTTTGTGGAGAGTGTGCAGTTGTCAGTCACCGCGCCGGTGTGGATACTGGCATTCAGAATCACAGATTATTCTTTTTGGAAGTATGACCAACATAATAATTTTCACCGGAAAATGTCATCTGAACAAGTAACATCCACTTTTGTTCTGGTTCTGACATTGTAGTAAATCGCCCTGATTAAATCTAACAATCGCTTATCATATCACGTAAAAGCGTGCAAATGATACTTTGTTCTCAAATTGTTAATGTTAACAACGTCAGCATTGCGTGACTACATGTAATGTCCTTCCGATGTTTATCCTTGTTTTCGCTTGGGTCCGGTTGCAGTCTCTTTTTTTCTGTAGCCAGTCTGAAGTCCAACGAAGTCTTTTGCATTTTACAGCGGGTGGATCTGTTGTCACTGGTGATTGTCGTTTGAACCTTTCTGGATCCGCCATCAAATTGATAAGTTTAATTATATCAAGTGCTGTGAGAAAAGGCTACAAATCTCCACCTCCAACATCCTCACTCGCAATATAGCCTACTAGCCGAGACTCCTTTGTCTACCGATGTGACGTAATGACGCAAAGACGAATTGCGTCATTACATGTCAATATCAGCAAATTTGCTCGAATCTCCCGCGTAAATCCACCAGTACCACTGGAATTATAAACATTATTACAAGCTTACCGTTTTGAATCGAGCTAAGGCAAGCAGATACACACTTGTTCCTGTACACAGGAAAATGAGCGGTGAACGGGTGTGTTTCTGTCTTACTTTATCTAATTAACCTTATTGAGGTTTTCTTTTGCAAAATGTTTATTACATCTAGACAAAAATCCATATTACCGCTAGTAGCACTTCACTCTCTCTAGGATAGGGGAATCTAAGCTGAAAGCTCTATCATATGTTGCTTTAAAAAAAAAAATCTACATAAGACGCGTGTGAAATTACTAAATTAGTGATTATGTACACTGAACGAATCTATTTCTTCCGTTCTCCATAAATTAATGAGAACATTTAATTTAATTGAAAGGAGGGTTTCATTTGTCTGTCCAAAATAATAATTTGGGCAATACGTCACAGGGAAGTTAGAAACAATTGTATATGGTTTGTTTTGTTCATTCATTATTTTATTACATTAACAGTTACGCTGACTGAATTCCAACTAAATTAATGAATAAGTGGGACCCCCTCAATTAAATGAAATGTTCTCATTAATTTATGGAGAACGAAAGAAATAGACTCATTCAGTAAATGAAACGTTTTTACAAAAATGTAAAAAGCAACATGATGGCAGAGCTTTCAGTTTATAGATTCCCTTATCCTAGAGTGGAGTGCTACTAAGTCCTAATGTGGATTTCTGTCTATATAATAAACATTTACCAAAACCTCAATAAGGTAAATTATAAAGACAGAAACACACCTGTTCACCGCTCATTTTCCCATGGGCAAAGGCAAGCACGCGTTTCACATCAGTGTTTCTCCCGAGAGACTAGCGCGAAATTGATCCCCTATCTTAGCGCCATCTACTGTTCTAGAAGAGGAAGTTGCTCAACTGCTTTTGTGAGAAAATCTGCCTGGACGCGTTTTTCGTACTTGTAGAATTTTGTTTTGTACTTGTAGAATTTTCTTTTTGTACATGAAGGTTTTTGTTTCGTACTTGTAGAATTTTGTTTTGTACTTGAAAGATTTTAGTTTGTACTTGGATGATATTTTTGTCATTGAAGAAATACGTTTCTATGTATATGTAAAACATACTGTATTTGTTTGATAGGTATGTTTTTTATTTGCAGAACAATATGCATTAGTTTGAGTGATGTTTTGTATTTACAAACCACATTGAGTTTGTTTGTGAATCATTGGGTGTGAGTAAAACACGTTTTGTGTGTGTGTGAGGTTTTGGCACATAATTCGCTCCATAGGCGGCACCATTCATTCACACAGAACATGCAGGATTCGTATTTAAATAGTCTTTGTGTTTAAATATTCACACACACTAGTCTACATCGCGATTTGATTTCAAGTGTACTGAACTGCTTTCTATTTTTTCCTCAAATTTACAAATTCCGTGAAATTCGGAAAAATGGAGAATTTTTTTTTAAGACCTAAGAAACAACTTCTGTTTTCTGGATCAAACCTAAAAGACAGACTCCTAAAACACTGGTGTCAAAGTAGTAGTGTGAACAGAATAATAAAGAAAGAGGCATGAATCATCTTACCTTTCACTTAAAATTACTACTTATCAACTGTAATTAATTTACTTATTACAGTTGTTTAGAGACATGCACAAAATATCTGGTCTATCTACGCAGTTTTTCTGTTAGCTATTCAACCGTTACACTTCAAACTTTTCAAACTCTTACACTTAAAACTCTGCATTTCACCGCACAGTTACATGTAACTTTATTGTTCTTAATGTGTTTGCATTACAATAGTGTGGCATAGTTCCTCTAACAAATCTGACAGAGCAAAAACAAAAATAAATGTACAAAGATTTTTTAGCACATATAGTAACTTTATTTGAGTCAAAGAAGATGGTGATAACAATCTTCACCAAATATGTATTTTGCTATAATCTATACATATATCTAAACTATAATCTTTAATGCTAAGCAGGACGTTGAAATAAACTATTCTGCGGACATTAAGCAACTTAATATAAGAAGTATAATATGAAATACTGGTTTGTTAAAAAGAGAGTTCAGTCGTATATTTAAAAAAGCCTATCGAGAGAGGCCCTTTTACTGCAGCAGCCTCTCTCGATAGGCTGCTGCAGTTGCCGCAGGACAGCTAATAGTCACGCGAGCCGCCTTGCCTATGTCTGCATACTGCCGCAATGCGTTTTACATTAATTCAAAATTAAGGATAATTTTTGGCTTCAATATCTCGTGGAAAAGAGGTTTTCCCCTAGCGTAAGATATTACGCAGTACGAGAGAACCTTGTAAGAGAACTGTTATTTTTTTGTTATTTATACAGTTTTTATTTCTATAAAATATTGTGCAAAAATCTCATCTTGTTGTGAACCCAATCTCATCTTGTCTAGTCACACCCCTAGCACACTCGCAAATTATTTCTTTATAACCAACAAAGTGTAAACACAATGTCAATAAGGTTACGTTCAGACTGTCAGACCAAATCAGATTGTGCATATCCGATTGAGATCACATTTAGCACGTGTGAACGGCAAAAAAAATCTCACACCACATAAAACTTAACGTCAGACGTTGTTATAGAAACATGCTGAAAGTCACTGCAGAAACATGGTTGTGATGTTGCAAAGTGCCGGACGAGCAGAAAATGACAATAGAACATGTTTATACAAGACATGTTTTGAAACCGGCGGAGACGACAGCACCGAATAAAGCCACTCATACCAGCCTCCTACGTTTCTGCCGCTGCCTCAGAAGACACAGTAGTCCAGCGCGGCGGATACACGCTTATGTTGTAAATAAAACAACATCTGTATTTCAACCCCCCCCCCCCCCCCCATGTTGCGGTTGTTGGCATATACCTACCAACGTAACATCATTGCCAACGTCAATAATTTTAGATCAGATTCCAATCACCTACACAAATAATCGGATTTGGACTGACTCTGTGGACTCCCTTAGTTGATGAAAACTGATGACATTTAGTCTGGTTAGTCTAGTCTCTTTTAGTCTCTTTTTAGTAATGCAATTCTATTTAACCCAGTCAATATAGTATAAGTACCTAGTAGTATAGACAAAACCAAAATTTTCTTTTAGCCAAACCCATTTCAAACAACGTTATCTTATTATATTATTGTTACCTTATAGACTCAAGAATACATCCATTCCAGACACGGAAGATGCTCTGATTTGAATTTACAACATATTTATTTTACCAACTAAACGTGTTGTGGAAAAATGTGGCAACTTCTAACATATTCAGTTTTCTTTTCCACTTCTATGTAAGGAAAGTTTTTCCAAAATGTCGTTTCTTTTTCTCCCAAAGACGAACCCCGGCTGGCCGGCCATCGGTCCCTTTCTCTGTGTCAGACTTAACTTTGTTGTCGTTTACGCTAAATCCCTGCAGCTGCATCTTATAAATAATGCCATGAGTAAATGATGGCGGCTGCGTCTGCGCAGTGCGACCTGATGCAGCCCCTGAAGTGAGACACAGGAAACAGAAATACTGCTAAATAACGCCACTAAACGAGACGAAATAACGTTATATTTCGTCTCGTGTTGGTCAACAAAGTTGAGACATTTTAGCATAGTTTTTATTTTATAAACCACATTTAGTCTCGTTTTTATTCGTCAATATTGCAACAATATTGCATTATACATTTATAGTCATCGTCACATGACCAGCATTTACGTTGCGTCTTGTTTTCGTCACGAGATAAATGTTCGTTGATGACGATATTTAGTCATTTTCGTTGACGAAAGCAACACTACCTGGAGGAGGTGGTCTGAGTTCGTTTGCACTCGAACCGTGCCGCGGTTCGTGTGAATGTGAAAGCAACACTGACTCGGGTGCGCACTTGTTCAGGAAGTAAAGTAACCTGCGCATGCGTTTTAGCTGATTATGATGTATTTAGTTATATAAAACACATGTAAGGTATGATGGTGTTAATGATTTACCTTGGGTACAAGTGAGAGTGAGCCTGTAGTGTATTCGTGCATAGCGCATGGAATCAGGGCAAATGATAGGGCCTGATAGGGCCATTATGGGAGGGCATAAAGCTTTCTTACACAAAACATGTCTTATTCAGATAAAACAATATATTGATTTAAAATTTGAGTACGCATAATAACTTTCACATAGTTAAACAAATATTCTAAGGCAAGGCAAGTTTATTTATATAGCACATTTCATACACAATGGTAATTCAAAGTGCTTTACATAGAAGAAATTTAAAAAATCAAAAGAAATAACAATAATTAAAACAGTTTAGAATAAAGAAATTAAAATAATCAAAAGAAATAAGAATAAATATAGCTGCAAGCAGCGATTACGGGCCCAAGCCGGTGGCACCGCAACCCCGGTGCCTTTAGTTACCTAAAGGCACCAGGGTGGCGGTGCCGCCGGCTTTTGCCCTTCATCGCTGCTCGCAGCTATATATATATATATATATATAAAGCCGGTGGCACCGCCACCCTGGTGCCTTTAGGGTTATTGTGCACGATGTGACACAAAATATCTGCTCGCTATCTGCCGAACGGCTCTGGTAGTTTCGCTTCAGCACTGATGATGTTGTAGAAATAGTGCGCTCTGGTTGGTCTGGATTATTCGGGAATAAGTACTAGTAGCATGAAAATAGAGACTAGTAGGTTAAAACGATTAAATGTTAAAACGGCTTGCCATATTGGCTCAGAGAGAGAGAAAATGACCTTTTAGATACTAGTACCTATTAATAGATACTAGTATTTATTCAATAAATACTAGTTCTAAGTCATTAGATACTAGTACCTATTAAATAGATACCAGTACTTATTCATTAGCTACTAATACGTATTCAAAAGAATATCTAAAGAATAAGCACTAGTATCTAAAGAATAGGCACTAGTACTAAAGAATAAACACTAGTCGCTAATGAATAAGTACTAGTACTTAATGGAATAGATACTAGTATCTAAAAAATAAGTACTAGAAGCATGAAAATTGAGACTAGTAGGTTAAAATAATTAAATGTTAAAACGGCTTGCCATATTGGCTCAGAGAGAGAGAGAGAGAGAGAGAGAGAGAGAGAGAGAGAGAGAGAGAGAGAGAGAGAGAGAGAGAAAATGACCATATTCAAACCAAAATATCTGACTTCCTCTTGGTCTGAGCTAATGACAGTTAATTAGAAAGTTGTCCGGCTTGATCTGAACAATATGCGTACCGAGTTTTATGATTGTAGGTAAAACTATAAAACTAACCCCCCCACTTTTGTCAAAAGGTGGCGCTACTGAGTCCCTGCACCACGCCCGTTTCTGAAACTTTGCACGTCTACTGGCTAATAAATGTGATATGTCTGTCGAGTTTCATGCAATTTTAAGCAATTTCAGGCATGCTAAGAGTCTCAAAAGCATCCAAAAAGAATATTAAAGTTTGATGCGTTGCCATGGCAACAGTATCTAAGATATCAATAATCCTTTCACAGGTCTACATCTGGCGTGTGTCTACATTATACACATACAGTTTGAAGCAAATCGGGTAAAAATAAGAGGGTGATTTAAAAGCATTTTGAAAGTGACACACTTCCTGCTGCCAGTTGGTGGCGCTATAACTTTGACTCACAATAGTCACATCCATGTGATCGGCCTCTTACAGCGAACACACTGCTAAAGTTTCATCAAGATCAGTTACTGTATGCTGAAGTTATAACACACTTCCTGTTTCCATTTCTTCCTGTTGGCAATTTTTCATCCTCAATGTCTTGACTTCATGCACACCGAGTTTGGCGATGATTGAATGAATTCCCTAGGAGAAGTGTTTCAAATTCCTGAGCATGCGTTTCCAAACAACCCTAAATAGTCGACTTCCTGTTGGGCTGGCGTAAAACTTAGAGCGCGAAAGTTGTTCAGCCCGATGAGATCTATATGTGTACCGAGTTTCAGATTATTACATGCAAGCGTGTTTGATATATGGACAAGTGTTCAAACCCCATTCCAGGGGGCGCTGTCGAGCCCCCCTGCCACGCCCGGGTACCAGCTTCAGCCTGATGGCCGCGGGTTCTGACCCGTGTGCAAAGTTTCAAGAGTTTTCGAGCACGTTAAGGGCCCCAAAAGTGCCCGAAAGGTTAAAAAAATAATAATAATTAAAGCTGCAAGCAGCATTTAGCGGTGTTCAAGCAGTTAAGGCCTTTAAGGCCGTTAAGCACAAAAGCATCAAAAGACATTAAGTTTTATGTAGCATACATTTAAACACTGACATAATAGATGGAAAAGACCATTTACAGCCAATACAGGCAGTTATAGCGCCACCTATGGTCCGATCTCCATAAAACTTTGCATGCATGTTCATGATGTTATGTCACATATGGATTTTTTCAGAAACATGGAACTACACACACATTCATTCTATTGTAGATTAAACTGTCTCATTCAGGGTTCACATTTGTCAATGTGACAATGAATTTTGACTAAATGTGATTGTAAATGTTAAAATATTGATTATATAAACTCTAAATATGAATTATAGAACAATAATAGTCAGCATTATGAAAAAATTACTATTTTAAACAGCAGGGGGCAGTAGAATACCACTTATTGGCTTAATATGCCATTATGGTCATATAATTTCCCCCTTTTTAACTGTAATAGAGGCAAATTTTGTCCGATCTGTCTGAAAATTGTCATGCTTGTTTAGAGTGATAGGTCTCATGTTCTGAGTTGTTTTTAATAAGATCTGAGCATTCATTGAAGAGATATAGGCTTTCGGGCACACTCGGTCAAGGCTACTGTGACGAAGCGGATGCTGAGGCAGACTCCATATGCAGATGTTTATTTGAATCCATAGAAAACAGATCAGAATCGGTAGGCAGATAGCATAAACTTGAAACAGGCTGAGGTAACTTTGTGTGTTTCAGCACTTTGCACACCACTATGGTCCGATCTCCATGAAACTCTGCATGCTTCTTCACCATGTTATGACACATGTGCTCATCAATTTTTGTGAAGTTCTGAGTTTTTATTTATGATTTATAGGCTTTTGAGTGTATTTTGACACGCCCCCTTTTCTAAACGACCCTGTTACAGTGAACCAAAGGGCAAAGTTCAACTTTTTTTTGATAATTATTGATCTAGAGAGTCCATAGAATTGTCCTAGACTGGTCTGGTTCCGATCAGGGAAAAAACCAGGGACTAGTTCGCAAAAGTAGGTTTTGGACAAAATTGGCCATAACAATTTTTTTTTGCTCAAATCAAGAATCCGAGATATACATCTTGTCCGTCTTGAGCCAAGGAACACAGTGGTGTGCAAATCTAGATTCTAGGTCAAACGGCCGATGAGTTATGGGCAATTTAGTACTTTTGGTTGCTGTAGCGCCACCTATGGGCCAATCAGGGTCATACTCTGATAGGTTCTCCCCAAACTGAGGCCCTAGCACCTGGCCAGGTTTCAAGTCTCTAGGCCTTACGGTTTGGGCTGCACGATGCGTTTTAGGTTTTTTTTTTTTTTCAAATAGCAATTACAATAGGTTTTCAGCACTTCGTGCTTGAACACCTAATAATAGGGGACCTTTTTGACAGTTATAGCGCCACCTATGGTCCGATCTCCATGAAACTCTGCATGCTTCTTCACCATGTTAGGACACATGTGCTCATCAATTTTTGTGAAGTTCTGAGTTTTTATTTATGATTTATAGGCTTTTGAGTGTATTTTGACACGCCCCCTTTTCTAAATGACCCTGTTACAGTGAACCAAAGGGCAAAGTTCAACTTTTTTTTGATAATTATTGATCTAGAGAGTCCATAGAATTGTCCTAGACTGGTCTGGTTCCGATCAGGGAAAAAACCAGGGACTAGTTCGCAAAAGTAGGTTTTGGACAAAATTGGCCATAACAAATTTTTTTTTGCTCAAATCGAGAATCCGAGATATACATCTTGTTCGTCTTGAGCCAAGGAACACAGTGGTGTGCAAATCTAGATTCAAGGTCAAACGGTCGATGAGTTATGGGCAATTTAGTACTTTTGGTTGCTGTAGCGCCACCTATGGGCCAATCAGGGTCATACTCTGATAGGTTCTCCCCAAACTGAGGCCCTAGCACCTGGCCAGGTTTCAAGTCTCTAGGCCTTACGGTTTGGGCTGCACGATGCGTTTTAGGTTTTTTTTTTTTTTCAAATAGCAATTACAATAGGTTTTCAGCACTTCGTGCTTGAACACCTAATAATAGGGGACCTTTTTGACAGTTATAGCGCCACCTATGGTCCGATCTCCATGAAACTCTGCATGCTTCTTCACCATGTTAGGACACATGTGCTCATCAATTTTTGTGAAGTTCTGAGTTTTTATTTATGATTTATAGGCTTTTGAGTGTATTTTGACACGCCCCCTTTTCTAAATGACCCTGTTACAGTGAACCAAAGGGCAAAGTTCAACTTTTTTTTGATAATTATTGATCTAGAGAGTCCATAGAATTGTCCTAGACTGGTCTGGTTCCGATCAGGGAAAAAACCAGGGACTAGTTTGCAAAAGTAGGTTTTGGACAAAATTGGCCATAAACAATTTTTTTTTTGCTCAAATCGAGAATCCGAGATATACATCTTGTCCGTCTTGAGCCAAGGAACACAGTGGTGTGCAAATCTAGATTCTAGGTCAAACGGTCGATGAGTTATGGGCAATTTAGTACTTTTGGTTGCTGTAGCGCCACCTATGGGCCAATCAGGGTCATACTCTGATAGGTTCTCCCCAAACTGAGGCCCTAGCACCTGGCCAGGTTTCAAGTCTCTAGGCCTTACGGTTTGGGCTGCACGATGCGTTTTAGGTTTTTTTTTTTTTTCAAATAGCAATTACAATAGGTTTTCAGCACTTCGTGCTTGAACACCTAATAAAGAAGAATAGCAAATAATCCTAAGAAGAACAATAGGGCTCTGCGCCCTTTCAGGGCTTGGGCCCTAATAAAGAAGAATAGCAAATAATCCTAAGAAGAACAATAGGGCTCTGCGCCCTTTCAGGGCTTGGGCCCTAATTAAAACAGTTTAGAATACAAAAATTAAAAATAAAATATATATATTTAATACAGTACAAACAGTCGGACGAACAGTGGCACAGTGATACAATTCTAGGCTACGTGATACAATTTTCAAAAGTCTTGTGAAAAAATATTCAGTATGGGTTTCATGACCTTATTTCAGTGACTATTTTATTTTTATTTTTTACAAACCATGCATAAACATCTCAAAACTACAAACTTGTACATGCTGCTGACATATTATTGTAGCAGAGTTTGTGCTGAATAGTGTAATAAGACTTTAGCCATTAAATTAAATTTCACAAGTAACAGAAATAAGCACAAATGTCAGAACATCTCCAGGACCCAGAAAACACCTCAGACCCCAGAGGGTTAAGGTTCAAACATGAATAACTTTTTTATTTTTTTTATTGTAGAGGCCATATGCAGTCTCACATTATCTTCTATATGCCTGTAGACGTTCCCTGATGTCTGTCGATCTCTGAGTTTTTGTTGGGAAACAGTCTCCCAAGACACTGATGTATTATATGCATATTATGATACCCTAGTACAATTTCATTCGGATTACATAAACGGAGAATTTGTTTTTCCTATGAGTTATGTCTTTAGAAAGCTTGAACTTTTAAATGAAGTATCTCATATCTGTATGGCAAATATTCACTGAGTTTCAGTTAATTTTTCTGATGCATTTCAGAATGGACTTTACTGAGGGAGAAGGCAGAACACGCATCCTGTTTGTTTTCTTTATTTTTCCATAAGCACAACAATTTGTTATTGTGATTGTATACAAATAAAAGTAGACACTTAACAGTTTTGAATGATGTAGACCTGTCACGATAACTACCTTTTGTTGGGCAGTAATATTGTCCCAGAAATAATTGCGATTAATCAATATTTTCAATAACTTTTAAAGAATATTTAGTAGGGATGGGCATTGAAAACCGGTTCCACTCGAGAACCGGTTCTAAGTTTTACGATCCATCGATATTGTATGCCCTCGACGTTAACGAGTCCTCTTATCGATGCTCCTGCTCTGAGTCAGCCTTAGTATGTAGGCTACAGACCGTGAACTCACAACTGTCCCTTTTGTCCTTTATGAATCACCATAGCACGGCGTCCAAAGCGAATTTTTGTACCGCCAAAGTCTTATTTGATCGGAGAGTAATGTAGATGAACTGCTGCGCTTGTGACAGGGCGCATGTTTAACCGAACGAGCAGAGAGAGAGAGAGAGCGAGCCCCGGTCGCGCGCGCGCACTCCCTCTCTTCAGAGCAAAGCGAAAGTAAGGGTTCACCGTCTCAAAACTAAGTGCTGTCTTGCTCTTTCTCCCTCGCACATATTAATCAAAATAAACGACACGATGGTAAGGTCGGGAGACTAAAGTTTCATGTGGAGCATTCGGAGATTTGTTTTTCCTGAATTAGGCTACCGCTGGGTGTGAATTGTGCTAAAATATGTTGCCTTTATCGGAAAAGCGTTCCGCACATTCGGCTGACATAAACCACACTTTAAATAAACGAAAAAAAACTATCCAGTGATGAAACGTTTTCTGTGATGACACAATTCTTGCGGGATGTCCCAACCGCGGGCTAATCACACAACGCGCACACGTCCGAAAATTACAAGTCCGATTCGCGAACTAATGATTTATTTGAACCGATTCGTTTTAATGAATGGTTAAATCAACTGATCTTTCCAACACTGAACTCACGGGACATTTTTAATCGGTGTATAACTAATCGGTAACACTTTACAATAAGGTTCCATTTATTACATAAATTACATAAGTACAGTTTGCTCAAGTGTAAGCTTTAAAACAAATAAAACCACTTGTTTTCCCCCCGAAAAAGCACATGACTAGCCTACTTTTTTCCACACAGTGCAGTCTGTGCTATCAGGAATCGATAAGAGAATCGTTAAAGAATCGGATCGATAAGAAGAACCGTTAGTGGCATTGATATTGATAAAATCTTATCAGTTCCCATCCCTAATATTTAGACACTGGAAATGCTGTCAAAAAATAAATATCCTAAATAAAATAAAAACTTGAAAAAAATTATAAATTAAAGGGGTCATATAATGCCATTTTTGTACAAGCTAATATGATTCTTTAGGGTCTAAATTAAAAGTTTGTAATATACTTTAATTAAAAATTCTCATTAGTATTGTAAGAAAACACTTATTTTACTTGGTCAAAAACAGCTCTGTTTTCAGCACGCCGTGTCAGTGCATATGACTTTAAATGATAATGAGCTTTGCTCACCCCGCCTCTCTGTTCTGTGTACACCGTTTGTAACTCAATAACACAATAACCATAACGCGTTGTTCAGTATAAACATGGGATTATGAATTATATTGAGAACATCATACAAAGAAAAGTGCAAAAGTGTAAACCTTAGACGCATTCATTGTGAAGCGTGCAGCTAGCGATTTGCAAAGATTCATATATTAATATAAAGTTTAATAAGACGTTACTCACTTCCGTTCTTCTGGAGATTCAGCAGGAAAACTAATATCTGGTACCGATCCTTTTTCATGAGCAGCTTCTTAGCAAATCCAGCTTTATACTGATCCTCGTTTATAAAGCAGTCTGGTGTGTGAAATGATTCGCGCAAACATGAGAGCATTGACGTTGCTTGTGGAGAATATTCCCTTCAAAAACAAACACAGCCACTGCGTCTTCAGCGGTTCGGATTTAGGAACGTTAAAATGACTGCTGTGTTCGTTATTACACCCAAGAACAGAACACCACAATCGCTTAGACGCCATTCTGCTCATAGACAGTGCTCCAGCGTATCAACAATGACCGCGCCGGTCCGCGCGGACTATGATTGACAGCTGGCTCACGAGCGAGGGCGGGTCTGTGTTGACTCGCTCCTGTCAATCAACAATCGTGGGAGGGGCTTCCGACCGTGTGACGTCACGCGGTCGAACGGCTTGATTTGAGGCAGGGGAAAACATATAAGGAGATTAAAACAAAAACACTGGATGGATTTTTATCATTTTATGATGGTTGTGTACAGGCACTGCCAACACACATTTCAGGACAATCAACTTGTAAAAGTGCAGGTACCATTATATGACCCTTTTAACATTTTCTAACAAAGTGCACAAGTAACAAGTAAAAAAAAAAAACGCCTGCAAATGCACAAAAGGCACACTGGAGTTTTTCCTTCTACAGATTTTTGCCTGACCTTTTCTCAGTAAAGTAAGGGTGCACTAGCCTGACTTCGTCATACTCATATTCTAGTCAGAATGTGAGTCTGATACTGCTCCATAGGGCTTTGATAATGAGGCGTGTCTTAACTGAACCAGGAAAAAAAAAAAACTCTGCACTCAATTGGATAGACCTACAACCAATCAGAGCAACGCAGTAGTGTTTTTTTTTTTTTTTTTTTATGAGCTACGCAAAGTTTATTTTTATGAGCTACGCAACAGAACTCAACTACACGCACACTGGAAGTAGTAGTAAAATGTGTTGATTCTTTTACTTGGTCCTCCATGAGTGCGACCAAAGGAGAAACCACAACGACCACAGGGTTTTCATTGCGTCCCATCTTCTTAGCGACCATCGGAGCCAGCTGATAAATTAAACTTTTGGCGAATCTCGTAGGAAGGACGGCAAACGCATCTTTCCGATCGACAAATGCCTTGATTGCAGTTCTCTGTTCGTCTTTTAAAATGAATGCGCTGTCGATTTATTTTACAACAGACGCGATAGCGGAATCTATACATCTCAATTCTCCAGCTGCAGTCATCTCTGAGGGAAACCAGTTCAACCCAAGCGCTCTTTGATAACGTGATTACGTAACTGCAGATCATCTGTCCATCATCGTATAAAGCCCGCCCTGGCAATTTGATTGGCCCGACTAATTCTGAACCGATCATAATTTACTCAATGGATCGAGTCCAGACCGAACTTCCCGACCAAAACATTTTGTGGGCGGGCTTCGGGCTGGCATCCAGGATAAGGGTGCACAACACTATTGCTGAAAAACACAAACCCTACTTGGTAGTTCGATGTTCATATGAGCAAAGGCACAGAAGCCTCAACTGGCCTGTCTGCTGATTAAACAATTTTTCTAGAGGCATGTTTAAAAAAACAAAAATTAACTTAACTTGAGCACCGCATGATTGACGCCGTTATGCAAAAGATGTCGGTCAGACATGTCCGTTTACATGGAAAAACAATGGAAAAACCGTAGCCTGGTTAAAACCAGACCATTCTCAGTTATAACTGAGTTATGGTCTGGCAAAGCTTCATAGACAAATTTCCAAAGGGGCGTCACCAACGGACGTAGCTCAAATGCCTCTGGGCGCAATTGGATAGACCTAAAACCAATCAGAGTGCTGAAGGAGATGACGTATGCAGAGCGACGTTCGTCTGTTACAGAACAACTTAGTTTGAATAAATGACACTGATTAGCTACTTGCTCTACGTTTATTTAAAATTAACAGCAAGACAACTACAAGTGAATGTGCTTTCCATTATATAAATCACACACAGTAAACAAAACCTTAACAAAAAAAACTTTGTAATGAACTTTGCAATTTAGACACGCAAACTGCGTGCCGGTGCGGTGAGACGTAGCCCTACATGCTCGGGCAGATTCGGCTTGAAGTCGTTCATCCTCGGATGCGGCGCCGCGCACGCTGTTACAAAAAAAGCCGTGCACACAGCCAAGGGAAGTGGGGTCGGTCTTGCGCACCGAACACATCATTTTTGCCGCGCACCTTCGCGCCGAGTATAAACGAAGCTTTACTCCGTGTCAGCGCGCGCTCTGATCGGTAAAGGTGCACAGACCTCTCCCGAATCATTACCAGCAGTAGCAGCCTCTGAAGCATCACTAACTCCGCCTCCGTTTTCCTCGTAAGCTGATATTAGTATTTAAACATTCTCTATGATAAAAAATGTTTGTGAAAAAAACATTTTAATAACATGGTTTTGGCGGTTATAGAGTTCTAATGACGGTGTTCAACTATAACCGTCACACCCCTTTGTAAATGTACAAAATCTGCTTCATCGTCGCTGTGCTGTCGTCATCGTGTAAAGCCCGCCCCAACGTTTCTGATTGGTGCCGTGATTTCGACGGATTAGAAATGGGCTTGAATGAGCTCTTTGCCAGACTAACTTTCAGAGCAAATCTAAATTTGCCGGAAGTTGTCTGGGTTTTCCCAGGCTAGAAAAACCGTGCAATGGGAAAAAAACCCACGTTCTCTGTCAAAATGAACTGTGAAAATGGTCCTGTGTGAAACAGCCTTAACACTAGCGTGCACCATTTCGCTCTGTGACGTTTATATATGTACCGGAACAGTGGATTGTGACTAAATTGGGATTTATTCTTCCAAACTGTCTTTATTTGTCAGGAAAACAATACCTCAAATGACGCTTTTTTACCTGTTGATGTCCGCTCTGTGAATTAAAGAACTGCCTGAACCCAGCTTTCGCCTCCGACTCGGAGAGCAGACGAGATGACGGCACGAACGGCAAAATGTAAACCTAATAGGAAGTGTATTGCGCCACCAAAAAATATCGAGGTCACATGCATATCGTGCTATAATTCGATATTGATTATCATGACAGGCCTAGATGTATAACACTTATCTGTATGACCTAAATCGACTGAGTATTTTGAGTCTCTTTCACACCAAGAAAAAAAGACCCCAGGGGTTAAAGGGTTAGTTGACCCCCAAAAAAAAAATTGGCATTTATTCATCCTTGTCATTCCAAATCCAAAAGACTTATGTATCTTCAGAACACAAAGATATTTAATGAAATCTGAGAGATATCTGTCCCTCCATTGACAATCTATGCATCTACCACTTTGATGCTTTAAACATTTCATAAAGAGATCATAAAGCTAATCCAAATTAATTGAGCGGTTTGATCCAAATTCTCTGAAGAGACACGATCACTTTATATAACGAACCGTTTGAATTTAGGCTTTTATCCACATATAAACATTGATCAGCGAACATAACCCGAAGCTGAACCGTACTTGCTTGATGTGCGAGAACAAACCTCATGGTTTCTTGCGGAAGCTTAAATGTACTGCGTAAAACACGAGAATGAACCTCATTGGTTTTTGCACCTCACGCAAGCATGCTTGAGCATCCGTTCACCATAACTGATGTGTGCGTTGATGAATGTGTGTGATTTAAAAATTAAATTTGTTTGTCATATAAAGCAACCTTGTCTCTTCAATAAAACGCTCGATTCATATAGATTAGTTTTACAATCTCTTTATGAACTTTTTGAAATGTCAAAGTAGTAGTTGCGTAGACTGTCAATGGAGGGATAGAAATCTTACAGATTTCATTGTAAATATCTTAATTTGTGTTTTGAAGATGTCCTGGGGACCCCCTGCACTGTTTATTTCCAACCTGCTTCCGCTCACCTACGTGTGTATTTTCAAGTGATCCTGCAGTGCTTTATTAGCTGGTTCAGGTGTGGTTGGTTAGGGTTGGAGCTAAACTCTGCAGGACAGTGGATCCCAGGAGCAGGGTTGTTGAAGACCTCTGTATTAAACTATATGGTTTTTTTTCCTTTTTTACGTGCTTTAATATGAAGCATTCTCATGTTTATGACCACTTGGTCATGCACTATTCCTGCAGCTCACTCTGCTTCCTGCTGTTTTTGAGATGCGTTTTTTCCGTAATAATTAGTGCTGGGCGGTATGACCAAAAATGTATATCACAGTATTTCTAAAAAGTAGTGCTGGGCAACGATTAAAAAATTTAATCGCGATTAATCGCATGATTTTCTTGCGATTAATCGCGATTAATCGCATTGTTACGCGCAAAATTGAATAATGAATTCTAAAGTAGTGTATTGCGCACTTTTGATTTAAATGTACTGCTACAAAAGTGCAATAATATGTGGTTTGCAAAAACTTTAAACAAATAAGGTGCTTTTATACCAGCAGTATTCCCTTTTACACAGTATCAATAAAATATTTCTTGTAAATCTCAACTTAAACATTAATGTAATCAAATCAAATATTTAAACAAAGCTATTTGCCACTGCCAGGGCATTACCTTTTATCTAGCTTGTTAAAACGAGTCCAGTTTTCTTGTTTTTTTTTTCGGAACAGGTATCTTGTATCAGGGAGCAGCAGAAACAGTCTATGTAGTCAAAGGGTCATGATCACTACTATAAGTCGACCAACGTTACTTCTCTGATAGCAGCTTAGGTTTGGTCATGGCATGCCATCAGGGACGTGCACAGGGGGGTTGCTCAGGTTGCCCGGGCAACTGCCCATATGCCCTTCTCGACTCAGGTTGCCCTTCCGAGAAAAAATAAATAAATAAAATGGTACAATGGATGCAGAATTTCACGTAGGCCTATATTAAAAAAATAATTAAAAAAAATAAAATCGCAAAGCCTCATTCACTTCCATTCGGGCACCGAAAGTGAAAGTCAGTAAGGGAAGGGCAAACTGTTTACATGGCTGTAGCGCTGCACGCGACCATAGACTGCACGCGACCGGCGTAGGGCCACGCAAATTACTTAAGGCCCCGCCTCCATCTCGTGTCATAGCGCGTCAATTAATGTGTACAACATCCATGACAAAATGAAGCGAAACTATCCTTCTGGTCACGAAAAGAGGAAGAAGAAAAAAACCATGAGAGTGAATTGCGGGAACAACAATCAGGTAAACTTGTGTTCTCTCCTCTCTAAGTTTGATGTCAGCAAAGTTTGATGTTTTTCGGTCTTGCTAACCTAGCTGGGCAGGCAGTGCATCTCTTGCATCACTTTGTGCCTGACAAAAGTGAGAGTAAAATACAATTATTTATTACGTTTGATTTTGATAAACGACAAAGTGCAACGGTGTTTTTTACTGCAGCTCGGAAAACATAACCGCGCGCGTCGCGTGTGTTATCGTGCGTTCAAATGCGCGTGCATGAAATGAAACGCGCATTTTTCAAGCAGAAATATGTGGAGACCAGACATACTGTACAATATATGCACGTGAATGATGGCACTCCCAATCAAAGTACACATTATACTTTTAAAACAAGACACTGATTATCTAGTCTCAGTGTTAAAAACTCTAAACAACTACACTAATTATGCAAGATAGAAAGCAATGTATTGACAATTTGACATTGATTGACTATTGATTTATAGGCTATATTGAATTTAAAATGTTGATTAGCTGGACATACTGGTCAATATGAATGCACATCCATCAGTAAATAATAACCATAAATCAAGAATGGCTTCAACATGCATAATAAAAAAAAAAAAATCATACTGATGCCGAAAATGCCCAGGCTGTAGAGAGAACCAAAGTTAATCCCAAAAGCCAAAGCTCAGGGTTATAATTTATTATTTTCTTCTTATTTATGTTTACGTTAATATTCACTTACTTAATAATATTCACTTGTTATCTTAACATTCTATAGAAAATACTCTATTCAATAAATATTGTTTGTTGGAACTTCATTCTGTTCTTTGTTGTACTTATTCTTTGACTGTTTTGTTTAAAGGAGGGAGGATTGTATTGGGAGCACTGAAGTGTCAGGTGCGACTGTGGCAATGGCAAATGGTTTACATAGCTCATGACATCACGGGTCAGGTAGAGGGCCCCTTAGCAGAATTTTGCTTAGGGCCCCAGGGAAGTCAGGATCGGCACTGGGTTTAGCAGTCGATTCTGTTCCCTACCGGAATTCCTGTTCCCTTTACGCAATCATACTACAAATCATGCGTAGTTGCCCAGTTACCATACGTACCATCAGAACTGAATTCGAGCAAAAAGCACAATTGAATGTACGGGAAGCCAAAAGGTTAAAAAAGGATTGTATTTTTTCCCGAAATCTAAGCGTTTTTTTTTATTATTAGAAGCGAGTTTTTCCCCATCTGTCAATTCAATCCAGATTATTTATTTTCAAATTAAAAAATAAATAAATAATAATAATTAAAAAAGACAATAAACAATAATATGAGGAACTCTTTTTCTCATGTGTATTTTGGTGACATTTAACATATTGTTAATACATTTTGTATACTGTTTACAAAGTTGTATATCATAAACCTGTCATCTCTGACGTTTTGCAATCTTTATAAATAATAATAAGACCATAATATGAGGCATTGCGTTTGGACATAAACACGATCAGATAAGGCAATTTGTATGGGCAAAATTCAATTTAATATATTCCTTCATATAGCCCGTGAGTTTTTTTGGGGGGGGGGGGGGGGGGTTGTGCCTCTTTTTCAGGTCAGAGCAACTGCCCCACAAAATTCCTGTGCACGTCCCTGCATGCCATGGTTTCCCACGTAAGATTACATTAAACAGAGGTAAAGCCCAATTTATACTTCTGCGTCGAACTCACGCCGTAGCTGTGTAGCGCGCGTACCCTGACGTGCATCTCTCCAAAAATGTAACGTCAATTCTACGCGCACCGCAAGCGCTGTGATTGATAGAACCGCTCCCCGGGTTTCACACTCTCCCTCTGCATGTGTAATTGCGCGTCAACGCGGACAACGACGCAGATATATAAATGAAAACCAACGCGTAGTCTATAGCGTAGAGGCTCCGGCTTAGGTCCGGCGCAGAAGTATAAATCAGCCTAGAGTTAGGTGAAGTGGTCGAGCACAGCACAGGTGCAGCGACAAGCGGGTGCGTTCCTGTGAAACTGTTGCGGTCATGCTCGCCTCACGCACGCGCCCGCGCGTTGCCGAAGTTGAATTGTCTAACTTTTTGTACACGACGCGCAGCACAAATCATTGGATGAGAGACTGATCCTCGGCTCGCTGTTTGTGAGTTTCCAGAATCTAAATAGTTATCAGGACATCAACAGGAGGGAATTCACATGGCAGAGCATCCCCGCTAAAATAAACGCAGACCTATCAGTTAAAGTTATGTATAATTTTAATTTAAGTTAAAAAGGCTACAGCTGCGTAGCGCACAGAAGCCGTTGCCATGGTTACTATCCATAGAGCGCCTGTCATTCACTCGCGGAGCGCTGTCTCCCTTTCTTTTCACCTGAGAGAACCTGCCAAAGCCTCTCCACTGCTTGTTTGGGTGGGTTATTTGCTGGCTGACCAACATCCCACCCCTCCTGTGATCATGGTTTGACTGTAGGCCTATGTGTATTGAGCCAGTGAGCAACGGACTTTCAAAATAATAATAATAAAAAAAACTGCGTTAACGCGCGATAAAAAAATTGTCGGCATTAATTAATAAATGCGTTAACGCGATAATAACGCGTTAACTTGCCCAGCACTACTAAAAAGTATTCCGGTTTCACGGTATATAACGATATTCTTTTTCCCCGCACATGACTGTGTTAACCACATTTTCTACTGATTGAAAGAGGAAATACGGTAGTAGATTGACTTAGAATGCCCTATTTTACTGTCGTGAGTGCATATTGTAGAGAAATTCCACACGTATTAATACAGGTTTGCAAGGCCCCACAAAATGATGCTGTTTACAAAGAGGTGCCAGCAGGAGGCGCTTTTAGGTGCGGCAGAAACAGCGGTTTCCCTGACGATTTTTTTTTTTTAAAGAAATTGACGAATTACACTTTAAATGTAAGTATAGGTTTTCAACTTACTCAAATGCTAGTATCTAATGATACTAATAATTCTAATGTAAAAAAAAAGTTAAAGCAGTTCATATGTTGACTTATATCTTACTAAGATGCGATTTATTTAGTTACACTCTTTATATACAGAAATAGACCATGGTGAACTTATTTAGACAGTTTGTAAACCCTGTTTTGCTTTCAGACAGTTTAATATAACTTAAAGTAAAAACGTTACTGTCACTCATCAACGACAGCTGTCACCATGGGCGTCGGTTTGGTTTGAAATGTGCTGGGGACAGAGACGCATTCGGAAGAGCTAATACAATGCTAAATCATAAATCAGATGTACCTATGTACAATAACATGTCCAGCAATCGATTTAAATAGTACATTGTGTTTAATGAGATCTAACATGTGTTGGTGCCGAGAATTTACTTTAATGGTCCAGTGGCAGAACTTTTGCCAAGCGTGTCAGAGGTTCTGGGTTCTAATCCGCACTCGTATAGGTTTTTTTTTCTCTCATTAAAACCGATTGTTTGTCAGTGAATGTATATCAAGCAGGGACACGTTTGTGTGCATTTTACTTTGTGATTTCACCGGAACGAATAGTCTCCGCAACGGATTAAAGCGCGAGTCCGTGTGAAGACTATGCGTGATGCAGCGTGAGCCACAAGAGAACACTGTATCCGCGCCACTGATCGCAGTCAACGAGAACTTTGATCACTTGATTTCAAAAACAACACATTTCAGCGTGCTAGATCGCCTCTTATTTAACAAACGAACGAAATGAATGCTCTGCTAGTTAACTAGAGATGTTTTATTTATTTGTATTAGTTAAATCCGTGCCGCGAGATGTTTCAAAAGTGGTGGGGACAATATCGACCCCGGCAAAAAGTGGTGGGGACATGTCCCACCCGCAAATTATGCCTATGGCTGTCACAGTTGCTAGGTGACAAGAACAGTCACATAGGCTAGACCATCCCATTTAACAACGCTCAGTCCGACCTTTGCGGCCTTCTAAAGCATAGCCATTTAAGTCAGAGTATTTCGAAGGATGCAGCTTTTGAATTGGTTCACAGCCTTGTGCTTTGCACATCACCACACATCCTAAAACGACTCGTCCGATGATTCAGTCTCGAAATGCCTCCTCTCCGCGAGCCTACTCTGCTCTGATTGGCCAGATGGCCCAGTTTGTTGTGATTGGTCTACTGCTTGCACCGTGTTGGAAATTAAACGCCCATTACCATAACTGAACTTGCTCCGGAGGTTTCCTCAGCGATTGTACACACTGTAAAGACAGTGTAAAAACGATGGCGTTGATTGTACAATTTCAATCTGGGCGTGAGTACGATGATGAAACATGGAAGAATTTACCCGAACCTCCATCGGAAGGATTACTTTAGCAGGGCGTTTCTCAGTGATGCGCTACTCAGTTTGATGTACATTGAGATGTTGCAACTGTTATTTCTTCGCCATCAGAATTAACAAGTGTATGTCTATTAACAACCCGATGTGTATATTTCTAATGTATTGCAGTTCACATCAGAGAACTGTATCAATATCAGCTCATACATCAGCTGAGCACTAGGGCTGTCAACGAATATTCTAAATTCGAATATATATTCGAATAGTTTTAAAAAACAGAAATTCGAAGGTGAAAATTAATATTCGAATCATGTGGAAAAACACGCGCACGGTAGCAGAGGCGCGGCTGTCTGCTTTGCGAGTGGCAAAATTCTGAAGCTTAAAATGTAAAACGCATTTTCCAGCTGCACAGCTAGCACAGTGAGTGTCTGGCTCACTCATTGGCTGTGCTGCGGCAACCGCACATCCAATGGCACGGGCGCCTCCAACGTGTGCGCCAATGAGCTAGCATTACATCAGACACGTCACAGCCCGCCATGGGGGCGTGGCCAGACGCCCTCGAAATAGCCATATAGCAGGCTAGCTAGCAGCAGTTTACCCATGAGTTTATCACAGCACAGCTCGCTCGGAGCGTTCAATGTCGGTTCTATATACTGTAAAACTTCAATTAATGTTAATAATATTTGTTTCAATCACCGAATGAAGCCTGCTATATCTAGGACAAGAGTCGCGACCTTACATTGCTTGCACAAAATTCTTGATCAGCACTCAACATTTGTTTATTGTTGTTCATTTAAACCGTTATGCGCAGAGAGCGTGAGGGCGAGAGAGAGAGAAAGAGTGCCTGCGAGTTAGGGATGTCCCGATCAGGTTTTTTTGCCCTCGAGTCCGAGTCATTTGATTTTGAGTATCTACCGATACCGAGTCCCGATCCGATACTTATGTAATACATAAAAAAAGAATAAAGAAGAGAGAGAAAAAAAGATCCAGGATGTTCCTTATTTTTTATTTAATTCACCTTATTTTAACATTCAACAACCCTGTTAACAAACAGAGCACTTCTGTGAGGTTGCTTGAACAATCAAGTAATAAATAACATAACATCTTCACTTTTGGACTTTAGTGCAACAGTAAATATAGAAAGTCTAATATAAAAACAAATAGCACCTCAACTTAAAATACCCGGCAGGCATGTAAACAAAAAATAAAAATGTTTTAAAAGTGTATAAAAAAATAATGAGCATATATATATATATATATATATATATATATATACACATTAGGGGTGTAACAGTTCACAAGATTTGTGGTGCGGTACGATACGATACAGCAAAAAGAAAGAAATGCCAGAGAAATTTCCTATTTATTAAAAGAAAAACCTTTAAATAAGTTTGAGTTTTCCTACATCTTGAAACTTTCAGGTTTATAAATGGGGTAATCTTTGAAGGATGAACAAATAATGTTTTGGTAATCACATTAAAAATAACATTTAAATATATATTTATATAATATTTGAGTTTTGAAGTGAAACATTAGATCCATGTTCACAATGTTTCTCCTGGTTCCCACGTCAGCGCTGTTTGATCTAATAGAGATCTACGGTTAATAACGGAGAAATGTGAATGCTTCTCACTAGATCTCGCAGCGATGTTATTACTTCAGTGGCGGATTCAAATGTTTTCTTCACTGGATCTCTCAGCACAGTGTCGCTTGATCTCGCGCTGCACAGATGTTGCTGGTCCGAACTGATAATGGTCCGTTAAGCACAATATAATGAGAAGCGCAGTTTCGTTCCGCTTTCATTACGTTTGCCATTTGATGTTGCGCAACGTTGTGGTGATCGCGCCAGCGCGGATTTTGTCTGCAGGAAAAATGGTCCTAGGAATCGTTCGGTTTGTATGCGTACCGAACCGGAAGCCTCGTACCGAAACGGTTCAATAATTACGATTACATGTACCGTTACACCCCTAATTTACATATATCCGAGTCCTGATCGGGAGGTAACGTCCGATTCCGATCGAGTCTGAAACCACGTGATCGGGCCCGATTTCCGATCGCGTGATCGGATCGGGACATCCCTACTGCGAGTGCGAGCGAGAGTAAGGTCTGCGGTCTTGGCCATTAGTTGATTTACCTGGTTTTGTGTAAGTTAATACGTTGTCAAATATGTTTAAACTTAAATAAACTACCTATACAAGTAGTTGTGTCTCTTTGTATTAATTTGTCCTGTTATTGACGTAATGCGCGTCATTGAGAAAATGCGCAACCAGATATTCGAATAGTTCGATTATGTGTTTTTTTTAGAGGGAATATTCGAACGTCATTTTTGAGCAATTTTGACAGCCCTACTGAGCACTGACGTGAATGAGTAATGATTGTTTTACAAACTTTAATGTTACATCAGTCAAAGTTGTAAGAATGACAATCTGCATTAATGGACAGAATTGGATTATTAGGTAATAGTGGGCCCACAGCTGCTTAGCAGAACTATTTGAGGGAGACAATAATAACGCAAGTTAGCCGGAGACCTACACAATATCAAACCCAAAACTACATATTTTACATGTACATGTTAGAACTACAACACCCGTTAGAAAATATATACATTTAATCATACTTACATGTTTTGATTCTGATGAGCAACTGGTCTAAATAAACTGCGTTCTACTGACTAGGGGTGTGATGAGATGCTTTGCTCACGAGAGGAACAAGAAGATTTTTTCACAGTATTTATAAGTAATCCTCAATGATGAAATGCATGACTAAAAAAATGGTCTGCTGGTGCATTTGAAATGTTTTGCAGAGAATAAGGACTCGAGTCCAGGACTCGAGTACTCCATCACTGGTATCCTCAAACTGGCTACCAGTGTGAGCGTTGAGTCTGAGGAGGGGGCCGGGGAAACAACGGTCTCTGATATTTTGAATTTGGCCTGCAGTACCCATTTCGACCACTACATACATGTCATTCTTACATACAGCACCTTTAACACAGTGGGATTCGAATTACTGGTGACTCGTTTAAGTGGTTCAGGGTCAATTCTTTCTTTTGGGAGACAATAACTTTATTTATCGTGCACTTCCGATTTTACAACTTTTCAGACCGTTTACATTCATAGACCGCTATATTACACACTGCAAGAAAGGTAATATTAGAAAAAAGAGGCACTTTAAATTTAGGCTTCCCACATACAAATGATGCTATTACTAACACTGTGGTCTGCATTTGTGTGTAGATACTAGAGATGCTCCGCTCAGGATTTTTGCAGACACTAACGTTATCAAAAATAAACTTATCAACTGTTAGTGTTTGTTCCAGCTAGGCTATATCAAAATAATGAATGCTTAACTTTGAAATATGTATAATAAAAAATGTATTGGCATACTTTAAAAAAATAATACTTTATAAGAGATTTATGGAAAAAGACTATTTTCCAACTCTAACTTTGAACCAATTCTATTGAATGGCCCACATAACCTATTTGAACAGGATTTGTTTCCAGGTATGACTTAAAATGTGCTTTTGACTTTCATTTATATTTTGATTATATATATATGTCTGTGTGTGTGTGTGTGTGTGTGTAGCAACATTGGGTATTGCATTAATTAGCTCAGAATATATATAGGGAATTTTAATAGTTAATCATGAATATGATTAATATATTGCATGTTAGTTAAATTATCGAAATTGAAAATAGATCGATTGTTATATATGAATGATCAATCACAACGAATTATAATTCCTCATTCATATATCAATGGTCTCATTACAGATCGATTATATGAGAACTTTAAGGGAATTAATTTAGTTATCAAACAATCGGTTTGTCCAGCAAACGACCGTAAGATTAACTTATCAACTTCTCAACAAAGTTATCCCTTTTTATAAACTCCAAGAAATATCAATTTTCTGGCCGTGAACATTAATTTTCCTGTCTTTATAAAATTAAACTACTCAAAGTAGTCAATAATAAAGCTTTTGTAGCTAGACCAATCATTTCATTGACTTGTAAATATGAGCTTTTTAGACAATCAAGAATATAATGGCTTTAATAATTGGACTAATAATACATTGAACTACAATTTCACACAGAATATATGTGTATACACCCGAACAAACAAAACGAAAAACATTACAAACACGAAATAAATTGGATGAGAGAGGAAGATAAAAATGAGGGAGAGAGAGTTGGGAAGAGAGAGAGAGAGAGATTGAGAGTAAGAAGATCTGGAGAGATCTTCTTGTGGCAAAAGTCACAAACATAACCTTGAGAGGCACAAAGATCAAATCCCCTGAATGGGGCAATCACTATGACTATGATCCCCCACCAAGCAATCTATGGTGTTATGTGAATGATTAGATAGGATGATTTTCAGATCATTTTGAAGCAAATACTCTAGGCCAAAACTTCCATTAGTCAAAAGTCTTGTGGACACATATTTAGTATGTGTTTTGTGGCCTTATTTCAGAAACTTTAATTTTTAGTTTGATCAATAAACATGCATAAACAATATTCTCTCAAAAATACAAACATGTACATACACTACCGTTAAAAAATTTGGGGTCAGTGAGAATTTTATTTTTATTTTTTGGAGGAAAGAAATCAATACTTAATTTGATCGAAAGTGACAGTAAAGACATTTATAATGTTACAAAAGATTCTATTTCAAACAAATGCTGTTCTTTTGAAGTTCCTATTCATCAAAGAATCCTAAAAAAAAAAAAAAAAAAAACTGTACAACTGACAGACCAACAACTGTTTCAACATTAATAATAATAAATGTTTCTTGAACATCAAATCCTCATATTATACTGATTTGTGAAGGATCATTTGACACTGAAGACACTGACACTGGTGATGCTGAAAATTCAGCTTTGATCACAGGAATAAATTACACTTTACTATATATTCACACAGAAAACAGCTGATTTACACTGGAATAATATTTAATACTATAACTGATTTTTGTTGTATTTTTAATCAAATAAGCGCAGCCATGGTTAGCAGAAGAGAATTCTTTTAAAAGTATTTAAAATCTTACCGACCCCAAACTTTTGAACGGTAGTGTACATGTTGCTTACATATTATGGTAGCCCTGTTTGTGCTAAATAGTGTAATTTCACCTGTACCAGTAATATGTTTATAAGCAACTGAAAAAAGCACAAATGTCAGGACCCCAAAAACACCTTGGTCCCCAGAGGGTTAAATAAACCAATCTCAAACTGAACATAATTACAACCCATAAGGTATAACAAAACATTGTTCAATATGTGACTGAGGACAAAAAAAATAGACACACTGCAACTCTTAAGGCCAATTCACACTGCACAGACAAATGCCAACAAACAACAAACTTAATTGACTGTTGAATTTAGAATTTTATGAAAAATAAGTCATGTTCACACTGCCCCAACAGACAGAAAAACGCTGATTGAACCTCAGTCGGGTGAACGCCAACCTTGGCTAACGCCAACGGGTAACACTGATCCGACAATACCCAAAAAACGTGTTTGTTGGCGTTTGTCAGTGCGGTGTGAATTGGCCTCTAATTGATATCGATATTCAGATGATATTTTTGCAATCCTTCAAAGAAATGTGTGCAAACTGGCAAAGAAGGTCCAGTTGGTCTTTTGACTTGCTGCATTTTACCTATCATTGGATAGTATTACTAGTACATAAAGATATGAGACATAATTGATTTAAACATGAACCAAGTTACTGTACTAAATATTTATTGTAATACAAGAACAGTGCTTTTTCAGTACAATATATGTACGTATTAAATTTACTTTGTGCTTTGCAAATAGGCAGTTCACAAAATTCACGGTTCGGTTTGATACGATACAGTGATGTACGTTTTCGATACAGCAAAAAGAAAGAAATAACAGATACATTTCCTATTAAAAGAAAAAATATTTTTAAATAAGTGAGTTTTTTTTTACATCTTGAAACCTTTAGTTTTATATATGGGGGTCATATTTGAAGGATGAGCAAATAATGTTTTGGTCATCATCACATTAAAAATAACTTTTAAATATGATAATATTTAAGTTTTGAAGTGCTGGAATAAGATGTGTGATGTAGGCCTACCTGAAAGCATTTTACTATTTCTGCCAAACTTCCATGGTTACAGTTAGTGTTACTATATTAAATCCATGGTGAATGTTGCTGATCTGTGAACGTAAATTTGCCTATAACTAGTTCATTCATGGCAAAATGTTTCTCCTGGTTTCCACGTTTGATCCGTTAATAACAGAGAAATGTGCATGCTTCTCACTAGATCTCGCAGTGATGTTATTAGTACTTCAGTGGCGAATTCAAATGTTTTCTCTGGATCTCTTAGCGCTGTGTATAACAGTGTCGCTTCATCACGATTCGGCGCGCGCTGCACTGACATTGATGGTCCGAACTGAAACGGTCCGTGAAGCACAGAATAATAGCGCAGTTTCGTTCCGCTTTTATTACGTTTGCCATTTGATGTTGTGCAACGTTATGGTGGTCGCGCCAACACTGATTTTGGTCGGCAGGAAAAAATGGTCCAACGAATCATTCGGTTTGTATGCGTACCGAACCGAAAGCCTCATACCGAACGGTTCAATACGAATACGTGTACCATTACACCCCTATTTGCAAACAGTACTTCTATTAGACTAACAACAATGTAACTACCTATTTACTAGAAGTTAAAAGAAGCCCTGTTCGGAGGCTATTACGGTGGATCTCTTGGGAAAATGTATTCCATCTTTTGGACTCATCATTATACAACGCAATTTTTAAATACTTTTTTACTTTTTTACTTCAGACTTCAGTTTTCTGCAAACAACGCATATTTTGCCTTTTTCTATCAGCTATTTTATTAATCGTACATCGGCTTTATTCTTTACGTTTTTGGATCGTTGCTTTAACCTAGAAACGTCATAACACACAGGTAAGAACTTAGTTGTATTGCAAATTAGTAGCAGCTTACTCTCGTGCAATTGAGGAACGATCGTGATTTTGTAAAAAAAACACACAAAAAACCCAACATAAAATACAGTCAAACAAACCCCTACATCAGGGCTATTCAATTAGTTTCATTCGAGGGCCGCATTATCAAATCGAAAAGTAGAGGTGGGTTGGTTTGGGGGTTTATCTTATTTATTGAAACATAACAGTTTCAATAAATAAGTTAAAGTAACCCTAAAAAATGTTTTATTTACTTGGAAATGTGGTATTAGACTTTATAATTTAGACTTGATAATTTACAGCTGTGTACAACTATTTTCCTTGGAACAAATACATTATTTATACAAACTTATAGCTGTTGGAGAGAAATAATAATAATAATTTTTTATAATTGTTATGCTTAAATGAAAATATTCTGACAGTGAGACTTGTTAACCACAGGCTACTCACTCCCACTGTATAAAGAAATGCCTAAACACAAGTTAAAAACTATACGCACCTTTACAAAGAAACTGACATAATTTCATAACAAGCATTAATTATTCCTCTACCCACCTAATAAAACTAATGCAATACAAATCACTATATTTACTATTATAGGCCTATATAATATGTGACCTGATCCAGCAAAATGAGTCACAGTGACCCAAATTTAAAAATTGAGATTTTGGTATTAATGGAAAGAGGAGACCTTAAGCTTTCAATTGATATCCTAGTCAAAGTCATACCTTGAATGGTTGTAAAGATATACACATTTGAATTATGGTCGTCTGCCCTCTTTTTCCAATTGAAAACCTGAGAAAATCGCTTTTAAAGTTTTTTTGCCCGTTTTTTGTTGATATCTTTCAAAATCCATTACATTTAAAGGGATAAACTATTTATTTTACAGCTTAATTTGACCAAAGACATTAATATATAAATGCTATTAAACCAGGCTGAAGCTCAAATTATTTTAAAGTTTTTATTTGAATAAATAATTTAACAGTAGGCCTACCTTTTACAAAAATGTACTAAAATCAGAAAGATTGAACAGAGGTGCTACATTGCTTGAGAGAGAGAGAGTGTGTGTGTGTGTGTGTGTGTGTGTGTGTGTGAGAGGCAGAGAGACAAGGAAACAGATCAAATAATGCTAGTCTATGCAATCATATCTTAGTGTAGGCTAGTTGACAATAACAGCGTAACAAATTCATAACGGAGATACCAACAAATATTGGGTTAATCAAACACATTAATGAATTCTCCTTGCAGATAAATAGCTACACTCATTCACATTTGTCAATCACGTTATGTCAATCACGCTTGCACACTACGACACTTTCATCCGTTATATAAAAACAATCGTAAGTTTTTCGCATCCGTAGCAAGCAGTTTGAATGGTGTTTTGACAATTCGGAGCCACCGAATCAATACGAAGAAAAAACCCATACGAAAAAAACGCGGACTCAGTGTGCAATGGCCAGGGGGCTTGATGACGCTTTGGCAACTTTGCTCGCTTTTGACAGCGACATTTCTCAAATTAATAATATTTAATCTTTCTGAGGAGATCTGCTAGCTTGTTTATTACACAGAGCGCTCGCTGCGAGTCTGACGGTAGGGTGACTGGACCAATCGCGTGCCGGTCACTCGAAACGGCTTCCCATCGACAAATAATCAGCATTTGTGTACATTTCTAAGCTTTTTGATTGGTTCTATACAACGTATAACACCATTTAAAGAGCAGAGATTGTGACGTTTCAGGGGATACCCGGGAAATGCTCAGAGGTGACGAGAGGAGTTGAGAAAAGCAATGTTCATTTCCAGCGAATTTAGTAAAACTTTGTAAACTTTAATAGTAATTTAGATACCTTTACTCAATTATCTGGACTACTAAACTTTGGGAGATTATTTTTGAATGTCTGTTCTTTGAAATTAGCACAAAAAAAAAAAATCTATTATTTCATTGTTTTTCCACATAATCGGCCCATATCTTAAAATAGAACGTTGCGACTTCCGACTCATTTCGCCAGATCGGGTCACATATTATAGTATATATATTTACTATATTTATTTATTACTACATATTATTCAATATAAATATTGCACATTTCTGCCCAACCATGGTAAATTACTACAGTACATTCATGGTAAATGTTTGTAAGGGTGATTAGGGGATTTAAAGTCTTCTAATTTCGTTCATGCTCACAGTGTTTCTTCTGCTTTCCTCATCAGTCTTGTTGGGAATGTTGAGGCTGTTTCATCCGATTTAATAAATCAAGTGATTTAAATCAAGTGATTGTTGGTTTGTAACAGAGAGGTGTCTGTCGAATTGAAACACTTCTCACTGGTTGTCGCAACGCTGTTTAATAATAGTGTCCGGGAGTAAACGCAACTCTGTGCTGGGCCGTGTTGAAACAACTAGTGAAACAACTGAAAACATCGCTATTTGTTGTTAGACTGTACTGAACGAGTTCACCGCTTCAGATGATTCAGTAACGGAGCGGTCCGAATGAATCCGAATAGTTTTAGACCGTTATGCAAGCGCATTTAGAATCGAACCAAATGAATGATTCATTCACGAATGATTGGTAGCCTATCGCTGGTTCAGTCGACATAAATTCAGAACACATATAATAACTGCTGAAATATTCGCACGTAAAACGTTTCTCAGGTCAATCGGAGCGAGTATCAAACTGAATTAGCTGCACCGCCAGGAAAAGAGGAGGGAGGTTGGTGCCGTCGGGCCGCATGGAGATGATTGGCGGGCCGCCAATTGAATAGCCCTGCCCTACAGTATTAAAATCGCAACATATAATAGTTTAGAAGGTTATAGTAGTGTTATTTGTTTTGTGTTTAACTTCCTTCAGCTCTTTTCATGTTTGGGGGGGTCAGATTGTACAAATTATGAAATATTCGATATCCCAATTTTGCATATCGTCCAGACAACAATTTGGATATTATCGTCTAAACAATATATCGCCCACCTCTACCATCACTAGAAATAAAAATACAACACAAATTGCATGCACACAATTAATCAAATGTACAAAAACTGTGCATAATCAAGTGTATTTGACCTTTCAAGCCCAGAAAGATAAGTAATTACACGCTGTGTGAGCAGTAGCTTTTTTGCGTGCATTCAAGGTGTGCTCAGAACCCATCTCTTAGACTGCGCGCACACATATCGAACGAGCACTGTTTCGCTGCTTACTGCGCGGTTTGTTAAATCGCAAGGCTTAAAAAGGCATTGTATCTTGAGGCCGTAGTAACACGACTGTGGCTCTAAAGTCTGACGTCGTCATTTTGCGATCGTAAGGTGAAATCGGCCAATTTTAGTGACTCCTGAATAGTCAAAGAATGTGATTATCAGCCAATGCAGATCGATCAAATGCATCCCTGGTATATACAGTGTATATTTAGTTTCTCAAGGAACCTGCTATTGATACATTTCTGAGTTCCTTGCCCCATGAACAAAAGTTAAACTGCCTGTTTAATCCCTCAGACTCGAGGCAAAAGGATGTTCTACTCTGTAAGAGTACTTTACTTTGATCGCCTTTTAATGAGGAAATTTTCCGGCACTGCTACCTGTCATTCTGCCATCCTGCCACATGATGTACCTTCTACAAGAGAATCACCCGAAGTTATCTGTGGAAAGGCATATGTGATTGTAAAACTACTAGCCAAGGCGATTAAAAATGTTAAAGTTTTGGGTGAGTACTTGTTACTGATGAGTTACACCAATAGTTTTGGACTGTAGTAGTTTAATATAACATTCCAACTATAATAATAATGTAAAAAGGGAACTGTTTTGAAAGAAATATTTATGAGCCGTAAAAGAATATTCCTATCAACTTTTGTCTCAAGATGTGTCCAGACAATTGCCTCGTCCAGTCCTTTGGAAAAGTCACCATAATGTATACGTCAAAGTGAAACGTTCAACGATTGAGGTATGAACCGTTTTCACTGAACAATTATGTTTTGCTACAGTTTTTGAAGTTTTGTTGTCTCTACTGATTTTGCAATCTATTTATTGATTTTGCCAACTCTCTCTAAAGGGTGGTTTTCTCCAGTTGGATTATCTTGATGTGACTGGAAAATCACAGACAATCACAGTGTCCTGTGTTTACCATACGTTCCCTTTTAAAAAGGCCATCAGAAAACGAAGACACAACCCATTTGATTTTATTTCGGAATATGATCCCAAACCGACAGTTCCCTTTAAACCAGATTGGGCAGCAATCGCTTCCCCTTTACAGACTATCATGCCAACTGGAATCTCTGCTCATTCAGAATCTAGTTCTCCTAGTATTGTCACTACTGGGCCATTTGACATTACACCTGATGCAAGAGTAGCTGAAGGTCTAGATTTTGATTTGTTGGAAGACCGTGTCAACCCCACAGTTTCCTTCGAGCCACTTGAGCAAACTCTTGGTACAGCTCCCAAAACACCACCATGCACAGATAGACAGCCAACCAAAACTGGAACTGCTGTTGATGCTAATGTAGAGTGTGCAACAGATTTTGGTCTTTTTGAGTCGGTCATACCCACTGTTCCATTTGGAGAATATGAAGAAACCCCTAAAATGACCCAGTGGACACTTCCATCAAACACACATACACATCCAGACCATGTAACATTTAAAACAGCAACCAAGATAGAAGTAATTTCTTGTAATGCTAGTGATGAATTTAACTTTCATATGGGTTTCTCAGATATACCACTTGGACCTTACAGACCCGTTACAACCACAGCACCAACACATGCCAACCTCGAATCAACTCCGGTCTCTAGAGAGACCACACTTCCGACTACTGAGGGAGCTTTGGAAATTAGCACTGCAGATGAAACAATGTCTCCAAGCACCACTTCGCCTGAATCATTGTTTAAAACGACAACCTCAGTTAGTTCAACAGCAGTTGTATTAGAAAAATTCACATCTGTAATAACAGCCTCAACTGTAACTGTGCATGGCTTAACATCTGCTGTTGAAACCACAATGGCTCAAACTACAACTTATACAGAGAGTACTGCCCTAGGCAGCACTCCTCCAGAAACAACTTGTCTAAGGAGTACTTCCCCTGAAACGACACCCTCAGTCAGTTTAACAGGAATTGCATTGGAAACATCCACACCTGTAATGACAGCTGCTATGGAAACATCAGTTGGAACTACACCTTGCTTAACATCTGTTGAAACTATGTTGCCTAAAACTACAACTACTGCAGACAGTACTACCCTAGGCAGCACTTCAGAAACATTTTCCTTAGGCACAACTTCTCCAATAACTTCAGTCCCAGGTACCACTGCTGAAATGACACCCTCAGTTAGTTCAACAGGGATTGTATTGGAAACATCCACACTTGTAATGACAACTGGTATGAAAACGACCTCAGATGTCACTACAACTTCTCCAGAAACTACTTCCCTAGGCTGTACTTCTGGTGACTCTATGCCTTCAGTTAGTTCAACAGGAATTGCATTGGAAACATCCACACCTATAATGAACACCGCTAAAAAAACAACCTCGGTTGTAAGTACAACAGGCTTAACATCTCCTGTTAAAACTACATTGGCTCAAACTACAACTTCTGCAGAAAGTACTACTCTACTCACCACATCTCCAGAAACTACTTCCCTAGGCTCTACTTCTGGTGAAGCCACTTCAGTTAGTTCAACAGGAATTGCATTGGAAACATCCACACCTATAATGAACACCGCTATGAAAACAACCTCGGTTGTAAGTACAACAGGCCTAACATCTCCTGTTAAAACTACATTGGCTCAAACTACAACTTTTGCAGAAAGTACTACCCTAGGCAGCATATGTCCAGAAACTACTTCACTAGGCACTACTTCTGCTGAAGCCACTTCAGTTAGTTCAACAGGAATTGTATTGGAAACTTCCACACCTGTAATGACTTCTCAAAAAACATCATCAGTTGTAAGTACACCTGGCTTAACATCTGCTGTTAAAACTACATTATCTCAAACTACAACTTCTGCAGAAAGTACTACCCTAGGCTCTACGTCTGCTGAATCTACACCTTCAGTTAGTTCAACAGGAATTGTATGGGAAAAATCCATGCCTATAATGAACACCACTATGAAAACAACCTCGGTTGTAAGTACACCAGGCTTAACATCTGCTGTTATAACTACGTTGGCTCAAACTACAACTACTGCAGAAAGTACTACGCTAGGCAGCACTTCTCCAGAAACTACTTCTCTGAGGACTACTTCCAGTGAAACGACACCCTCAGTTAGTTCAACAGGAATTGTATTGGAAACATCAACACCTGTTATGACAACTGCTATGAAAACCTCAGTTTTGACCACACCTAGCTTAACATCTGTTGAAACTACGTTGGCTCAAACTACAACTTCTGCAGAAAGTTCTACTCTAAGCAGCACTTCTCCAGAAACTTGTCCCATAGGAACTACTGCTGAGACAACGCCCCCAGTTAGTTCAACAGGAATTATATTGGAAACATCCACACCTGTAATGACAACTGCTATTAAAACAATCTCAGTTGTAACCACACCTGGCTTAACATCTCCTTTTAAAACTACTATGTCTCAAACTACATCTCCAGAAAGTACTAGCCTAGGGAGCACTTCCACAGAAACGTCTCCCGTAGGAACTACTGCTGAAACGACACCCTCAGTTAGTTCAACAGGAATTGTATTGCAAGCATCAACACCTGTTATGACAACTGCTATGAAAACAACCTCAGTTGTAAATACACCTGGCCTAACTTCTCCTTTTAAAACTACATTGGCTCAAACTACATCTGCAGAAAGTACTACCCTAGGCAGCACTTCAGCAGAAACTTCTCCCATAGGAACTACTGCTGAAACAACGCCCTCAGTTAGTTCAACAGGAATTGTATTGGAAACATCAACACCTGTTATGACAACTGCTATGAAAACTACCTCAGTTTTGACCACACCTAGCTTAACATCTGTTGAAACTACGTTGGCTCAAACTACAACTTCTGCAGAAAGTTCTACTCTAAGCAGCACTTCAGCAGAAACTTGTCCCATAGGAACTACTGCTGAAACAACGCCCCCAGTTAGTTCAACAGGAATTATATTAGAAACATCCACACCTATAATGAACACTGCTATAAAAACAACCTTGGTTGTAAGTACACCAGGCTTAACATCTCCTGTTAAAACTACATTGGCTCAAACTGCAACTTCTGCAGAAAGTACTACTCTACTCACCACATCTCCAGAAACTACTTCCCTAGGCTTTACTTCTGCTGACTCTATAACTTCAGTTAGTTCAACAGGAATTGTACTGGAAACATCCACACCTGTAATGACAACTGCTATGAAAACAACCTCAGATGTCACTACAACTTCTCCAGAAACTACTTCCCTAGGCTGTACTTCTGGTGAATCTACACCTTCAGTTAGTTCAACAGGAATTGTACTGGAAACATCCACACTTGAAATGACAACTGCTATGAAAACAACCTCAGATGTCACTACAACTTCTCCAGAAACTACTTCCCTAGGCTCTACTTCTGGTGAATCTACGCCTTCAGTTAGTTCAACAGGAATTGTATTGGAAACATCCACACCTATAATGAACACCGCTAAAAAAACAACCTTGGTTGTAAGTACACCAGGCTTAACATCTCCTGTTAAAACTACATTGGCTCAAACTACAACTTTTGCAGAAAGTACTACCCTAGGCAGCACATCTCCAGAAACCACTTCACTAGGCACTACTTCTGCTGAAGCCACTTCAGTTAGTTCAACAGGAATTGTATTGGAAACATCAACACCTGTTATGACAACTGCTATGAAAACAACCTCAGTTTTGACCACACCTAGCTTAACATCTGTTGAAACTACGTTGGCTCAAACTACAACTTCTGCAGAAAGTTCTACTCTAAGCAGCACTTCTCCAGAAACTTGTCCCATAGGAACTACTGCTGAGACAACGCCCCCAGTTAGTTCAACAGGAATTATATTGGAAACATCCACACCTGTAATGACAACTGCTATTAAAACAATCTCAGTTGTAACCACACCTGGCTTAACATCTCCTTTTAAAACTACTATGTCTCAAACTACATCTCCAGAAAGTACTAGCCTAGGGAGCACTTCTACAGAAACGTCTCCCGTAGGAACTACTGCTGAAACGACACCCTCAGTTAGTTCAACAGGAATTGTATTGCAAGCATCAACACCTGTTATGACAACTGCTATGAAAACAACCTCAGTTGTAAATACACCTGGCCTAACTTCTCCTTTTAAAACTACATTGGCTCAAACTACATCTGCAGAAAGTACTACCCTAGGCAGCACTTCAGCAGAAACTTCTCCCATAGGAACTACTGCTGAAACAACGCCCTCAGTTAGTTCAACAGGAATTGTATTGGAAACATCAACACCTGTTATGACAACTGCTATGAAAACTACCTCAGTTTTGACCACACCTAGCTTAACATCTGTTGAAACTACGTTGGCTCAAACTACAACTTCTGCAGAAAGTTCTACTCTAAGCAGCACTTCAGCAGAAACTTGTCCCATAGGAACTACTGCTGAAACAACGCCCCCAGTTAGTTCAACAGGAATTATATTAGAAACATCCACACCTATAATGAACACTGCTATAAAAACAACCTTGGTTGTAAGTACACCAGGCTTAACATCTCCTGTTAAAACTACATTGGCTCAAACTGCAACTTCTGCAGAAAGTACTACTCTACTCACCACATCTCCAGAAACTACTTCCCTAGGCTTTACTTCTGCTGACTCTATAACTTCAGTTAGTTCAACAGGAATTGTACTGGAAACATCCACACCTGTAATGACAACTGCTATGAAAACAACCTCAGATGTCACTACAACTTCTCCAGAAACTACTTCCCTAGGCTGTACTTCTGGTGAATCTACACCTTCAGTTAGTTCAACAGGAATTGTACTGGAAACATCCACACTTGAAATGACAACTGCTATGAAAACAACCTCAGATGTCACTACAACTTCTCCAGAAACTACTTCCCTAGGCTCTACTTCTGGTGAATCTACGCCTTCAGTTAGTTCAACAGGAATTGTATTGGAAACATCCACACCTATAATGAACACCGCTAAAAAAACAACCTTGGTTGTAAGTACACCAGGCTTAACATCTCCTGTTAAAACTACATTGGCTCAAACTACAACTTTTGCAGAAAGTACTACCCTAGGCAGCACATCTCCAGAAACCACTTCACTAGGCACTACTTCTGCTGAAGCCACTTCAGTTAGTTCAACAGGAATTGTATTGGAAACATCAACACCTGTTATGACAACTGCTATGAAAACAACCTCAGTTTTGACCACACCTAGCTTAACATCTGTTGAAACTACGTTGGCTCAAACTACAACTTCTGCAGAATGTACTACCATAGGCAGCACTTTGGCAGAAACTACTTCCTTAGCCACAACTTCTCCAATAACTTCATTCCCAGCTACTACTACTGCTGAAATGACACTTTCTGTTAGGTCAACAGGAATTGTATTGGAAACATCCCCACGTGTGATGACAACTGCTATGAAAACAACCTCAGTTGTGACTACACCTGTCTTAACATCTGTTGAAACAACTACGTTGGCTCAAACTACCACTTCTGCTGAAACGACACCCTCAGTTAGATCAACAGGGATTATACTGGAGACATCCACACCTGTAATGACAACTGCTGTTGAAACCACGTTGGCTCAAACTACAAATTCTGCAGAACGTACTACCGTAGGCACCACTTTGGCAGAAACTACTTCCTTAGCTACAGCTTCTCCAATAACTTCATTCCCAGGTACTACTACTGCTGAAACGACACCTGTAGTCAGTTCAACAGGAATTGTATTGGACACTTCCACGCCTATTACAGGTGCTATGACAACTGCTATAAAAACGATCTCTTCAACTAGCTTAACATCTGCTGTTAAAACTACATTATCTCAAACTACAACTTCTGCAGAAAGTACTACCCTAGGCTCTACGTCTGCTGAATCTACACCTTCAGTTAGTTCAACAGGAATTGTATGGGAAAAATCCACGCCTATAATGAACACCACTATGAAAACAACCTCGGTTGTAAGTACACCAGGCTTAACATCTGCTGTTATAACTACGTTGGCTCAAACTACAACTACTGCAGAAAGTTCTACTCTAAGCAGCACTTCTCCAGAAACTACTTCTCTGAGGACTACTTCCAGTGAAACGACACCCTCAGTTAGTTCAACAGGAATTGTATTGGAAACATCAACACCTGTTATAACAACTGCTATGAAAACAACCTCAGTTTTGACCACACCTAGCTTAACATCTGTTGAAACTACGTTGGCTCAAACTACAACTTCTGCAGAAAGTTCTACTCTAAGCAGCACTTCTCCAGAAACTTGTCCCATAGGAACTACTGCTGAGACAACGCCCCCAGTTAGTTCAACAGGAATTGCATTGGAAACATCCACACCTATAATGAACACTGCTATGAAAACAACCTTGGTTGTAAGTACACCAGGCTTAACATCTCCTGTTAAAACTACATTGGCTCAAACTGCAACTTCTGCAGAAAGTACTACTCTACTCATCACATCTCCAGAAACTACTTCCCTAGGCTTTACTTCTGCTGACTCTATAACTTCAGTTAGTTCAACAGGAATTGTACTGGAAACATCCACACCTGTAATGACAACTGCTATAAAAACGACCTCAGATGTCACTACAACTTCTCCAGAAACTACTTCCCTAGGCTGTACTTCTGGTGAATCTACGCCTTCAGTTAGTTCAACAGGGATTGTATTGGAAACATCCACACCTTTAATGACAACTGCTATGAAAACAACCTCAGATGTCACTACAACTTCTCCAGAAACCACTTCCCTAGGCTCTACTTCTGCTGACTCTATAACTTCAGTTAGTTCAACAGGAATTGTACTGGAAACATCCACACCTGTAATGACAACTGCTATGAAAACGACCTCAGATGTCACTACAACTTCTCCAGAAACTACTTCCCTAGGCTGTACTTCTGGTGAATCTACGCCTTCAGTTAGTTCAACAGGAATTGTATTGGAAACATCCACACCTGTAATGACAACTGCTATGAAAACAACCTCAGATGTCACTACAACTTCTCCAGAAACTACTTCCCTAGGTTTTACTTCTGGTGAATCTACGCCCTCAGTTAGTTCAACAGGAATTGTATTGGAAACATCAACACCTGTTATGACAACTGCTATGAAAACTACCTCAGTTTTGACCACACCTAGCTTAACATCTGTTGAAACTACGTTGGCTCAAACTACAACTTCTGCAGAAAGTACTACTCTACTCACCACTTCTCCAGAAACTTGTCCCATAGGAACTACTGCTGAAACAACGCCCCCAGTTAGTTCAACAGGAATTATATTGGAAACATCCACACCTATAATGAACTCTGTTATAAAAACAACCTTGGTTGTAAGTACACCAGGCTTAACATCTCCAGTTGAAACTACATTGGCTCAAACTGCAACTTCTGCAGAAAGTACTACTCTACCCAGGACTTCTCCAGAAACTATTTCCCTAGGCTCTACTTCTGCTGAATCTAAGCCTTCAATTAGTTCAACAGGAATTGTATTGGAAATATCCACACCTGTAATGACAACTGCTATGAAAACGACCTCAGATGTCACTACAACTTCTCCAGAAACTACTTCCCTAGGCTCTACTTCTGGTGAATCTACGCCTTCAGTTAGTTCAACAGGAATTGCTTTGGAAACATCCACACCTATAATGAACACCGCTATGAAAACAACCTTGGTTGTAAGTACACCAGGCTTAGCATCTCCTGTTAAAACTACATTGGCTCAAACTACAACTTCTGCAGAAACTACCACCATAGGATGCATTTCTCCAGAAACTTCTACTCTCAGGACTACTAACACTGAAACGACACCCTCAGTTCGTTCAACAGGACTTGTATTGGAAACATCCATGCCTGTAATGACAACTGCTATTAAAACAACCTCAGTTGTAAATACACCTGTCTTAACATATCCTTTTAAAACTACATTGGCTCAAACTACTTCCCTAGGCTCTACTTCTGCTGAATCTACGCCTTCAGTTAGTTCAACAGGAAATGTTGTGGAACTATCAACACCTGTAACAGCAAATGCTATGAAAACGACCTTTGTTACTACAACTAGACTAACATCTGCTGTTAAAACTACATTGGCTCAAACTACAACTTCTGCAGAAAGTACTACTCTACTCGGCACATCTCCAGAAACTACTTCTCTAGGCTCTACTTCTGCTGACTCTACGCCTTCAGTTAGTTCAACAGGAATTGTATTGGAAACATCCACACCTGTTATGTCAGCTGCTATGAAAACAACCTCAGTTGTAACTACACCTGGCTTAACATCTGTTGAAACTACGTTGCCTAAAACTACAACTTCTGCAGAAAGTACTACCATAGGCAGCACTTTGGCAGAAACTACTTCCTTAGGCACAACTTCTCTATCTTCAACCCCAGGTACTGCTGCTTTTGAAATGACACCCTCAGTTAGTTCAACAGGGATTGTGTTTGAAACATCCACACCTGTAATGTCAACTGCTATGAAAACAACCTCAGTTGTAACTACACCTGGCTTAACATCTCCTGTTAAAACTACGTTGGCTAAAACTACAACTTCTGCAGAAAGTACTACCATAGGCACCATTTTTCCAGAAACAACTTCTCCGAGGACTACTTCCACTGAAACGACACCCTCAGTTAGTATAACAGGAATTGTATTGGAAATATCCACGCCTATAATGACAACAGCTATGAAAACAACATCGGTTGTAAGTACACCTGGCTTAACATCTCCTGTTAAAACTACATTGGCTCAAACTACTGCAGCTCAAACTACATCTGCAGAAAGTACTACCCTAGGCAGCACTTCTGCAGAAACTTCTCCCATAGGAACTACTGCTGAAACAACGCCCTCAGTTAGTTCAACAGGAATTGTATTGGAAACATCAACACCTGTTATGAAAACTGCAATGAAATCAACCTCAGTTGTGACTACACCTGTCTTAACATCTGTTGAAACTACGTTGACTCAAACTACAACTTCTGCAGAATGTACTACCATAGGCAGCACTTTGGCAGAAACTACTTCCTTAGCCACAACTTCTCCAATAACTTCATTCCCAGCTACTACTACTGCTGAAATGACACTTTCTGATAGGTCAACAGGAATTGTATTGGAAACATCCCCATGTGTGATGACAACTGCTATGAAAACAACCTCAGTTGTGACTACACCTGTCTTAACATCTGTTGAAACTACGTTGGCTCAAACTACCGCTTCTGCTGAAACGACACCCTCAGTTAGATCAACAGGGATTATACTGGAGACATCCACACCTGTAATGACAACTGCTGTTGAAACCACGTTGGCTCAAACTACAAATTCTGCAGAACGTACTACCGTAGGCACCACTTTGGCAGAAACTACTTCCTTAGGTACAGCTTCTCCAATAACTTCATTCCCAGGTACTACTACTGCTGAAACGACACCTGTAGTCAGTTCAACAGGAATTGTATTGGACACTTCCACGCCTATTACAGGTGCTATGACAACTGCTATAAAAACGATCTCTTCAACTAGCTTAACATCTGCGGTTAAAACTACATTGGTTCAAACTACAACTTCTGTAGAAAGTACTACCCTAGGCAGCACTTCTGCAGAAAGTACTACACATGGGAGCACTTCTGCAGAAACTTCTCCCATAGGAACTACTCTTGAAATGACACCCTCAGTTAGTTCAACAGGGATTGTATTGGAAACATCCATGCCTAAAATGAACACGGTTATGAAAACAACCTCGGTTGTAACTACACCTGGCTTAACATCTCCTGTTAAAACAACATTGGCTCGAACTACAACTTCTTGCAGAGAGCTTTATCCTAGGCTGAAACTGCTTCTCTGAGTACTTCTGCAGAAAGTACGACCCTAGGGAGCACTTTTGCAGAAACTGCTTCTCTGAGTACTTCTGCAGAAAGTACGACCCTAGGGAGCACTTTTGCAGAAACTTTTCCCATAGGAACTACTGCTGAATCTAAGCCTTCAGTTAGTTCAACAGGGATTGTATTGGAAACATCCACACCTGTAATGACAACTGGAATGAAATTAACCTCGGATGTCACTACAACTTCTACAGAAAGTACTACTCTACCAAGCACTTCTCCAGAAACTACTTCCCTAGGCTCTACTTCTGCTGAATCTACGTCTTCAGTTAGTTCATCGGGAATTGTATTGGAAACATCCGCACCTGTAATGTCAGCTGCTATGAAAACAACTTCAGTTGTAACTACACCTGGCTTAACATCTGCTTTTAAAACTACATTGACTTACAACAACTACTACAACTTCTGCAGAAAGTTCTACCCTAGGCAGCACTTGTCCAGAAACTGCTTTTCTGAGGACTACTTCCACTGAAACGACACCCTCAGTAAGTTCAACAGGAATTGTAATTGAAACATCCACACCTGTAATGACAATTGCTATGAAATCTACCTTAGTAAAATCCTGTGGAAAGCCTTCCCAGAACAGTGGAAGCTGTTATAGCTGCAAAGAGGGACCAACTCCATATGAATATCAATGTATTTAGAATATGATGTCATTACAGTCCCTGTTGTTGTAATGGTTATGTGTCCCAATACTTTTGTCCAAATAGTGTATATAAATTAACTTTTACATGACCGGGAAAAAGCAACCATATGTGATATGAGAAAACATTTATGTAGTTATGACAGTGGTATAACAACATAACATGACAGAGCATGCTGAAGTGCGTTTGTTATAAAATGTCCTCAAGTTTATGCAGTAAAATCTTGCGTTGCCATTTGGAGACTTGTTGTCAGTTCAAGACTTGTATTTCTCAATCTCTTTTCTTATTTCATTCTGGACCTATGAAATCCAGTAGTTAGTTTATTACAAGAGGTCAGAAATATTTCTTTATATCTTCATTTGCTATTAAAAATAAATTAGATCTTACCTCAGTGTTCATGAAGCACTACAACAATGTCACAATGAAACCCTTAAAAGAAATGGCAAAATTAGTATTATGAGTCATGACTTTATTGAGAGGTTTTTATTTATGACAGGTTTTTTTATTGAGACTTTATGAAATGTATACTTGACTACTATGTTTCTGCAAACTGTAGCTTTTGTATTTCAAGTGTATTTACTGTAGAGGGCACGGTTTCACTTATGAACATGCTTCATAGAAGCGTCTCTTAGGCTCTTCACCACCTCTCAAATGAGAGAGCTAATAACAAATCTTGACAGCTTATTTCTTAAAGATGGCAGTATATAAAGTTGACATTCCTGGGCTACACTGTAGATAGCATTAAGCCATAAGTGCCTGAACACTACCTGGAAGGAACCTAGCACAAGTTCAAAGAAGAGTCTCGCCTCTAGACCCACATGCTCGGGAAAAAGAGCCTATACGGTGTAATGCACTCCAAAAAGAGGGATTAGCAGAAAAGTTGACTTAGCCAGTCTCCTACAGAACACAGTGAACACACATTGTAGTTTAAAAAAAAAAGTGAATGGTAGATAATCGAGATCAAGGCTCCTTAATATATATAATGTGACTTGCCTGTAACACAGTAAGAGGGGCCACCTACACTACACCATTTTCAATTAAAAAGTAAACTCTTTTTTTTTTACAACATATTTTTATTGAAAACTGAATCGAGTTATATAAAATAGACAACTTTTACAATTTAGATTTTAAACAGAAAACAAGAAAGGAAAAAGACATGACATGACAACCAAATCAAACCCATCCCCACCCTGGCTTACTTAAAATCATATACAAATATAAAATATAACAGGACTTAGTCTGGTAAGACCTGCAAGTCTGCAAAATATGATAGAAAAGGCTGCCAGATGTAAAAAAAAACTTGTCAGTGTTTCCTCTCATTGCATATTTAATTTTCTCAAGTTTTAAGAAATGCATAGCATCAGTAAGCCACTGCGAGACTGACGGAGGATTTGGAGATTTCCACTGTAAAGAAAGAAAGAAAGAATTCGACGTCTGGCCAATAAAGATGTGAATTTGAGAATTTATTTCTGTGCCCAATTAAATCGATCTGATTTGTCTGGGGTCCCAAAAATAGCAATAAAGGGGCAAGGCTGAAGGTGTATTCCTATTATAATTGAAATTATGTTGAAGAAACCAGACCAAAAGTTGTGTAACCGTGGACAAAGAAAAAACATGTGGCTCAAATGATAACGTGGGTTAAGACCTCTTTCACACTTATACTCTACTTCTGGGAAAATTGCAGATAATCTTGCTTTGGAGTAATGGACCCTGTGTACAACCTTGAAATGAATCAGTACAAGACGTGCACAAGATGACACAGTGCTCAGTCTATCAATGACCTCTTGCCACCACTCCTCACTGAATTGTTGTCCCAGTTCCTCCTCCCAAGCAGTCTTTGTTTTTGAGTTTTTGTAGTTACAAAGATCCAGAATACAGTTATACATTTCTGAGACAATCCCTCTTTGTTGTAGCTTAAAGTCAAGCAATCTATCCCATGGTTGTTGAGGAGGTAAAAAAGCAAAATTAGAAAAACTTTTTGAAACAAAGTGCTGAATTTGAAGGTACCTAAAGAAATGGTTCACAGGTAATCCATACAATGATGACACATTGGTAAAACTTTTAAAAATACCATTGGAATACAAATCAGCAAAACAACGTATATATCTTTGTTATGCCATGTCAAAAAAGTTGAATCAAGAGATGAGGGAGGGACCAAATGATTCCTACACAGTGGACCAACTGGAGATGATGTTACAAATTTGAAATGTTTCCTGAATTGATACCAAACTTTTAAAGTGTTAAGCACCACAGGGTTTTTAACATACAGCGAGATTTTGGTTGGAAGAGAAGAATGTATGAGGGTAGATATAGAGGATTTTGGAACGCAAGAAAGGGCTTCCAGTCTGCACCAAGGTAAATAAGGAAACTCATTCCAGCAGCGTATTTTATGAATATGACTAGCCCAGTAGTAAAATTGGATGTTCGGTAGAGCAAGACCACCACCAAACTTACATTGCTGAAGTAATGATTTACGGACCCGTGGAGACTTCGCACACCATATAAAGGAACTTATCATTTTGTCTAAGGAGTCAAAGAAATATTTAGGGAGAAATAGAGGAATTGATTTAAAAAAAAGAAATTTAGGTGAAGCATTCATTTTAATAACATTGATCTTGCCAATAAGGGAAAGAGGTAGATTATTCCATCTCTGGAGATCAGATTTAATTTTGGCTAAAAGTGGGGAATAGTTAGCAGACAGAAGACCGGAAAATGTCCGTGTCACACTAATACCGAGATACTTGAAGCCAGAGTGACTGATATTAAAGGGCAAGTCAATTTGTTGGAGTAATAATCCCGCTGTATTGTTGGTATAACATTTGCTCTTTTGTAAATTAATTTTATATCCAGAGAAAGAACTAAATGTTTTAAGAGTGGACAAAATGGTCGGAAGACAGGATACTAGGTCGGATACATATAACAATAAATCGTCCTTATATAAAGATAAACAATGTTCGACGTCATTGTGAAAAACGCCTTTAAAACAGGATGAGGATCGTAACATAATGGAGAGCGGTTCAATAGCCAAAGCGAACAAAGATGGTGACAGAGGACAATCCTGACGCATCCCTCGCTCTAATGGAAAATATTCAGAGCGGATGTCATTTGTTTGAACACAAGCTTGTGGTGATGTATATAACATCAACATCAACATTTAGGGTGTATTCACACCAGGAAAGTCCGATAGTTCACTTGCTTTGGGCCGGACCAAATAACATTTTTTTTTTTTTTTTTGGTACGGTTCACGTTCACACTGCTCTTTTTGCAAGTGAACCAAAATTTGTCAGAGGTGGAAAGAGTAATAAAATATTCTACTCATGTAAAAGTACTACTACTTCGGTAATTTTACTTGTACTTAAGTAAAATTTCATGGGTCTAAAAATCTACTCAAGTAAAAGTAAAAAGTAGCTCATTTAAAATTTACTCAGAGTAAAAGTTACTAAGTTACTTTTTTAACAGCGGTGGTGGGGGACTCTCCCATGTAGGGTTGTAATGGTATGAGATTTTCACAGTATGATAACGTCTCAGAAAATATCACAGTTTACAGTATTAATCAATTATTAAATAAACTGTATTATTAAATTATGGTTATTATTATTATTATTATCATCAGTTAAAATGACAGTTAAATGAATGAAACGGTTTTTTTTTGGTTGAACAAATGCTTTTAATCATAACAAACTTGAAACCATTTGTTTGTTTTGTTTATTAAAATTTCAATAGAACATGTCTAATCAATTAAATTCGATAATTGATAATGAATTAGATTAACAACTTATTTTTAACATTAATTATTTATTAAAATGTTTAAGAACAATATTGTCCTATGAAATGTATTTTATTCAGAAAATTAATGTTTCTTTTTATGATTTAATCCAAATATATTATCAAAAACGGTGGTAATCAAATGTAAATTTGAACTTGTGTCCTTTTATTTTTTGAGAAAGCGCTGCAAAAACAGATTTACTAAATTAAACCATGGACAAAAAATATATTCCTTTAAATAATGTTTAAATAAAATGTATTATTATTGTTGTTATTTTTTTTTTATTTTGAGAAGTAGGCTACGTTCTATTGTATGCCTACAATAGTAATATATTTCTGTCATAATTTCTCCTAGTAAAACCGAACTTTTATTTTGACGGGTTGTAGTGAAGACCAAAAGTGTAAAAAAAAGTGTTTCAAAGTGTATTCGACAATGGTTTTGTTTTTCTCAAAATTATGAAAATGCTCATAAGGCGTTCTCTCAGAGCAGCTCTGGAACTGTTCATGTATTCATATCCTCAAATTGTTTTTGAGACGCTGAAAACACCATGAACGTCACGCGTACTTGAGTATGTAGTAGACAAAGCGGCGCAGCTCAGCAGAACAAATAGGGTTATATTTACATGCAGTATTTTTGTGCTTAATTATTCACAGACCATGTCGCATTGGATTTATTGCACAGTTCTACTTTCCATGTATTCATCCATCCATTGTTTTGCGTGTTTTACGTGACATCTGCGTTATGTGAATAATTCCATTTTCATGACTGGATTCCGGGATTTCCTCTGCATCACGTAAGTCATTCGGCCTTAAATTATAATCGGGACATAGGCCTACCTTTATCAGCAGGAGGGATGGTGTCCTATGTATCCTCCTTTTGCAGCCACTTTGCGTCCACATTTTTTGCAAATTGGATATCTATCCTCGAGGAAGACAAGCACACTTTTTTCCTACAAAGTATTTTCATACAGGCCATAATTCGCTTCATAAGAATTCGAGGGCGCTTCGTTTTCAGCTTCAGCTGGGTCTGCGTCACCTTTCTTGCGTGTTTGTTCTCCCGCCCTTCAACCAATGCAGTAGTTTCCGGAGTGTGATTTTTTTTTTTCTCCCTTGTATTATTATTATTTACTCAGTAACGGATATGATTTCAAATGTAGCGAAGTACAATACTTCAAACAAAACGTACTTAAGTAAAAGTACAGATTTTAAAAACTACTTAAAGTAGAAGTACACAAAAAAACTACTTAATTACGTAACGCGAGTAAATGTAATTCGTTACTTTCCACCTCTGAAATTTGTAAACAAAACCACACGTGTGCTAAGGTCATCCATTCATTGGACAAGGATTCTCAAGTAGGGAAATCAGAAAGTGCAAAAAAGGCTTAACGTAAATTAACGCAGCATCATGCTTGTATTGTAACTATTGTTACATTAAATTAACTGCAAATGCTTTTTTTTTTTTTTTTTTTTTTTTTTTTTTTTTTGCATCTATGCGCGATTAGACTAAAGAGAACGCTCTGTATGTGAATGTCCTGATGCACACACTCATTCATTCATTCCATTCCAATGATGCACACACGACACGCAGAAAGACGCGCAACAGATGTAATGTAGTAGGCTACAACATCACTTTCCCATAACGCAACTCTGACTACGGAAGCCTGTTAACTCAAAAGGCACAGTACTTTCTTGCAATTGGGTCGGTTCATGTTCACACCGTAAACGAACCGTACTATTCAGCTGGTTCTCGGTTCGGTTGTTTGGTCCGCACCCGAGTTCGATTGCTGTATTCACACCTGCCCAAAAGGTCCGCACCAAGGGGGGAAACAAACTAGAGTTCGATTCAATCGAACCAAACAAGGCAGGTGTGAATACACCCTTAGTAAGGAAAGCGGTCTATAAGAGCCACAGAGGTTAGGATCCTTGTCAGGCTTCAAGAGAAGAAATATTGATGCTTGAGTAAGTGTGGGAGGTAGCAAACCGTGAGGTGGATTGCCGTTTTAACTCGTCTGCCAATAACCGATTTGCTTTATCACCGTGTTCATAAAAAGTACCTCGAGTTAATAATAACATTCGCTCTGCGTTTTTAGATGAAATTAGATCGAACTCTGTCTGGAGATCAAGACGCTTCTTAAATAGCTATGGGGAGGGGTCAGATGCACTTTCTTGAGCAAGGTTACCGATAGCTAACAAAAGTTCTGACAGCCTTGTTTTATGTTTTTTATTGGAGTAGGAGGAGTACGAAATAATCTGTCCCCTGAGAAATGCTTTCAATGACTCCCAAAGCAGTGAATATGATGTAGCCTCATTCTGATTAAAAGAGAGAAACTCATCAATAGAATTGGAAATAAAATCACAAAATGTTTCATCTGCCAGCAATAAAGAATTTAGTCTCCAAAGCGGTGCAGTATATTTATGTATGGATAATTGAACATCAAGAAACAATGGAGCATGATCGGATATTAGAATGGCTGAATAATCAGTTGAAACAACACAACGATTAATACTATTATCTATAAAAAAGTAATCAATTCTTGAGTAAGACTGATGTCCCTGGGAGAAGAAAGAAAACTTTTTGGTTGAGGGATTACGATGCCTCCAAGGATCCACCAAACCACTCTTGAGTCATGAAATCAGCAAAGGATTTGGACATAGATGATTGGGACATTGTGCGGGGACTAGATCTGTCCAACACTGGGTCAAACACACAATTCAGATCACCTCCAAGAATTAACAAATGAGTGTTTAAAAAGGTATGCTGCTAAGTAGTCTATTAGCAAAATCAACGTCATCAAAATTAGGTGCATAAACGTTGACAAGCAACACCTTGGTCTGCATTAATGTGCCTGCCACTATGAGATATCTGCCATTTTTATCTGCAATAACCTCACTAGATAGAAATTTAACTTTTTTACCAATTAAATTAGCAACTCCTCTGGCTTTGGAGTTAAAATTGGAGTGGTGGATCTGACCTACCCAGGAAGACTGGAGCCTGTGATGGTCCTTAAGTCTAAGATGGGTTTCCTGCAATAACACAATGTCAGCGCTAAGTCGCGTCAGATGGGTAAAAACCCTAAGGGAGACAGCATAAGGGAGACAGCAGTGCAAAACAGGGAAAACTGTCGCCACAAACAGTGACAACTCGGAGAATCACTTAGCTCAGGGATACTCATTGCGCGGCTCGCCAAGCTTTAATTTGTGGCTCGCATGCCAGTTACTAATACGGTGATATGATTACGCAGTCAATACAGATATATGTCATGAAACATTAAAAACAAGCAGGGCTATAACGTAACCCATTAAAAAACTCATACAAATAATAATTTATATAGATACTCAAAACAGCGTCAGTAGATGCCCTTAAATCCTTAACACTGACTCACTGCGGAGTTGCCAGTGGCGGCCTTTCCAGCTCTTACCCCCGAATGTGCTCTTGATATCATACATGATGGGCTAATGTCGAAAAAATAACTTAAGGTCATTAAAATATAGATTATGCATACCCTCTAATCTATAATTTCATGATGGTGAATATGGAATATTTTTGGGCATTTACAAAAAAATCTAAATAAAATGTTATGGTAAATTGAAGCAATTCAATTGGAGGAGACTGGCGCACATTATAACAACGCTAGTTATTTCCAGCATTTCATGCTAGTTAGCTTGTGTTATACGGACTGAAAATGGATCGATTTCTTGTTAGACAAAGTCGAGCACCAAACAAGAAACAAAGCAATGTGACAGTGACAAACGAGGGAACTGATTCGGAGCATGCAACAACCGCAAATCGACAGGAAGATGATGGAGACGAGGTTTGCGGAGAGTCAACTCCTGCTAAAAAGAGAAAGGCACGAGTCATACAAGATGAGCATAGAAAATTTCAAGAAAAGTGGACAGAGGAATTTTTATTTGTCCTCCACGGATCGAACACTTTGTGTTTACTATGCAAACAAACCCGCTCTGGTTTCAAGCGAAGTAATTTGGAGCGACATTTTCAAACGACCCACCCAAATTTTAACGAAAGTTACCCACCTGGAAGTGTAATAAGGAAAAGAAAAATAGAGCAGCTTTCTTCCTCTCTTTCTGGACAGCAAAGGCTCATACACAGGACAACTTCTACAGCTGAACGTTTAACTGAGGCATCTTTTGAGATCGCATGGATTTTGGCTCAGGGAAAAAACCCTTCTCAGACTCAGAAATTGTGAAAGATTGCTTTTTGGCTTCGGCAGAAATATTATTTGCAGAATTTGACAACAAAGATGCAATTGTAAAGCAAATTAAAGGATTACAATAATCTGATACCACCATAATGAGGCGGATAGAAAACATCGGCAAAGACGTGAGTGACCAGCTCTGTGCAGATGTGTCAGCAGCACCGTGTTTCAGCATCGCGGTGGATGAAAGCACCGATACGACAGATGTTGCCCAGTTGTGTGTTTGGGTAAGGTTCCCAAAAGAAAAATCTTTCAGAGAAGAAATGCTGTGCTTGCTTCCACTTGTTGGCCAAACGAGAGGTGAGGACATTCTGAATGCAATTCTGGCATTTTTTGATGAAAAAAATCTCAGTTGGTCAGGTCTAGCAAGTGTGTGCACTGATGGTGCCCCTAGCATGCGAGGAAAGGAGAAGGGGCTTGTTGGGCTCATGAAAAAAAGAGAAGAAATACCAAACTTTGTCAGTTTCCACTGCATCAGGAGTCACTGGTTTCAAAACTAAAAACGAAATCATTCCAAAATGTGATGCAAACAGTTGTTCGTGTGGTAAACTTCATAGTCTCCAGAGCGCTGAATCACAGACAGTTCCGACAGTTCATTGAGGAATATGACACGGAGTATGGTGATTTACTGATGCACAGTGAAGTGAGATGGTTATCTCGTGGAAAAGTGCTTGAACGGTTTCTGAGCCTCCTCCCTGAAATTTGCACTTTCCTGGACAGCAAAGGAAAACGGGAGCCAGAGTTGGAAGACCCATGCTGGATCACACAGCTGGCCTTTCTCACTGACATCACCTGTCACCTGAACACTCTCAACTTGCAGCTTCAAGGAAGAGATAAGCTTCCAAGCAACATGCTGAATGCCATCAGAGCATTTCAGAACAAAATAACTTCCCTGTACATACCTGACAGAGAATTCATTCACTTTCCCAAACTCAGAGCTGTCACCACAAATGACCCATCTCTGCAGCAGCACTTCAGCCACAGAGGATTTGTGAATGTTTTGGAAGAGCTGAGAGGGGAATTTGAATCCAGATTCAAAGATGTGAATGAGCACAAGGAGATTTTCAACTTTATTGAAAATCCCTTCCATGTGGATGTGTCATCTCTCACTCCAACTATCACTCTGCTCTGCCCTACTCAGCGTGCTGATGTAGAAAGTGAAATTGTAGAACTGCAGACAAAAGACATTCTTAAAGTTGAACTCAGAGCAGGTGTTGGTCACTTCTGGGGCTCTATCTTGCACTCGGCGCAAATGACTTTGTACACTGACGCATGTATCATTCCTATTTTGCACCCGCGCAAAGCGGACTTTTCCCTCCACAGACACACGTCGGTTAACTAAGAAATACACTTGCGCTCCCCGGGGCGGTTCAGCGCAAAGAGGAGGCGTGTTCCGGCGCAAACTTTCCCTCATGCTATTTTGCTGTTCTATAAAACAATTGCGCCACTGACCAGAAAAAAACTAGTCTAAAGTCAGTGGCGCGTTGCGCGTTGTTCATAATGCTATTTTAAGCGCGCTTGGCCATAATGTAGCGGGTGCACAACGCGCATACACTTTGATTCTCTCATCAACACAGATGCAGCAGTTTTTATTTTTGCAAATCATACATTATAACAAGGAAAAATATTAACACATGAGGGAAATCATTGTGGTGTCCATGAAAATTTAGTTTTTTTTCCTCCCACGCCTGTTTAACCGACGCTGATTTGTATGGGGATGGGAGAAACCCACCCACGATAGATAGATAGATAGAGAGATAAATAGATAGATAAGTCTGATTTGAACGTTGAATTTCTTGTTATTTCTGCATGCATTCTACTTCAGACAGTCAATAAACAGTGCCGTCTGAGGGTGTTACTGCATGAGGGTTTATGCCATAGTTTACAGGTGCACGCAATACAACGTCACTTCTCTGTCTTTCACGGTCCTGACAAGAACGTCGGTCTCATCGGCTGTGAACCGCTCCTGACGCGCGCCTGGTAAATCCGCCGTTATAATAGCAATCCGCCATGCAACATGCGCACCTGCTCTTAAAGGGAATGTGAGATGACGCTCTGATTGGTTTATTCCACGTTATGCCCAAACCACACCTATGAATAATGAAGCTACTTCAGACCAACCTCTTTTAGATTTGCGCCAGGCGCAAGAGTCATTTATCCCGCCGGGAAAATAGCAACAGCGCCGGGATCCGCCCACAAAGTTACTTGCGCTTTGCGCTTTGACACTTGCGTTTCAGATCGTTAAAATAGGGCCCCTGGAGTTTGGTGTCTAAAAATGATTTTCCCACTTTGAAGCCACTTGTGCAAAAAGTGATGTCCTTCTTTGTGAGCACATACACTTGTGAGTCAACATTCTCAACCATGAACACTATTAAGAGGAAACAGAGAAGCCGCCTCACCAATGAACATCTTGCATCCCTCACAAGGATTGCAACAACAAGCTACAAATACAACATAAATAAGGTCAAAGAAATGCATGCATGCTTCCGGTCATCCCAGCATTAAGTTAATCCTGCCTTTTTGTTATTAAGGGAAATCATTGTGTCGCAGTTACAAATTTGACTGGTAAAATAAAGAATGATTCCCCCTTTTTTTTCTATGACTGTGAAGCACTTTGTGACCCTTCTTGTGTGAAAGGTGCTATATAAATAAAGTTTACTAAATAAAGTTTACTTACTTTTTGTATTTAATGCATTATGTTCAGGGGTGACAGATTGATAAGCAGACTGGAGGTTAATTTTTATACTTTGCAGTAAAAGTGGCTCTCCTATTGACTTTTTCCTATATGTGTGGCTCTCATGAAAAAAATAGTGAAGACCACTGACTTAGCTAAACCTAAGAGACACTCCCACAGAGTCAATTGGCATTAAGGCTCAGTTAATACTGATATACCCCATAACGGGTCGACCTAACAACAATAAGATATAAGTCAAGTGCGTTTGCAAACTAGGCCTAATTTAAATTGTAAAGAGGAAATATAAACACTTCGCTCATCGTAACTAAACTTATATTATAAACATAAAATTGGGCTAAAGTAGAGCGTTATTACACGTCGATTTTAATTCACCAAAGAAATAAGGAGAGATGAAAGTTATATTTTCATATTTTCATCATAAGAACGTTATATTTAACCTAACGTTAAATATATGAACACAGGATGTAAACAACATTCAAATGAAAACTGAAGGCATGATATAACTGTAAGATGCCACTTGTAAATATTACCCAATGTTCATCTTCTCGACGTAAGTTTTAGCATCGTCCGCTGAAACAAAGTCCTTTTCCACACCTCCATAGCTGATCCGCAGTCAGGCCGGGTAGAAAAGACCGTAGCGGACCCACTCAACGCCTCGCAGGAGCTTCCGAACTTCGTTGAAGGCAGCCCTGGCTCGGACTACCTTGGCAGTGTGATCGGGGAAAATGCTAATCCTCGCATTCCCCGCACTGAACCGCTGGCCCTCTCTTGCGCGTCGCAAAACATCTGCACAATCAGTGTAGTAATGGAATCTAGCGATAATGGGACGAGGTCGCTCATCTGGTGTGGGCCTCGGCTGGGCTGATCTGTGTGCTCGGTCTAATAGTGGCTCTTTATCCAACTTCAGTACGTTCTTTAGCAGGGCGGCGATCGCGGTAGTGTTAACAACCGTGTCTTCAGAAACACCAACGATTCTTATATTTTGGCAGCGTGATCTGGATTCGAGGTCCTCACACTTATTCTCCAACTTTGAAAAATCGGAAATTAAGCATTTATATTTGCACTTCAGATCAACGATGTCGTCAGTACATGACGAAAGGGACACCTCCACTTTCCCCACAGTACCTTTGAGTAAGGCTAATTCAGCATCCGCAGCTGCTTTATTATTTGCAAGCTGGGTTTTTACGGCTTGCAAGTCTGCTCTGATTGTAGATAGGTCGTTTCCCAGTGCCGCTCGGAGTTCAGTTTTAAAAATCTCCGCAATGTCTTGTCTCAAACACGTTAGCAGTTCGAGCTTCAAGGCATCCGCATTGGTAACGTTAGCTTGAGCGTCAGGTCTGGGCGAGGTAGAGCCGCAAGGCGGAGATGAACTACCTGTAGCCGAGGGCGTCACCTGTGAGCCAGGCCTCTGCTGCTGGGCATAAAAAGTTTAGTGTTCCTTCCAGACATTGTAACTCTTTCAAACTGAATGCTAACAAGCACGGAATTCACTTGGGTATCTGTTTTAAAGGATTTACCCCCCAAAAAAGCGCTGATAAATAACGGTTTAGTTGAAAATCTGCGGGAGCCTCCAAACACACGTCCTACTCCATTGGTTGCTGAGCAGCGCCCCCCCCCCCCAAAGTAAACTTTTTATGCTGAAAACTCAAACCTTTGAAAACTGTTTTCAAAGTGCAAGTTTTTAAAAACTATACCGCTATCTTCTCCGTGTAAACTACAAAAATGCAATTTGTGAAAACGGTGACGTCATGCGTATACGTATCACGTAGGGCTGTCAGTTAAACGCGTTATAAACCCATTTTAATGGCGTAAAAAATTTTATCGCGCGATTAACGGTCTTTTTTGGCCTAGCAAACTTTGTCGGGTTTTTTCACATGCATTTGCAACAGGACGCGGCACTGCGCTATGAAACCCATTTATTTCAATGGCTTGCGCCGCGCAAGGACGTTTTGTTGCTTCGTCGACCAAAGCACAAGCGGATCTAGCTACTGTAGACCGGCACAAAACAACAGGCACGCCGCACACACTTGTTTGGGCTTGGGAGCCGGCCAAATAGTTGGTTAACGTTACGTTTTGAGTGGATGACGAGCGCGAGACGCCGAAATGGATACCAATAAGATTCTGAATGGAAAGTTTACTTTTAAAAAGTTGCCAAATGGTTCCATTGACAAGACCAAAGTGATCTGTGTGTTTTGTCGTTGTGAACTGAGATATCATCATCGTAGCACGTCCAGTCTGAAATACCACACACAGCTGATGCGAATTCTCCGCCCCCTCGTCAATATCAGGACCTCGTCAGTATTTCTCTCACCCTTTTATTGATGGACAGTGTTACATTGTGTGAGAGATTATTTGCTCCAAGTGAGAATGTTAGTGTGAAATTGAACACAGTATATGTCAATGTTGTTTTCAATAAAAAACATTTGCACAAAGCAAGCCGATCCACTTTTCCATGCTGATAAGAGCATTAAAATGAGAAAAAATAATGGGACAAAAAGAAATCAAGAGACATTTAGAATAGATAAAAATGTGCGATTAATTGCGATTAATCGCGAGTTAACTATGACATTAATGCGAATAATCGCGATTAAATATTTTAATCGTTTGACAGCACTAGTATCACGTGTTCAGTTTATATGCGCATAGTGTTTCTTTACAAAGTGACATCGCCAACTACTGGCCTGGCAGCAACATACAGCGTTTTTAGTTGTTTTCATGGGTCCGTGTGAACGGTGATTGTTTGACAATGGTGTCATCTGTACATCGTTGTCGTGTAACTGTACCCATATAGGCTGAATCCGAAATCGGCCCCTAAACTCTCTTTGTATGAGAGAGTGAGTAAATTTGGACAGACTTTCTGTGTCATCAGCTGTACACTAATTATTGCGGTGCAATGTGGTATTGAATGAGTGCATTCGGTAACGTCCACTATGGTTTTGGACATCACTACAAATGGCCCCCTTAAGGGTGTATGGGGCGATTTTGGATTCAGCCATACGTGCTCTATGTGAGATATTAATTACTTAAAGGGGAAATGAAGCAGTCAGTCAAGTTTACATAATTTACAAGATGGATTACCACTATAATCAAAAATTATATAAGAAACATGACAAATGTTAACATATAAAAGAAATAAGAAACCGTTATATCTTTCGAGCGGCAAGGGCGCCGCCATTGTGCAGTATTATAACTGGTGACGTCACGGGGTTGGTTGGCTCTGTGCTGAGTTCAGTAAAATACAGTGAAAGATCCATGTAAGCTGGTCGATCCAGCGAACAACTAACTCTAGGTACAGTCATTGTTAGCTAAAAGCTGTAAGCATGAACTAGCTAATGATAACTTAGTGTTTAGCTAGTGAACTTTATTAGTACCAGACAAAAAGACGATCGACGTCTAACGTTAACAAACTGCACATGGAAACATTGTTCGTGATGTCTGCAATCGGTCTTTGTCAGGTGACGTCACACTCGTGATACACGAAGTGCATTATGGGGCGTAGCCGCCATTTGTAAGGTATCGATGCAGGGGTATTCTGTTGTTGGAGAATTGTGTTTTTCATTATTTTTTAAAACTAAACCATCCTTAACATGACATTATCATCATCATCAATACAGCAAACCTATCTTTGCTGTTACTACTGTGTCCTTCGGTGGGAATGTAAATAAATCCTGTACTCAGCCGTTGGTAAAATGTACGTGGGTTTTAAGAGATTTATAGTTTTTAAATTGTTCACTGGTATATGCGCTTATACCATAAACAAGATAGTTGACAATGTCCCAGTATGAGGATGAGAAAGCAATGCGGGATCAGCACTCCAATTTACTGCAGTCAGCTCATATATGGATCTATGTTCTGAATGGATGACAATTTCTCCAAATAACGGTACCTGCCATATTTATCGAGTTTATTGTGGTACGGCATTTCCTCTGTTTTCTTGTGTTTCTCCAGTTTTGCGAGTTATTTACTTGTTATCTCTACTCTTGTAATCTCTTCAATGCTCACAGTCAGTAGCGATACCTCAAAAATGGCGCCTGCGGTGACGTCACACACAACAAACCCACGTGTCTGACAAAGACCGATCATATTCCTGTCTCTTGTCAACACCATGGTCAAGATCAGCGTCTTGACAGCAGATGGATGGTGCTATCGTGGCGTAATAATCTGTTTGGTTGTAAAATGTATTACCTGAATGAAATGAAATCGAATGTGTCGTCCTGTGGAATCATTCATTCACAGACAGCATACGAAGATGTTCAACTAATAAAGATCTTCATCGCTGGCAAACAATTTGATAGATTTGCAGATTTGCTTTCACTAGACTGTACTGTAGGTCTGAATGATCTGTTCAGTTTTCTGCACGCACTGAATCACTTCGCGCTTTCTATTCACACTCGACTCTGAGTTGTAACAGGAAGATTTAAGAACATCAAGAGCGTTGGATGAAGTGGCCATGGACCTACAGTACAGTCTAGTGAAAGCAAATCTGCAAATCTATCAAATTGTTTGCCAGCGATGAAGATCTTTATTAGTTGAACATCTTCGTATGCTGTCTGTGAATGAATGATTCCACAGGACGACACATTCGATTTCATTTCATTCAGGTAATACATTTTACAACCAAACAGATTATTACGCCACGATAGCACCATCCATCTGCTGTCAAGACGCTGATCTTGACCATGGTGTTGACAAGAGACAGGAATATGATTGCAGACATCACGAACAATGTTTCCATGTGCAGTTTGTTAACGTTAGACGTTGATCGTCTTTTTGTCTGGTAGCCTACTAATAAAGTTCACTAGCTAAACACTAAGCTATCATTAGCTAGTTCATGCTTACAACTGTTAGCTAACAATGACTGTACCTAACGTTAGTTGTTCGCTGGATCGACCAGCTTACATGCATCTTTCACTGTATTTTACTGAACTCAGCACAGGGCCAACCAACCCCGTGACGTCACCAGTTATAATACTGCACAATGGCGGCGCCCTTGCCGCTCGAAAGATATAACGGTGTTTCTTTTTTCTTTTATATGTTAACATTTGTCATGTTTCTTATATAATTTTTGATTATAGTGGTAATCCATCTTGTAAATTATGTAAACTTGACTGACTGCTTCATTTCCCCTTTAACCCTCTGGGGTCGGCCGGCGCGCCGGCGCGACAAGCTCGTTTTTTTTCACATAGCAAAAAAATAGACTTAAAATACTCGATCATATCTGGTCATACAGACTTAAGAAATATGACAAAATAAACTGTTAAATGTCTATTTTTTTATGTGTCCACTTACAATCGAAACGAAACTTTGTGCTTTTGTAAAATAAAGAAAATAAACAGGGTGTGCTGCCTCTCCGTCTCGTTGAACTTTTTTTCTGGAGCACGTCTCTAAACTGAAACAAAACTCAGCGAATACTATTCACCCAGGCGTGAGATGGACTGTATATCTTCATAATCATTTAAGTTTGTACTTTTAAATGATCTGATTCAAAGCGAAAACAAATTTTCTCTGTTTAAGTAATTTGTATAAAACCAACAAGATTTCTAGTTTCTCAAACGCTTGCTCATTATTTTTAATTTGACCACGCCCACACCCGCAAAAGAGACTGATATGCAAATCTCCACGAAGGAACGCGAACGCGCTCATTACCTCAAAAACAAAGCACCAAACTTCAGTCCTCTCCTCTGCTTTTCGTCGAGTTCGGAAGACATGCAGTGAGCTTACATTGGATTTAGTTACCTCAGAAGAAGAAGAACGTGATTTGAAGACAAGAAAGATGTAAGGTAAGAAATGTATTATGAATTAAATTAGTTAGTGTTATTGTTGCATAAACTTAACATTCCAGTTGAACTGTTGCTAGACTAAAATGTATGAAATCGACAGAAACATGTTGAAATATGAACTCTAGCCTAGACAGGCAGGAAATGTACAGTATATGTCATGTACGACACGAGGATGTTTTTATGTTTGATAATAAAACACAGCTTTATGTTAGGCTAGTATCAGTGTTTACTCTAATATGGTGAATATTATAATGTTTAGAACCATCATGTTTACTGTTAAATACTGTTGTAAGGGGTATACAGTCAAAGACCCAGAACCAGATATGAAGAATGAAGACCCGGAGTCAGAATTATAAAAAATTAAAGAAAAGTTTTACTGAAGATAGTATGCAGTTTCATCAGCAGAAGTCAGCTTCAAGACTCACCCAGGAGTTCGTAGGCCGCCCCGCTTACAGTTACAAAGATCACAGCAGTTATACCATTTCCAAGGTCTAAGCTACGTCATTGCTTACAGGTTGAATGATTCTCATTGGCTAAGAAATATTAAGAGCCGAAACAATTTAACACATGTGAGGAGATAGGGGTGCCTATCGCCATTAGTCAAGATAGTTGTCGTCCACTCATTAGATTTAGGTCTGTGGTGGCCTCGCAGGTTAGAGAAGGGCGCCGGGTTGTCTGGTCCGAACGTCCAGAACCTACATAGAATGTCATACGCACACACACACACACACACACATAACAGACACTAGCAAATAACAGCTCCCATCAAGGCTGAAGAGAGTCTGAGCTCCTTATTATCAGTTAAGTATACCAAAACATAATGCTAAAACATTCACTCATTTGGGAGAAAAACAGATCACTGGCATTTACTCGGAAGGAAGGAAATATACTGGAAAGAATACATTTTAATACAACAATTAAAGTTTGATAGTAACGCTCAATATAGCTTGACCATATGTCCAGCGAAGAATCATATGTGCCCACGCTGCCTTTAGGACCCTCTACTGATACCAGAGAAAGAGACAAACGGCCTTGTGGGTTACTTGGCGTTCGTGTCCTGCGTGTACTACGTGCAATCTCAAAGTAAGATTGGAATGCACCTAAAAGAAACTGGTTACTTACATCACATGCATTTAAGAAAATATAATTTCACAAGCACAAAGAATATAAAAATTATTATGTGATAATGAATATATTTGATTATTGATTTTTATAAAGGAAGTATATAACCATTCAAAAGGATATATGATTATAGATGTATTTGAAGAGGCAAGGGATTTTGACCAACCCTTCACTGTGTTTGTAACGAATGGAAACATTTGAAGTAAACGTATCCATATTTTTCTCTAGTGTACTGAAGTGTTTATTTTTAACGATTTATAGGCCGCATGCTATAGGCTATTATTATTATTATTTGGAATTAAAATCACCCCACATCATCACATACCCTTCACCATACCTAGAGATTAGCATGGGGTACTTTCCATAAGATCATCTTTCAATGCAAATCAAACCAGCTATTAGGCTAACTGAAATAAAACCATGTCTATATTGTGAAGGGTAGTCAACTTTAGCATGGGTGTGTTCACTTATTCTAAGCACTGTGTGTGTGTGTATGTATGTATATATATATATATATATATATATGTATATATATATATATATATATATATATATATATAATTAAATCGCAATTTTAACCAGAAAAATCTACAATGCATGCCCAAAGTCGTGCAGCCATATAGTTTCTCTTGATATCAGCATGTTCACGGGTGTTTATTTTTTTATTTTGTTTTTAACAGGGACGAGATGCCACTGATGAGTCCTGCTGACTTCAACATTCAACACTCTCTGTACATGAACATGGTAAAATGAAAAATCAAACACCTTGGAAATGACAGGTATGTACTATGTTTCAGGAATAGCACAAAAGGTGTGTGACTGTTCAAGCCTCTGTCTTTAGATCAGTGTGTTTACTAATGTGCTTTTTTGTCCTTTGTTGTGTATCTTTGGATTATGTTGTGTTGTAAATAAATCCAAACAATCTAAAAGCCATTCTTTTTTAAATCTCCTCATTCTTTGTGCAAGGCTCCTCATAATGATATGGCCTGATAGCACACCTAATAGGGCCATTATTGTCTTTCTCAGGTGTGAAATGCATACATATTAATGAGAGATCATGTCTCCTCGCATAAAGCTTTCTCACACAAAACACATCATACAAATTATAAATCACTTTATTGTCTTTTCTGAATGAGTAGTCAGGATGTTTCTCACATAGTTTTGGAGCAAATATTCTAGGCTATGTGATACAATTTTCAAAAGTCTTGTGAAGAAATAATCAATATGTGTTTTGTGGCCTTATTTCAGAAACTTTCATTTTTAGTTTTTTCAATAATGCATAAACAATATTCTCTCAAAAATACAAACATGTACATACATGTTGCTCACATATTATGGTAGCCCTGTTTGTGCTAAATAGAGTGTAATTACACCTGTGACATTAATATGTTTATAAGCAACTGAAAAAAGCACAAATGTCAGGGCATGTCAAAAGATCTCAAGGACCCCAAAAACACCTTAAACCCCAGAGGGTTAATAAATCTCATATGTAAAGCCGCCTTTCTCCTCCATTTGATTCTGGGGTTTTTGTCTTCACAACTATCATCCTGCTTATATTAAAGGTACAATATGCAGGATTTTTCGCCACCAGGGGTCGCTAAGCTCTTACAATAACAAAGGCGTATATTAATGACGTATATTCCGCATTAAACGGAATTATGGATCTTGTCGTCAAGCTGATGGATCTTTTATGGATGAGTGAATACATTGATGTTTTTAACATGACTGTGGTATGAAGCAGGGCGCGATTGCTAGACGTATACCAGCGCCACACGAGTCCCGCCGGTATAAAGGAATAAGGACATTTCATTCTACGGAACTACACGCTAGTAATAATAATAATAATAATAATTCATTACATTTATATAGCGCTTTTCTAGGCACTCATTCAGCACTGTGCTTCACATGGAAGGGGGAATCTCCTCAACCACCACCAATGTGCAGCATCCACCTGGATGATGCGACGGCAGCCATAGTGCGCCAGAACGCCCACCACACACCAGCTTACTGGTGGAGAGGAGACAGAGTGATGAAGCCAATCAGTGTATATATATATATATATATGGGGAGCAGTGCTGAATTAATACTCACACAGGTCAGTTTATCAGACGAATGAAACTTGAGGTAACGCAGCGCTGTTTCACTTGCTCTAACAGTTACACTATCTCACTAAACGGCATTTGTGGGTGGAATGTTGTTAGTTAGGTTGTTTGTTGGCTGTATGAGACAGTAAGCTAGATCAACATTAGAATAACATACAGATCATATTCTAACTTTTCATCATGTTGAACTACATAACATTGATTAGTTTTATGTACATTTGCTCACCTGTCTAATAAAGTAACATGCAACACTCGCGTCTCTATCAAGTCGAAGTTAGTCGCGGGCGTGGAGCTCTCGGCATCTCGAAAGATGTTGATCTTCGTTTTAGTCCTCTTTTTGTCTCAAAGTCTGCTTGCCATGGTCCAAAATGTTTGAACAAAACAACAACAGCGTGAGCGTCCTTCTAGGCATAACGGGCATAACCGGTATAACCCAGTTGTCAACGTCTGTCGCCTTGGTTACTATTGCAGTACGAGGTCAAACCTGGCGGAAACCGGGGGTAACGCGGATATGACGCCATTGACTGGCGACTCCTCACCCCTGCTCACACGCCCCGTTTCCTTGGTTAAAATCGCAATTTTCTCACGATTTACAAATAGTTGGAAACATTTGGGATATTGTAAGTAATCAACTAAACAAAATATATAACATTGGCCTAGTGGTTTTTGGATATTTTACTGCAAAAATCCTGCATATTGTACCTTTAACAAACACTACAAAGTTCACCTGTAAAGTTTAAAAGTACAAACATTTTTATTATTTTGATTTATAGTCAATAAGTCTAAGAAGTATGATGTTCAAGTGTAATTTTTGTGGTAAGACACTGAAAAATTGTAACATCTAAATTAATTGGTGTTGTAGAAAATTTAATCTTACACTGACTAGTAGTGAAGATTACTAGGTAGTTTGAGCCAATGAGTAAAAATATACATGTGTACGTGCTTGTGCGTGACGTTTCAGGAACATATGGGACAGGACCTCTGACCTAAGGGACGGTCAGATTTGGCCAGTTTATTTCAGTATCACTTCTGTCCTTGTGTAGAAACTGAACAGCAGAAAGGACCTTATCTGGACACAACTTATAAGGAAGAACCTTGAAAAGAGTATAAAGGCTGTCTCCATCTCTTCCTGTCGGTGTCACTCTCATGCAGCGTAACTTCTGTGTGTCAGACTGAACCTATTCTTGCAAAAATAAATCATTTTAAAAGACCGTTTGTCTCAGAATGTCTCTTACGCAGTTATATTGGTTGGTTAATGATTTTTTGCCACAACATTGGTTTAATATCACTGAATCAGCCCAAATACGTTAATTTATAGCCTAGACAAAAATGTTTTTTTTATAGATTATATCAGGTAGAAATCAAATTGCTCTTTAACCCCTTAAGTGTCAAACTGAATATTTACTGAATATTAAACTGGGAGTGTTTCATTGTTTTCTGCACAAACTTACAAATACAGAAAGCAAAATGGGAATTTTGATGATCCACCAGTAGCCACTGTCCATGTCATCCCAGCACCTACCAACACATATAAACACAGGCGTTTATGATACACTTAAGTACATAAGATCCAAATGTACTCCGCAATAATCTCATTATATTTCTGCTTGAGGAATGTCCAGATGATTACTGTGACAGATGGAGTCCCTGTAAGAATCAACGAACACTTCAGAATAAGTTATACTATAATCAGTGGTTTGTGTGTAAAATATGCTTCCTGTAATGTAATGTGGTTTTACCCCACCCAATAAGAGTATACCACCAGAAGAATGTTCCCTTGCGGGCGAAGGTGAAAACTAACAGTGTCTGGAGATAAAGTCCCTCAACGAGCAGCCAATAGAAATTTGATAACACACAGTACTGGAAGAACGTCACCACAGCCTTGCACAAAACCTGGCAGATGAAATACAGCATTCAGTTATAGAAGATCAGATGACCTGATTTATGCTATGGCATTTATTTTGCATTGATCTTATCAGTCATTTCGTCGGTGTAATGTACAGTGGAGACTGTGCAGTGATTGATTGTCTCGTCGGCGAATAACACAGCATCTTTTACAAACACAGCCAAAGCCCTCAGGATGAATGTGGAGAAGAGGTTGAGGTGGATGTAGGTCCGTGTACACAGAAGCTTTCTGTTGGATTAATGAAAATGCGACACTATTACGTGATATCAGCATTCCTTGAAGCAAAAATAATATATATATATAAAAAAAAACTTCACCAGAATTGAATTCCAGCATGTAGCAGAACAGTGAAAGAGTAAAGGCACTGAAGCAAGAAGTGAATGTTTAAAGTTATTACCTGAAGATGCAGAAGATGAAGACCGCAATACAGAGAGAACCAATGGACACGCCGTACCCAACGGTGTATATCAACTTCACCATGGCAAAGTACTCTCGCTTCCACAGTAAAATGGAAAATATCAAGTTTGGATACCACTTGATTCATCTTGGAGAATCCATTTGATCTAATCTAAAGTAATAAATTAACTTTTTCTTTAAAGGTGATGTGACTGTAATTTTTTTTGCAATATTTAAATTCTTCCTGTAACATAATTGCTTAGGGCAGTAGTTAAACCTTCCTTATCCACATCATGATTTGCATAGTGAGCTGAACAGTATAATTCTTAATACTGAGCTCATATTGATAACTTAATGCAAACAATGAATATTGAACATGTAGCCACAGGTGTCACATACAAAGCATAACAAAACAGGTTAGACACAAAAAAATGTATTCGGACACTTAAGCCACGCTTAAATATGGATGACATTGTATCCGATAAAATATCAAACCAAGTGCCATTTCTCACACCTAGGGGAAGGGGAAGTGTTCAGGAAACCTGTTTAAAAAACATTCAAAAACCAGATCATATTTATGTTTGGTGATGCTGGTGGTGAAAAAACAAAACAAAAAAAAACACACACTTCACTTTCCACAATACAGCAACATTAAACAGGATTGTAAAACCCATCCAGAAGTGCAATAATCCATAGCATTTAGTTACGTTCATTTAATATCAAATACGATTTCTTCAAGGCTTTTACTCTGTGTCCAGTGTCTTCCTGATCTGTGCTGTTGTCCTGAAAGCAGGCGCTGTAATAAGGCACACTCAGCCTACTCCATCCCTCAGTAGTGCAGGTGCGGGTGATCAGCTCTAAAGAAGTCAATCATAAAGACTTTTACATTTACTGTACGTCACAGCTAGTGATGTGACATTTGAACCGAGGCATCGGAGCTTGTGTCGAGAAAAAATGGGCGTGCCAGATGAAGCCGCGATTCGAGGCTTGTGTTGTAAAAGGAACACTCCGACTTTTTGGGACTTTAGCCAATGGGCTATATGCACGCATAACTTCCGCGTTTGATGCAAGGATGCTCTTGCGTTTCCGGTTGGGGAGATTTAAAGCGGAGGAAAACCGAGGAAAACGGGATTATGACAGAGTCTTCAAAATGTACTGTCCTCTCGTCTTTGAAACGAAACTTTAAAACGTTTAGATGTAATTTTATATATAGTTATGTTTATTTAATATAATAAACAAAGAAGCATAAACAACATGAGGGGTGTCTGTTTTGTCTGTTTTTGTGACTAACGTTTCTTTAGTATAGCAATAGAGTATAAAAACCAATATAAATTCTCGATATAGCATTGGACTCTACGATCGGCGGAAGTAATCCAGCATCCTTAGACCTTCACCGGAAATACTGCCGTGCATAGAGCCCATTCACCTTATCCTCCAGAGTTAGATAAGTCCATACATACCTTTTTCATCTCCGTGCGTGCTATAAGTCTGTTTGACGCACCCACCGCTAGACTAGCTTAGCACAAAGACTGGATGTAAATGGTTGCAGCTAGCATACTAATCCAAATAAGTGACAAAATAACGCAAATGTTCCTATTTACATGTTGTGATTTGTATAGTCACAGAGTGTACAAAAAACAAAGTCACATGAGAGACAGACATATTTTAACCGTATAAATACTGGGAACTATATTCTCTGAAGGCGAAGCACTGTAGAGCCCGGAACACCTCCCCGGGAAGGCGTCGAGGAGGCATCTGGAACAGATGCCAGAGCCACCTCAGCTGACCCCTCTCGATGTGGAGGAGCAGCGGCTCTACTCTGAGCTCCTCCCGAGTGACCGAGCTTCTCACCCTTTCTCTAAGGGATAGCCCAGCCACCCTGCGAAGAAAGCTGATTTCGGCCGCCTGTATCCGGGATCTTGTCCTTTCGGTCATGACCCAAAGCCCATGACCATAGGTGAGAGTAGGAACGTAGATTGACCGGTAAATCAAGAGCTTCGCCTTGCGGCTCAGCTCCTTCTTCACCACGACAGACCGGTACATCGACTGCATTACTGCAGAAGCTGCACCGATCCGTCTGTCAATCTCCCGTTCCATCCTTCCCTCACTCGTGAACAAAACCCCAAGATACTTAAACTCCTCTACTTGAGGCAGGAACTCTCCACCAACCTGAGGTGGGCAAGCCACCCTTTTCCGACTGAGGACCATGGCCTCGGATTTGGAGGTGCTGATTCTTATCCCAACCGCTTCACACTCGGCTGCAAACCGTCCCAGTGCATGCTGAAGGTCCTGGTCTGAAGGGGCCAACACGACAACATCATCCGCAAAGAGCAGAGACGAAATCGTGTGGTCCCCAAACCTGACACCCTCCTTCTCCAAATCCACAAAGCATATGTGGATTGGTTGGGCAAACTCCCATGAACCCTCCAGCACTCTGTAGAGGGTATAGAGCTGGTCCAGTGTTCCACGGCCTGGACGAAAACCGCACTGTTCCTTCTGAATCCGAGGTTCCACCATCGGCCGTATTCTCCTCTCCAGTACCCTGGCATAGACTTTCCCAGGGAGGCTGAGAAGTGTGATCCCCCTGTAGTTGGAACACACCCTCCGGTCCCCTTTCTTAAAAAGAGGGACCACCACCCTGGTCTGCCATCCCAGAGGCACTGTCCCCAACCGCCACGCGATGCTGCAGAGGCGTGTCAGCCAAGACAGCCCCACAACATCCAAAGACTTGAGGTACTCAGGGCGGATCTCATCCACCCCTAGTGCCTTGCCACCAAGGAGTTTCTTGACTACCTCGGTGACTTCAGCTAGGGTGATGGACGAGTCCACCTCTGAGCCCTCAGCCTCTGCTTCCTCAATGGAAGACGTGATGGCGGGATTGAGGAGATCCTCGAAGTATTCTTTCCACCATCCGACGACATCCCCAGTTGAGGTCAACAGCTGCCCACCTCCACTGTAAACAGCGTTGGTAGGGCACTGCTTCCCTCTCCTGAGGCGCCGGACAGTTTGCCAGAATCTCTTCGAGGCCAGCCGATAGTCCTTCTCCATGGCCTCACCCAACTCCTCCCAGGCCCGAGTTTTTGCCTCCACAACCACCCGGGCTGCAATCCGCTTGGCCTGCCGGTACCTGTCAGCTGCCTCAGGAGTCCCACAAGCCAACCAGGCCCGATAGGACTCCTTCTTCAGCTTGACGGCATCCTTTACTTCCGGTGTCCACCACCGGGTTCGGGGATTGCCGCCTCGACAGGCACCGGAGACCTTACGGCCACAGCTCCGAGCGGCCACTTCGACAATGGAGGTTGAGAACATGGTCCACTCGGACTCAATATCTCCAGCCTCCCTCGGGATCCAGTCGAGGCTCTGCCGGAGGTGGGAGTTGAAGATCTCTCTGACAGGAGACTCGGCCAAACGTTCCCAGCAGACCCTTACAGTACGCTTGGGTCTGCCGAGTCTGTCCAGCTTCCACCCCGCGATCGGATCCAACTCACCACCAGGTGGTGATCAGTTGACAGCTCCGCCCCTCTCTTCACCCGAGTGTCCAAGATATACGCAGGTCAGATGAAACAACCACAAAGTCGATCATCGACCTACGGCCTAGGGAGTCCTGGTGCCACGTGCACTGATGGACACCCTTATGCTTGAACATGATGTTCGTTATGGACAATCAATGGTGCCAAACAACTGTTTGGTTCCAATCGTTCTTCAAAATATCTTCCTTTGTGTTCAGCAGAGGAAAGAAACTCATACAGGTTTGCAACAACTTGAGGGTGAGTAAATGATGACAGAATGGGTGGAGTAATGATCATTTTTGGGTGGAGTATCCCTTTAAATACACAGAGGAAGATAATTAACGGAACAGGAAACAAACTCAGTAGCATGCCATTGTAAAGAATGTAAGTCTTTACACAGCCTCATTTTCATGTGCATTAAATTGTTGAAATTACACCTTAACTGAGGGTACTTGTAATTTGTGTAAAATTAGCTTGAATTGAAAACAATATAATGAAATGGATTATGATTATTTCACTTAAAGGGATAGTTCACCCAAAAATTAAAATTCTGTCCTCATTTACTCACTCTCATGTTGTTCCAAACCCATATGAGTTTCTTTCTTCTGCTGAAAACAAACAAAGATATTTTAAAGGGATACTCCACCCAAAAATGTAAATTCTGTCATCATTTACTCACCCTCAAGTTGCAAACCTGTATGAGTTTCTTTCCTCTGCTGAACACAAAGGAAGATATTTTGAAGAACAGCCTTCTTCAGGGTGTGCTTTCCTAACAAACTATTTCCCCTTTTGTGTGTGCTAATTAGAGCATTACACCTGTGACATGGTGAGTTATGAAGCATGCCAAAATAATATACACATACAGAGAGTCAACTAGGTGGCTACATTGCAAATTGAATCCAAAAACAAATTTATATACAGAAAAAATTATCACAAAAAAGGACTGAAATCAATTTTTTCATTCAACCCCGGGTACACTGTGGCCTGTAAATCGTATATATAAGAATGTTTCTCCCTGTAAAAGTAATTTTAATCGGTCATCACCCCGAATGTTCTTTTTGATCGTTTTGATCGTTTCTAAACCCTCAACCCTACACTCATATGTATACTGTTATTCTTGTTTTATTATGTATTGTTGGTTACCATTTATTATAGATGTCTATTTTAACATCACTTAAACCTGCGTATACTGGCGGGTGACGCTAGGGGGCAGTGGTGAGCCGCAGGGAACCTCATTGGTTCTTGCTGAAGCTCAAACGTGTTGCGTAACACAAGAATGAACCTCATCGGTTCTTGCTGAAGCTCAAACGTGTTGCGTAACACGAGAATGAACCTCATTGGTTCTTGCTGAAGCTCAAACGTGTTGCGTAACACGAGAATGAACCTCATTGGTTCTTGCTGAAGCTCAAACGTGCTGCGTAACACGAGAATGAACCTCATTGGTTCTTGCTGAAGCTCAAACGTGTTGCGTAACACGAGAATGAACCTCATCGGTTCTTGCTGAAGCTCAAACGTGTTGCGTAACACGAGAATGAACCTCATCGGTTCTTGCTGAAGCTCAAACGTGTTGCGTAACACGAGAATAAACCTCATTGGTTCTTGCTGAAGCTCAAACGTGTTGCGTAACACGAGAATGAACCTCATTGGTTCTTGCTGAAGCTCAAACGTGCTGCGTAACACGAGAATGAACCTCATCGGTTCTTGCTGAAGCTCAAACGTGTTGCGTAACACGAGAATGAACCTCATCGGTTCTTGCTGAAGCTCAAACGTGCTGCGTAACACGAGAATGAACCTCATCGGTTCTTGCTGAAGCTCAAACGTGTTGCGTAACATGAGAATGAACCTCATTGGTTCTTGCTGAAGCTCAAACGTGCTGCGTAACACGAGAATGAACCTCATCGGTTCTTGCTGAAGCTCAAACGTGCTGCGTAACACGAGAATGAACCTCATCGGTTCTTGCTGAAGCTCAAACGTGCTGCGTAACACTAGAATGAACCTCATTGGTTCTTGCTGAAGCTCAAACGTGTTGCGTAACACAAGAATGAACCTCATCGGTTCTTGCTGAAGCTCAAACGTGTTGCGTAACACGAGAATGAACCTCATTGGTTCTTGCTGAAGCTCAAACGTGCTGCGTTACACGAGAATGAACCTCATCGGTTCTTGCTGAAGCTCAAACGTGCTGCGTAACACGAGAATGAACCTCATCGGTTCTTGCTGAAGCTCAAACGTGTTGCGTAACACAAGAATGAACCTCATCGGTTCTTGCTGAAGCTCAAACGTGCTGCGTAACACAAGAATGAACCTCATCGGTTCTTGCTGAAGCTCAAACGTGCTGCGTAACACGAGAATGAACCTCATCGGTTCTTGCTGAAGCTCAAACGTGTTGCGTAACACGAGAACGAAACCTCATTGGTTCTTGCTGAAGCTCAAACGTGCTGCGTAACACGAGAATGAACCTCATCGGTTCTTGCTGAAGCTCAAACGTGCTGCGTAACACGAGAATGAACCTCATCGGTTCTTGCTGAAGCTCAAACGTGTTGCGTAACACGAGAATGAACCTCATCGGTTCTTGCTGAAACTCAAACGTGCTGCGTAACACAAGAATGAACCTCATTGGTTCTTGCTGAAACTCAAACGTGCTGCGTAACACGAGAATGAACCTCATTGGTTCTTGCTGAAGCTCAAACGTGTTGCGTAACACAAGAATGAACCTCATCGGTTCTTGCTGAAGCTCAAACGTGTTGCGTAACACGAGAATGAACCTCATTGGTTCTTGCTGAAGCTCAAACGTGTTGCGTAACACGAGAATGAACCTCATTGGTTCTTGCAGAAGCTCAAACGTGCTGCGTAACACAAGAATGAACCTCAAAATCAATTTTTTCATTCAACCCCGGGTACACTGTGGCCTGTAAATCGTATATATAAGAATGTTTCTCCCTGTAAAAGTAATTTTAATCGGTCATCACCCCGAATGTTCTTTTTGATCGTTTTGATCGTTTCTAAACCCTCAACCCTACACTCATATGTATACTGTTATTCTTGTTTTATTATGTATTGTTGGTTACCATTTATTATAGATGTCTATTTTAACATCACTTAAACCTGCGTATACTGGCGGGTGACGCTAGGGGGCAGTGGTGAGCCGCAGGGAACCTCATCGGTTCTTGCTGAAGCTCAAACGTGTTGAGTAACACGAGAATGAACCACGAGAATGAACCTCATTGGTTCTTGCTGAAGCTCAAACGTGTTGCGTAACACGAGAATGAACCACGAGAATGAACCTCATTGGTTCTTGCTGAAGCTCAAACGTGCTGCGTAACACGAGAATGAACCTCATTGGTTCTTGCTGAAGCTCAAACGTGTTGCGTAACACAAGAATGGACCTCATCGGTTCTTGCTGAAGCTCAAACGTGTTGCGTAACACGAGAATGAACCTCATCGGTTCTTGCTGAAGCTCAAACGTGCTGCGTAACACGAGAATGAACCTCATCGGTTCTTGCTGAAGCTCAAACGTGTTGCGTAACACAAGAATGAACCTCATCGGTTCTTGCTGAAGCTCAAACGTGTTGCGTAACACGAGAATGAACCTCATTGGTTCTTGCTGAAGCTCAAACGTGTTGCGTAACACAAGAATGAACCTCATCGGTTCTTGCTGAAGCTCAAACGTGTTGCGTAACACTAGAATAAACCTCATTGGTTCTTGCTGAAGCTCAAACGTGCTGCGTAACACAAGAATGAACCTCATCGGTTCTTGCTGAAGCTCAAACGTGTTGCGTAACACGAGAATGAACCTCATTGGTTCTTGCTGAAGCTCAAACGTGTTGCGTAACACGAGAACGAAACCTCATTGGTTCTTGCTGAAGCTCAAACGTGCTGCGTAACACGAGAATGAACCTCATTGGTTCTTGCTAAAGCTCAAACGTGTTGCGTAACACGAGAATGAACCTCATTGGTTCTTGCTGAAGCTCAAACGTGTTGCGTAACACAAGAATGAACCTTATCGGTTCTTGCTGAAGCTCAAACGTGCTGCGTAACACGAGAATGAACCTCATTGGTTCTTGCTGAAGCTCAAACGTGTTGCGTAACACGAGAATGAACCTCATTGGTCCTTGCTGAAGCTCAAACGTGCTGCGTAACACGAGAATGAACCTCATTGGTTCTTGCTGAAGCTCAAACGTGTTGCGTAACACGAGAATGAACCTCATTGGTCCTTGCTGAAGCTCAAACGTGTTGCGTAACACAAGAATGAACCTCATCGGTTCTTGCTGAAGCTCAAACTTGCTGCGTAACACAAGAATGAACCTCATCGGTTCTTGCTGAAACTTAAACGTGCTGCGTAACAAGAATGAACCTCATTGTTTTTTGCTGAAGCTCAAACGTGTTGAGTAACACAAGAATGAACCTCATCGGTTCTTGCTGAAGCTCAAACGTGTTGCGTAACACGAGAATGAACCTCATAGGTTCTTGCTGAAGCTCAAACGTGTTGCGTAACACGAGAATGAACCTCATCGGTTCTTGCTGAAGCTCAAACGTGATGCGTAACACGAGAATGAACCTCATTGGTTCTTGCTGAAGCTCAAACGTGTTGAGTAACACAAGAATGAACCTCATCGGTTCTTGCTGAAGCTCAAACATGCTGCGTAACAAGAATGAACCTCATTGTTTTTTGCTGAAGCTAAAACGTGTTGAGTAACACGAGAATGAACCTCATTGGTTCTTGCTGAAGCTCAAACGTGTTGCGTAACACGAGAATGAACCTCATTGGTTCTTGCTGAAGCTCAAACGTGTTGCGTAACACAAGAATGAACCTCATCGGTTCTTGCTGAAACTCAAACGTGCTGCGTAACAAGAATGAACCTCATTGTTTTTTGCTGAAGCTCAAACGTGTTGAGTAACACAAGAATGAACCTCATCGGTTCTTGCTGAAGCTCAAACGTGTTGCGTAACACGAGAATGAACCTCATTGGTTCTTGCTGAAGCTCAAACGTGTTGCGTAACACGAGAATGAACCTCATTGGTTCTTGCTGAAGCTCAAACGTGTTGCGTAACACGAGAATTAACCTCATTGGTTCTTGCTGAAGCTCAAACGTGTTGAGTAACACAAGAATGAACCTCATCGGTTCTTGCTGAAGCTCAAACGTGTTGCGTAACACGAGAATGAACCTCATTGGTTCTTGCTGAAGCTCAAACGTCTTGCGTAACACAAGAATGAACCTCATTGGTTCTTGCTGAAGCTCAAACGTGTTGCGTAACACAAGAATGAATCTTATCGGTTCTTGCTGAAGCTCAAACGTGTTGCGTAACACGAGAATGAACCTCATTGGTTCTTGCTGAAGCTCAAACGTGTTGCGTAACACAAGAATGAACCTCATCGGTTCTTGCTGAAGAATGCACCACATTGGTTCTTGCTGAAGCTCAAACGTGTTGCGTAACACAAGAATGAACCTCATCGGTTCTTGCTGAAGCTCAAACGTGTTGCGTAACACGAGAAAGAACCTCATTGGTTCTTGCTGAAGCTCAAACGTGTTGCGTAACACAAGAATGAACCTCATCGGTTCTTGCTGAAGCTCAAACGTGTTGCGTAACACAAGAATGAACCTCATCGGTTCTTGCTGAAGCTCAAACGTGTTGCGTAACACGAGAATGAACCTCATTGGTTCTTGCTGAAGCTCAAACGTGTTGCGTAACACAAGAATGAACCTCATTGGTTCTTGCTGAAGCTCAAACGTGTTGCGTAACACAAGAATGAACCTCATCGGTTCTTGCTGAAGCTCAAACGTGTTGCGTAACACGAGAATGAACCTCATCGGTTCTTGCAGAAGCTCAAACGTGCTGCGTAACACAAGAATGAACCTCATCGGTTCTTGCTGAAGCTCAAACATGTTGCGTAACACGAGAATGAACCTCATTGGTTCTTGCAGAAGCTCAAACGTGCTGCGTAACACGAGAATGAACCTCATCGGTTCTTGCTGAAGCTCAAACGTGCTGCGTAACACAAGAATGAACCTCATTGGTTCTTGCAGAAGCTCAAACGTGTTGCGTAACACGAGAATGAACCTCATCGGTTCTTGCAGAAGCTCAAACGTGCTGCGTAACACAAGAATGAACCTCATTGGTTCTTGCTGAAGCTCAAACGTGCTGCGTAACACAAGAATGAACCTCATTATCAGCAGCCATATCACCCTGTAGCCCAAGACTGGTTGCCCATTGAAGCTAAGCAGGGCTGAGCCTGGTTAGTACCTGGATGGGAGACCTTCTGAGAAAACCAGGTTGCTGCTGGAAGAGGTGTTAGTGAGGCCAGCAGGGGGTGCTCACCCTGTGGTCTGTGTGGGTCCTAACGCCCCAGTATAGTGACGGGGACACTATACTGTCAAAGAGCACCGTCCTTCGGATGAGACGTTAAACCGAGGCCCTGACTCTCTGTGGTCATTAAAAATCCCAGGATGTATTCGGAAAGAGTAGGGGTGTAACCCCGGCATCCTGGCCAAATTTGCCCATTGGCCTCTGTCCATCATGGCCTCCTAATCATCCCCATATATATATACACTGATTGGCTTCATCACTCTGTCTCCTCTCCACCAGTAAGCTGGTGTGTGGTCAGCGTTCTAGCGCACTATGGCTGCCGTCGCATCATCCAAGTGGATGCTGCACATTGGTGGTGGTTGAGGAGATTCCCCCTTCCATGTGAAGCGCTTTGAGTGCTGAGAAAAGCGCTATATAAATGTAATGAATTATTATTATTATTATTATTATTATTGGTTCCTGCAGAAGCTCAAACGTGCTGCGTAACACAAGAATGAACCTCATCGGTTCTTGCTGAAGCTCAAACGTGCTGCGTAACACAAGAATGAACCTCATCGGTTCTTGCTGAAGCTCAAACGTGCTGCGTAACACGAGAATTAACCTCATCGGTTCTTGCTGAAGCTCAAACGTGTTGCGTAACACGAGAATGAACCTCATTGGTTCTTGCTGAAACTCAAACGTGCTGCGTAACACGAGAATGAACCTCATTGGTTCTTGCTGAAGCTCAAACGTGTTGCGTAACACAAGAATGAACCTCATCGGTTCTTGCTGAAGCTCAAACGTGTTGCGTAACACGAGAATGAACCTCATTGGTTCTTGCTGAAGCTCAAACGTCTTGCGTAACACGAGAATGAACCTCATTGGTTCTTGCAGAAGCTCAAACGTGCTGCGTAACACGAGAATGAACCTCATTGGTTCTTGCTGAAGCTCAAACGTGTTGCGTAACACAAGAATGAACCTCATCGGTTCTTGCTGAAGCTCAAACGTGTTGCGTAACACGAGAATTAACCTCATTGGTTCTTGCTGAAGCTCAAACGTCTTGCGTAACACAAGAATGAACCTCATCGGTTCTTGCTGAAGCTCAAACGTGCTGCGTAACACGAGAATGAACCTCATTGGTTCTTGCAGAAGCTCAAACGTGCTGCGTAACACAAGAATGAACCTCATCGGTTCTTGCTAAAGCTCAAACGTGCTGCGTAACACGAGAATGAACCTGATCGGTTCTTGCTGAAGCTCAAACGTGTTGCGTAACACAAGAATGAACCTCATCGGTTCTTGCCGAAGCTCAAACATGTTGCGTAACACGAGAATGAACCTCATCGGTTCTTGCTGAAGCTCAAACGTGCTGCGTAACACAAGAATGAACCTCATCGGTTCTTGCCGAAGCTCAAACATGTTGCGTAACACGAGAACGAACCTCATCGGTTCTTGCTGAAGCTCAAACGTGCTGCGTAACACGAGAATGAACCTCATCGGTTCTTGCTGAAGCTCAAACGTGCTGCGTAACATGAGAATGAACCTCATCGGTTTTTGCTGAAGCTCAAACGTGCTGCGTAACACGAGAATGAACCTCATCGGTTCTTGCTGAAGCTCAAACGTGCTGCGTAACATGAGAATGAACCTCATCGGTTTTTGCTGAAGCTCAAACGTGCTGCGTAACATGAGAATGAACCTGATCGGTTCTTGCTGAAGCTCAAACGTGTTGCGTAACACAAGAATGAACCTCATCGGTTCTTGCCGAAGCTCAAACATGTTGCGTAACACGAGAATGAACCTCATTGGTTCTTGCTGAAGCTCAAACGTGTTGCGTAACACAAGAATGAACCTCATCGGTTCTTGCTGAAGCTCAAACGTGTTGCGTAACACAAGAATGAACCTCATCGGTTCTTGCTGAAGCTCAAACGTGTTGCGTAACACAAGAATGAACCTCATCGGTTCTTGCTGAAGCTCAAACGTGTTGCGTAACACAAGAATGAACCTCATCGGTTCTTGCTGAAGCTCAAACGTGTTGCGTAACACGAGAATGAACCTCATCGGTTCTTGCTGAAGCTCAAACGTGTTGCGTAACACAAGAATGAACCTCATCGGTTCTTGCTGAAACTCAAACGTGTTGCGTAACACGAGAATGAACCTAATCGGTTCTTGCTGAAGCTCAAACGTGTTGCGTAACACGAGAATGAACCTAATCGGTTCTTGCTGAAGCTCAAACGTGTTGCGTAACACAAGAATGAACCTCATCGGTTCTTGCTGAAACTCTAACGTGTTGCGTAACACAAGAATGAACCTTATCGGTTCTTGCTGAAGCTCAAACGTGTTGCGTAACACGAGAATGAACCTCATCGGTTCTTGCTGAAGCTCAAACATGTTGCGTAACACGAGAATGAACCTCATCGGTTCTTGCTGAAGCTCAAACGTGCTGCGTAACACGAGAATGAACTTCATCGGTTCTTGCTGAAGCTCAAACGTGCTGCGTAACATAAGAATGAACCTCATCGGTTCTTGCTGAAGCTCAAACGTGTTGCGTAACACAAGAATGAACCTCATCGGTTCTTGCTGAAACTCAAACGTGCTGCGTAACACGAGAATGAACCTCTTTGGTTCTTGCTGAAGCTCAAACGTGTTGAGTAACACGAGAATGAACCTCATTGGTTCTTGCTGAAGCTCAAACGTGTTGCGTAACACGAGAATGAACCTCATTGGTTCTTGCTGAAGCTCAAACGTGTTGCGTAACACGAGAATGAACCTCATTGGTTCTTGCTGAAGCTCAAACGTGTTGCGTAACACAAGAATGAACCTCATTGGTTCTTGCTGAAGCTCAAACGTGTTGCGTAACACGAGAATGAACCTCATCGGTTCTTGCTGAAGCTCAAACATGTTGCGTAACACGAGAATGAACCTCATCGGTTCTTGCTGAAGCTCAAACGTGCTGCGTAACACGAGAATGAACCTCATCGGTTCTTGCTGAAGCTCAAACGTGCTGCGTAACACGAGAATGAACCTCATCGGTTCTTGCTGAAGCTCAAACGTGCTGCGTAACATGAGAATGAACCTCATCGGTTTTTGCTGAAGCTCAAACGTGCTGCGTAACACGAGAATGAACCTGATCGGTTCTTGCTGAAGCTCAAACGTGTTGCGTAACACAAGAATGAACCTCATCGGTTCTTGCCGAAGCTCAAACATGTTGCGTAACACGAGAATGAACCTCATTGGTTCTTGCTGAAGCTCAAACGTGTTGCGTAACACAAGAATGAACCTCATCGGTTCTTGCTGAAGCTCAAACGTGTTGCGTAACACAAGAATGAACCTCATCGGTTCTTGCTGAAGCTCAAACGTGTTGCGTAACACAAGAATGAACCTCATCGGTTCTTGCTGAAGCTCAAACGTGTTGCGTAAGACAAGAATGAACCTCATTGGTTCTTGCTGAAGCTCAAACGTGTTGCGTAACACGAGAATGAACCTCATCGGTTCTTGCTGAAGCTCAAACGTGTTGCGTAACACAAGAATGAACCTCATCGGTTCTTGCTGAAACTCAAACGTGTTGCGTAACACGAGAATGAACCTAATCGGTTCTTGCTGAAGCTCAAACGTGTTGCGTAACACGAGAATGAACCTCATCGTTTTTTGCTGAAGCTGAAACACGTTGCGTAACACAAGAATGAACCTCATCGGTTCTTGCTGAAGCTCAAACGTGTTGCGTAACACAAGAATGAACCTTATCGGTTCTTGCTGAAGCTTAAACGTGTTGCGTAACACGAGAATGAACCTCATCGGTTCTTGCTGAAGCTCAAACGCGTTGCGTAACATAAGAATGAACCTCATCGGTTCTTGCTGAAGCTCAAACGTGTTGCGTAACACAAGAATGAACCTCATCGGTTCTTGCTGAAACTCAAACGTGCTGCGTAACACGAGAATGAACCTCTTTGGTTCTTGCTGAAGCTCAAACGTGTTGAGTAACACGAGAATGAACCTCATTGGTTCTTGCTGAAGCTCAAACGTGTTGCGTAACACGAGAATGAACCTCATTGGTTCTTGCTGAAGCTCAAACGTGTTGCTTAACACGAGAATGAACCTCATTGGTTCTTGCTGAAGCTCAAACGTGTTGCGTAACACAAGAATGAACCTCATCGGTTCTTGCTGAAGCTCAAACGTGCTGCGTAACACAAGAATGAACCTCATCGGTTCTTGCTGAAGCTCAAACGTGTTGCGTAACACGAGAATGAACCTCATTGGTTCTTGCTGAAGCTCAAACGTGTTGCGTAACACAAGAATGAACCTCATCGGTTCTTGCTGAAGCTCAAACGTGCTGCGTAACACAAGAATGAACCTCATCGGTTCTTGCTGAAGCTCAAACGTGTTGCGTAACACAAGAATGAACCTCATCGGTTCTTGCTGAAGCTCAAACGTGCTGCGTAACACGAGAATGAACCTCATTGTTTTTTGCTGAAGCTCAAACGTGCTGCGTAACACAAGAATGAACCTCATCGGTTCTTGCTGAAGCTCAAACGTGTTGCGTAACACAAGAATGAACCTCATCGGTTCTTGCTGAAACTCAAACGTGCTGCGTAACACGAGAATGAACCTCATTGTTTTTTGCTGAAGCTCAAACGTGCTGCGTAACACAAGAATGAACCTCATCGGTTCTTGCTGAAGCTCAAACGTGCTGCGTAACACAAGAATGAACCTCATCGGTTCTTGCTGAAGCTCAAACGTGCTGCGTAACACGAGAATGAACCTCATTGGTTCTTGCTGAAGCTCAAACGTGCTGCGTAACACGAGAATGAACCTCATTGGTTCTTGCTGAAGCTCAAACGTGCTGCGTAACACAAGAATGAACCTCATCGGTTCTTGCTGAAGCTCAAACGTGCTGCGTAACACAAGAATGAACCTCATCGGTTCTTGCTGAAGCTCAAACGTGCTGCGTAACACAAGAATGAACCTCATTGTTTTTTGCTGAAGCTCAAACGTGCTGCTGGGTAACACAAACGTGCTGGGTAACACAAGAATGAACCTCATTGGTTCTCTTACGTCAAACGTACATGCTTGAGTTTCCGTTTACCATAACTGATGTTTGCGTTGATGAATGTTTATATGTGATTAAAAGCCTGAATTAAATCTGTTCAACATATAAAGCGATCGAGTCTCTTCAGAAAATTTGGACTTAACTGTTAAATTCATATGGATTGGTTTTATGATCTCTTTATGAACTTTCCCAGATAGCATGTAATCATTGAAACAATGTTGACTCAGTGTTGATGCGTCAACGCTAATTGCATTGAATTAACGTTACAAAGTAATGTTGCTTTAGTATCACTCTTGCACCCTCAGTTAATGTTGAAAAAATGTTGGGAATTCAACCAAAAATCAATGGTAATAGTATTGATTCAACATTACAAAGTGATATTTTATCAACATCACTTTTGCACCCTCAGTTAATGTTGAAATAATGTTGGGAATTCAACCAAAAATCAACGGTAATAGTATTGATTCAACATTACAAAGTGATATTTTATCAACATCACTTTTGCACCCTCAGTTAATGTTGAAATAATGTTGGGAATTCAACCAAAAATCAACGGTAATAGTATTGATTCAACATTACAAAGTGATATTTTATCAACATCACTTTTGCACCCTCAGTTAATGTTGAAACTATGTTGAACAAAAAATCAATGGTAATGCTATTGAATCAACGTTACACTATGATTGATTATACATCACTGCTGTTGAATCAATATTGAAATTAACAAAAATAATCAATGGTAATATTGTTGAATCAACATTACACTATGATGTTGAATCTACATCACTGCTGTTGAATCAGCTCTGAAATTAACAAAAATAATCAATGGTAATATTGTTGAATCAACGTTACACTATGATTGATTCTATATCACTGATGCTGAATCAATATTGAAATTAACTAAAATAATCAATGGTAATATTGTTGAATCAACGTTACACTATGATGTTGAATCTAAATCACTGCTGTTGAATTAACACTGAAATTAACAAAAATTAAACTTTGGTACTATGGTTTGATCAATGTTACAATGTGATGTTGATTCTAAATACATTTTGTTGAAAGACTGAAAAGGAATGTCAAACAATGTTGCCATCTGATGTACCAATTAATGTTGAAACAGCATTAATATTTCAATCACACGTCAATGGTGCGTCAACAAATTCCTGACCATTTCAAAATTTGTTGAAAACCTTTTCAAATATAAATGACACCTTTCCAGCAGTTGAGTCAATTTATTTTATTCAATCAATCAATGACAACAAATATATTAAAATATCATTTTTTTTAAAGAAAGGGGGAGAAATAGGACAAAAGCATTTCAACCTTTAAAAATAAAATTGGCTTCAGAAGTCTGATGTCATCATAACTACAGGTCCAGGTAGGTTTTTTCAGGTTTTTAAAAATCTGTCTTGCATCATCAGACTACTGCCTCTTTTCCTTTGAGTTCTCTGGAATCTGAAAAAGAAAGCATGATGTTAAGAACGAATCAATTCAGTTGTCATACATACAGTCACATTCAATAATGTTAATATACTAAACACAATATGATTCTTTTTGAACTTTTTTTTTTAAAGTCACTGAAAACAAAATATTCTAACTACGATTGTAGTATCGTAAAATTCTGTTTATTTATTTCTATGAATGCTTTAATATCAAAAGAAAGCACTAGCAGGGGTGTTGGATTTATCTCCAGCCCTAATTAAACACACCTGAGGCAGTTAATCAAGGTCATCAGATCAATAAACACTTCCAGGTGCTGGAGCTAAACTCTTCATGAAGAGGAACAAACACCTCTGAGCTATAGCCATTAAATATCTCAGTTCATTTTCTGTGAAACTACAGCATTCAAATAACACTTTTTGATCTTGTAGAATAAAAAAGATCTTAGTTTTTTTCAATGAAAATTTATTTAAAGAGATAGTTCAGCCCGAAATGAAAATTCTGTAATCATTTACTCACCCTCAAGTTGTTCCAAACCTGTATGAGTTTCTTTCTTCTTTTGTACACAAAATAAGATATTTTAAAGAATGTAGGTAACCAGAAAGTTGACGGTGGCCATTGATTTCCATAGTAGGAAATAATTACCATGGAAGTCAATGGCTAACATCAACTGTCTGGTTACCGACATTATTCACTCTATCTTCTTTTGTGTGCAGCAGAAGAAAGACATTCATACAGGTTTGGAACAACTTGAGGGTAAATAAATGATGACATAATTTTAATTTCAGGCTGAACTATCTCTTTAAAGCTGCAGATTCACCTTATGTAGACCCCAATCTCTTTAAATATCACAAAATAGCCATGTCAGTCAGTTTCTTAATAAACACTAGATGTTTTTTTGTTATTGTGTTTCAGTGGAAACAAGCTAAACTGAATGGAAATCAGTTATTTCTCAAATTTGATACAGATTCAGGAATATGAATGATTACCTGATTAAGCAGTGATAAGATACAGGATATCATCAAGTCCCAGGTCAGGTGATTATGCTGTCGACAACAACTCAATGTATGATCAATGTCAGCATTATCAGGAGGGTGCTTTTTTAAATGTCCATCTTCATCTGCCTTCACTCCTACTAAAGGAGCAATGTGTTCTGCATGCAAGCACTGACCGATACAAGACATGGGCTATGTTAACATTCTTGCTCCTGTTTATGTCTCTTGCACCTTAAGAAATCTGTTAAATGACATAACTTTATTCAGGAAATTCCTAATAAACTTTACTAAAGCAAGATGCATTTTTTAAGAATGTAGAAAAATAGATGCTTTATTCAAACACTTTAATAACTTTGTAATCTAATTACAGTGAGTAACAACACAAATCAAACGCAAATAAGCATGCAAAACAAAGGAACAGAGAAATAAGGTAGATGCACCATTGTTTGAAACTGTGCTAGAGAAGTCATGTAAGTCAGGTGATTCAACAAACAAGAGGTCTGTATAGGATGCACCTGTTTTCTCTCTAATGAGGAAGCATTAGACTATTGAAAAGTGCACATGCAAAGACAAAAAGGGGCGTTTACCAATCAGTGGCCAATTTCAAACTACAATACAGGTAAATGTTTTTCAACCATTTTTCAACAGACTTGCTAAAATCATGAAGGCCCACCCCTAAACCAAGCCCACAGTGGATTACAGCAAATCGGGTAAAGCGGTTGAAAATGCCCATTGTGGTTTGAAAACGCCCCACTGATCGAGAAACACCCACTAGTGTTCTGCAGAGATACGCCTGAATGATCTTGTGCTCATCAACTACAAATCACTGTTAGTTCAATGTCACTGTCTCCACCCATGTGTGCTGTTGGCTTTCATCAAAATTTCAATGCTGATCCAGCACACTTTAAAGATTGAAATGTCAATCTCAACCAAAATGATGGTTTAGATCAAAACTCAACATTGTATCAATGTCACCATGCTATCTGGGTTTTGATGCATCAAAGTGGTAGTTGCATAGACTGACAGTGGAGAGACAGGCATGTCTCAGATTTCATTCAAAATATCTTCATTTGGGTTCCAAAGATGTACAAGAGTCTTACGGGTTTGGAAGGACATGAGGGTGAGTAATTAAGACAGAATTTGTGAATTTTTGGGTGAACTAACCATTTAAGGCAAAGCAATATAATATACAGCTAGATTAATAAAAGCTGAGCACAAGAACTAACTCATGCACACCTAATTCACTGTCTCTTCAAGTTAGTGCTGATGATCTTTAAAAAGGTGGAACGTAAATAAATATCCAATATATTTATAAAAACCCAGGCCGATAACTAATATTGTTATGATGTTGGAAGGGTGAAGAAGGGAATGAACCCAATCGCAGACAGTAGTCACAGCACACGGTTTATTATGAACAAAAAGAGAAAACAAAACCCACGAGGGGGCGAAACACAGACAGGACATTAGGCTGACAAGACTAAACTATGACTTCACAATAATTCTAATAAATGCTCACAATGACAATAATCTCCACAAAGTACTCACAGGTAACATTTGGCAATGAACCGACACAAGACAGCAAACACAAGGGGATAAAATAGGGAGACTAATCATGACATGACAGGTGACACAGATAAAGCAATAATGACTAAATCAGGATAACAAGGGGGCGGGGTTAAGAGACGAGACAACACAAGCACATGACCAAAACACAAGGCCATGTGCTTGCACACAGAACATGGGTCTGTCATGATCCTGCCGCAATACTAAGAGAATCACGGACATGATGGCAGAATCATGACAAATATGGTGCAATACACATATCTCATTTAAAAGGTCATAAATATTAATTAATAAATATTTAATGAATCCCATGTTTTCATTGCTGGAACATTTCTTTCAATTTTGAAAAGCAGTTGTAATTGCTGGACATGACCTGTACAATAATACTTGTATACAATATATGCTTCATGGCAGGATTCCAGCAGATGTTCTTTACATGGATCTACACACACTCGCTGCGGGGGTTGTCCCACTCTTCCTAATACACTTCCTAAGTTAGACTCCCTAGGGAGACAGATATGGATGATATGATCTCATAAACAGACTGTGAACTTTGAGGGGAGATTATTCTTGGTGCCAGGAAAAACAATGACAGAACAACTGCCAGAGTTTTAACTTACTGCATGACACTAATATATATGCATTATATAGATCAGCAATGAATGTATTTGCAATGTCTATTACTGATGATGCACATAAATGCCTATATAAAAACCTAAAAAAGAAATCTCTTGTTCTGTGTTTCAGGGTAATCTCAGTGCTGAACAACTTGAAGGTAAGAAACAGCCTAAAAAGGTAATCTGATCAACTTAATTTTAAATGAACTAATTTGTTGTTATTTTGCATTTATACAGAGTTCAAAGAAGCGTTCCTGTTGTTTGCCAGGACTCCCTCAGGGGAGATGAAGATATCACTAGCTCAGTGTGGGGATGTGATGAGAGCTTTGGGCCAGAACCCAACTAACGCTGAAGTCTTGAATGTTCTAGGAAAACCAAAGCCTGAAGGTAGACCCACAATGGAAAAAATACAGCTGTGTGACTTTTCAGGGCATTGTACAAGGTGCATGTCATGATCTATATAAAATTACACAAGCTTCCCTGCATCCTATGGGATCATTCATGAGCAAACAAAGGGAAAGACCTAACACACTTCTGTCACAGAGATTACAAAGAGGTGTTGGGTGTCACAAATGTCAAAGATTATCATTTACAGAAGACAAATTCTCTCTGACGTTTGCAAGTCATTCTCTGAATACTGAGATCCTTGTCATAATGGCTCACTAAAAGTCAAAATGCCATTCCAACCGCAGGAATGTAATATTTTACCTTAACACAAAAGAGAAAGAGGTGACAAAGGACTATAAATATAACATTTACTTTTTGCAATTGTGCTATTGAAGCTATTAAAGGAATAGGTCACAATCATTGTCTTGTTGTCTTTCGTTCTTCTTTGGAACCCAAAGGATGATATTTTCTTTATGTATTTATTGGTAAATAAATACAATGAAAGTAAATGGGGTCTAATGTTTGGATTTGTTTGTGTGAACTATCCAATTAAAAAAAAAAATTCTCAGATTGTCAAATAAAATCTAAGAACCTACTAATTGCTTTATTTAAATTGTGTTGTTCAGAGATGGAATCCAAACTGATCGACTTTGAGACTTTCCTGCCTATGTTTCAACAAGTTTCAAAGTCTACTGAAAGGGGTACATCTGAAGATTTTGTTGAGGGCCTTCGGGTCTTTGACAAAGAAGGCAATGGAACAGTCATGGGGGCTGAACTCCGCCATGTGCTTGCTACTTTGGGTATGATGTTATGGAGGAAAAATATGCCAAATTCATATATTTGACCAACATTGAACAGTGTAGTCAAATGTTGAAAACATTGACAACTAAAAATGTATAATTTTGCTCATTGGAACACTGTTTGAATTTCAGGTGAGAGGCTGTCTGAGGGTGAAGTGGATCAGTTGCTGGCAGGGCAAGAGGACACAAATGGTTGTATCAACTATGAGGGTAAGATACAGTTACTCAAGACTTCCCTCTACTGACAAAATGAATGACTTGACGTTTCTCATTGAAATTAATTTTATGTTCTTTCTCCAAGCTTTTATAAAACATGTCATGCTGGCTGAGTGATCGTTTCTGGTAAGTTCTAAATCATCTAAATCAGGGCTTCCCAACCCTATCAACATTAACATTTCAATAAATATAATGATTAAATAATGAAAGCAACTGATTTTTTTTGTTCAGTTTTAATTATATGCATTTAGTTCAGCCAGTTCATGACCTCATGAACTTATAGAACTTCCATCATGAACTCCTACAGAACCACAAAGCCCTGGTTGGGAAGTCCTGATCTGAACTATAATATGCTTTGCTGGTACATTTTAGACTTTAATTTATTTTGCATCTTTTCTGTTGGCCTAGGTACCGTGGCAGCCTAACATTGATGTTTGCAGAAGTAATCTGAAGGTCATGTGTGAGAGTTGACATCAATAAAACAAAATTTTTGTAAAATATTATATACAGTAACTGATTAAATTCACTCTGTTCTTCAATCACCACTTTGAAGCTGTTTTACATCAAGTGCAAATTATCAGTGCAACAAGAGGAGGCAAAATGCCAACGCGATCTCATGAAAGTGCGTATCTATACCACGAATTAAATTTCTCGTGATATGCTACGCACTGTAAATCTCTTGGGTAGGATTAGGGGTGTGGAGTGCGTGCGTATTACTCGCCAAAAAGTGCGTATCATATGCACGCGAAAACTGCGTCACTCTTAGAAAAAAGGGTTCATTTGGGGTTCTATATAGAACCATAGGGATACTCAACTCCAAAGAACCTTTTATGGTAAAAAGGTTCTATAATGACAAGAAAGAACCCTTTTGGCACAAAGATTCTTTAGGCTATTATTCATTCATATATTATAATATTCTGCAACATTTTGTAGTTGTAATTAAATTATGTTTATTAAACTGTTGTAATAACTTAATATCATATTTTAATCATGCTGATTTTTGGAGGAGTAAAAACTGAAATGGCACTCGTGATATTGATTAACTACATAAAATTATCTAAATATATAGCCCACATTTTCTAACCCCCATATCTTGAATTTTGTGATCATTCACATGCATTCATAAATGCTTTTGAATACACTGAATAATGCAGTGAAAGAACGGGCTCAAAATGCACATGCGCACTATAGCCTATAACTTTAGATGCGTGCACTCTGTAGGCACGATTTGTTTAGTTTTTGAAATATACTTGATAATGTTAAAGCGCACATCGTTAAAACAAAAAATACGATATTATCGCAGACGATTTAGCTCGCACACCTCTATATTGACCTTATCGTCATCATCATCATCATCATTATTATCATCATAACAAGAAATTACTCAGTACAAAAACAAACATAAGGGCTCATTCTAAGCCATTTATAGCTGAGGCTTTCGTCTTGTCTTACTTAGCCTTGTTTGCTGCTCTCATTATTTGTCATTTATGTGAAATTATTGTACCGCAACTAAACAATTTTGCATTATGGATTTAATTTTTTTATCTGTTGAACAGCAAACATAAACAAAAAGAAGTAATAGACTCATTATTTTCATTAATTTTACAAAGTAGCTAAACAATTTGTTTGCATTTGCGCGAGCATTTGCGCTCAGCTCTGTCTCGCGAGTGCGTGCACGCACGTTTTTGAATTCCAATGGTCGAGAAGATACTGATCCCCGTCTGCTGATTTGGTCTGACGGAAATTTTTGTTGTGGTAAGTCAGAGAAATACATCGATTTTTTTAAGTAATTTACTTGTTATAAGCTTTAAACCCATTAGTAATAAAGTTGTCAATTTTCTACAGCGGATTTACACTAAAACATGAAAGAGCCTGAACCGCGACAGTGTCACAAGTTGCCTTACAGTAGGCCTACATGGTAAGTTAAAGGTGAACTAAGTAACTTTTTTACCTTAACCGAACAGCTTTGGAGTCATTGTAATGTTTATATTACTGATTTCGTGTTGTATGGTGGTCGTCTCGCACCCCCCTGGTGCCTGTGAGCCGCAAAATCACACTTGCAACTTTGGGCCGGCGAGCCGGGAAAAAACAGATCTGATAAAATGAGCATCAAACCGCCGTATACATGTGGTGTTCGAGCAAGCGGCAACCTCCCTGTCTCTCTCTTGAAACCAACACGGAAGTGAATTAAACTGCAATTCATCGACTGACCGCTTGAGGCAGGCTGCAGAAGTGAGTCAAATCTGCATCTCCCCCATGTTAAAATGCCCAACTTTACAGCAGAAAAAAAACATGTTTACAGCCTGGAGCAAAAAGTGGTTTTGGTCTTTATAGCTTATTTTGCCCTTCATGACAACTGTGAGGGGGGTGCATTTTTTTACAACTCATCCGTTTAAATTATATTAAGCCTGCATAATTAAGGGCGTGGCCACTTGAGTGACAGGTGGATTGCGGCCGTTTGTCTGTCACTCTCAGCTAATTCCAGCAGCTGCTGTACTTGCCATCTCTGCCGTGTTTGTGCTTTTTTCGGGATTATTTCATACAATTTAATACACGCATTATACCTTCGCCCACGCCGTTGGATTCCGTTGTTGTCGTCGAGTATGGAGCATAGACTGGTATGGAGAGAACAACCAGCGCTGTATTTCCAGTTGTTTTCCTCGCATGCACTAACGTTACGTTAATGAATGTCTGACAATTTCCTTGCTAAAAAAGTCTATAGACAGAGAGACCACACTCGTTATGCGGTACTGTTGCTCTCACGGAACAGATGCTTATTTTACTTTTTAGTGTTAAATAAAAAGTACCGTCAGATGAAATCCTGCAGGTGTCAGTGCTTTCTCTCCGTCCATGCAGTAACGTTAGATGCACACCCTTGAATGAGCGCGGATTTCTAGTGCATTTACTTGAACTTCTGAGGTAATATCTTTCGTGTAACCCATTTGAGAAAATGAGAGGCGGCCAAAATCAGATTTTAAAATGGACTGAATAAAGCTCTTTACGGACTTGACGTGCGATGCCATGCTGACTGACATGTATGTGCATGAATCACTGTCACACGCAAGCTCAGAGCAATATTGTAAGTTACTGCATGATAATACATTTTTATAGCAGAATAATAATACATCACGATACACAGTCTCACTTTTAGTTATGTCTTTTAACTATTATAATATTTCAAAGGGCAAAAACATGAACTTTCACTATTGCCTTTACTTCTTCAAACAGCTATCACTTTAGCGCGAGGCCAGTAGCATATAGCATTAGCACCTCAGCTCCACCCACGGCCCGCCTCTTTGCCCATTTTCTGTTATCCGGTAGTGACGAGAGGTGACGCGCTGCCAAGATGGCGACGGCCGGCCCCGCCCACTTTAGGCTTCAAAAACGCTCTTCAGAAACCTACGGGTGACGTCACGGACACTACGTCCATATTTTTTTACAGTCTATGTGTTCGAGACGCAGGGCGCGCGCAGCTCTTAAAGGGGCCATACCTTATTTCCACTCGTTACAGCGTCCATCCTACTGAACAGGTACCGGTGTACAGGGGGAGGGGATCTGGCCGTGAGTGCGAGCCATCTCTGCGTGAGTGCTATTCACGACAGTACAAGTACTCCACCACAGCGACTCTAGGGGTCGCTGTTTGACAAAAACGGAATTCTTACTTAGTTCTGCTTTAAGTTTTGTTGTGCTTGTTGCAAACTGTTAAATTTTGTGTTTTCTGATCCTAAGTTTTTAACTGCAGATAGTGGTCTAATCTAGTTTTTGACCGCACACTCAAATGGTCATGAAGAACCATAGACAGTAAAAGAAATGGACACAGCGACCCCATAGACTTCAACGGAGAAAAGTGAAGTCAATTAGGAGCACTCACTTCCTGATTGCCAAGCGAACTGCGCAGGCTCACACTGAGCTTGATGACGTATATGTGACGTGAGCAACCTGACTCACAGTTGTAGCCTATGTCTTCTAGTAGCTGTGCCAAGAGGAATCTGAATCATTCCCTTCCGAATCTTGCAGAGCCGGAGATGGTGAGTATTAGCTGTCCTGTCCATGAGCTCACAGCAGGAGCAACTTTATGACTCTCCATGGGCTTCTCCCTTGACTTTATGCCTCCACGTCCCCCCGATTCCGAACGAGCTTCTACTTCTGTCTATACGGTAATTTCTCTACTGCGCGACAGAGAGTCGCTTGTTATGACGCAATGGTTAGCCTATTTTTACAAAAACTGCTTCTACGGGGCCATAACGTAAGATACAAGGTAATGGAGGCTTTTATACATTGTCGTGTTTCTTTAGAAATAAACAATGGACAAATTGAGTTTTTAAACGCCTCAGATGTAAAGTTATTCGCTGTCAAAGTGACGCCAAAATGAATGGGAGTCAATGGAATGCTAACAGCAGGTTAAGGCTTGTTAGCCAATGGCGGCCCCCGGGGAGACTTCAGTTTCCGGCTGATGGATTACCCCCTTGTGAAGAGCAGCCCTACAGAACAGAACAGAACGCTTGTGTGCGTTCAGCTTAGGGGCGGTTCTAGACCCTTTTTAGGTGGGCTTCAACCCCCATATTTTTCGTCTCAGCCCCCCTAAAACTATAATCAGCTATCTGAATGATCAGGCATGCAGTGCTGCTTCTTCAGTAAAGTTTATCATTCTCTCTTGTTTACTGATGGACCCCCCTAAAGGTGAAATCCTAGAATCGCCCCTGCAGCTAGTGGTTAAATGTACTCGCACTTCGGCTCAGAAATGCTTTTATGATGCTAGATAATTGTAAACAGCCCAATGTGAACACTCTTGTGATTCACTTCAACCTTTTCAAACTTTATGAATGATTATTTTATGTTCAAGTCAAGTGTTGTCTAAGGAACTGGAAGCAGGTCGGTTTCTAAAGCACACACAGCTTAAAGGAATAGTTCACTTTAAAATGAAAATTCTGTCATCATTTACTCACCCTCAAGTTGTTTCATACCTGTATGAATTTCTTTCTTCTGCTGAACACAAGGGTTCCAGTTAACTGTTTTGGTTACTGACATTCTTCAAAATATCTTCCCTTGTGTTCAGCAGAAGAAAGAAATTCATACAGGTTTGAAACAACTTGAGGGTGAGTAAATTCATTTTAAAGTGAACTATCCCTTTAACTACAATTAATCTGCCCTGATAACAAGTGTATTAAATTGACACTATATCTTTACTTGGAATGCACTTGCTTGTAGACTGTACAATTAGGGTCTATTCACATGTTCTTATCCCCCTTCATCTATTAATTCCCTAAATCACTTTTCCTCTTTAGGGTTGTGGAAAGGCTGGGGCCTTTTTCCCTCAGCAACATTTTTAAATTGCCTGTTCAAATACAAATTTGTTTAATGCTTTTTGTAGAAGATTTGTTTTTGAGAAATGTACATACGCATCATGATTGTTCATTTTAAAGTGTTAGGTGATTTTATATGAAAAATCAATAAATTATTTAGAAATTTTATGGTAGACTAAGGTTAAGAAAGTAGTGACATGTACATGATGTGATAGTAATTAATAGTAACTTTCTGTTTTCCTTTTCAAGATTACATAATGGTAGACAAATGGACAACAGATGATGTCTGCAAATGGATCCAAACCATCAACCTGATTGATTCCAAAGAAGTCTTCAGAGGTATTTAATGGAGTTCTGCAAATGCCCATTCTGTAATGTCATTAAGTGTACAATACACAAGTACCTTAAACATTTGCCACTACTTCACCAACACCAGCGAGACTTCAAAATAATATGTAATATAGAGGGCTGTAAGAGGAGCTATTTCACAAATAATTTATATGTTTTTCCAACTTGCAGGAATCAGTAAAGCCAACCAATGAAGCTTCAAACCCCCTCCATGCAAAAAGAGCCAGCATCAATATGGAGGGTGTCAACATTGTGAGCGCAGAAATGGATCTGATGGAGGCAATGGAGTGCCTCTTTGCTACTTATTTCGTATTCAGTGTGGAATACCCCAAGCACATCACTCACACATCACTCACACGAATTTTGTTGAGCACTACCTGTTTAAACTCTCCAGCAGCCAAAAAAAAAACCTGTCTGTCCCAGTACTCAAAATGTATAATCAATTATCATAATACTTTGATATGTCATGAATAGTGCTAATGTTAATTTGTAAATATGAGGCGATTGATGTTATTCTGAAATGCTGATCTGAATTTGAATCTGGTTTCAGAATTTAATCTATGTGTTCACATTATTTATGAGTGATATTAATATGAATTTGTAGATTTTAAGTACTTCTATATCTGTATATTTTCATTGTGAGTTATATTAATATGGATTTGTAGTTTTGAGGGACTTGATGTTCTAATACTGATGGGAATTTAGATTAATTGTATATTTGGATTATTTATTAGTGATAGATTAATGTAATTTTGTACATTTTATGGACTTATTTTGTAATATGTAGATGTAGGTGAAACTCTATTTTCATTATTTATGAGATATTTTTAAATGGTTGATGGTTTAATACTGATTTGTACATTTAAAGGCTTGAATACTTGAAATTACAGTAGCATTCTTTCAGTAATATTAATTATTTTTGTTAATATAAATAAATGACTAGTTCAATGCACTTTGGGTGTGATTTTTGCACTCAAAAATATAAAACTTTTCAGTTTTATAAAGGTGAAATAAAACTACTTTTTATTTCAAAGATCTTGGAAAAAGCTGCACTGTTACAGTTTACCTCTTATCTGAATACTTTTAATATTTTAGACCCATTTCAATCTGGTTTTAGAGCGCTGTATAGCACTGAGTCAGCACTGCTGAAGGTTACAAACGACATTCTATTGTCTATCGATTCTGGGTCTTCCGTTATCCTGATACTTTTAGATCTGAGTGGTGCATTTGACACCATTGATCATAATATTTTACTGAGACGACTGGAGTATATTGTTGGAGTAGAGGGCCTTGCTCTACAGTGGTTCGCCTCATATTTGCAGGGGAGGACCTTCTCTGTAAATATCGGGTCATTCACTTCACCCTCTGCGTCGATCCAGTGTGGCGTTCCACAGGGATCCATTCTTGGCCCCCTTTTGTTTTCCCTCTACATGTTACCTTTAGGTTCAATATTCAAGAAATATAACATAAATTATCACTGTTACGCTGACGACCTCCAATTATATCTCCCAATCAAATCAGGAAATAATTTTTCATTAGACAACCTCTTTACATGCCTTAAAGAAGTCAAGAACTGGATGACAAATAACTCACTACAACTGAATGAAAATAAAACCGAAGTGTTTTTACTGGGTCCTGCTGCTACCAACAACTCCATTAAAACACAGGTCCTTTAAGTAACAACTTACACAATCGTGCAAAAAATCGTGGAGTCTATTTTGACCCTCTTCTCCAATTTGATAAGCACGTAAATGCAGTTGTAAAGAGAAGCTTTTTTCAACTACGATCTATTGCAAAAGTGAAAAACTTTCTATCTAGTAAAGACCTTGAAATTGTGATTCATGCGCTAATTTCATCTCGATTGGACTACTGCAATTCTCTGTACATTGGCCTACCTCAAACTACACTGTCTCGGTTACAAATGGTTCAAAGTTCAGCAGCCAGATTGTTGACAGGAACTAAGAAAAGGGATCACATCTCCCCTGTTCTTGCCTCATTGCATTGGCTACCAATAACATTTAGAGTCGGTTTTAAGATCCTTATTTTTGCATACAAGGCCCTACATAGTTCGGCACCAGATTATATTTGTGATCTTATTAGGCCATATACAGCCTCTAGGTCACTAAGATCTTGTGATCAGTCAGTTTTATCTGTCCCACACTCTCGGTGTAAATCAAAAGGTGACCGAGCTTTCTCTGTAGTTGCCCCAAAGCTCTGGAACAATTTACCTTTAACTATTAGGACCTCTCCATCTCTGGTTGCTTTTAAATCCAGCTTAAAGACCCATTTTTACTCTCTCGCATTTGAGTAATATTGTGTATGTATTTTAAATAACTTGGTGTTCTACGTTATGTATGTGCTGTTTGTATATTTACGGAATGGTTTGATACTTCATTTTATCTCTTTTTTTTCTACTACTACTTTTTCTTTTTCTCTTTTTATTCTTTTATTCTATTTTTATTTTTATTATACTGTAAAGCACTTTGGATCAACTACGGTTGTGTTAAATTTGTGCTATATAAATAAACCTTGACTTGACTTGACTTGAATTGTTGTTCTATGAAAGCTGCCACCTCCCCCACATCCGTTTTGTTCTTTCCCCGCCAAAGTTTGTTCTTGCTTAAAGTCTTCTCAAGAGTGCGTTTACTCAAAGCTATTCCATGCCGTTCCGCTAGTACGGCAATAATTTAATCATTTGTAAAACCACAATCGAAATACTCCTTAATCTGTTCATAATTCATCATGTATCGGGTCGCGTCAGAACAATGAGGGTGCCAGTCGGCAAGTCATAATTTTTTTAATCTCATAATTTCGATTTGGCATGTCAAAATTTCAACTTTTTATCTCATACTTATGACTTTTAAAGTCATAATTTCGATTCAGTAAGTCATAAATTCGACTTTTTATGTCATAATTATGACTTAAGAATGCTCTATTTTTTTCGTATGTGGTGGGAATGGCTTCCATAGGAATGGGCTTCCATAATTATTAAGAGATAAGTCATATAATTACGAGAACGTTTCTCATTATAATGAGATAAGTCATTATTATGAGAAACTTTCTCAATATAATGAGAAACTAAGTCATAATAATGAGAAAGTTTCTCATTATGACTTACAGAATTATATTTTTTTTCTCAACTGTGGCGGAAACGGCCTTCCATAGGAAAGATTTTAATTGATAGATTTTTTTTTATCTAGTAGCCGACATGCATCGCGTCAAGAGCCGATTGGTCTGCGCAGCGCATAAAATGGACCAGCCGTCTTCCCGTACTGGTTGGGCCTTGTCATCTGACAGAAGTTTGCTAGACTCAATTTTTCCCCCAAAACTTGATCCGAGGATGAAGTGTCGTTTTCATGCACGGCTTTGAAATTATGTTGAACATGAAAGTTCAGATGTTAATGATAGCATTATTGATAAATTGGGAGTTTGTAATAACAGTAGCCCATCTTAACAGAGACGATGCGAAAATTGATACAAATCGAGTCAATGAGTCGCTCCAAAAAGCACAGCAGTCTCCCGCAGACGTGGAGAGGTTGTACTTGAGAACTGCTGAAGCACGTGAAGATGATTGCGAACTTTATCTCAAACATTCAACGCCTTCAAGCGAATCGGCAGAAGACTCAATGACCGAATCCACTTTCAAATGCCATGCATGTTTGGCGGATCAAAGTTGGGGGAATGCGGACTCAAACCGAGATGGACCAATTCCCACACAAAATGACGAGTTTAAAGAGCTTCTCAGGGGACCAGTGACCTGGCGATCCTTAAAAAGTATGTTGTTGAGCTAGTACTTAGCACTTAATTACGTGTGCCATTTTTAAAGGTATATTTTCTTTGACAAACTGCGCATAAAACCCGCTTTATTCTTTCATCAAGGTCATCAGTGGGTTTTGGACGGAGTCGCGGTGTCTGGCGTCAATCAACCAGTGTTTCATTGTGGCAATGAACTCCTTATGATCAAGTTGTCCATGACTCTGCACTCAAATCCACGCTTGGTTATCAGTAACGGTAAGTAAAGTATACCTGCTGTGAATATTCTCTCCGAGCTATAAAGAGGCGAAAGGAAATCGAATTATGAATAAATTGTCACCACAGACACAAAGTGAATGTTTTTGTGTTTAATATCATTAACAAATAATAATAAAATTGATTAACATTAGCCCAATGTTAATAGCCCAAGAGACAATGTAGAAGTTGATACAAATTGAGCCAATAAGTCGCTCAAAAAGCACAGCAGGCTTTACTCTGTGTATTTTTGTATTTTACTTACTATTTTTAATGTTGAAAAGTCTCTTATGCTTATCAAGCCTGCATTTATTTGATAAAAAATACAGTAGAAAACATTAATATTGTGAAATATTATTACAATTTAAAATAATTTAATAAATAACTTTTAATATTATTTATTTCTGTGACGGAAACCTGAATTTTCAGCATCATTAGCTACTCCAGTGTGCGTTGCATTTACAATCCTGTGAAAACAGCACCCCTACTTCCTGCGCCCCTGATATTTAGCTTTTATTGTATATAATTGTTAAAGTTTATGCTTGTAAATGAGGTCAAAAAGTGCATTGAAACTAGATTAAATCGGTCATTCCATAGGCTACAATTAGTACCGTATATCTTCCTTCATTGTGACATTTTAATTTTTCCCTCTATTACTGAAACACAAAGTTCATGAATATTTAAAGGGGCAAATGCTGTTTAGTTTGCTGTTTGTTGCTGAACAAGTGGTCAGTACATGAAATGAGCAATTTACAAGAAACATTCTATAAAAATGGTTATTGCAGTCTATTTCAGTCTATTTATGTTAAATTGTTTTGCATTAATTTTCAGTAACTATTTTGTGTGAATCTGCTATAGTGCATTATCAACATCAAACATTATTTAATGTAATCAATTTTCAACGTATCTTTTCAGAGACAAAATGGACTGATTCACCTTCACAAAAGCAGTGTCAATGCATCAAAAGGAATCATGGGCCATCAATTCTACTGGGAATCCCTTTTAAAGAGTGCTTTACTCAAAACTGGGTAAGGTATTCTTTTAACAGTAGCCTAGATGTCATGCCACATATTTATCATTTGTCACCTTGACAGACTGGTTTATTCCCCCTTTTTGAAAAAAAAAAAAAAAACCTATGGTCATTTCCATACAGGACATTTGAGTTCATTAAATTGTATAGATCTATCCCGTTAAGTTTCTGCATGTAGATTTAGTTTTGATATAGCTAATATTGACATTAAAACTTATAATTCAAGGCTTACTATAGCTTATCTGTTTGCAAACTCCTAAGGGGTTTATCTTAAGAACTTGCACAGCTGTCACACATGGCATTTTATGAATGTTAAAGCCCGTAGCAATCAGGACTATAAATAGACTTGACTAAACTTTTATTACCAGGGATGCACCTATTTTACAGATTGAGTTAGACACCGATACTTTAATTTGATACTCGCCGATACACAGTACCGATTCCTGTATTTTCATTGCATTTGTTATTTTTAAAACACTGCTTTTCCACTATTTCAGTTTGGTCCACTATTTTCCAGTCCTGGAAAACACATGGGAAATTAGAGAATCTAAAATGTCCAAAATTTTGTTGTCCTGGAAAATTATTTTTTCACAGTTTATGACTGGCCCAAAACAATTAACGCTAGTTGCTTAAGGTGTTATGTTCAGGGATGCTGAGTTTTGGCATGTGAGAAGTATTTTGAATGATAATGTTTAGTCTTGTGTTGCCACTTGCAGCAGTTAGCTAATGTTATCAACTGCTCAAATAAATGCAGCGAATGCCAACTGGTAGGCAGCTGCCTAATTTAGTAACTTGCTAACTAATAATTTTGGTGTGGTATAAGGCAAGGCAAGTTTTTAGTTCTGATTGATGTCAAGATTACTGATACTTTGGTACCAAGTCGATATTGAAATATTATATATAACTCTATCAGCCTTTCTGCAGTACTGATAGTACCAAGTACCAGGTCAATCTGGTACCCACTGACTGCTTTCAAACACTCCCCCTCATATTTATTTGAGTGCCATGTTAATGTTAAGCACATTAACACAATGGCCAATCAGAGGTATTTAAAGCTGCTGTCCGCAGTTTTTCCTCTGTCGCCATCTCTGTTTGAAATCTGCAATTGCAGTTATTCGCGGAATTATCAACTTTACGTGAGTTGTACTTCGACACCGCACAGCGTGGATGAACACAATGTTTGAGGAGACTGTGTGTCTGTCAGTCACCGTGCCGTTGTGGATACTGTCATTCAGAATAACAGATTATTCTTTTTGGAAGTATGACCAACATAATTAATAATTTTCACCGGAAAATGTCATCTGAACAAGTAAAATCCACTTTTGTTCTGGTTCTGACATTGCAGTAAATCGCGCTGAGTAAATCTAACAATCGCTTATCATATCACGCAAAACCGTGCAAATTATACTTTCTCAAATTGTTAATGTTAACAACGTCAGGATTGCGTGACTACATGTAATGTCCTTCCGAATCCGATATTTATCCTTGTTTTCGCTTGGGTCCGGTTGCAGTCTCTTTTTTCTGTAGCCAGTCTGAAGTCCGAATGAAGTCTTTTGCATTTTACAGCGGGTGAATCTGTTGTCACTGGTGATAGTCGTTTGAACGTTTCTGGATCCGCCATCAAATTGATGTTTAATTATATCAAGTGCTGTGAGAAAGGCTATAAATCTCCACCTCCAACATCCTCAAACGCAATATAGCCTACTAGCTGAGACTCCTTTGTGTACAGATGTGACGCAATGACGCAAAGACTTGCTCGAATCTCCCGCGAAAATCCACCAGTACCACTGGAATAAAAAACATTATTACAAGCTTACCGTTTTGAATCGAGCTAAGGCAAGCAGATAGTTTTGAACACTGGCTGGTTATGTATTTTCTCAAATATGTATTTTGGATAATTTTTAACCCAAAAAAGCTACGGACTGCAGCTTTAAGTTAGTCAGAATTCACTCAATACCAATCAAAATGCTCAAGTTTTTTTTCCAAAGGGAGCTCACTGACTGAGTTCTGCTCGCTCTAGAGGTGTGACGAGATCTCGCCAGACTAAAGCGTGATGAGATTTCTCGTCGAGTGAAAAGCGGTATCGCCGTATCATCATGACTCAGCATGAGGGTTAAATTAGCTTAGAATATGCCACTGCTACATTCACGTTACGCCTCCACTGTTGTATTGCTGTTTTTATAAAAAAATAAAAACTATTGTAAACTAAAACGTCTGTTCTGCTCATCCAGCACGAGTTTCAATCGCACACAGTGCAGCAGGAATCACAGTTCACTGATCGCGTGACCATGGTGGATGTTTCGTTGAGCAACCGAGCCTAAACGTCTGATAAATGTCTTATCTTGTAGAATGCGCACTCACCACTGCCACTCCCTTTATACAGAGTACGTTCGATCGCAAATGCCAAAGTGAAAGTAAAACACGAGCTAGTAATGCAAGAGCAACTGTACACAAACGCACCAGCCTAACTCACTCGCACGTTTCTCTCTACCCGGCCTTTTTCCAAACACACTGCCTTAACCCTATAACTCCCGGTGCAAAATAAAACCGCAATTGTGTCTGTGCGCTATACACAAATCCGGCGAAACACGGAAGTAAAGCAGCGCCGCCGTTACTGCGTGCCTTGCTGCTAAGGATGTAGCGGAAGTAGCGTTGGTCCCGTAGGCGGCTGTAGCAGATGTTAGCTGTACGAAATGTTATTTCTATGTATTTTTTTTTAGTACGTATGCTGACCAGTGATGCCGGGAAGAGCGTGTTGTGTGGTTGGCTGTTTTAACAACAAATAAAACCGTTTGTGAAATTCACAAACCTTTGTTGCGCATTGACTGCCCATGTTTACGGCACTACGGAGTTCCTGGCACGGGCGGTAATGCACTCACACTATGTGTGAATTCTGTATGCTGGCAAATCCTCTAATTATAACAAAAAAAGTGTATATATTATGGAAGACTCATTGTGCAGTCAGCTTCATTGATAATAACAGATGTGTGAGATCGGGATGAACTGTCAGCTTTTTAGGTATAGGGCCCTATGATTTCTGCGATCACGGAATCGCGGACGGAATTACGGAATTGGCAAATTAACGCGGAATCTAGTGTTAACGCGGAATTTCGTGGAATTTTACATATTTGGATTGAAATTCTGTTTTTGTGTGGGAGAAGAACGTATGTCTGGTGAAAATGCAGACCGGGGGAAGCAAATCTGGGCGACACAACCCCTCCCGTCATTTCAGCTCCAATGACGGCATCAAAACAATGAAAGCATGACGAAGCGGCTCTCCACGGCTCTGCTTTCCTCGGCGAAAAAGTTAAGAAACTCGACGCTATAAGCCCTCAGTGCCGAGCAGTTCGCACGTGACTTTTATGCAGTGTTTCCCACACATAGACTAATTCGCGGCCACAAAATCAACTCCGGCCGCCACATATTGCGTTTCGTTCTTTTTTTACGCTATTTAAAACGCGCAGCGTATTCTTTCCGTTTTATTTCCTTTCCCCGCTCTCCCTCCGTCTCTCTATCACTCACACGTCTCGCTCACATACACACACACAAACACACCGCGTCTGTCTATGAGGCGCCGGACTGGACAAAAGCGAAGCGAACTCCGCGAGCGACACTGGGCGTGAGAGAGACAGAGTGTGACTTTTATTTAAACTTTAAACTAATATAATTTATTTTACTGGACAGTTTAAAGCTCATAACCATATTTTGTTGTTACTTGAAGAGTGCAGTGTCATGTGGCATCATGCAGTATTTGTCCTGAAAAGGCTACTGAGTAAATGTCTGTAATTTAAGGTCATTCCTATTTTATTTGTATACATTTTAATCATTGACTTTAAAAGCACACTTTTTTTACGACTAAAATAACAGTAAAGGGTAAAAAAAAATGAATTCCCAAAAATTAAAACGGAAAAAACGGAATTTGGGAAAAAATAAAACGGAATTTGGGAAAAAATTAAACGGATTTCATAGGGCCCTATAGGTATTATTAAGAGCGCACTTGCGCGCATTCATTCATGCCAAACCATGCACGCAGTAGCCTGCTTGCTTTTATGTTATAACAGTGTGGTTTGTGTGTTAATGCTTTAATAACAAATAATTTACCAGGAGCACTCATACCAGCCTCCTACGTTTCTGCCGCTGCCTCAGAAGACACAGTAGTCCAGCGCGGCGGATACACGCTTATGTTGTAAATAAAACAACATCTGTATTTCAAACCCCACCCCCTGGTTGCGGTTGTTGGCGTATACCTACCAACGTAACGTCATTGCCAACGTCAATAATTTTAGATCAGATTCCAATCACCTACACAAATAATCGGATTTGGACTGACTGTGTGAACGTAGCCAAAGAGATTCATTGTGCAGTGTAGCCAGCTTCGTTGGTTATAATGGAATTTGCAGAAGTGCATAACTCAGTGAGCTTGTGCTGAATTGATTGACCGCTTCGGTGATTATGAAGGAAGCGCACTTTGTTTGTTGTCTGTAAATTACCTATTCAGAATGTGGTTAACCCTCTGGGGACCAAGGTGTTTTTGGGGTCCTTGATGTTTTGACATGCCCTGACATTTGTGCTTTTTTCAGTTGCTTATAAACATATTACTGGCACAGGTGAAATTACACTCTATTTAGCACAAACAGGGCTACCATAATATGTAAGCAACATGTATGTACATGTTTGTATTTTTGAGAGAATATTGTTTATGCATGTTTATTGATAAAACTATAAAAATTAAAGTTTCTGAAATGAGGCCACAAAACACATACTAAATATGTGTCCACAAGACTTTTGACTAATGGAAGTTGTGGCCTAGAGTATTTGCTTCAAAATGATCTGAAAATCATCCTTTCTAATCATTCACATAACACCATAGATTGCTTTAAATTGTGAAAAACATTTTTTTTGTTTGAAAGGCAATATACGAATGGGCGTGAACGGCCCAACCCCCTCATGTATAATTAGGTGATTCTCACCTGAGAAGACAAAGATGCATTCATTTCATTCAGGTGTGTCACAAGAAAGAATGCAATGAAAATATATATACACACAAACACAGACATATATATATATATATATATATATATATATATATATATATATATATATATATATATATATATATATGCTGTCAAACGATTAAAATATTTAATCGCGATTAATCGCTTTAATGTCATAGTTAACTCGCGATTAATCACAATTAATCGCACATTTTTATCTATTCTAAATGTCTCTTTTGTTTTTGTTTTGTTTTTCCCATTATTTTTTTTCTACTTTTAATGCTCTTATCAACATGGAAAAGTGGATCCGCTTGCTTTGTGCAAATGTTTTTTTTTTATTGAAAACAACATTGGCATCCATCCATCCATCTTCCGCTTATCCGGGGCCGGGTCGCGGGGGCAGCAGTCTAAGCAGAGATGCCCAGACTTCCCTCTCCCTGGACACTTCCTCCAGCTCTTCCGGGGGGACACCGAGGCGTTCCCAGGCCAGCCGGGAGACATAGTCTCTCCAGCGTGTCCTAGGTCTTCCCCGGGGTCTCCTCCCAGTGGGACGTGCCCGGAACACCTCCCCGGGAAGGCGTCCAGGAGGCATCCGAAACAGATGCCCGAGCCACCTCAGCTGACCCCTCTCGATGTGGAGGAGCAGCGGCTCTACTCTGAGCTCCTCCCGAGTGACCGAGCTTCTCACCCTATCTCTAAGGGATCGCCCAGCCACCCTGCGGAGAAAGCTCATTTCGGCCGCCTGTATCCGGGATCTTGTCCTTTCGGTCATGACCCAAAGCTCATGACCATAGGTGAGAGTAGGAACGTAGATTGACCGGTAAATCGAGAGCTTTGCCTTACGGCTCAGCTCTTTCTTCACCACAACAGACCGGTACATCGACCGCATTACTGCAGAAGCTGCACCGATCCGTCTGTCAATCTCCCGTTCCATCCTTCCCTCACTCGTGAACAAAACCCCAAGATACTTAAACTCCTCCACTTGAGGAAGGATCTCTCCACCAACCTGAAGTGAGCAAGCCGCCCTTTTCCGACTGAGGACCATGGCCTCGGATTTGGAGGCGCTGATTCTCATCCCAGCCGCTTCACACTCGGCTGCAAACCGTCCCAGTGCATGCTGAAGGTCCTGGCGTGAGGGGGCCAACACGACAACATCATCCGCAAAGAGCAGAGACGAAATCGCGTGGTCCCCAAACCTGACACCCTCCGGCCCCTGGCTGCGCCTAGAAATTCTGTCCATAAAAATTATGAACAGAACCGGCGACAAAGGGCAGCCCTGCCGGAGTCCAACTTGCACCGGGAAGAAGTCTGACTTACTACCGGCAATGCGAACCAAGCTCCTGCTTCGGTCATACAGGGACCGGACAGCCCTTAGCAAAGGACCCGGGACCCCATACTCCCGGAGCACCCTCCACAGGCCGCCTCGGGGGACACAGTCGAATGCCTTCTCCAAATCCACAAAGCACATGTGGACTGGTTGGGCAAACTCCCATGAACCCTCCAGCACCCTGTAGAGGGTATAGAGCTGGTCCAGTGTTCCACGGCCTGGACGAAAACCGCACTGTTCCTCCTGAATCCGAGGTTCCACTATCGGCCGTATTCTCCTCTCCAGTACCCTGGCATAGACTTTCCCAGGGAGGCTGAGAAGTGTGATCCCCCTGTAGTTGGAACACACCCTCCGGTCCCCCTTCTTAAAAAGAGGGACCACCACCCCGGTCTGCCATCCCAGAGGCACTGTCCCCGACCGCCACGCGATGCTGCAGAGGCGTGTCAGCCAAGACAGCCCCACAACATCCAGAGACTTGAGGTACTCAGGGCGGATCTCATCCACCCCCGGTGCCCTGCCACCGAGGAGTTTCTTGACTACCTCGGTGACCTCAGCTACGGTGATGGACGAGTCCACCTCTGAGCCCTCAGCCTCTGCTTCCTCAATAGAAGTCGTGACGGCGGGATTGAGGAGATCCTCGAAGTATTCCTTCCACCGTCCGACGACATCCCCAGTTGAGGTCAACAGCTGCCCACCTCCACTGTAAACAGCGTTGGTAGGGCACTGTTTCCCTCTCCTGAGGCGCCGGACAGTTTGCCAGAATCTCTTCGAGGCCAGCCGATAGTCCTTCTCCATGGCCTCACCGAACTCCTCCCAGGCCCGAGTTTTTGCCTCCACAACCACCCGGGCTGCAGTCCGCTTGGCCTGCCGGTACCTGTCAGCTGCCTCAGGAGTCCCACAAGCCAACCAGGCCCGATAGGACTCCTTCTTCAGCTTGACGGCATCCTTTACTTCCGGTGTCCACCACCGGGTTCGGGGATTGCCGCCTCGACAGGCACCGGAGACCTTACGGCCACAGCTCCGAGCCGCCGCTTCGACAATGGAGGCGGAGAACATGGTCCACTCAGACTCAATATCTCCAGCCTCCCTCGGGATCCGGTCGTGGCTCTGCCGGAGGTGGGAGTTGAAGATCTCTCTGACAGGAGATTCGGCCAAACGTTCCCAGCAAACCCTTACAGTACGCTTGGGTCTGCCGTGTCTGTCCAGCTTCCTCCCCCGCCATCGGATCCAACTCACCACCAGGTGGTGATCAGTTGACAGCTCCGCCCCTCTCTTCACCCGAGTGTCCAAGACATACGGCCGCAGGTCAGATGAAACGACCACAAAGTCGATCATCGACCTACGACCTAGGGTGTCCTGGTGCCACGTGCACTGATGGACACCCTTATGCTTGAACATGGTGTTCGTTATGGACAAACTGTAACTAGCACAGAAGTCCAATAACTGAACACCGCTCGGGTTCAGGTCGGGGGGGCCGTTCCTCCCAATCACGCCCCTCCAGGTGTCACTGTCGCTGCCCACGTGAGCGTTGAAGTCCCCCAGTAGAACGACGGAGTCCCCAGTCGGAGCACTTTCCAGCACTCCTCCCAGAGACCCCAAGAAGGCCGGGTACTCTGCACTGCCGTTCGGCCCGTAGGCACACACGACAGTGAGAGACCTATCCCCGACCCGTAGGCGCAGGGAAACGACCCTCTCGTTCACCGGGGTAAACTCCAGCACATGGCGGCTGAGCTGGGGGGCTATAAGCAAACCCACACCAGCCCGTCGCCTCTCACCATGGGCAACTCCAGAGTGGTGAAGAGTCCATCCTCTCTCAAGGAGTGTGGTTCCAGAGCCCAAGCCATGCGTAGAGGTGATCCCGACTATCTCTAGTCGGAACCTCTCAACCTCACGCACGATCTCAGGCTCCTTCCCCGCCAGCGAGGTGATGTTCCACGTCCCTAAGGCTAGTTTCCGTGTCCAGGGATCGGGTCGTCGAGGCCCCCGCCTTCGACTGCCGCCCGATCCTCTCTGCACCGGCCCCTTACGGCTCTTCCTGCAGGTGGTGAGCCCACGGGAAGGCGGTCCCACGTCGCTCCTTCGGGCTGAGCCCGGCCGGACCCCGTGGGGAGAGGCCCGGCCACCAGGCGCTCGCATACGAGCCCCAACCCCGGGCCTGGCTCCAGGGTGGGGCCCCGGCTGCGCCATACCGGGCGACGTCACAGTCCTTGTATTGTTGTGCATCATAAGGGGTTTTTGAACCGCTCTTAGTCTGACCCGTCGCCTAGGACCTGTTTGCCTTGGGAGACCCTACCAGGGGCATATAGCCCCAGACAACATAGCTCCTAGGGTCATTCGGGTACTCAAACCCCTCCACCACGTTAAGGTGGCAGTTCAAGGAGGAGAACATTGGCATATACTGTTCAATTTCACACTAACATTCTCACTTGGAGCAAATAATCTCTCACACAATGTAACACTGTTCATCAATAAAAGGGTGAAAGAATTACTGACAGGTCCTGATATTGACGAGGGGGCGGAGAATTCGCATCAGCTGTGTGTGTGTGTGTGCTTGACCATCAAGTGGTGTTTCAAAATAATTAAATTCCTCTTCTTTATTTTAATTATACATGTATACCTCCTTTCCATTGTTTTTTTTTCTTTCTTTCTTTTTCTTGTTTCTAATATGTGATTCGAATGTTCTTTAATTTCATTGAAATGGATGTTATCTTTAATGCTCTTCCTATCTTATGATGATTTGTAATAATTTAGAACAGTATATGTGAAACATTTATATCTACTGTATTATGTCATATAATTTTGAAAAAAAAGAAAAGTGGTGTTTCAGACTGGACGTGCTGCGATGATGATAGCTCAGTTCACAACGACAAAACAGATCACTTTGGTCTTGTCAATGGAACCATTTGGCAACTTTTTAAAAGTAAACTTTCAATTCAGAAACTTATTGACATCCGTTTCGGCATCTCGCGCTCGTCATCCACTCAAAACATAACGTTAACCAACTATTTGGCCGGCTCGCAAGCCCAAACGAGTGTGTGCGGCGTGCCTGTTGTTTTGTTTCCGGTCTAGCTAGATCCGCTTGCGCTTTGGTCGACGAAGCAACAAAACATCCTCGCGCGGCGCAAGCCATTGAAATGAATGGGTTTCATAGCGCCATGCCGCGTCCTGTTGCAAAAAGCATGTGAAAAAAACCGACAAAGTTTGCTAGGCCAAAAAGACCGTTAATCGCGCGATAAAAAAATTAACGCCGTTAAAATGGGTTTGCGTTAACGCCGTTAATAACGCGTTTAACTGACAGCCCTAATATATATATATATATATATATATATATATATATATATATATATATATATATATATATATATATCTCTCAAAATATAAATGAAAGTCAAAAGCACATTTTTAGTCATACCTGGAAACAAATCCTGTTCAAATGGGTTATATGGGCCATTCAATGGAATTGGTTCAAAGTTAGAGTTGGAAACATCTTGAAAAGAAAATTGTCTTTTTCCATAAATCTCTTATAAAGTATTATTCTTTATTATACATATTTCAAAGTTAAGGATTCATTATTTTGATATAGCCTAGCTGGAACAAACACTATAACAGTTGATAAGTTTATTTTTGACAAAACATACTATATATCTAACATATGAGCAGAGACTGCTAACAAAAGCTTTTTTGATGTCTATTTTAGAGTTAAAACTTTATAATCGATCCTAAACTAGTCAAGTCAAGTCATCTTCATTTATATAGCGCTTTTAACAATGGAGATTGTTTCAAAGCAGCTTTACAGAGATAAACATACAATTTACGGTAACAGAGATTGTTTTGGCTTTATAGCGATTTTTGAATAATGTTATTTCCAGCTAAAGTTGGTTTTGATTGATTCACTTCCCGCAAAATTATCATTTGTTATTACATTAGGGGCCACTAAGACGACGGCGTTCTCTCTAAACAGACTTTAAACACGAACCTGTGACCTGATGGCGTTCACATGCGCATTAAAAATTTATTCTATAGTTAAATTCGTTTGAATGTGTGCGCAGGTTTGTAATTTCCCAACAAACCATGCCTAAACAAACTACTTGTCTTGCCTATAAATTTGATAAAGAATTTTATTTTATCACTTCGAGGTACGCGAACTGGATTTTCAACAACGCTTTATCTGTAGAGTGGGAAAGGGATCCTCCATAGGGAGAGGATAGTTGACACTTCAGCACTGCATTGTCATCGGGTCCAGGCGAATCTCCTTCGTCAGATCTGGATACGGCCTGGATCCGGCAGGCTGCAGGAAAACCTTGGGATAAACAAAGACACTAAAGTTAGCGTAGATGCCATTCTTCTTATGATGTAACGAGTACATCTGGATTTAAGGGAAGTGTTCCCAGTTCCGGCTGACCTAATCTATGCAGCCTAACATTGAATTATCGAAGTCTATAATGTATTATGTGTATGCTAGGTCAAAGAGATGTGTTTTTAGTCTAGCTTTGAACTGACAGAGTGTGTCTGCTTCCCGGACAATGGTAGGAAGACTATTCCAAAGTTTTGGTGCTAAATAAGAAAAGGATCTACCGCCAGCAGTCGATTTAGATATTCTAGGTATTATCAACTGGCCGGAATTGAGATTGCAATAGACGTGAAGGACTATGTTTTAAAAGCTCACTCAAGTACTGCGGAGCTAAGCCATTTAGTGCTTTGTAAGTAATCAACAATATTTTAAAATGTATACGATGTTTAATAGGCAGCCAATGCAGTGTTGACTGAACCAGGCTAATATGGTCATATTTCCTGGTTCTGGTAAGAACTCGAGCTGCTGCATTTTGAACTAGCTGTAGTTTATTTATTAAGTGTGCAGGGCAACCACCTAGTAGAGCATTACAATAATCTAGCCTTGATGTCATGAACGCATGAACTAATTGTTCTGCATTTGTTAATGAGAGCATATGGCGTAATTTAGATATGTTTTTAAGATGGAAAAATGCGGTTTTACAGATACTAGACACGTGACTTTCAAATGAGAGATTGGTATCAAAGAGCACACCCAGGTTCCTAACCGACGACGAAGACTTAACAAAGCAGCCATCAAGTGTTAGACAGTATTCTAGGTTATTACGTGTGGAAGTTTTTTGTCCAATAATTTGAATCTCTGTTTTTTCAGAATTTAGTAGTAGGAAATTACTAGTCATCCAATTTTTTATATCGGCTATGCCAGGGGTGCCCAATCCTGCTCCTGGCGATCGACTGTCCTGCACAGTTCATCTCCAACCCTAATCAAACACACCTGCCTTTAATTTTCAAGTGATCCTGACGTGCTCTGAAGACCTTAATTGGTTGCTTCATGTGTGTTTGATTAGGGTTGGAGATGAACTGTGCAGGACAGTCGATCGCCAGGAGCAGGATTGGGCACCCCTGGGCTATGCATTCCGTTAATTTTGTGAATTGGTAAGTTTTGTCGGGGCGTGAAGAAATATACAGCTGAGTATCATCGGCATAACAGCGAAAACTAATTTCATGTTCTCTAATGATATCTCCTAATGGTAGCATGTACAGAGTGAACAGCAACGGTCCTAGTACTGAGCCTTGTGGTACGCCATACTGAACTTGTGATCGATAAGACATATTTTCATTTACTGCTACAAACTGTTAACGGTCAGATAAGTATGATTTAAACCATGCTAGTGCAACTCCACTAATGCCAACATAATTTTCGAGTCTATTTAAAAGAATATTGTGGTCAATAGTATCAAATGCAGCACTAAGATCAAGTAACACTAATAGAGAGATACAACCACGATCGGATAAGAGCAAATCATTTGTGACTCTGATGAGAGCGGTCTCGGTACTATGGTACGGTCTGAATCCTGACTGAAAATCCTCGCAGATATAATTTCTTTCTAGAAAGGAGCACAGTTGTGAGGATACTGCTTTTTCTAATATCTTTGATAGAAAAGGCAGATTCGAGATCGGCCTGTAATTGACTAATTTTGTATGATCAAGTTGCGGTTTTTTAACAAGCGGTTTTATCATAGCCAGCTTAAAGGTTTTTGGTACGTATCCTAGAGACAAAGACGAATTAATGATAGTTAGAAGAGGATCTATGACCTCTGGAAGCATCTCTATCAGTAGCTTAGTCGGTATAGGGTCTAACATACATGTTGTCGATTTAGATGATTTAACGAGTTTAGAAAATTCGTCCTCTCCTATGGCAACAAATGAATCAAATTTTTCCTCATGGAGACTACAATGCACTCCCTGATGCGATACTGTGGTAGACGGTTGCATAGTTATAATTTTGTCCCTGATATTATCAATCTTATAAGTAAAGAAGTTCATAAAGTCATCACTGCTGTGTTGCTTGGACACTTCTGGGGTTGAAGCTTTCTTTTTCGTTAGTTTAGCTATTGTTTCAAATAAATACCTAGGATTATATTTATTTTCTTCTAATAGGGTTGAAAAATAAGCAGATCTAGCAGCTTTTAAAGCCTCTCTGTAAGCAATCAAGCTCTCTTTCCATGAAATCCGAAATACCTCTAGTTTAGTTTTCTTCCAGTTGCGCTCCATTTTGTCTGGCTGCTCTCTTAAGGGCCTGGGTGTGCTCGTTGTACCACGGTGTTGGAATATTTTCTTTAATCTTCTTTAAGCGCAATTGAGCAACTGCGTCTAAAGTGCTGGAAAAGAGTTAAAAGGTTAGGGTTAGGTTGCAATATCGAGTTCTTCTAAGCTATCTGGGATGCTGAGATGATGAAACTGATTAGGAAGATTATTGATAAAGCAATCTTTAGTGGCAGAAGTTATAGGTCTAACGTATAGTGGCAGAAGTTATAGGTCTAACGTATTTATAACACGGAGTCGGCTTTGCAGCCTTGGCTAAATGTAATTTACATGAGACTAGATAATGATCTGAGATGTCATCGCTCTGCTGCAGAATTTCAACGGCATCAATATCTATTCCATGTGATAATATTAGATCTAGAGTATGATTACGACAGTGAGTAGGTCCCGACATGTGTTTTCTAACTCCAATTGAGTTTACAATATCTTTAAATGCCAATCCCAATGCATCTTTTTCATTATCTACATGTATATTAGAATCACCAACAATTAGTACTTTATCTGCAGCCAATACTAATTCTGATAGAAAGTCCGCAAATTCTTTGATAAAATCTTTATGGTGCCCTGGTGGCCTGTACACAGTAGCCAGCAGAATTCTCAAATGTGATTTATCGTTTACACTATATATTTTTACATTAAGAACCAACACTTCAAAAAAAAGTATATTTAAAACTAGATTTCTTAGTGGTTTTGAAAATATTACTATAAATTACAGCAACACCTCCCCCTTTGCCTTTCAGACGAGGTTCATGTTTATAACTGTAATCTTGTGGGGTTGACTCATTTAAAGTAATATAATCGTTTGGTTTTAGCCAGGTTTCTGTCAAACACAGCACATCTAGATCAAAATCACTCATAGTTAATGATATGATTTCAGATTATAGAGTAAGGGATCGAATATTCAGCAACCCAAGCTTTATCATTTGCTCATCTGTATTATATCTGTTTTTTATTTGTTGAACATCAATTAAATTTTTAACCTGACGTTTTTTGGATTTCCAAATTCGGGGAACAGACAGTCTCTATATGATGATATCTAGGTGAAAGAGGCTCTATGTGATGGGATTTATCTGACCTTGGTGACGTGAGGCCGCTAGCAGACGGTTGGTTTAGCCAGTCTGTCTGCTTCCTGACCTGAGCCCCAGATTGTCATGTTTTAGCTCTAAGACTATGAGCCAAATTACTAGAGAGAAGAGCAGCACCAGCCCAGGAGGGATGAATACCATCTCTTTTCAACAGGTCAGGCTTGCCCCAAAAACTTTTCCAATTGTCTATGAATTCTACATTATTTTGCGGACACCACTCAGACAGTCAGCGATTCAGTGAGGCCAATCTACTAACGATCTCATCACTCCTGCGAACAGGAAGAGGGCCAGAGCAAATTACAGTGCCTGACATCATACTTGCGAGTTCACACACCTCTTTAATATTAATTTTGGTGATCTCCGACTGGCGGAGTCGAACATTAGTGCCGACATGAATAATGATCCTAGAGAATTTACGATTAGGATTTGCCAGCACTTTTAAATTTGCTTTGATGTCAGGTGCTCTGGCTCCCGGCAAACATGTGACTATGGTGGCTTGTGTCTCTATTTTCACGTTCCGTGTGATCGAATCACCAATTACCAGGGCACAATCAACAGAATTCTCAGTGGGTGTTTCACTGAGTGGGGCAAATCGATTTGTTATGGGAATCGGAACGGAAGAGTGGTTCTTTGATCCGCGACTAGAACGATCTCTGACAGTCACCCATCTGCCCTGCTGCACAGGCTCTTCTTCAGCCGGAACCGTATCATGTAAAGAGTTCACTATGCTAGGCGCATCCAAAACACTATCTAAAGATCTAGCATTCTTACCATCCTCAATTAAAGTTTGGATGCGTGTCTCTAGTTCTGAAATCTTCTCCGTCAGCCTGACTGTCTCCTTGCATTTATCACATATAAATCCTATATTGCCATCGGAGAAGGCTATACTAAACATATGACATGTGACACAGGTGACAATAACAGGACAAGACATTACTCACAGTGTTTGTTGACTGAGTTCATAAGTCCAGGTAAGTAAGAATCAAAGGCGCGGGCGCGCGAGATAAAATAAATAAATAAATCGCACGGGGTGCGCGTTAACAGGCTAACGTTAGCGAGTTAGCGTGCTGTGTTAACAATAACGGAAGCTAGAGATGTAAGGTTAATCTCAGATGTTGGGTAAGCTGTATTTAGTAGTATAAACAACTAGAAATGATAGTAAATGATAAATGATGGCTCAAAACAGAAAGAAATACGAGGCTCAGGCGGAGCTTACAACCTCGAAGCAAACAAACACACAGCAGGCAGCGAGGCAGACAGGAGCAGACTAAACTAGTCAAACACACACACAGAAACATGATTCAATTTTAAACAGTAGGCTATTTTTGTGTTTACAGACACTAAACGTTATTCTATATCGCGATTTAGAACAAAGCACAAGAATAAAACACTTACAGTTCAGCTCGCTCCTCGAAGTGAAAATAAACCAGCACTTGTTCTGAGGTAGGTAAATGTCCCAGGATTATTCCTCACAGCCGCGCCAAACGACAGTACATTAATCTGACTAAATAGTGTTTACAGAGTTTTATGGGCGTTTTACATGTCTCAATGTGTTGCTTCAGATCATTAGCGTTTGAATAGTGCGCGCTCTCCGTGGGCGTGTCATATTAGGAAAATAATGAGCTGAGAGAACGATAATGAGAATGACTGACACATCTCTCTTTTTAAATAGATTACATAAACAGGGAATATTTATTTTAGTTTTAAATTGGATAATTTAAAAGTACAAACTTAAATGATCATAAACATATATTGCTCATGTCTGGGTGAATAGTATTAGCTGAGTTTTTTTAAAGTTTAGAGACGTGCTCCAGAAAAAAAGTTCACGGACATGGAGAGGCAGAACGCACACCCTGTTTATTTTCTTTATTTTACAAAAGCACAATTTTATTTCGATTGTAGGTGGGCACATAAAAAAATTAGACATTTAATAGTTTTTTTTAAATGTTTCATAACTCTGTATGACCAGAAATGGAGTAGTTTAAGTCTATTTTTCTGCTATGTGAAAAAAATCTGGGTTAAAAGTTTTTTTTTTTTTTTTTTATGCTGCCAAGTATACAGACTGTAAAGTTTTAGAAATGACAAACTAATATTTAAATGCGGGGTTAAATCAAATTGTAGATTGACATGGTAATAACCATAGCAATAGACGGGACAAATTCTGATGTCAAAATAGATGTGTGCAGTAAGGATGCTTTCACACTGGCAGTTTAGTTCGGAACGGTGCACAGTTCGCATGAAAAATCGCTAATGTGCAAATTTATGGTGTAATTCTGAACCTCTTGGCTTGCCATACTAATCCTAACCAAACGTATAATACACACGCACCCAACACCAATACTAAACCTACCCGTGCCTATCCTATGCACGTAAACTAATTTTCGCGTATAAATTGCACGATAAAAACACTGCGTGCTATAGAGACGCATTTAGTGTGACCGGGTTGATATATCTATGGCAACCAAACTTCAGTGAGACAAACGTGCGACGAACGGACGATCAGGATGACCTTTTGGCAGGGAAAAACTGATTAGAAAATGTAACCGAACGTTGTAGAAATGTAGTGGAGTAGAAAGTATAATAATTGCTGCGAAATGTAACGAAGTAAAAGTAAAAAGTATGCACTATTTATTCTACTTAAGTAAAGTACAGATACGTGAAAAATGTACTTAAGTAAAGGAACGAAGTATTTGTATTTAGTTACATTCCACCACTGCCCGAGACTACCTAGAGGTAGTGTTTCTTTTGGTGATGAATGCAGCCCCTGAAGTGAGACACAGGAAACAGAAATACTGCTAAATAACGTGACTAAACGAGACGAAATAATGTTATAGAATTTCGTCTCGTTTTGGTCAACAAAAATGAAGAGACATTTTAGCATAGTTTTTATTTTGTAAACCACATTTAGTTTCGTTTTTATTCGTCAACAATATTGCATTATACGTTTAATTATAGTCATCGTCACATGACCAGCCTTTACGTTGCGTCTTGTTTTCGTCACGAGAGAAAGGTTCGTTGATGACGATATTTAGTCATTTTCGTTGACGAAAGCAACACTACCTGGAGGAGGTGGTCTGAGTTCGGTTGCACTCGAACTGTGCCGCGGTTCAGGTGAATGTGAAAGCAACACTGACTCGGGTGCGCACTTGTTCAGGAAGTAAAGTAACCTGCGCATGTGTTTTAGCTGATTATGATGTATTTAGTTAAATAAAACACATGTAAGGTATGATGGTGTTAATGATTTACCTTGGATACAAGTGTGAGTGAGCCTGTAGTGTATTCGTGCATAGCGCATAGAATCAGGTAAAATGATAGGGCCTGATAGCACCTGATAGGGCCATTATGGGAGGGTCTTTGTCTTTCTCAGGTGTGAAACATCAATATTCATGAGGATTCACTCCTCCTCGCATAAAGCTTTCTTACACAAAACATGTCTTATTCAGATAAAACAATATATTAATTTAAAATTGAGTACGCAGGATGATTTTCACATAGTTAAGCAAATATTCTAGGCTACGTGATAATTTTCAAAAGTCTTGTGAAGAAATTATCAGTATGGGTTT